>NC_046358.1:44871356-45592019 GCF_004027225.2 Strigops habroptila | reverse complement strand
ATTCAAGAAATCCCAATTTGTTGGCTTTTCCTTCACTTGCCCACAGCCCTGAATTCTGAGGCAGAGATTGTGTTCTTGCTATACGTTTGTTTAGTGCTTACATATTGGGCCCATAGGCAAAGATCAGGAGTCCCTCGCAATGCCAGCAGTACAAATAATTCATATTTTAACTAAATACAGAGAGGGTAGGAAAATAACATGATACTTGCTTTTGTTATATTTATATTCTTTTTGAGCAAAAAGTATTTATGTATGAATAACTGTCATCCATCACAAATGGGTATACAAAACATATACCGAGATGTTGCCAAAGAAAGGCCCTTTCACTGAAGCACTCACTTGCCTAGGCTGGGACAATGTGTACATGTAAGACAGAGAGAGTGAAAACAGGATAAAAATAAAACCCTTGGATTAACATGGTAGTCATAGCATATCCTTTGCTTATTTTTGCTTTGTATGTATTACTACTAAATGGAGACGAACAGGTCCAATCAGAGATTAAATAAAACCCAGCAGAACATCCAACAATTGCTTCTGAACTACATCATAGTGTTCTAAAAATTTGAAGCCTCTTTATTGAAAAGTGCTAGGAATGATTCCAAATCCGCTAATAATCCTGGTTACTGGATTTTCCATTAAAACTAAAAATGTTAGTTTGCTCTGTCAATGTTCTCAGAAGTCAGAAACTTTAACTTATTATTTAAGCATTTCAAAGTACTGTCAAATAAATAAAATTTCAACAAAACCTCCTGTTTCATCAAATCCAAGCTTTCTTATGAGATTGGGAGTTATTAGTGTTTCAACAAAAATCAGGTTTTTGTCATAACTTTGGCATGAGGAAAAAGGCCATCAGTGCTGCTGCCTCTCACTCCATTATGTCCAGTATAACTGCTATACTGTTTATAATCTATTATCATGTCCTGCATGTTTCTACAACATTGTTTAGCTAACATATGTATTTCCTGTACGTACTTTCTGCTTCAGCCAGAGAAGTTTCTTTGAGTCTCTAACACTTCTTGATTCACCTATACTCTCCTGGCACCATTGCTTGATGGGCATTCCAGTGGATATTCCACAGCTTCAGTGTCAAAGAGAAGGCGCAATCTTACATTAGTGTTTGTATTTCAACAAACTTTCATCAGCAAGACTTTTTAGGTCAATGTATTCAAGATCACTTCTGAGCTGAAAGAAATCACCATAAAATCATATATAGGGCATAAAGAACCTCAAAAGTGAAAAGAAACTCTTGCAGGTGGGCATTTACCAGGCATCAGTAAGAGGCAAAGGATCCACATCATCCTCCAGTTTGGAATACAGAATCACATTGAGCAAATCCATTTCCAAGGGAAAACAAAAGATAAGGTTTATTGTTGGACTGAGAAATAAGCTTTCAGCATGTTCTTCAGGAATAAAACCGCCAAAATCTGCCATCTTTCACACAGGTTCTGTGAATCAGAAGTAAAAAAAAAAAAAAAAAAAAGGGCAACAGGAATATGAGGGTTCCCCCCCCAAACACACAATAAAAAGTAAAATAGATGACAAAGCACTGCTAGAAGAGAGGACATTCCCTGTAGGCAGTGGCCTGTAGCTTCCAAGCAGGATTTCAGCAGCTGGCTTCCAAGCAGGATGCTGAGACTACATCAATTTAGATTGTACAGTAAACCTTGTCAAGATGAAAGCAGAAATTCAATTTTAAGATAGAGCCTCGGAAAGGAAGGAGAATTAAAATACAGCAGTTCTTAAAAAAAAACACCAACTGAAAAATTCTTAGTCCAACTGAGCACGTACAAACATATAACAAGCATCTTTAATGCAATGGCAAAATAAAGCAATTCAGATTTGCCAGACTAGAAGGCCTCTAAAGGAAGGGATAAGAGTCAAAGTCTTTCCCCTATTTGCATGACAAACATGAGAGTGCACAAATAACATCAATATTTGTAAGAACTTGTGAGTATTTGTGACTACAATAGTGAAAAGTCATTTACTTCTCAAACAGGTCAAGGACAATGCCTTCCTAATGAAAAGTAGTGTGGGGCAAGACACAACCAAGAGCAAATCTAAGAAATGTGGCTGACGTGATTCTGATCCTGACTGGAAAATGCTGGAGTGTGACTGAGGATCAAATCCAGCCCGTACCACAACCTTCTGGGCTGTCAGACAACTGACAAAAAGCCCACATCTGTTCAAGAAGGAACTAGTATTATTTCTTCAGAGAGCTCAGAAGCCCACCCTCTTTCTTACTGTATACTTTTAAACTGTAAATGGTGCCTCTCCCCTTCAACAAAATCATTCCAGAGGTATCCAGTTGCAAATGTTGAGTGACAGTGCAAGAACAGTGCTTTGGCTAGAGATGAGAAAGTGAAAATTTAAAAAAAAAAAAAAATCTTCCTTGTTCACATTTGTTAATATTTTCATTATTAAAAAGCAGCAGCACAATTTGCTTTTACTTACAGTGCCATACTGAGATTTGTGAGGAATAATAAAACTGCAACAACCCACAAAATTTTTCTTAATCCTACAAGTTCCTTAAATTTTACTCCACCTGCTTATTCACTTCAAAATTCCTATCCAGAACATACCTGTTATATTGATCAGCCAGAAAAAAAATGGTCTTCCGTTAATTAGGTGACCTGCTGTACAACACAAAAGATGACTACTGAGCCATCAGGAAAAACAGCAGATCAGATATGCTCCCAGATAATTATCCAGGCAAATACTGAGAAATGTCAAAACCGTGTGAAGAAATCAAGATCAGCTTGTAAGTGATTTGCTAAACAGCAGGGAAGAGCAATTCACTATAAACACTGATGTCTTTTTTTTGACATCAGCATCACCCCTCCGCTGAGCTCTACCATGTGTTCAGGACCTTGTGAGGGGAGTCAGAGGGAAATCTTGGTAAGCTTTTAATACAGTTTCTTTTGTTTACAGCATACACCATGTGAGGAAGAAAGCAAAAGACCTGCTGCTTGTAATGATCCCTTTGCAGAGGGGCCCAAAAGAGACAGTTATGGTTGGAATTCCCTCATGTTGAGCTTGCCTATACAGTCAGAGAAGGAGCCTGGGTGAGTTCATTGAAACTGTGATCGCTGGTGATACAAAGTATGCAAAAATGACAGTCTCAAAAGCTGTAATGTTTTTCACTGAAATATATTGTTTAAAGAATTCTGATCTGGTTCTTATGGCAATGGAAGTGCAGCTATATAAAGCTGCATGTCTGAATAGTTTTCTTCTGCTCTTGTTTTCTTGTGGTCTAAAAAGTGACTAAGTAGCAGAGAGAATCAATGACCAGCAGGCAAGCTGTTAACACTGTAAACAAACATAATACTTCATCTCTATTTTTGGCCATAATCAATAAAGGGTCAATAAGCTGGGCATGCAAAAGTGGTTATTGTGATTTTCCTGTATTTCTTTTTCTATAGCAACTCTGGCAAAGCATTAAGGAAGACAAGCAATGAGTTTATAGGTCAAGGCACTCCAGCAATCTGAAAACTTAAAACAGTCCTGGAAGAAGATGACACAAGAGAGATTTTAAATCAATAAAATGTTTTACCACCATATTAATCCAATTTAGTTCTGTTATCCTATATCCTCCATAAAAGCAATTTGCCCACAATTCAGTATGATGTTACTGGTGCAGAACATGGGCAGATTACCTTCTGCAGTGGACGGCTTTCTCCCCATCCCCCATTGAATTCTATGGGAAAACTGACAATAGGTAACATGCTGATGGGAAGATCTTGCAGAGCATACTGAGGAGTGGATAATGAAAAGTTCCTGCAGGAGGCACCTTCCAATAATGAAATCCATAGCGCGGAAATCCTCTTCAGTGATGAGAAGAAACTTCAAAGGTACCTCCCCTTAAAGAGTGTGAATAATTTCACAGAATCTGATTCATAGATGCAGATAATGCTTGCTATCAATACTGAAGATGACAATAAAAACCCCACCAAATCTTATACACACCTGATGTTGCTTCTTTTTCTTAAGGTACTATTTTTAATTTTTATCTCTATCCATCTGCAGAAATTCATTGCTGTACCTTTTTCAGACTGTGGCTGTGTACAGATTTGTGAGGAAACATGGCTGCATGTCATTAGGCATCTGTCCAGACTGCAGTGTCTGTAGTGCCTGAGCCATTTTAGCATGAGTTAAAAAGCTCGTGATAATTATTTCATACTAATACTAGATATTTTTATAGAGTAAGATGAAAATACTCCTGTCAGATGTGAGCTGTTTTCCTAGAAGGATTCTGGGGAAAAAAAAAAAAAAGCAGCATACTTCTTTTTCAAGAATTATAATACAGACAGGAGAACTATAGTGCTGCTTGAAGGGAAAAATCTGTAATAGCAAAACTTTGATATGTGTGGTCGAAACTAGAATTGTATCTTTTAAGTAGATTTAATCCCAAAGTTTCATAAAAATAATAAAAATTGATCATATGAAAATTTATATTCCATTTGGAAAGACAGACACAGGAAACTTGCACAAAAAAACCCCAGAAATATTATTTCGAATAGGCGTGACTTCAATCTTAAATCAGTCTGTGTTGCAATTTGACAGATTATACGGTAATTTATGGGTGTGTAAAATAAGTTTGACTCCAAACCCATGCCAAATACAGAGTTACCACTAAATTTTTAAACAAGTCTGCACACAAGGTATTGGACAATTTTTCCCTTCTCTCACTTATCTTTAAAAGTTCTTTTTCAGTGGTATGTGGGTAGATAGAGACATAGGATAGTTCGTCAAAGAAATAAAATCCTCTCACTGATTTTTAATAGTTAAATTTATTGATTTTAAATAATCATGATCAGCTATGGTCTTTCTTGTTCCAGAAATGTCATAAATTCGCATGGGGGTCACATTTAAGCAGGGAAAACATTTTCATGCACTACAGATCTGTTCCTCAAACTGTTGTCTTCCGCAGCTTAGTTTATTTGTTGAAACAGGTATTTCAGAGTGCCAAACAGTGAAAAACATCTGTGTGAATAGAGGAGGTTTCTTCTCCCATAACCTACTCCGCACTGACGTTTACATTCTGTGGACAGAATGTGGAGAGCCAAGAATAATACATCAAAAAGAAAGGTCAATAATTGAGACTAAAGAGCTCTTAAATCTAGTAGTCAAAGGCATACGAAGGCCCAATGGCTGGCAGCTGAAACAAGATTCAGCTTGGAATTTTAATAGCAAACACAACTTGCCACATCTTTGCTAACCATCAGCTGGAGTCTTCTATGCAAGATGTCCTGCCTTTGTGAAAGATAGGATCTAACTCAACTACGGGTTTTTGGTTTAATGCAGAAAAGACTGGCTGAAACTGTACAGTGTGAGTTATGCAGGAGGTCAGGCATGCTGTCCAGAACAGACTCTTCTGGAAAGGAAATTTATAAAAATAGTAGCAGAAATACATAATGCAGTGAGTGTATCAAGCATTTATTTAGGACTTGGGTTCAACACCTCAAATGTAATGTAATTTTCCCTCTCAGATTCCTAAAGCCATTTATATCAGACCAGCTTCTCATGACTACTTACATTTATAGTTTGCCTGCCTGGTTGTCAGTGGTCACATTTTTAGGCTTTGCATTGCATTTTAAATCCCCTGAGTCATTTCATGTTCATGTTTACCATTCTTTTCCTTCTTTTATGAGATTTTTCCATGAACCTGAAATTAAAAACATCCTTTCCTTCTCTCCACTGAAAAGTCAAAACCACAAGTCATCCATCACAGCTCCAATATGTCCCTTAAAATTTTTTCTGATCCCTCACAGAAGAGGCACTTCCAAGCAAGAAGTTCAAGCTCCATTTCTCCCTGTTTCTCAGGAGAGCTGAAAAGAACTTGCCTTTCTTCTGAATATTTAATTTTCATTTTTTTCTTCAAATTCTGCATAGAAAATGAATTCAATGAAAAATCAGTCTTTTCACTCCCTGGCACCTCAAGCACTTGCAGTTCCTCTTCTGTTTTTTTGAGCAGTTTTTAAGTTGGAGAGGAGAGACCTTACAGGGAACAGGCTGTGCTGTGCTTGTGTCCATCATCTATCTCCCTCTCGCATAGTTGACCTGTTTCAAGCTTCAAAAACTCGCCAGTTTCTTCCCTTTGCTCCTGAAAATAAAGAAATAACCCATGCAGAGTGGAACAAAAGAGTATCACATGGTATGGCCAGAAACACAGTATAGCAGCCTTTACTCTAAAGATCTCATCACATTCACCTCTATGTTGTACTACAGGCTCACTGTGCTGATGCCAGGGATACAGCTAATATCATTCTGCATTTTACTCTGAATTGTGAACAGTCTCAAACTTCACTGAGATTTTCACCTAAAGCATCACTCTTCCCACATGTAATAAGCTGTTTTCTTACAGCTTTCCACAGATAGGAATGGTGTAGCGCTGCCATGCTATTACATACGTGTATGATACCTGGACAGCCGTCCCGTACTGGGGGATCTCACCAAGGCATGTGTTCCTGGCACTTCAGCACTGCTGTGACACTCACATCCAGGATGGCGAGTACATGAGTAAGGTTTGCGGTTGACTCTGTTGGTTTCTACATCTTCACATTTAGTTATTAGTTTAAGAGAAGACACATTACAGAGGGAAAAATAATGTGATGTGTGGGAGCTGGCAGTAGGGATTTTTCCCAAATGTTTGGGAGGATCCCATTTCTCACAGATGGTGCTGCCAAGAAACAGTCGTCTTTTCTTTCAGAAAATAAGGATTGTTAGCAATAATCGTCTTCTTAAAGTATTTCCCCAGTGCAAACGTTAACCCTACTGTAAATCAAGAAACCCTTATTCAAAGATATTTATTATTTCAAGTGGGAAAAGAAAGCAGAGGCCCAACAGGTGGAAACGATTCATCTAGCAGGAACAGAGGTAACTACAAAACTACTTTGCAAAAGACTTTGAAGGAGTGGAAGGGAGCAGAGAGAGCAGGCTCCTTCCCAAGCAGAAGGTCTATTGCCTATCACCCTCAGCTGCAATGTTGAGAAATTTTAAAGCTGTGTGTGAACAAGATCAAAGCCTGACCATTTGGAAAGAAGGCAATTTAATATTAGCACCTTTACTTTCACAGATCCATGCATGGTTGTGTGGTGCCTATGCTATTTTGTTTATTGTTCTTTCATATTCTCTCTCTTTTTATTTGAGAGGCAGAAAAAGTTTCCTCACCTTAAGAAAAGATCAGGCAGGTTGGTGAGTTGCATGCTTTAATACTTCTGGCTGCTATTCAGTACATTAATAAACAAGGAATGTAAACATCTGTATATGGCTGGGGGAGAAGTCCTCTTCTGCAACTACTGAACAGAGCTGCTGACAGTGAAACCCATGCAGGGCACTGTACAGGCCCTGGCATTAGGAATAGGAGGGAGGCAGGCACTCAGTGGAGCCTGCTAGCACTGGGCTGAAAGGACAAAGCAGATTTCCTACTGAAACTGACTGAAAAACTGTCAGTGATCACTCCTAGCAAAGGAAAGTCAAAAATCAGAGCAGCGTGACCTGTTGGGCTTAACTACAGAAGTTAATTCAGAATCCCCTGATGCTGCCAAAATTATGAGGACAAAGAATTTGGCTTAAAGACACTTTTCCTCTACTTTGTAACTCCAAGGAGGTGTAGAGCACAAACCTGCTAGATAAACATAAAAGCCTGCAGGGTGTTTGTCATAACCATATCTGATATAATGACTGGTAGCAGAGGTGAACTTGAGTTAGAAGTTATGCATCCCCAGTCAAACCTCCCGAAAATTCAGCAGTGTGTTTGGGAGTGGAGGTTTGGGTTGGATTTCTCCCTCATGAGCAGACAGAATGCAATAATTCTGAGTCCAACTCCATGTTTTCCTTTGTTTCGGTTGTTATGATAGTCATGGCTACTGCTGCAAAATTAGGCCGTTAAAAAAAGAGGCAAGCAGCCCAATCCAAATGGTTCCTATTTGAGCTAAACTACTTGGGTTCAGCAATAAACAGAGAGGTATGTATTTAGGGCATGTGTTTTCTACTTATTTCTGACCTTGACTAGTTTTGGATGTCACAGCTAGTTGACAGATGAAATTTCCTTCTTAGGGAAAAAGGCTGATATTTTTCAAAACTATTTTCATCCCAAATTGGCATTTTCAGAGACCAGTACATTTAGAAAAAAATCAGTTTAGAAATGTCAAAATATTTTTTTATAAATCAAACCCAAATATTCAACATTTCCCAGCCTTTTTTAAGCTTGCTCCCACATGAGCTGGTCTGTATTCTTAGCCTGGAGCCATGCTACTTTCCTAGGGAGAGGCAAGAGCATTATGCTTACATTTACACCTGCAGACTACAGTCAACATCTCATCAGAACCTGAGCTGATGGAAAGCTGCTCAGAAACAAGAATCAGTAGGGGAGACTTACACTTGTGCAATGTGACCTATGGCTAAATAAGCTAAGGACTGGCCAAGATGAATACCCTGCTTGGTGCAGCACTGATAGATCTTCACAATGTGAAGACAGTATTGGATCCAAAAAGCAACCTAGCTGTATTATCATGGCACAGAACCCACGAATGCTCCACTCCACTTCTCAGCCAAACAATGTAAAAGTTCTCTGTGTCTTTCATCTGCTGCTGTAAAGCTTCTGTGATGCACAAGACAAAATCATGACAAAAAAGTTAACAGCTGGTCCACCTTACCATAGACCTACTAATAGAATTTGTTCCAGCACTTGCAGAACCAAAGAGGGGGAATTGAATGGTCTCTCAGGATCTGCAGAAATGAGGGATGGTATTATATGGGGGGAAAAAAGCAAAAATATTCAGATCCTGCCTCCAGAAGAATTAATAGTTTTTTCTACAGGTTTTACACTTTCTCTTTAGCCTGAGCTGTGCTTTGAGGTACATTAACTTTTATATCTTGAATAAAACATGACAAATGGCCTTTTCTTGCTGATTTCCCACCTTTTAAAAAATATTGTGAAAGTACAGATTTCTCATAAGACCATTTTAATGAGAGAGAAGTGTAGCTATGTTGTCTTACAGACTATTAAATTGTGCTTAGAACTCATTCACTTTGTTTACTGAAATTATGGAAGCAATTCTTGTTGTAGGATTGTTTATATGTCCCAGAGCATTCATAACTCACTGAGTTCAGCTATCTACAAATGCTTAATTGCAGACTGCCTGTTACATGTAAAAAAATATTTGCCAGCAGTCTTTTGACAGAGTAAGGAATGAACTTTGTAGAGGAAAACCAAATTGCTCATGAGCAGTGGCAGCAGAAGTGGGGATAAGAACTTCCCCAGGGTTCCTTGGAGATTCCAGTTGCTGGATCCTGGCATGATTTGGTCTTTGGAATCGTGCTATATTTTGCATTGATTTTTTTCCCCTCCATTTCTACAGCTGCAAATGTACCTACATTTAAGAACAGCATGTGAAAATGAAACTCAGAAGACACCATTACGCAAGATGTGAGCTCAAATTTTGCCCAGAAAGGGAGAGAGCATCTTTTCTTTGAAAATAATATTTTTTTGTGTTTTTTGAAAATATGAACACAGATCGCCAATATGCTACTAAAGTGAGGCTGCTTCTCACATTTCACAGGCTCAAAAAATACAGATGTCTGGTATTACTAAATCCCTGAACTGACTATTTTGAATATTTTAACTGACTAGAGGATGGAGAGTTCTTTACTTCCATATTTCTAAACTGATTTTTTTTATCGTAGATTTCTGTGACAAATGTTGTCTTGCTGTGAAATGCTGAATTTATCTGATAGAGTGCTTTTAAAGCTAAACCTGAATATTTGGGTTGAAAAAGACAGATATTTTTTATTGTTATTATTTATTTAATTTGGAAATGCCATTGTCTTGACTCCTGGGAGTTTTCATGTGAATACCTTATCTCCCTTCTCTCTGCATTTGGTTTGAGATTCATGGTTGTAGCTGCTGTGCAAAGCAGTTTCCATTGAATGTCCGCTTCTGAAGCAAAATTTCTGCTATTCTTAACTGCTGAGGTTCAAGATCCTGCATTGAGCCAGCACACAGTATGGCAACCTCGGTCTCCTCTACCTGATATGCTGCTGCCTCACTTCAGTGAAGGAACGTGTGTAATTCTTTGTTGGCACATATTAGATACACCAAAATACACACGGACTTATTTGGAGAGTGATATCTCACCTCTGTGCAAAAGACAGGATACACAGTTGAAACAGGCAGGACTTAAAGTAGAAAACAAAGTTATTTCAGTGTTTAGTATCTGGGGACTAGATGAGCAAGTTTGTCATACTCCACCCTCCTCTGACATCTGGGTGCTTAGCTGAACTGAAAACCTTGGGCAGTGATCAGCCATAGGGCTGTGGGCAGCATGTGCCAGGGGAGTGCCAGGGCTGAGGCAGCCAGCTTCCTGCACGCGGCCCCTGGCAGAAATGCTGGAAAGTTCTTCTTCAAAAACAGTAAGTTACGCAGTTTCACACCTGCATCCTCAGCCGAGAGGGTGGAAGTGGCATTTTCAGGTGCTCAGCAGCCAACCAGCAAGAAGGACAAGGGTCAGGTATGAGAGGGCAAGGGTGAGTTATACCCCTCTGATGACTCCTGTTGCGGGCTTGGTCCTCTCCCCTCTGGGGTCTGGCTGTGCTCCGAGGTACCTTGAGGTATTCAAGTCCTTGCAGTGTGAACTCATTTGTTGTCATTTCCACTTCTGGGAAAAAAAGAGTCATAAGAAAAGACCAGTAAATGTGCAGTATTCATAAAGCACAGCCTCTAACAAAACAGACATGTTGCAGTGTTATCATATCCAGGAAAACAGCAGCAGACAGACATAACTTTAAAATACCACCCAGAAACTCTTGTTTGGAAAGGACAACTCATAACATCAAAGCCTAAATATATTTGCCAAACCATAACTTACTGCCAAGACACCAGATTTATACCCTTAATAGCAATGATCCACTAGGCAACATGGTGACTGCTACAGCAAACTGGACAAGGGTGTATTTCACAGAGGTCAGAAAAGAGCCCTACACATATTAATACTTGGTGAGAAAGCTTGGAGGGGGTGCTAGATCAAATTAGTCTTGGGCTAGTTTCTTAATAAATAAGCATCATAGGAAGAAAACAACAGAATCAATATAACAGCTAGCTGTCAATTCTAAGGAAAAATATGAACATTTTAAATATTTAGACGAATATTTTCAGACAAAAATAAATGAGAAATAAACATCTAATAGAAATTGGCTTTTAGAAGGGTAAAATTACAACACAAGGTATATAACCATACCCAAAAAAGTGAAGGGAATGCGCTGGTTTCTACGTTGCTTTTTCAGACTGTCCTCATCTGCAGTCATTTATATGGCAGCGTATGTAGAACAACTTCCTCCTATGATAGAATCATAGAATCATAGAATCATTTGGGTTGGAAGAGACCTTAAAGATCACCTAGTTCCAATCCCCCTGCCACTGGCATGGACACCCTCCACTAGTCCAGGTTGCTCAGAGCCCCATCCAGCCTGGCCTTGGACATTTCCAGAGATGGGGCAGCCACAGCTTCTCAGGGCAACCTCTCCCAGTGCCTCACCCCCCTCACAGTAAAAAACCTTACTCCTAATATGTAATCTACAGCTACCCTCTTTCATTTTAAAGCCATTACCATTTGTCCTATCACTACTTGTTTGTATAAAAAAATGTCTAGCACATACTTTTTCTGTGCACAAAAAGTATGTTTTTGCGTGTGCATGCATATGTCACGTGCACATATACATGTACACGCAAAGACATGGCATTTATAATATGTATACACACAGGCAAAAATCCTCCTGAACCACACTGATGTTTTAGTCTTGATCTGAGAGGAAGTAGATTGGTTTTGCTGTTTAATACCTTACCATCTGGACTCAGGGGATAATAGCAAGCATATGTAATTTTGAAACTGAGGTTAGTCCTCTAAGACTTTCCTGCAAGTGCTATTTCTCTTGGTATCTTTTGGGTAATGTTTGTAAATGTCTGTGTATACTACTAGGAACTAAATACATGTGAGCTCAGGGAATTGGTCTCTTCTACGTGTACTTCAAAATGTTGATACTGATCAGCAGGACCTAAAGCAGAGCTCACTTTTTTTTTTCCTTTGACTTCTTTTACTGTGATACAAGGTGTTAAATAACCATTTTTACGTTATGATAACCCAAAAGGGTATTTCATAGCATAAAGGTGACATCAGGTGGTTTGGGATCTGATGGCTATTATTGGCTTTAACATGGGAGCAAAATATTCTGTGTAGAGAATTTGTGAAATGTCTCCTTTATTTATGCAGTCTGTACATGTTCACCTACAGGACATAGGATTCAGATTTATGAGGAGCAGGATGGAGAGGATGGTAATTGTTACTCTCATTCCTAGTCAGAACTGACAGTGTTTGCAGATGTAATAGTGCTAACAAACCAGAGAATAATTTTTTGCTTTCTAATATTTCTATATCTGTGCTCAAAAAGAGATAGCTATGTTTTAAACCTTTTTCAGCTCATAAACACATAGACTTTAAGGAGATTTATTTCAATCACACTACAGTTTTCTGATCCTAGCAAGTCTTACAAATCCCTAAACACAGTTGCATGATTTTGATAATGCAGAAAAGTCCAAATTTAAGGAGGAACAGTTGAAATTTATGTATACAGGGCTAATTGGTTTCAACAGTTACATGGCATAGAAAAATAAGGTGCTGGGCTGGTTGCAAGGGCACCTGCAACTTGTTTCTAGCTCAACTATGACTTGCCATGTTAGTGATGGTAGTCCTTCACCACTCTTTCTTTGTCACTGCTTTCCTTGTCTTTTTTTGGCTGTCCCATCAGACTATAAGCATTTGATGAAGGGCACCTCACTGCCTGTGCAGGATGCGGGTGAGGGGTGGTGTGGTTGTGAGTCATGCTTCCATTCTTACAATGCTCATACTGCAATGATAAGTTTATACCTGTCTTCAGTGAAGCAATATGACAGAAAAATAAGAACTTTGCCCAGACTCTTCTCTGAAAGGGAGATAACAATGAATCTATTTTAACATACTGGTTGAATCCCAATTTAGAGGTCCTAAGACATAATGTCTGATTGATGCATTTGTACACCATTGGATGCAAGCTGTTACAAAATGAATTTTTCTTATCGGAATTCTTTTGCTGATGAGGTAAGTTTGTGGTGTCTGAGCTGTGGTGTGTTTTTGGCTGGCCATTTCTTTAGTTTGGAGCAATTCCACCTAATCATTATACTTATGTGACTGCGCAGTCACTGACAGAGGCCCTTAAACATGAACATGAATGAGTTCCACCAGCATGGAATGACAGCTGCCCGTAGTGCAGCACACAGAATTACTTGGTAATATATGGTATAGCATTGAATAACTTCCTGGAAACATAAACAATGCTGAGGTTTGAATGAAATGGAATGGCCTACAATTCATAAACAACACAAGCTGAATAAGCTGCTTCTAACTGCATCAGAAACTTTTGCTCATAGATTTAGCCTTTCATTTGAGAACTAAAAGTGCTAAAAAGTGGCACGACTAAAAAGGCAATGCAGCAATAAAAATTCCAGTTTGACTCTAGGGATAGCTTCAGAGACATTGTGGTCTGACTTTTCTCCACTATTTGCAAGTTGCCAAAGAAGAATGTTCTTTATTCTGGACTGGCTTTGGGAAATCTATTAAGATTTTTAATTGCATTCAAAAATATTCTTATGTTTTGAAACCTAGTCTGCAGGAAGTTTAACCAGCCCTTCATTAAGGTCTCTGAGTATGGCTGAGACTCGTGTATTAGCAAGATGCTTTGCTTGTCTCTGCCCAATGAAAATACAAGGAATAATGCCAGTTTGGGGAATGAATAGAGCAGAAGCGGGGAGCACAAGTTATGAGCTGCTTTGGTCTTCATAGTCAGGAAGCACTTACCAACTTCCATTGCCTCATCCCATCTCTTCCATTAGAAGGCCTTTATAAATTACAGGAGTGAGTGGCCCTTAGCAAATAACTTCACAACAGAGTGCAACCAAATTGGAATGAAGAAGAATAGGAAACTCCCTTCTGTTACTGTGGATAGTTCTAAACTGCTAGTATTTTTTCCTCTCAGATCAGAATGAAAGACAAAAATCTCAATAATTTCCCAAATTTAAAGATCTGAAAAATGGGTGTCCTGAGTGCAGATGAAGCATTTAATTTCAATAATTTTGCAATATCTTGTTACAATACTGATCTTTCTTTAATTGTTTATTGTCTAAATTTACTAAGATTTCAAAGATTTTACTCTTGTAAAAAGTTCCAGCTTAAAGGAAACAAAAGTTCTAATTCAAGTGGCCAAAACAGGATTATTTAAAAAATTTCTTATAAAAATAATAAGGAGCAATGGGAAAAAGAGCCTTTTCTTAGCCATTAGTCTGAGTCACAACTCAGGTCAGTGACAAATGCTAGGTGTTTCAGTATGATGGATCTTCAATGACTAACCCTTTTATTCCTGTCTGATTGACTGCAGCGGCATTTGGATCAGGTGTAGTAAGATGGTTCTCCTAACTGTGCCAATACTGATAAGTCAGTTGAACACCAAGGAGAAATATTTATGTTTTTTTAGCCAAGAACAGTGAAGCTGATCACAAATGGAGTGTATCTTTTGGCAATAAAAAGTTTCCTTTACAGTAGTTCCATGATTAAGCCAAAGCCACAGCTTTGTACCTTCACCTGTCTCTGAGTCAGCAACGGTTTCCTCTTGCTTTCGCTCCAAGTGGGATGCCAATCCCTTGCCTGGACTGCAGAGGCACAGGTGTTGTGCCCACATTTGTGAATTGTTTAGCTTTTGCAATCTTGACAGCTGCCTGAGCTCTGGCAAGCTTTTGACTAAATGAGGTAGAGAACGAAGTGGGCAATCCACTTTTCATGCTTTTCATGGGGTTTTTACTCTAAAAATTTGGAGTATGGAAAATCTCATCATAACCTTCTGTAATGTGTTTAGAACTGTAGCTAACAATAATGCTAACTTTTGTTCAGTAACAGAAGTACTGAAATGTTTTAGAGTTTAATTCTATGGGATTCTAAAAGTCAGAGATGAGATGTACACATCTGGGCCAAATTTTCACAGTCAGTTTGTGCTGTACATGCAACTCCAATAACTTCACAAGCATATCCAATTGTTAGTTTTGTAACTGTGAGTTATGCTGCTGTAAGAGACATTTCTCACATTTACTATATATATATTTGCTTATCTCTTAGCTGCATTTTGCAGCCAGTTCTCTCTACTGAGATATGTATTTGATGGTTTCCGCCAAATGTTCTTCTAGAGCCAATATGAATATGAACAATATTAAAAGGTGCCACCTGTACAAGTGTCATGCCAGCCCAGGCAGTGTGCTTCCCACCTAATCACAGTGGGAAAGAATCTGTGTGACTCAGAGGCAGGGAAAGGAAAATAAGTGTCAGACCTCTGGACTGAATGGTCAGCTTGCCAGGGAGGAGGGCTATTAGAGCCAGTGAACTCTCCATCATTTCATTCAATGGATAATAGATCTGTGATTTCTGTCCCTATGGCATCAATCTCCTCATAGAAATGAAATTCTATAGCTGGTGATCATTGGTTAAGTGATAGCAAGTGATGCAGAAACTTTGAGGCATGGTGTTGCTAATATAGCTGATAAGCATGACGGTAAACAAGTCAACCCTGAAACAGAGAGGACTATACATGTTCCTAGTGTGTGCATGCACAAACTTTAAATTGACTCCTCTCATGCTTTACTGATGAGCAACATATTCTGGCCATTCCTTTCCCATACAGGCTTAGCATGGCTGATTTGTGTACTCAGCGCTGAAACCTACACTTTTGCCAGGACCCATGAGGTCAGATTGCCCATAACCGACTGCTCCTTTGATGGCTCTCATCCTGCTTTCAATTGATGTGGCAGTGCGTGAATACATATGACCAAAAGCTTGATATAAAATTCATTTGTCTAAACACCGGCTATTTAAGTTTGATGGCCTGAACAATTACTAATCCTGATTGGAAATATAAGTTATTGTGTCTACAGTGTCCTGTTACAGCACCCCCGTCAGCTCCCCTGAGGCCAAATTCTCTGGCAATGCACACAGTGTCCGGTTCTTTCTGCACACAGTACCATGCCTAGCTGAAATCCCAGTGAGGAAACCTCTTGTTCTGTATGCTTACCAGTGTGGATGATCCCCAGGAATTTTCCTCGTCTGCCAGAGTATATCCATTAAGACAGAAGACAGACGCTGCACTGTGTACAGTAATTTCCATGCTTCCACATACTATTAAAAAATGCCATGGCACATGCATGTCTCATCCTCAGCGAGCACAACGTGCATCCTTCCTGCCAGGGCATGAGCTCCCACGCTAGCCCACACGTGGGAGAGCCCTGAAGGAACTGGGGCCTTCCTTAATCTACAAAGAGAGTGGAAAGCTCCAGAGCAGCAGCAGGCCTGCTCTTTGCTTTAAAAAAACAATTCATCCCTCCTCGCTTCCCTCTAATCTCTGAATTCTCACCCTTGCTTGAAGACTCTGCTCCACCACTGCCAATGAAATACCAAGTTCGAGATTGCCAGATGACCTGTATATGCCTAGCAAACAGCCACATCCGAAACCCAGTACAGCAGACACCGATCACCCTTTGTCTTGCTGGCATGCACACCTAGTACAGATATTGACACAATGCTATTTTGTCAGTTATTCTACACAGCCACCATGCACCTGCCTGTGCACAGCCCAGTGAAATAGGCTGGCCTGGGCAATGGTACCAGTTACTGCTGTGGCAGGGCTAGTCCCTACTAGCTACAAAGGATTCCCAGAGCTGCCTGGCCCCATGGCTTCTCTGTCTGCCTGCAGTGCAGCATCAAGCCACAATGTTGCAACGTGATAGAGGAACCCCATGGCGAGTATCCCCACAGAAACCCACAGATATGTCTCTCTCCCAGGCCAGGAAATGGCTAACAAAGCCAGGGGAAGCAGGTGAGACACACATAGCTCAGCTGTTGTGGAATACCATGGTATTGGTTTCTGACTTCAGATATCCCACGGCTGTTGAGCATTTCCATGGTCTGATGTGATGGAAGGCTTCTAGGCAGCCATGGGAAACATGGATCTGCAAATGTTAGTCTTCAGGGGCTGGCACTAAGGGTTTGCTCTTTGCACGCAAATGAGGGAAGAAAAGGTGTTTGCTTCACCTGTCATGGCTTTTTTTTTTTTTTTTTTTTTTTCCTGATTCTTGCAAGAAACATGTCTGTTCTCGTGTTTTGTCTCCCAGCACAGTGCCCTGGAAAGGACCTAGGCTCCCACATTCTCACACATGCATGCACAACACAGGGCTCTCTCCTCCCAGTTTCCCAGCAGGCTGAACTGTGCCACACTACAGTGCTGATCGCCAGGGTTTCTGGACCAAGTCCCTAGCTCCCTCCAGGGAGAGAGCATGGTGAGTGGCAAGGCATGAATGATGCAGTCAAGTCAGACAGGGCTGTTACTAGAAATCTCTTGCTAGGTGAATGAGAGGAGGAGGATAGAGGAGAAATGTAGAGGAGATACTGCCAAAGGCACACCGGGAAGAATTCAGCATAGACACCACTGGGAAACGGCAGAGATGATTTATGGGTCTCCAAGGTAGATTGAAACAGGGTGTTTCTCTGTTCTCTGTTGCACTTACTGGAGTAATTATTGGGAACACTCTACCAGGGAATTGCAGTAATGAGTAACAGAAATACTGCTTTTGAATGTTCGATTTTGTGGGAAAATCTTCAGCCTGCATACATCATTGTAACTTCATTTTGACTTCAGTGGGGTATTCCATTTTCCATCAGATGAAAACATTGCTCTACATAAAGAAATATCATTTACTGTTTTGGTTTTGGGTTTTTATGCTGAATGAATTAGAAACCCACTGTAATATTGTAAATAATATTCTAGTGCTAGCAGCTAAAATTCCTGGATTTTAATCCAAAAGTGACTATAATAACCATTTAGTCAGACTTCCTGCCTGAAAATGAGCACAGACTGAATGCAGGAGCATTGTTCCTCTGGGTATATATTCCTATATTTCCTATTTTGGTGACACAGAATTGAGAACATGGGAGATTAGTTGCACAGCAAAAGTCAAATGTGCTGTCAGTTGATATCCTTGTATTTCACCTACACTCTATTGCAGTGCCACATTTCCTTTGCTTACAATGAATATAGCAGGATGTAATCTGCTATGAAGAACACAGTTCTGGAGAGTCCAGAAAACACTTTAGTCAAAGAGTAAGTTAAGTTTTCCTAAAGTCTGAATGAACACATCTACAGACTTTTTGTTGGTTTTTTTTCTAATATTCATCATATACTCATCTGCTAATTTTACTTACATTTTCCCCAAACAATTTGAAAATCGCTAAGTAAATTCCCCAAAGGTAATAATGAATCAATCAGAAGCACCACAAATATTCTTTGGATTCTCCCAGTTATTTTTAAATATGAGTGTGAAAAAAATGTTAAAATATTCTGTCCAGAAGCCTACACTGTGTAAATGATTATTATTAGCTAAAACTGCATACTAAATAAAATCAGACAATTTTAAGCTGAATTTATAGTGAGGTAGAAGGTTCATTTGGTTTGGGGAGTTTTGTGGTTTTGTTTTTTGGGGGTTTTGGAGGTTTTGGTGTTTGTTTTTTTCAGTTATGAAATTAAATATTTTGCTTGCTGAACTGATTCAGTGATGGACTTGCTCCCGAAAGTCATTTGTCAGTGAAAGGAGTAATGAGAACATAATAGCTAATCCCTCAAAAGTTCAGCTGGATTAAAAACAATTTGAATTCTTTTTTGGAACAAAAAATAAAGCTATTTGCAGATGGTCTTCATTAGAAATACTGGTGGCAAGGATTATTTCACAGCTCCAATAGTGTGTCTAGCCAATATTCCTTCGGCCTTAATATTTTCAGTATCGGAGATGAACATTCTCTTTGTAGTCATCTGCTTGCATTAAAGAAATCTACTTACCATACACACATATAGATATGATATACATATACATACACACACACTATTGCTTTAATGCAATATATATTAAAAGACGTTAATATATTCATATTACAAGAAAAAAGTGTGATACATGATGCTGAGAAACATACTGGTTCAGACTAATTTTTCTTTTTTTTTTTGAATCTGCAACTCAAGGTTAACAACTTCTTTTATGCTATACTGATAATGTAAATTATACATTACTACTGCAAAACCAGTTTCCTGCTATGGACAAAATGGATGTATCCTGGAGAACATATCAGCCTCCATGTCACCCCCCTGCCTTCACTTAGCTACAGTACCACACACAGGCGGGTAGTTAGATATATAGTTATCCAACCTGCATATATTATCTGATTGGCATGTTCACTTGCTCCCTGACTGCCACAAATGAGTGGCTGTGCAGGTGCCATTAGCACATGCATCTTTTTCTGAATGCACCATTGTATGAGTAGCTGAAAAGCTGTTTGTACTACACAGTCAGAAAGTTGGCAGCAGTGCTGGGTGAAAAATGGTAAGTATGTTTCAAGAAAAATTCAAAAAACTTCATGTTTACTCTACATTTTTTAGTATCTCAATGAGAAATTCAAAAAACCTGAAGACATTGAAACCAAAGCCTTTTCAGGTTTTGCTTTAACAATTATTGCTTTTTCTTCTTGCCTTTCATCTTTCTCCTCACATGTTCTTCTGCTATTTTCATTTCTTGCCCTTTGTTTTTAATGATGAAGTAGAAAATAATGAAGATCAAGGAACAGAAGAAATGAGAGGGAGGAGAAAACAATCCCTGAGAAGCTGTAGCACTTTTTGCAGGTTAGTTTAATAGACAGGTCTTTGTATACCTCTACTAGGTAATAAATGTGCTGGTAGGTGAAGCTCAACAATATACAAGATAGCTTACATCTGCCCTATTTGATAGAAAACTATTTGGCTTGCACAGCATGTGTCCATTCTGCTAGTTGTAGATTTTGCCCGCATCCTTTTGCTCTCTTAAAAATGGAATAGTGCTTCGTTAGGCAACACTGTAAAAGTTACTGCCTCCTTTTGCTTCATGGCTTAGGGTGTGTACAATTTATGACATGAATCAACAGATACATTTGCTTCATGCATCTGTATAACACTTTTGAAAATTTGGCAAGATACAGCTTTGAGTTAGCAAGGAAAAGAAACAAAACTTTAATGGTTACAAATTTGGGCTTAAGCTATTCTTCCATTTCAAGCTTCATTTGTTTGCTTTCCATTTAGCAGCTGCTGGAAGCACTCTTCAATAGGAACCAAATAAATCCATATTACCTGTCCCACTCTGAATCGGAGGCCAAATCTTTCTGTTAGCTATCTCAACATTTATGAATTAAAAAAGCAGCTCAACCTCAATTTCCATGCCATGAAAAAAACCAGAAGTGGAACAATAAAAGCTTTGTTAGGCAATTTGCATGCACGTGTCTTGCAATTACAATAAAATCTTCATCATTACAAAAAATCATTGTTTGCAATCTGAAGTGCAGTGTCTACCTCTGCAAATTTGGTAAATGCCAGTATGAAATTTAGTGCTGACATATATCTATTTTATTGCAGGTTAAAATTTTAGGTCTCATGGCAAGGCAGCTGTGAAGAAGAAACTTACAGATTTGTGGGTATAGAAACAGTTATCTGAGAAAAGCAACCAGATTCTCCTGGCACAACATGGCACATTTATCCCCATAGACTTGAAAGATATTCTGCTCTAAAATCTGAAGGCCTTCTACACAATGTTCATAAATAAAAGCAGATTTTGAATCCCTGCCTTTAGTTCTAAATCCCAAGGTAAAGATTGACTGGAATATATTGGAACAGGTCTTTAGGTTTGGACAAAATGCTAGTCTTAGGTCATCGCCAGGCCTTTCAAGCACTCAAAAAAACACTACTGTAATATGTTATTTTGGTACTGGGCCATGCAAATCTTGCCTAAATTTTGAGTGCATGAGCTGTCAGCAAAGAGCTGTATAGTTGTAAGCACGAGGCACTTCAACGCAATACAAGTGAATCTTGTCCCTCTATTTCACTTCAGATCAGCTGATTAGAAAAATTGGCTTAATGTGCCAAGACAAAAACAGATATGCCAAACTACTCTTTTGATTTTCCAGAGAGAGTTTCATATGGTTTATTAAATAGAGAATCCAGAGCAGTAATCAACACAATCACTGGGATGTTAACGGTGATATGGTAAAGCAGCGTATGACAGCCAAGGGACAGAATGCACTTCTTACTCACTCTCTCCAGCCATGAAATCAGTAACTCATATAATTTGTCTAAATCATCTAATATTACTTTGGAGTGAATCAGTTCACAGAGATTTAAGGACATCCCAAGCAGATTTGTTCATTTAATAGGGAAAAAACAAAACAAAAATAACAACTGCTTTATTTGAAAGCCAGGAGGGCCAAGGGAGATTTAGTTCAGTTAAAGCAATATTTGACTCCAGTTCAAGTTGGGCAGGAGTTCAGCCAGAAGTTATCATATGATTGGGTTTTGGGGATTCTATTTTTTTGGAAGTCTGTGTGAAATGATCTAGTACTGATCTCAGTCCAAATTCCAATCCATAAGTGCCTCTGTTCCTTGCAAAACCTACAATTTGCAGCATTGTTAAGAGTCTCAGAATAGAAGGCAAGAGCTAGAACCTGCAGTCTGCTTAGGGTCTGCTCTTCACATATGAAATAAGGAGATGGGGGACATGAAATGACACCATTATCTTTGCTGTCTTGACAATCATCTAAGTAGAAAAAAACATTGCTGAGAAAAAATAAACTAAAAAAAAAAAAAGTACCAACTACACCAACTACTGCATTCATATTTCTGTCCTTGTCTTGACTTTTTTCTTAATTTTAGCATAAGCTAAAGATGACAGTAGGATCTCAGCAAGCACTTCCTGGCACTGTCACACTATTATTGAGACTGGTTACGAGTCAGCAGGATCTACACAGTAAAGATGAAACAACTTACTTTGTCTTATTTTTAAGCCATTTGAAGACCATGTGTCCTAAAGTTTGCTCCAAGTTAACTTTTAACTCATTTGCCTTCTAGGAGGTGTAAAATAAAAATATCAACAAATACAGTGATTAAGTAGAAAATATAATGAAAAACACTGGTGTATTTCAAATATATGAAGTTATCCAATTTTAAGGAATGTTTTTTATATTTTATACACTCTAAACTTCACTGCAACCAATGAAAGATATTTAGTCTGTATTTAAAGTAAATACCCCATGGAACAGCACATCTTCAAAGTAAAGGAAAAGCTTTCACTGATCTCTCACTCTTAGTGCAGTCTTGAACCACTGCATCATTTGCCCACTCCTTGTAGAGTTTTTTAGACAGTGCTTCTCAGAGCACTGTAATTAAGAATGACATTTTCTCAGCCCTATTGTTGCTGGCCTCCTCAAAAAATAAACTATATTCCTAAGAATATGTCAGAACAATTCAAAACTTAAGAACACTTGCAAACCAAAGTCCAGTAGGCTAGAGAGTAATGCAAAATGCATGAAGTCATTGGATATTTTCTTTGCCAATGCCATAATAATGATTATATAGCTTTTCCCCATCTGTTTGTTGAATTGGTTCATCTCTCCACCAATATTCTCAATCTATATAGTTATATCTGGTCATACTTTGGAGTAGTAGAGAATGTCTTCTGTCCTGAGTAAAGTTTACCAAATCGCACATAACCAGATATTAAAATGAAAAAGAATGAAAGTTATTTCTTCTCTGCAGGTTTATTTTACGCTTTCTCATCCTTGCACCATACTGAAAACAAAAGATTGTACTGCAAAGATTTTACTCTTATTTTTTGTCTGTTCTATTGAAATGTGCCATGCAGACTATGTGGCTACAGACTATTTCTGATTCACTTAAACAGAAGTAGAATCAGGCCCATGTAATCCTGCAAGGATTACAAAAATGTATGGTTTCCTTGGCATTAATCAGAAGTGTTGGATGATGGCTCCCCTCAGAGGTGGTATAGGAAGTATGCACCAGTCCAGTATGTCTCCTTGCTCCAAGATGTCATGAAGAAAGAAATTGTGCATTATACATGATAGCTGAAAATGCACTGCAAACTCCATCCTACAAAGAATTAGAGTTTGCCAGTTCTTTTCTTTTGTGGAAAATGACTGTACCTAATTAATACAATCTGTTATAATTAATTATGGAAAAATATATATAGGATTTTAGAAATTATATCAAGGATTAAGCTTCATGTTACAGCATATAACCAGTTTTGAGGTTGTGTTAGAAACATGCAAAAGAGAAACTTACCTGGCTACATTCTAAGACTTCAGCTTTGCAAAACTAAAATGAAGGCAAAATAATTAATAAAAGATTTCTATTGATTTAAAAGTCAATTACTTGCAAGCTAGAAATTTTAACATTCGTCCAACCAGATGTTTGGAGTGGTTCTGTGCCAAGCTCAGCTATGTTTGGGAGAATTCTCTCAGTAGTGTCCTCTTCAGTCCTTTGAAGCTTACAAGCAAATTCTCCTGCCTCAAAGCTATTAATTTAGGATAACACATCAGAATAAAACTCTACCCTGTGCCTATTTGAAGGATTCTATTAAGGAGCGTGGAGATTACTTCTTCCAATATTATCTCCTGCTATTTTTATGAGATGCATAAAAATGTTCTTGAGCTGACTTTTAAAGAAATATTCTAAAATATTTCTAAAAATTGCTCACAGTTTGACCATCAGATCACTGTGGAATGCATTAGCTTGACTTTTTTCTTAAACAAGACAATAGAGAAAAAGGATAATATAATAAATGGAACATAATTTTTGAGGTCTGCTAGTTCTCCAGATTTCTCCAATACAAGAAATAGAAGATATCAGATGAAACTAGCATGTGGCAGATTCAAAATAGCCAAAAGTGAGTGGTACTTCTAGAATAAGAGATAAAAGATCGAAGTATATAAAATGAATGTTTCTGAGATGACCACCATCACCACAGCAAAAGTCTGGAAGTTATAACTGGTATAAGAACTAGGAAAACACCAGCTCACTGCGTGGTAGCAGTTGAAGTAGCAAATAAAATTATACGAATTATTAGGTGGGAAACAAAGATTAGAAAAAGCGCAGACTTTGCCACACTGTAAACCAATGCTGCATCTTGAATCCTATATGTAGGTGAGTTTCTAGTCTCAAGAATGGATACAAGGCAGTTGGGAGAGGTACAGAGAGGGGTAGAAGTAATGATAGTGTGTGCACCAGCTGCCATGCATGGAGCAGTCAAGTAGCTAGGGCTCTCATGCCTGGAAAGGACACAGCTGGGTGGAAATATGGCAAAGCTTTACAAAATCATGAGAAGTAAATAAAAGGTGTATCGGGTCTGATAGCTCATCACCTCAGCAAATATAACAAGTATAGACCATGAATGGAACTTACTGGATGGCAGGTTCAAAGGAAGCAGAAGCAGGCATATCTTCACTGAACACATCACTAAGGTATGGAACTGTATGAATGTGTCTAGCTCAGGAAATCCTTTAGCGACAAATCACAGGAGCTAGAGTGTATTTAATTTTAAAAGTTTATTATTATGTAGATAAAGCAAAGGTCCAAGTACTTTTTTGATATCTAAGGGAATGGCAAACACCACCTGGGAAATAGCAAACCAAGATTAAAAATAATATCCTTTCCATCAACATTTCACATTTCTTCATTTATTCATGTCCCCTTGCTGAATGGAACTTTGAATAGAAAGATGAAATAAGTCCAGAAGTTGTTCTCCTTAATAAAATATGTAATGCTAATTAAGATTAAACATGAGATCTGAGACAACAGAAGAAGGATTCCTCAAATACTTTCCATAAAGAAAAGAAAATTGATATTTTTCATAAACCCGTGAAATTCTTTAATTAAAAAAAAAAAAAAAGCAAACGCCCAAATCTCAGTATAATCTTAGGACCACCATTTCACTAAGAATACTACTGCTAGAATATATGCAACAAACCTGCTAAACTGGATGGTCTAAATGTCAGGATATTGACAATAGGATTATCTGAAATAATCAAGATATTATTGTGGAGTCTGAGTTCAAGAAGGATGCTTAGTAATTCCTGAAAATCAGGATCTACTGTATTTCAAATGAGGGGCTATTAACCCACAGCTCTGAAAATCACCTATTCTTTTCAAAACCCTTAATCTATGTTTTGAGTAAGTTGAAAATTCACAAAAGTTGCCAATATAACCCAGACAATGCACCTCAGTGATAGAGTGGTAGAATCTCACTCTCCAGGAGTGAGTTATTGCTCACATGAGTGAATGAATTAGTGACATATGATCTTCTGGCATTTAGAGATCTGTCCAGTATAAAGAGAATTAAGACCATTACCCAGTGAGTATTCTTACAGCATCATCTGTTTGTCACTTTCTGTCAGCTCTTATTTAGCCTCTACTTTTGTATAATCCAGAACATAGAACCTGTAGCAGAAAAAAAATCTACCTGAGCAATTTGGTTTGCAGTATAACTGTAAAATCTGTGATTACATTTAACATTATGTATCTATGGCCCACAGATAAAAAAATAACATACACCAAGGAGTAAGGAGAGAATGCAAGCGAAGGCCGTGCTCTCTCAAAGGCATGGCCATGTTGCTAATTGCTCCAGTGACATCTCACTCGCTGTTAACATGGTGGTGCCATGCACTACTTGGCTATGCAATGTATGTGCCTTTGTGCAAGCAGTGCTGAAGCAAGCCTCAGAGATATTTTGCCACCACCAGTGTGTTACAGCTAACACTGTTCTTTCAAATTACATATGGAAGCAGTAAGGGCTATCTCTGGCTAGATTTTTCGTGCCTGCTCTGGATACATTGTGAGGTGCCCTCTCTTTCCAGAAGACTAGGGATGGAGTAGACCAGTACTGCTTCTTCTCTCCACTAAATGTTCTCACATGGCTAATGCTGAATACGGCCATTACTGGCTTCAGAAATAATGGCTTCAAGTACCACATTATAAAAATAGAAATTAGTCAGTTTTCCAATTCAGCTGGCAGGTTTTGTTTTTAATATTTTTATTACTGCAGACATCATCGTCCAGCCATGTGCTAAAGATGAGACAGACAATAACTAAGCAGAACTGGAATGGATTTTGCTGCATCTGCAGCTGGGCATTTCATTACTGTACTCTGATGGGGAATTGATGGGAGCAGGTATTTTGTTCTTTTTATAGAGACAATCAAAATGTGATGCACAGCAACGCTGGACTGTGAAAAAGTTTGCTGTTGTTTACAGGAAGACCAAATGACCCATACCGACCTTTGCTCACCACTCTCCTATTACTGTTGAAGGAAGAAGCAGCAAGTCTCTCTCAGTTCCAACTTCTGTCATTCCTGAGGCTCTTCTGATCACTGAATTACTGAGATTTTTGCAAATTTGAGAGAGGAGCTAGGCTAACCCACTCCAGATGCAACACCTGCCCTGTCTCTTGCTCTAGCTCTTGATGCTGCTTCCTTTCCCTGACCTCTCTTTTTTTAGTTCTGAAGACAAGTTATCCTCCAGAGGAACAACCTGACCATTCTCCCCTTCAGAAGCTGGCAGTCCCAAGGATTTTCCTTGCTTAAATCCAAAATTACTCCTGAACAGACAATTAGGATGAGTAGCTTTGGCCAGCTGTAGGCCATTTTGATTTTAAAAAGGGCAAAATGTTCACACTGATAAAAGTGTGCTTCTCTGTAAACTAAAATTCTTTGAATAAAACATCTTTTTCCTTCTTTTGGTTTTAGTTTGGCAAAAATCAAATAAAACAGTGCCTATTAGGGTTAATAGTAAGTTCAAGGTATGTGGTGGTAGTGCCCTGAAGGTATGTAGAGACACACAGAAGTCTTCTGGAAACAGAAGTTGAAACTGAAACATCAAAGTCCGATGGCATTTTTTACATTAGAGGTTTCTGGGTTTGGGTGGTCTTCAGCCAAAATTGCTCCTACATATTTGTCCAGTCAATCTATGTCCTCTTAGCACAGATACTATTCTTTCTGATGGTTCATTCTGTGGGAGCTTCAAACAATTGTTAAAACTCACTGGACTAAAAGATGCTTATAAACACAAAATTTGCTGCTTGTGTAGAATAAAAAAAAAAAAATAGAAAAATTGTCTCTATCAACTTCAACAAATCTCAGCATGAAAACACTGCAGAATTAAAGAATGGAGAAAACACAGCTAAAAGTACCACATAAACGAGCCCTGATCCACTGCCCATTGATGTCAGTGGAAAGACTTGCACTGACTTCACCAGATCAGGCCTGTTGTGAAGGTCTGAAAATGCTAATGGTATCTTTATGCAGGGTATTTTCAAAATCAAATGGGGTGCCTACTTTTTTTTTATCAATTGCTTATATAATACATCATTGCTGCACAGAACATCCCTGTCCATAACAGACTGTACCAAGTAAAACCAGAAGATGGAAAATCTCTTTAATTAGCCTTTAATTATTTGGAAGCTTATCTATGCCAAGCAGAAATATAACTGAGGACAATGTATGGTAACATATTACAGCTGTTCATTTTAGGAGACACAAATAAAATAATCTCATTGTTGCCTTTTTATATTTTTACCACACACCCCCCAACATTTCTTTTTAAGAAATCCCTCAGCACAGCTAAATCGCAAGGCTATACAGGAATTCTTATGCCTTTTTATTATTTTACCAGATGGGGGTTCAGGCATGTTGTCAGGTCATTTGACCTCCTTAAATGCATTGGCAGAGCTCTGATATTCATGGCCAAGAAACTGTCCTTGCTTCCTTTTCTCAATGTTGTTTAAGTAATAATTTGTATTAATTACAAAAAGTACATCCATAATTAACTGAGGAAAGACTTGTTTTTCCCCAGGCATCTCTCCCAGATGTTTTTTCCCTAGGCATTTTAGCTGATGAATCCCATGATTAGAGAGCTGAAGCTGATTTGCGAGCCTGTTATTTTGTCTCATTTGTAAAAGCAATGGGAGTGATGAAGGAAAAGGTGATCAATACACAGGGAAAAGTTCACACATGCGTTTGCAATTTGAGTCCAAAATTACCCATGTTGGCAGGAGAAGCTGTAAGAGCAAGCTTCAAAAGAAAGCCCAGATTTTGTGGTGCAAAGTGGTATACGGGATCTTGATTTCAAAAGGATTCTGCATATTGCAATGAGTAAAAAAAAACAGACAAACTAACAACAAAACAAAAAATGACAGGGATGACAGTTCCAACCAGAAGCACATACAGACATGACCGAGAGTGTGCATTGCCTATAATGTCTATTCACACCAAAGGAAGGTTGTACCAAATTGGTGCATTTAAACCCAGAGGTGCCCTTTGTTATAGAAGTGTGCTGCCAGGAAGAACGGGATGTTATTAAATGCAAATGAGTCTAGATCAATTATTCAGATAATTCTATATGTTTATGAATTCTATAAGTTTATATGCGTTTTCCAAGAACATTTTTTTTTTTTAAACTTTAGTGATCAAAGTCAAGCACAGAAAACATTATTGTAAATACAAAATAAAAGGGCCTGGTTTTTACAAATGCTATCAAGATCCAACATGTATCTGAAGCCAGTGTTAAATAAATCATCTACTACTGGTGAAGTAGTCCACCTTTTCTTTTGGCTATAAGCTAAAATTTCTCAGCTTAAATTTTTGCTCATAGATATGACAGTTTTGTCCTTGGAGCTTTTGGGTACATTTTCAAAACTGCTTATGCTATTTAGATGGTTTTCAGCATCTAAACCTCTGCATTTATAGCAGAAATCTTAGAAGACTGGAAGTGGAGGAGCTGTTAATTTGCACATTCTGCAGCTCTATCAGAATAGTCTAACTCAAAAAAGCACCAGTCTGACAAAGCACTTAAGTATGAGCTTAATTTTGGTCTCATCCATGGTCTTGCTTATTTCAGCAAGGTATTCACACGCTTTAAGTCAAGTGCTACTTTCAGTACTTTGCCGAAAGAGAGATGAAAGGTTGCTTTACTCATTCAAATTACCATAGCAATTCAGGTTCTCACCCTTTTCTGAAGGTCTTGTGCACTTTGCATCTCCTGGTAGCTCTTCTTTCAATAGCTGTTCAGACAGACAGTATGTACCAACACTTTTCAGAGTGCCCTAACACTTTAAAAGAATAACAGTTTTCCAAATCCAATATGTATTTTACGCTCAACTCATGAAAATAAATTAACTAAATGGTTGAAAGAGTCTGTATTTATGAAAATGCATGAATAATTTAGTTCAGTACTAATATTTCTTCATATTCTAATTACATTCATAGACTGAAAGGAAAATAACAGATACTAACACAAAATGCAGAAGTGCTCATTCAAGCATACTTATTTACCATATTTATGAACATACACCACTCTAACACTGTTCTGTATCTGCATTAGGATGGTTTTAGATGGCTTGATTTTTGACTGGCTTTCTGCAAACATATCACCAGAATAATCACAGGAAGGTAAGTGGTTTCTCTTTTCCTTGAGAGCAGGTTGCCACCACAACGAAACAAGTGCTGTATGAGTAAGAAATGTAACCTCTCTGGCTTGGTATGCGGGAATGTATCATCAAAAGATCCTCAGCAGTGAAGGTGGACAGAAGCAGTTAGCCTCACACATGGGATGAAATATGAGCAAATACTAATGGACTACTGCCAAACTCGCACTCTTCTAGTGAAAATATATCCAGGACAAACAGAAAGAGAGCCAACTAATAAGATTGGGCTTCAATAACACCTTTATTTTTAACTCTGGGGTTTTGGGCTAGTTTTCCTTCTTTCTAGATAGTAATTGAGTTGCTTGAAAACATGTATTATGGATCACTTCACATTTCTTCATTTTAAATTCTTCACAAATATGTAGGAATCCTTAGATGTTACAAACCGTGTTTGTGGATTGTGACAACTCAGATTTATCTCACTGAGAGAATGAAGAGCAAAGATCAATGCAGTCAAAGTTTGACTTTAGGTAGCTATGAAACTTTATTAATTTACTACATGCAACTATGGATCTTATTTAAGCAACATCAGCTTCACCAAAAGTTGAATCTAGATCACAGCAATATTTGAAACCATTAAAGATTTCCATATTGCTGAGCAGGTACCGAAGTACAGATTTTGCATACTCGGATCCTGAGAAACAAACAGTCCATTACTCCTCTGGCTCCCAGGGTTACCATTCTGTTCGCCATAGATTCAGCTACAGTTTTTGTTGCTGGAGTTTTAATTCATTTCCAGTTGCAGAACTTTCCTCAGCAAAAATTTAAGTTTTTAGTAGAGATATATATGTAATATCACATATATATGGCAGACTGCAAAAATTCAACTCTACAATTTTTTGTTTTTAAACGTAGTTGAAGCATATTTATGACAATAATCCTTTCACATGCAAGGTGTCCTATTATACATGACTGACTAGGACTAAAACTCTAAATATATGTCCTTCTATCACACTCAAATTCATGCTAGATAAATTATATGCAGGCAAAATTTAAGTAAGGATGGTTGTCAAAAGAGTGGTATCTGAAGTAGGTACCTTTTACCTTTCATAAAACGATGTTTCATACTTAGAAATATGTTTACTAAATAAGTTTGTGTCCTCCAGAAATTATTTCCTATGGGAGATCCTATTTAGGAATTCTTTCGGATAGTTGACCATTTTCTTTCTCATTATTCAAAGATGGCCTTGACAAATGTCCTATCTGCCCAAGTAGGAATCACAGAGTGTCATTGAAAAATAAGCTGAGGAATCAACCCTGTTTTCCAAAATATTATGCTAAAACTTTTAATGCTTTTTTTAGAATACATATAGCACCTGTTATGCTCTGCCAGAGCATGTACTACAGTGGTCTTCTCCTTTTGGAGACCATTGCTGTTTTATCCTGAAGCAAAAGTCTCAGACACAGAGGATAAGAGCATGTAGTGAAACTTTGCATAAATCAAGCCACCAATGGCTCCTGTGAGCCAGATACACATGAATGCACAGGAAAGTTGCCCTTTGGAATTCATGAGAAAATAGAAAACAATTCTAATAAATAAGTAGGAAACCACAAATTAAGTAGGGAGATTAAATTAGACACAAGCTTGCAATATACATATCACAAGGAATGGAATGGGAACAAACTTCATTATTAAGTGTATCAATCAGCATGCAAAAGCCTCTGCACGAGAGGTGCATTTTTAATCCTTTGACTGGAGCAGCGATGCCAGGGCAAAAAGACCAGAGGGCTCCCCTCTCTTATCTTGTCCTTATTGCGGTCCATTACTAATAATATTTGTAAGATTTATACCCACTAAAAAAAATAATAAATTCCATGTTGAGTAATGCCATTTATAACAGAAGGTGGTTGCTAAACTGATAAACATCCAGAAATGTAAAGGGTGTGCACAAACACTGCCAGGGACAGGAAACCTGGATAGATAGAAAACCACTTGAGCATTACCTGACAGAAACAATGAACATGGTATTCCATAAGGAGAAAATGGGCTGCAAGCTACTACTTGTGGCACCTGAACCACTTATCACTGGCTTATCACCGTGATTAAGAATCACTGGGCTTCCTTAGAAAAAGCTGAGGAACCACCCAGGCAGTGAAAGATAAAGCCAGCAAGTTCACAACAACTCCTGTGGGAAAATGATAGACAATAATGCAGAAGCTCTCTTGGTTGGAACCACATGCTTTGTCAAATGCAGATAAGGTTTGGGAAAAGAAAGCAGATTAAAACTGCAAGAACCCTGAAAAACTCTGATATTTCTTCTATGGAGACCTAATATTTCCAGATCATTCCTAGTTTAGTGAAGAGCAGGAGGAGACTGCATATACTAGTCATCTTAGGAAAGCTGAACACAAAAAGAAAAACCATTAGAAATGACAAGGGAAATCAGAAGGTGCTATAAGAGTTGTAAACATTCAGATGTCCTCCATTTGTACTGGCAGTCTCCACAAGACAAGCTGAAGACAGGGTTCCTAGCACAGCTCCTGGTATTGCGCATGTGCTCCCTCTGGTATGACTTAAGGAGTCTGAGTATGATTCATGGAAACCAGTCTTTCACTGAACCCAAATTTTCACTTATAACAGATGGGATCCTTATAGCTAAATCTTTAAAAAAACACATATTGGCCAAAATTATCATATAACTGCACATTTAAAGTGGCTTATAACAATCTACATCTAATGTGGTTTGAAAAAAAATTTTCAGAGAGCTACAGCAAGTGAATGGATTGCAGACACAAACACACGAAAAAAAAGAAGAGGTTTTATTCTTCTTAGCCCATTAAAATGCATGCCTTATGAAATTAAAAAAAAAAAAAGAAGAAAGAAATTGACAAACCCTCTTTGGTTCTATATTTATCAGAACTTCCCCTGTGTATCTGAAAGTCAAATGCTGCAAGTAGCTTTACGTCTAAGTTTCAGAAGGAAGTTGAAATCATGGAAAATACCTAGAGGTAGAAAAGTACAATGTGTTTTCTAATGGTTACAGGAAAAAAAATCTGTGAACTAGGATTCTTGGGTTTGATTCCTGATTTTATCAGAGACTGGCTTAAGACACATCCAACTCAGATGTTTCAACAGCTAAAAGATGCTTGGCCACAGTAAGGTGATTCTGAGTGCCAGTTAGGAACCTGTCTCCTTAGTCATTCAGCAGAGATTTTTTTGGGATATGTGTATTGCCAGGCTCCCAGAATAGTCAGTGGAGACTGATAGGCTGCTCTTAAGAATGACTCAGAGCTAAAGCATCAGACAGTTATTCCTGTAATCACACTCTGGAGAAGCCCATCTCTTTGTCCGTTAGAGAAAAAGTGTATAAGAAGCACTACGGAGGTACTTGGCCTCAGCTCAGTTCCAGGGGAACTGATCCCTCTGTGTCTCATGTGGCATCTCATCCAGCTGAGGACATTGCCACATCAACCAAAGGACTGAGCTTCCATCTGAGCCCCAGCTGCCCTGATCACTCAGGTGGCCTCTGTGCTGACTGAACTGATGTGAGCATGGGAAGAGCCAGCTGCCTCTGCACACAGAGCCACCAGGGAAAGATATGTGATACCAGTCTGGATCTCAGCCACATCTCCATCTCATGACTGACAGGAGTGGGCTTGACCTGAAGCATCTGGCCCAGACAGTCCCATTCATGCCCGGCTGTCCAGAACTGTGCAGGCAGGAACCATGGGGACATGAGCCAGAGGAAACATAACTCTAGCTCAGTTAGTATGGCACTCACTGGTAACACGGAAGAATTGAGTTTCCACTGAAGCAAGTTTCTGATATTAATATGGTTTTAGAAAATTATTCCAAGAACAGAAGTGAGCATTTCAAGACTAGATTGTGACTTGTTATAACCAAACTGTCCTAGAAGTTACCTGAAGATGTACTGGGATGGGTCTCTCTTTGGTACTGATATTCATATTTCCAGGTTGTCACTAGTTTCTGAAAATAATTTCTGAATATACAGCAGACCTAACGTAAAAGAACACTTAAATATCAGAATTGATAGTCATCTTTTTATTTTCTGTTGAAATGAAGCTACCATTTCAGCAGATCCCATGCTTTCAAACTGTGGGTTTAATAGTGTGGATTTCTCCTGATTCAAAATCACTTTTCTAGGTAATCATACTTCTTCCTCTCTTCTGAACTTGTCTCCTGAATTTGTAAATATTCCAGAATAAGGATTTCAGCCTCCTATCTCTCTTCTAAACTATGCACTTCCATTTCTCAACTACTGCCATATGAGGAGGCTTCAAAACCAGAATCAGTACAGCTGCATCCATACAGACCAAGTAGTTGTGCTCACTTGTGCTACTCCATGAGCTGTGCTGCCTAAGGTACCCCATGCCACTGGGTGCTGGCTTAGGGGCCTCTAAAACCACACTGTCTTGCTTTCTATTCAAACAATCTCTCTATCTGAATATAAAGAAGTATGTTTCGTGTTGCCACATTTTTCATTTTCAAAGGCTACACTGACTTGCATACATCATATTTTCAGTTCTCTGAATGTATTAGAGGGGCTTAATTCACATGGTTTTGTTTTTAGAAGAAACTATTTCACATTCCTACGGATCTCAACATATAAGAATCTCTGGGTTTCCATTTATGGTATCAGTAATCTCTTCTTCTCAAATTTTTATACCTATAGCTGTATGAGTGATTTTTTTCATTATCACCTTTTGCTGCTCACAGTTTAAAAAGCAAAATCATTTTCTGGGTAGCAAGTCCTTCCAGACTATGAAAACCTGTTGATACCAATACAGAGCACTGATGTTAATAGGTATATACTGTACTTCCTGTGCAGTTAAACTACAGCCTGGAAAGCTCTTGATGCAGCCTCTTTCAAAGGCATGTATTTAAAAAAAAAAAAAAAAAAAAAAAAAAGCCCTTTCGTTATAATTAAGGAAAAAATCCAATATAATGTGAATGGAAAAAAAAAAATAGAAAAAGAAAAACCAGAACCAGTTAAAAATAACGAGGGATAAGTTACTTTTGAACTGCTTGAACTCTTGAATCTACAAACAAATTATGGAAAATCTGACAGATAAACCTAGGTAAAATGACATCATTTCTTCTTCTGGGGGGAGAAAAGGAAAGGGGGAAACTATTGTGGTTTTGAAATCACAACAAAATGAACTCACTCTCATTGTCTGACCTATTCATTTCTCAATACTTATTTTTATAGCTCATGTTACTAGTTGTGTAATGATAATTTATAGGTCAGCTCAGAAGAACCAGGCAGACAATACTTAACATAATCCTTGCTGTTCCGGCCCATAAATCCAACAGCCTATATTGCCTCCCTTCTCCCTCAGACTATTTGAACTTTTCTCACAGAGGTGTGTGAGGAAAGGAAAGACATGAACAAAAAATGGAACAAAGGGGAGAAAGAGCAGGCTTCTATATAATTAATTCAAAACTATTTCTGAAAGCCCCAAGAGGTAACAGTCAGCAAGGATGCTGAATTCCAGATGCAATTCGGAGAATGCCTACAGAACTGGTGCCCATAACACAGATAGGTGTCTATTTTTCCTGAGTTTATGTCTAAGACTCTGGGTTCAGCATTTCCACAGATCACCGTTAAGCTTCCAAAGCGATGCAAGTGTGGCTTGCCATGAGTCCAGAAGTGATAATTCATCTGTCACCAACAGTCACATCCAAGCCTGCCCAGACAGAAACACCCACATCAGGGGCAAAATGTAATTCCTATGCATAGAAAATTCTATTTTTGGCTACTGAGTTACCTTACAATAAACTCCTACTCGAGTGCAAAAGTTTCCTTTGGTCCATTTTATTAATAGTTAATTCGTATTAAAATACAAAGCACAACTTTGATTTGCAAGAACTATTCCTACTCTATGAGTGTCAGGTGGCTGGGTTCCAATATGCTGTGAATACACTTTACACTCTTCTAAAAAACTGGGCATTTTCAAAAGGACAGTACTTTATGTTTTGAAAAATATCCCTCAGTGATTTTCTGCCAGCTGAAGCATCCAAAGTGTCTGCCCTCAAAAAAGATTCAGTGTTTTTGGCAGCATTTGCAAGCTAGTCTGTTTTTTCCAATCCAGAAACATACTCTTTGCCAGACAGTCATCTGAAATAATGTTCTTACACAGAAAATACATGTTCAGTATGTTTTGCATTTATACACTGCAAAGAGGCCAGTACACAATGAGTTCTGAGTTCCTAGAGGCTGGCGCTGGAGTACAAGGACAGTTACTTTCCTTTCAGATTCAATGTGAAGACACTGGAAGATGGTGGATGTGATAGCAAAGCACTGGGATTTCTAGGACCATGACTAGAACATCACTCCCAGGAGTGCAGGGTCATGGGACAGTGATGCTAAATAGTGATAACGGGTTACCCCGTAGGAAGGTTGTGATAAAAAGTCAGGGAAGAGGCCAACAGCAGATTGGTGATGTTCAGCCATGGGGCAGTAGTACCCTGCCCAAAGTATTTCCAAGGTGAAAATGCTGAAGGATTGTGAACAGGACAGCAATTCTGATGATGTGATAGAAACCTCAAAATTCTAAATCACAAATATTTTCCTCCCTATTCTATGGCACTTTCCAGAGTGTTTATTTTTATTTGAACATTGAGCTAGCCTTACAATTCTGATTATAGATTACATTGTTCATTTTATGAACACAAGTTCCTGAAGAAAATACAATTTGGACTCTACCATGATTTCAGATTTTGAGGAATCTATGTGGACCTCTCACAAACCATAGTTAGCATTCTTTATAAAAAGAAACAAATTCAAAGAATTGAAGTATGCAAAAAGATTTTCAGATGTGAAAACAGTGCACAGCACTCTAAAAGTGTGGTCAGATATAGTTGGATATCAGACTATGTGTGACAAATCCAGCTGCTCCTCCAGCTGCCTGTTCTGTTCTGCTGACAGAGATTAACACCCTCTCAGCAGAGCAGGACTCATAAACGTTCCTTATCTGCTTCTCTGTGAAAGTAGCTAGCTCTGCTTAGGCTGCTCTTTGACAGGGTTAGCTCATTTTGCACCGAAATGGTTAAAGAATGTGTATTCACTCCACACCGCCAGACAACTCTTCTGTCCTTCATTTCAGAGGAGGTTCAAATACAAGGCCAAACAACTTGCAGACCACTCTGTCTATGGCCTAAAACATCATCACATTCAAATTTAATAAGAATGTGCAGCATTATAACAACTCTAGTACTCTTCAGAACTAATATTTTGTCTGGAGCAGGTTTTCCTTTTAAGTTCCATGATGACCTTGTTTTTTTCCCGCCCTCTCTCTTTTGGGTAAAAGAAATACAGTTTTCCAGGGACATACAAACAACAAACACTACTGAAATTAAATACACATACTTCCCACTGACAGTCTTAATGCGCTTTGGTTTTTTTGGTTTGGTTTGTTTTTCTTTTTGGTTTGGTTTTTTTTTTTTTTTTTTTTTTTTTTTTGGTGCTGGGTTGTTTTGGTTTTGTTGGTTTTGGGTTTTTTGGGGTTTTTTTTGTTGGGTTTTTTAAATTAAAATGTGACCTCAGAAACTAAAGAACTCACTAATCATGGTGCAAATTCTCACAGGAATCCTGGCCTTTTTTGAAAAAACAGCCTATCTGTTCTCAAGGTGTAGTATAAAGTAAGTGTGATATAAATTGTCATGTGTGTGCTTCAAGAAAATCACCTACCCACAGTTGTTATGAATAATATTTTTTACAATATCACTTTCTGTGTGCATCTTTATGAAGCATATAAAACTTTTTCTTCTCCTCTGTGAAAATATCTATGTGAAATGACACAACCTATATTATGTATGAGCAGATGAGATCATCCCAAACATGCACACGATAAAAGGTTTGTCCAGAGGGCTGTTCATAGAAAAGAGGCGTATTTCACATATATTCATAAGAAACGTTCGACATCTAAGCACGATCAACCTGTCATTCCCACAGGCAAGGAGCAGCTACAGTGCATACATGAATACAGTTCCAACACATAGAGTTACAAACAGCAGTCTTTGAAGCGACAACAAAGCATCGGCAAGCCATCCCCAGGCCACTCAAACTCATGTTTTAACACCACACAAGTGACAAAAATAGACCAGCCTGCACTCAGCCTGCACAGCAGGGGGCTGGAACTAGGTGATCTTGAGGTCCTTTCCAACCTTAGCCACTCTATGATTCTATGAAGGCCAAGGACAGCAATGGGAGCTGCTGGGCCTCCGGCTGAAGCTGCCCTTGGCCTTCAGAGCAGTCTTCAGAGCAGCCAGGAGCCCACAACCACAGCAGCAGACATGCTGCAAAGATTATGTACGAGGGGCCTGCTCAGAGGTTAGGTCACACTCTGCCATGACTTGGGCCAAAGCATGCAGGCTGGCTGGCTGGCCAGACTGCAGGTATCATCTCACAGGCAGCCAAAGCAGGCAGTCCTTGAACAGGACCCTTGTCCAGCTTATCTGCTACAGACTGAGGTAGTTGTCTGACAGGAGGCTTGGTACCAGGCACAGATCACCTGGAAAAGCATGAGGTGAAGGGCCTGTACAGGCACAACGCTTGCTGCCAGTGCACCGGTTATAAGTGCAGAAAGCCACGTTTGAAGGTCTGCGGAGCCCTTCCTAGAGAAGAGCTTTTTAGGCTCTTGCAATCTACCATCTATCTATGCTTTTATTCTAGTTTCCCATTTTACATGTCATCTATTGAAAAAACTATCATCTTCTTGGTTCCTCAGATTTCACCTACTTACCACACTTTTAGCAAGTTTTCTCTGATGCCTTCCTTTTGTAATGCATTTCTCCATATCAGAGGTCCTTTGCACTGCTTTTTGCATTAGTTTTTTGTTCTTGATCTCAGGTTGCCCTGACTAGGCTCTAAAATAGGCCTTTTCAAGTATTTCTCTTTTACCAATCACTAGATTCGAAAGGGTATTTCTGGGAGCTCCAGACAGTTGCTATCATCTCCTTAGTCCTCCTTCCCTTTCTGAGATCCTGCCAAAGGCAGCAGAGCAATCACTGGACTTAAAAGGTCAGTCACACTGTACAAAGGTTTTGTTAAACAAATTTTCCTTAAAAATAGCCTGCCCAGCTCTATTTGTGACAGTGGGCTGATATTTTTAGGTTCTTGATTTACTAATAAGAAAAACAAAGCCCAGCTAAATTCTCCATCTGATTGTTAAACCAGCAATCTGAAAGAGCATTTCCTCCTCTAGTGACAGCTGAATTGAGCTTCAACTTGTGTTTAATTTCTCCTTTGGCTTCAATACTTGGATAATGTTTTGTTTGTGTTTTAAAGCTTGTTTACTAAGCAGTTTCTTCAACCACTCATCACTATATTCTTTCTTTCAGCAGTATATATTTGAGATGTCAGATTTACTGACTAAGAATATATGACATCGGCACAAAAAATATCCAGTGAGTCTTTTTAACCAAAGAAAGAAGCACAGGAAATAAGCTAATGTGATATTAGTTACCAAAGAAGTAATGGTAAAAAAAGGTTTAGCCATTGGGTCATCACATCTCTAGATGTCTGTTTCTGCATAGAAGTATCCCCTTTGGATTGCTTTGCAGTAAAATAATAATGCTTCTTCGAAATGCTACACAGCTGACAGTCTTTAAAACAATTTTATCATTGAACTAATTCTTACTATGATGTAACTTAGTTGCTTAGTTCTGTAATACACTGTCACATAGAAGCCCTTGCTGATCAGATTTAATCACATTTCAATTGTGACTAGCCCTTGAGAGATCCTAGCTAAGATGTTCTTGAGTCCATGTAACCAAGTTTTGTATTACTTTATTCATAAGGGTTGTTCGAAATTAGACAGTCTGTCTCTCCACATGCTGGAACATTTTAGCAGTAATTCTAAACTGCCTCAAATACATGTTGTAAAATGTTCTGCACCTGTGTGCCCTATATTCCAAATATGTGTGTGTGTTTCCATATTACAAATGTGCATGGCAGAATGTAATAAATAAATCTAATGGTTACTGCAGTGTTGCGCATTAATACTGTGACTATAAGTTGAGGCAACAGGCAGAAGGAAGGAAAGAAGGAAGGAAGGAGCCACTTTGGAAATAGTTTTGAATTTACAGACAAGAAAGCATTAAACAAACATAAAAAAAGATCAAAATAAGAAGAGAAGCTTAAAAATCTAAGGTATAACTTCAGCATATCATGACACATTGCTTCCAGAGAGTTCAGGCTCAGATACCTAATTCACACATATGCAACATGACTCCGACCAAGTCCTCACATAATACAGTCCCACCATGACTCTGACCAAGTCCTCACATAATACAGTCTTATAATAAAGTGGATTAATTCTCCATGGGAAGTTCCATCTAAGAAAAAAACCACCTCAGAGTGTAGAATGGGAATGTTCCCATTCTCAAGGGGTAATTTTTATACCCAGGAGATAATTTACAACTCTAGAAAAGCACAGTTCAGTATGAAAATGTAAATAATTATTTCTAGTGAGTTCAACAAACCAGATCAAAACATGTTCATTCTTCAATATTGAATTATGTCATTTCAATGAATCAAAAAAAGAAGACAAGATGTGGTTATTTCTGCACACCCATTTTTGAATGTTTCATAGCAAGCAAAAAGAGAAATTGTATTTCAGTTACTTGATCTGATAGGTATTGAAATAAAGCCATGAAATACTGAAATTTCCTACTGGGTGGGCATCCCCATTTGTATCAAGTCTAGAAAACAAGTGTTTCTTTTTCAAAGAAATGTTCAAGTGAGCAAGGGTTACTGTGGCTGTCATCTCTGATGCAAAGATACTTGCTTTGTGAAAGAAGGAAAAGTCCAACAGCCAGAACCCTTGTTGTGCAATTATTCTTCTGCACTGTTCAAAAATAAAAGGTTATTGGCTAGAATTTTGGAAGACTTGTTATCTCAGTGCTTTGAAACACAAATAAGCTACCCTGGAGCAGACAAAGCATAGTAACACTCTCCACACTATTTCCCCATGTGACACTGAAGCATAAACATGCTGTTATTTATTTCTCTTCTACTAAAGGGTAAAGTCTTTCTCATTTACTGTGGAATAAGACTGTGCAAACAAGCAGAACAGCTGACCCACAGTAATGTTTCCCAGGAATTAATTTTTCATACATCAAACCTCTCAATAAGCAATAACTGCACAAATAATGTTGTTTTTCTTCAGTTGCCACTACCTTAAACATGATAGCTAATATGCTTCCTACGACCATTGAACAATTCCAAGCACCAGCAGCCCTAATAAACAAGAACATAATTTTGTTATTGTTTTGTATTGAGAAGACCATGAGGAGGGAAATATTTGGAGACAAGTGAGAGTGCATCAAGATACGAAGGTGCTCGTAGAAGGTTTTATTTAACTTGTTTATTAAGACTGGAATTCAGCTCAGCACAAAACTTTCTGTGACTTTCTGGAAAAAGTTTTGAGTCAAATGCAGAACAGCTGTGCTCTCCTGCAGTTGCACTAAGCAACAATATCTGTCACAGTGTTCAGCTGAATGCAGTTTTCGGGGTAGCAGAAACCTGCAGAATGTATCTTTAAAAAGTGCCATTTTGGCATATTGTCAGCAAGTCAAGAAGGAACTTGTATCTCATTCTCCCATGGGTTCAGAAGACCCTACTGCAGTCAGTGTGATGCTGCCCAGCTGTAGTAACTGAGAAATAAGCCAGTCTGAGTTTTCTTAAGCCATGAAGATGATATGCTCACATTTGCATGATGCAAAGCACTGAGGAATAGAACAGGCATGGTTGAGAGAAACACTATCAGAAGTTTTGGCCGGAGTCCCAACCACATGCAACATTAGGCTTAGTAGAACATATCCCAGGATTGTTTGAATGATAAGAAATGGAGCTACCTAACGTACTCCTTCCAGTAAATGACAGAAGTTCTGTTCTTACTGGGAAAACAAGAATTCTGATAAGGCACGAGGGGACTGGCATCACGCAAATTTCACAAATCAGTTCCCATGCTGTAAAGTCGTCATACTAGCAAGTCATTAATTTTCATTAGAGCAGCTCTAGTGAAGTCAACCTCTGAATCAGTTCAAAACTGCTTTGATTTGAGATTTTTATTTCTAGCAATCTGTTGAAATAGGTGCCATGAGCCGTCCCATAGCTTCTGCTTTTCTGCCAGGTCCTACCAGCATCCAACCAGTATAAACAAGCAAAGTTTATATGAAACTGTGTATTCCTTTTTATGATGTTCATTATTAGGTACTAGAGTGTTATAGACCAGACATAAGGTGTTCTATATTTTATTTTATAGTCTCCATGTAAGAAATTAGCAGATAGGTACAATGGTTAAAAATCAAATCCCAGCACTAGGAATGGATTACCAGTCTGATTCATGCCCTTAAATAGGTTTAACGGTACCCTCAAAATATCAACTGATACTTAATTAGCATATCACAAATTGCTAACCTCCCCAAAAGGCACATGTCTGATCTCAGTCTGAGATATCAAAAACCTGCTCAGCTATTATTTAATGTGGTGCTACCCTCATCCCTGTCATGCAGATAAATAGCTCACAGTTTAACCTATTAATCTGGAATTTAGATATGCACACTTGATCCTCTCTTTGTATAAATTGGTTCAGCTGCTTGAGACTATTTCTCTTTGCTCTATATGCATGTTTTGATTATTGCCATTATGCCTTATTGTGAAGTTTCCTGAAATAAATAAAGAACTGAGAATGACTGCATAGTGCCTTACTGCCTGGCAAGTTCTAGATTCTTTCCTTAGCCCTAATGGGATAGGGAGGCAATGTGACATAATGATCACAAATATCTTCTGCTCCTGGATTTAGTACAGGTTGTTATGCTGGCTATTTTAGGGGAAGCTGCAGAGTGTTCAGTTTTATACTTGTCTATTCAAAAATTTCAAAGAATACCTAAAACAGGGTTTTATGGATTGCTGGAGTATATATATCTGCATGAATCTAGATAGATTAGTAAGTTGTGTGCCTCTCTGCCCACCCTCCCAAAAAAAAAAAAAAAAATATATATATATAGAGAGTTTTACAAGAAAAATAAAGGATAGGAAAAAAAACAAAGAAATGCCAGAGAAAAACAAAGGGAGACTGAGAGCAATACTGTGATATCCTATCAAAGTATTTAGACATTGGACACAGAGTGTGATTATCTGTATTTGAATAAAATTGTGATTTAGGGTATAAATATGTACAATAAAGATGCAAAACCTATCCAGTTACTTGAAAAAGACCTAGAAATTTTAGATTAGAAGTAAGATTCACTTCTTATTAAGCAATGAGGATAAATACCTAGGGGATTACCTAAGGTTCTAGTAGATTTAGTATCACTGCAAAAGACTTTTTGTTTCCCTGTTTCTAAAATAAATGCTGCAACTCAAATGAGGATTAGTCAGGGTAGTACTTCTGTTTATTTTTTCATTGGAAAACTATAATCACAACAGTTCCTTAATTTTACAATCTGTTCATCAGTTAGCTATGGCAAAGGAATTAATAACTCATTTAGTAAATTCATGAAGTTGTTTCAGAAATAAATCACAGTACTTAATTTTATCACATCTTTTGATATTTGCTAGTATGGGTACATTAAGCACTCAATGTGGCAGCTACTCTTCAGAAAATCCCAGGAAAAATATTTTTAAACTCAAGGATTGCTGTGGCAATGCCAGCTGTTAATACAGTGGTGTCAGCAATTTGCACCATACTAGGCAGGATGTTGTTATTCAGGAGTAAGTCAACATAGGAGAGATGTGTCACTGTGCACATCTCCAGTGTCACTGTGCACAAAGAAATGTCCACTTTGGGTGACAGGCTATGTTTCCCCATAAGATATTCTTGGGGTTAGACAAATCCTTTGGGCACCAACCCAAAAAGATGGAATCAATCCAAACTCCTCTTTTCAAGCTGTCTTCTGACCTAGGCAAAACCATCATGGAACTGGCCTAAAAATCAGAAACTGCAGTTTTAGTTAGCATTTTGAAAGAGAGGGGTTAGAGACAGAAAATCTACACTGTTTTCTTTAAAAATCTAGGTGATGTTTTTTAGGGATAGCTGTTTCCAAGGACAATCCTTCATTTTGTCTTCTTTTGTGGGTTTTTTTTCCTTATGCTAATTTTAACTCCCTCCTCTAATGTTTTGCTTAACTATACTCTTGTGCATATACACTATGACCATAAACTGTATTTTAACATGGTCACTCTAAAAGCCCATATAACTTTTCAGTAATAGTACTGAAAGCAGGAAAACAGGGGAAATAAGGACACATCATTGAAAGCAAGATTCCTATAAAGGTCTGTCTTTCCCAGCTAGGTGTGATATTGTTTATGAAGTAGCAGGAGGATACTCATTTTCTGGCTTCCAAAATTCTGTCTGCCCTGGGAAATTTAATCTAACTAACAGTAGGCAAAAATATTATACTTTGACCAGACTTCACATACCGTGAAGGGAGAAAGGGTTGGGACATGTCTATTTTTAACTAAAAAGTTTCTAAAATTGAATCACTTTCGTCCTCCCACTCAGTAATGAAAATAAAAAAGTATTTTTTTTTGTGGTAAGCCACAGAAAAATAAAAATCTGTTGGATTTTGATTGGAAAGAAAAAAACAACACAGCAATAATACACTCAGTAGCAGATTCAAAACATAATAAATCTTTTTTCTCTTTTATTTTTCCTTTTTATTTTTGAACAGCAAGGAGTGTCAAATACTAATCTTTTGCCTGAAAGAGCTCAAAACGACTCATTACTTCTCTCCCAAGTATGGACATACGAAGAGAAAGGATTAGCTAACAGACTGAGGGCAGTTCAGAGTTACACTGCTTTACTTCTGTCAGTTAAGAAACATGATAAAGATCCCACAGGTTCTCTCTCCAGTTCTTCAGCAGCTTTATGTATGCAAGCAAGACATGGTATATAAGCTACAGTTCAGCTCATTCAGTGTATGGCTGTCAACACAGAAGGAACTTCCAGAATTGTGCTGCTGATTAGGATTAGATTTAGATGAGTGATTTTTGTTTATTTTAGTAATGTGTCTTAATTAGATAAGTTTGATATTATACTATCATGACAGCAGTTAAGTGCATGTGTGGGATGCCTGCACATTGCGTTGTCTCTTGTCCTTCTCAGAAACTGAAAACAAGTATCTTTCTGATGTTACTTGAATACCTTCAGAATATTTTCCTCTTATGATCAATCATTTAGAGACAGTATGGCCTAAAAAACTTAACAAAGAACTGAAAACCAGGAACTCATTCTCAATTTATCACTAAAGGAATACTCATCCCTTGGCAACACTAATAACTTTGTGAACATTTCCCAGATGTGTTAGGGAGAGTTGTATCCAACAGTATTAAGACCACTAAATAGGCCTCACTTTCTTTTTCCTCAGCTATATGGATTATTCAGATAAGATTACAGTGCAACCTATTAGTTCATATCATCTATATATGTTATAGATTAAATCTTAACAGGTTTGTGTGGCACTATGCAGATGTAAAGTGCTGAACTCCAAGTATTTTCACTGTCCTAAATGGGACTGTGTTTATCTGAAGCATGTGCAGAATTACGCTTGAAGGTCAGAAACACAACAGATAATTTGGAAGCTTATTCCACAATGGAGCTTCCTTGGCAACATATTCTGTAATTGTCACATACCACAAAAAGCTCAAAGATCGTGAAGCTTCTGTGCTAGATCCTACATCAAGTTATTCTAACTGTCATCAAGAGATTTGTTTTCAAAACTAGGTGTTACACCATATTGTGGCATTTGTGTCAACGCGAAAGGCGTAGCATTTGTTTTTCTGATGTGGCATATTACCCTACTTGTTCTATAAATATGTGTGCACAAAACCAAAGCCTTAGCCACACCTTTAAGATTTAAGTGACTGTATAACATACAGCTATGGAAAACAACAAAAAAAAGCAAAATCTTTAACAGGAAAAAGAGCAGCTTTCTTCTTGTGACGGGCTACAACAATTCTGAGACAAACTGGCAGAAACTTTATGTTTAACTTTCTGAAGTTCCTACATTTATATGAACTGCCATCAGTAGCAAATGACTTTCAAAGCAGGATGTAGACTGAAGAGTGATCTATATTTTGCACCATACAAGACATTTCAAAATCTGATTGCATAAATGTAATTTAAAAAAAAAAAAAAAAGCTAAAATGAGTTCATTAATTTGGGAAAGTTACATCTCCTTCATGTTCTCTTTATGCTTGTGACAAAAATATTCTGCAATATTTAGATTTCAGATATATCTAAACCAGTGCTGGTATGGCATAGCTTTTCAAAATTACTACAGAAAAAAATAATTCTGCTTAACATTAACTGGTCTACAAATGCCTCCCTGAGACAAAAGAAACACTGCCATAGTATATATTTGCAAAAAGATAAGTTAATAATTCTTTAGATTATTAGAGATCCGATTTAAAACACCATTCGTTTCCTGGCAATACCAACCATTTTTTGGTCACTTCCAACTAAGTCTGAGGAATGCCTGGGATTTCCCAGTACTTGCAAAATCAAGAACATATTTTGTTCATCTGATCCTAAGATAGAACAGTAATTATATATGAACAGAAGGGAAAGAGAAAAAAAACAAAAAAACAACAAAGCAACAAAACAACAAATAGCACAACTTTTACCATATCTATCTGAATTATAAGTGTAGTGTAACACATGAATAAAAGAGCAGATTTACTTGTTTAGATACCTGAATAGCTTTTTAGCTGATTACAGCTAAACCACAGAATTTAGGAAAAGCATGCTTTCATTATGAACACGGATAGGCTTTCTGTTTATCAGTTTTACTGAAACACCACCCAAATACTATAACCAATCTTACTGGTATGTGCTGCCTAACACATAGACAGATTCCACCTCTGCTCAAAACCAGACACTGCTCAAACTTCCACCCTACCCTATGTTTTGCATGTGACAGGTATGATTAATAAAACTTCACAACATTTCATGCTGTACCATTCATTATTATTTAACCAAAATCAATCAAGCCACAGGGTTCCATTTTTAAAATCAGATATATTATCTACAAATAGACATCCTTGCAATGGAAAACCCCAGAAGTTCCAAGAAGTTACAACTACAAAAAAAAAAAATACAATCTTTTTTTTTTCCTTTCTTCTAGTCCAAACCAGACTTTCTCCATCCTTTAATTCTGTTCCCAAGCAAGCCTCCTACTTTAGAGACACAAGCCCTAAAGTGTAAGTCTTAGTTGTTTGTATGAGAGGGTTTCACATTCCTCTGTAGGGCCAGACAAATAGTTACAGTCAGACCTAGCAATGAGTGGAACTGTTCCATGCCATAGAAATCCAGAGTGAGTCCAACCAATGTGCCTCTTACATGGGATATGAGTCAATCTGCATCAGAATAGTTGGCAAAGTCTCTGTAGCTATTGAAAAATACCATTTACTGAAATGCTACTGGAGGCTGAGAGAGATGAAGTTCAGTCTGGCTCAGCTCAACAGACCAAGATGCATTACAGTTGGAGTCATATCTGCAACTCCTGCCAGATCATTCACTGTAGTATACAAAGCGCTTTACTGTGCCTGATTGCATGGAAAGTGATAATGACAGCTGGTTTTCTGCCCGACTCTGTCTGGGGACCATTTTCTATTCTAGTGCATTAAACAGATTTTATTTGAGGTATAGAAGTCTAAAGCTGATCTCCCAGGCACTGTACCCTGTGGCACATGCATTCTAGCTGCTACCTGGCTCAGTCCACTGAATCAGATCTAGGCTGGATCTAGAAAACCCAAATTTTGAAAGGGTGGACTGCTAGGTTTCTCTTGATTCATTCAAGGGGAAAAGTGTACACAATTTTTTGGGGAAGGAAGGTATTTTGGAGTAAGGCTATCTTTCATTTCCATTTTGCTTTACTAGTTCGTGCAGTACTGTCAGTGAACATTAGCCAAATCCTCCCTTCATTTATATTTGTGCATGCTTTATCAACAAGCAGCCTCAGATTTCCTTGCTTCATTGTAACTCAGCAGTGCATTTGACCAAGTTGTTTCAATTCATACAGGCAGCTGACAATTATTTTAAACTTCACTGAGCTACTTTGTGAGTTTAGTTAGCAAAAAACACAAAAATACAGCACAATAAGTCTTGTAAATTATTTCAATAAGCCACCTGAAACACTCTCACCAAGGAGCACAGCCGAACAAACTATACAATTCAGGAAAGGTTGGTTTTACTGGCACTTGAGCAAAAGAGATGGTACCAGCCTTATCTTGTGAACTTTGAAACTGTCTGTATCATATCACTCCCTTTTACATTTCTGAAATGCAAACACTAAAGACTTGCTCCTAACATCCTTACTAAAGGGAAGTTTTACAACATCTGAGTGGGAAAAAAAGAGCGTGATGTGATTCTGAAGTCTGATCCTGATCTTTCTTAGTGCAAATCAGAAGTAATTCCACCAAATACAACCTGGCTTAACACATAAGAGGATTTCAGAATTAAGCTTAATAGGTTATTCATGAAAAAATATAATAATTATGAATAATTGGTAGTAAATTGCTATAAAAACTCTCCTATTCTAAGTAACTTTCCCAGTCTGTCTGTAAATGTTTTCATAATTATGTACTGACTTTATCATAAAGCCAACTAATGGGCAACCTAGCAAGGTACAGACTTCTACCAGCCCAACCACAACAGCTTAACAGAAAAATACAACTCTAGGCCTGGATGACACGTTATGACACTCTGTCCATTCCCTGGCAGGATCAACACAAATCAAACACACCTGAGATGCTGGCAACCGAATCCTGAAATAAAGCACGTAAATAAATTTGGACCTGTTGAGAGAAATGTTACGGCTGATATGGGACTGTACAGCCTTTGCTTCACAAAGCTCTTCCTGTAAATCATCTGGCGTTGAATAGGGTTTTGACAATATTTAATAGCATGCTTGGTGAAAGTAAGCCTAAGAATGTTCCAATTAAAAATAAGATTGACCCATTCCAACACAAGTTTGAACTATCCTGCATTTTTCCAACAAGCCTGCTTCTAAGTAGTAACATTCTTCTGTTCAATGCATTCACTTAGAGACAAACTTCAGATGAAAAGCGAAAGTAAAGTCAAGAGAGTTTTCCCTACTACACGAATAAAGCCCACCAAGCATGATGTGGTTAGGCACAAAATCAGAATAGTTGCCTCTAAAAAAAAGACAACATATAGAAACTGCGTATCAGGCAATATCAGTAACAAACAGCAAGTGGTGATTCTGTTCAAGTGCAAACCTGGCACTTTACTGACTGGGTCAGTTACAGACCTACACAGACATCCACGGTAAAAGTTCGTGATAAAAAGACATTACTCAGTCTCCTGTGTTTAGAATCTACTGAATCAGGGTATCCTTAAAGCCTGCAGAGTTTGAACGACATCCAGATACAGCACTCTGGCAGGGATCTCTGAACATAGAGTTGGAGAGCAGTTCCAGTTTTCAAGCCCTTCAGAGAAAGTTTACCAGACACATGTAGTTTCCCAGAAATATCCTTGGTTTTCAATAGGAAATGGCATCCATGACTTCAGACTGTCTTACAGCCCTAAAAATTCATCTACTTCTCATTCAGCTAGAGGGCTTCTGGGTAATTCAAAACTGAAATATGGAATACTTATTTGTGAAGGCCAAAATCCCAACAAAACAAAAACTGAAACAAAGTTGAAATGCACTTTCTCTTAGAGATCCAGATGCACAACACTTCATCTTGGGATTTTAACTCTTCACAACACGCAGTGACGTAGACAGAAATAGACAGAGGAAGACTTCACAGGAATCTGAGAAGAGACAGAGAGAAAAGCTTAACTAAAATAGATCTATATATAAAATCAGAGAATCATAGAATAGTTAGGGTTGGAAAGGACCTTAAGATAATCTAGTTCCAGATTTTCAGTGGTCCTTTTTATGAGGAGTTCATGAAAAGGAATATTTGCTTCCTTTTAGTGTGCGCTATCGTGAGCAGGAGAGAGATGTGTGCATTTCATGGTTATTTTAATTCCCTATATTTGGTTTGTGTGGCAAGGTTTTGGTAGTGGGGGGGTGCTACAGGGGTGGCATCTGTAAGAAGCTGCTAGAAGCTTCTCCTATGCCCAATAAAGCCAGCTCCAAGACAGACCCACTGCTGAGCCCATCAGTGACGGTGGTGGCACCTCTGGGATATTAGAAAATAAATACTTCAAAGGAAGCCATTTCCAGGCTGGGAATAAATACTGATATTCACTTGCAAAATGTAGGTGGTTTTTTGTGTTGGGTTTTTTTTTTTTTCTCTGAGCAAATGCTTGAAAAATTTTGTGCTATTTATGCTAAAAATAGAAATCAGCAATGTAAAACTCATTAATAAAACGGTGATAGTAAACCAGTCTGCATGAGCAATACAACAGAACAAATATTTGGTCCTGAAGGTATTTCTGTTCAAAGCATCCAGGAAGATTTTATAAAAAGCCAGGTTAAAGAGACTGTACAAATTATTAGCATATTTTCTAAGTAGAATATGAACTGTCAAGGAATTGCTCATAATATTTCCAGTTATGCATTCCAAAGATACAAATAAAAATTCTTCTGCATATCACTCATTTCATTATGAATGCTTCCTGTTGAAGGCAGAGTTAATTTTGGCCTTTTATGGCCAGTTAAAAGCTGCACCTGCTTTATTGTGTTTTCTGTAACAAAAGCATATTATCTTTTTTTTTTCCCTCTAGTGTTTAATAGCCCATTTGTGCCTTTATAGGCACAGCCTGAATGACAACTAAAAAGCCAAACCTGTGTTACATATCTTGATTTGCTTTCTTCGTATTTGTCAACATACAGTAGTAAGTTTATGTCTCAATAGAAAAAAAGGGAAATAGTCTAAAGCAGTGATTCTCAGCTAAGTTCAGATGGACTTTTTCAGTTCATCTGAAAAAGCACTGATGTTTTCACTAATCGCTAGTCCCAGTTCTTTGCTCATTTACGTCAGCTATGCCATTCAAGTAACTTTTCTGAAGATCTCACTTCAATCCCTGGTACACTATTATAGCTATGTAACATTCTCCTAAACAAGGCTCAATCAAGGCTCAGTTCATAACATTTGATGAGGACAGAGAGAAGACTAAGACCAGCAAAGACAAGATTTTGGGGGATTGCATTAAATTAATTACATTTTTTGTACACAAATTACTGCACCAAAGAAGTATGTTTTTACCACAATAATCAACAGCATTCCTTATAAGAAAAAAGCAGCATCACAATATTTCCTAAAGGACTTTAGTCTTGGATAATAATATCAATAATGATACAGTTTGATTTGGGGTTATACTGAGAATGACACTAAGTGTGTAAGTCATCAGATTTACTTTTCAGTCCACAAAGTAACATGAGAGGCAGCAGCCTGAAGGATACTCACAGTAACCCAGTGAGTTCTGAATGTTGTTCTTTGTCCTCCACTGCAGCTCAGACCTCTGCCATACCTCATGCAAAACTGCTCTGCTGCACAAACTAATCCCTTCTATTGCCTCTTCAGTTGCTCAGTGTTTGTGGAAGGCCATAATGCCCTTTCACCCTTCTTTCATTAGCCTTTAATTTCAGCAGTCTCTTACCTTTTCCCTTTTGACATTTACAGCTCTCAGGCATTTACATATGATGGGCCAGATTCTGGACACCATTAACTGAGTAAGAATACATTTGAAAACAGCATGAATTCAGTCACATGGGAAAATGCACAATCTGAGTGCAGCGCTTTTCAGGCAAGATTTCCCACCTTCTACCACCTATGCCTAAAAACACCAGTATGTGGACATTATTTTTTTTTTTGTCAAATCAGTTCATGGTACAACAGAATATCTCTGCATTTGTAGTCCTGTACCAGGCTGCAAAACACCATATGCCTAATCCTATAGAAAAACAGGCTACATTCAAGTTTTGAAGCAGTTTAAGCAGGTTGAGGTAGAACTTGGTGAGTCTGTGTCAGTTTTAAACAGGTATGTTTCCTTCTGCCTAAATAGTTATGAAACGTAACTGTGACCAAGCTGTTCATGTGTACATCCTCTGAGCAAGTGTGGGTACTATTGATCTGAACTAATTGGCCAAAGACCAAGAATTTTCTCAATTCTTCACATAAGATATGGATGATCAGTCTACCAAAATTCAAGTTATCGTAATTTACAGAAAAGGGAGCTGTACAAGAGGCCTTTCAAGAGTGAAGGATTCATGGGTTGGAGAAGAAAGGGAAGTATGGAGTCATGCCTTCCAGGGGTAAGAGAGGAAAATGTGTGAGGCTGGAAGCATTAGTTTCCATCCTGCTGGTTCTGTGGCTGCAGTGAATAACAGGAGCATAAGTAATTCTCAGAAAATCTGAAGTTTCAGGCCTTAACCCCCTGGGTTTTTTTCCAGCAGAGAAAAAACATATAATCTAACTTTCCTTACTCCTGACCATCGTAAGTGTCTATAACATTATACTAGAAAACTATTTGAGATGGTTTCTATAAAAGCAAGTGAGGTGAGTCTGAGTGTGGTCAGCCAGTGTTTATGGGGCTATATTGTTTTAAACAACTTTTGCAAAATGTGTTATTGCCAGCATTTCAAACATGTCTCATGCTCAGTGTAAAAGAGGCTTTCCTGTATTAATTCAAAGCACTCTGAAGCCCAGACACAACACAACACTCAGCAGCTCATAAATTTGTCAATGGATGAATTTCGCTGAAGAAAAATAGGCTGCATGAATTATAGGTGTGGCAGAGAGCACCACCTATATTCTTCAAGTTGCTCTGACCCCTTCTGGTTGTTATAACTTTGCCAAATTCTAACTTCCAGTTCAGAACTTTTTCTAATTTTAGCTAGAAACCTTCCAGGCAGTTATCTGCTATTTGAGCTATTTGGGGAATTTTCAGTCAAAATAGCTCAGCAATTTCTGAGGGCAAGTGAGGAGAAAAAAGAAAAAGCTTTTTATATCCAGAGTGATAAATTCCTTCACTCTTTAAGAAAATGGAGGGGTCCCATGCTTTGGGGCAGGATGTCCCATTCCTAAACCCAAGCAAAATCCACCATACCTTGAAAAACTACAGACATTTCAGAAGGCACAATTTGTATAAGAAACCGTAGTAGATATCTGCTGATTGGCAAATGTTTCTTACAGTCTCTGACTAGACTGAACATGCAGTAGCCCTAAGCTGAGCAAATCTTAGCCTTTTAAGAGGGATTCCCAGCTCCTATGGGGAGTGTCAATGCTCCTGGAGCACAGTAGGGTCCAGTGGCTCCCTGGGCCCAGGATCTGAGAGTGCCAGGGTTCCCCATGGCAGTGCTCAGGGTAATAATCTGAAGGCAGAGATGAGTCTGGGACGCAACCTGGTGGACAGCCTAGGACATAGGAGGAAGAAAGGTTTGGCTCAGCCACTTATTTCTTTGCAAAACATGGAAATGAATCAAAAATTGCTGAACCTAAATACATCTTGGCTCTCAATATACAGCTGAAAAATTCATGCCTGCAATGCTACTGCACTAATACAATGATAGCCTACTACTTTAATCAGTCATTTCTTATTAATTTGAGTGGTGGAGGTCTATGTAGTGAATCTAAAGCCTTTATCCTGACAGCAATCAATGGAGGTCTCAGCACGATACCACACAATGAGGTTCAATTGTTCGATTGGGTGTTTCAATGACCACTTTCAAAAACCTGGTGTTAGTGTAGCAGGGTAAGAGACAATCACTTTGGCTAGTCCTGGATTCCTTCCAAGCCATCTGCTTATCCTGCCCACCTTTAGATTCAAATAAGGCTTTTGTCTGTGCTACTAACAGACTTCATCAGTGCATAATTTTTCCGGATTACACACATCATTTTGTGTCATTAAAAATGCCATTCTGTCAAAGTCGTACTGAGAATTTTAATAATACCTGAGGTGTGGCAACCATGGAAATAGCTGGAAGTGTGACTCTGAAAATGAATGACCAAAGGAAGGAAATAAAACCATGACAAAATTCCCAGGTATATGATCCAAAGGCAGTAACAGCAATGAACTTAATGAAAAAAACCAAATACTGAAATCAAATATTTAATAGATTCCTCAGAAATTGCCAGAAAATAAAAAGGCAGCTGAATCTATGCCTGTTTTGAGCTCTCAAAATGCAGTCAGCATTAGTTTTAAACTGGTCTATTTCTCTATTATTACTATGTCTATGTGGAGCTGTAATCCACAAAGATTCAAAAGTATTTTGAAGTGAAGCAGTTCACTCTCACCTGAAATACTGCTATTTTTGATGCAAAACTTCTCCCAAATAAAGTTTCCACAACAGAGAAATTCTTTAATTAAATGAAGGATAATTTTCACCAATTGAAAACATCTAACTAATTTAGGTAGGCTAAATGCAATGACCAGAATGGGAAATTATAAGGCAAACAAGGATTAAACACTGTGCTGTTACTGAACATTCCTTGGATTCCTTTGAAGCCACAAGGGGTGGATTGTCAATTTTGTATCTCATCTCCTCTGTTAGATTGGGCCATGTCTACAAGAGGATTTGTTGCTCTTGTGTCAGACTAGAAGGACTCAAAAGCTTACCCACTTTTTTCAGTTATGAAAGACACTGGTTTGGTTCTCACTGTATTTGCCAGCATTTCTTACTTTAGCCACCATGTTTTTCTGGATGTCTTCTCTCTGTCATTGTCAGTGACCCACTCTGGTTGTACATCTCACAATTTCAGACTTATCAACAGTTTCCTGCTATTTATCCACTCTATGAAATATGAGGATGTCTCATCTTGAGTCAGCTCTTCAGTTCTCATGAATAGAGTTAGACCAATTTACCAGAGAAATATGATTACTTTTGACTTCACTCATACCAACAAAAACAGAAGAATGTTTCCTGACTGTGACTGTGGGCAATGCATCTGGACTAAAACCCCTCTCTTACGTTTCACTTGGTGTTAAGAAAAGTAAAATATTCTTAGGCCAGAATATTACAATTGTTCTTTTACAGGAACATAATAATAGAGGGAATCTCACATTTTGTAACTGAAAATTATAAAAAAAAAACCAGTTATATGCATTGTGTAGCAATGGAAAAATGGAAATAAGGAAGAGTTGCTCATCAACTGGTATGGTCAGATCTGTTCTTCCATTAAGCTATATTGCAAAGGGTGATACTCTTTTGTTTGTTGCATTGCCTGACTGCTAAATGATGATTTTATTAGTACCTCTCTCTTGTCTTAGGATTTTTGATCTATACTGTTCAAAGTAGTTCACCAGTTGCAATGATGAAAATATCTGTTTTCTGTGTAGCTTGGTTACACCCAAACTGCTCATGTAGCTCTCAGTTTTTTATGCCAGCTCAAAGTTTTACTTCTCATTATAAAACTTAAGAGTAGAAGAAGCCACAAGGACAAATCTGGGAATTCATAGAATCACAGGATTTTTAGGGTTGGAAGGGACCTCTGGAAATCATCTAGTCCAACCCCACTGCCAGGCATGGTCACCTACAGCAGGTTACACAGAAGCACGCCAGATTTTTGGCTAGGGAAAATGAAAGGAACAAAGTGTTTAATGGACATTAGAAGAAAGAAGATCCTAATGTTCAGAGCTCCTGATAACTATCACACAGTTTTGTGACCCTAAACAAAACCAAATCGGTAGTCTGAATGAAAATTTCAAATAAGAAAAGAAATATTGTCCTTGAAAGCTCAACATATCAACAGTATATGTGCTGAAGAGCTATGTTAGATTCCTATGTTCTGAATGTCCCATTGAGTACAAATGAAGTGAAACACTTGTATGAAGCATCTGAGAGGCCCCCATTTTAGTATCTGTTCATAAAATTCTCCCACAGTGCCTTTTTCATAAACAGAAAATCAAACCAGCACATATGCTTGCACACATGTATGCATTCATGCCTGTGAATTGGTCACAAAAATAGGATATACTCTCATGTATATATAAATGTGTGAATTATGTATAAATTGCAAGCATTAATTATATTTCTGGTTGGATGCTTTTATGCATGTGATAGCAAAAACATTCCTTAAGGCTATACTGCTATGCTAGTAGGCACTGTGTCAAGACCAAACAAAGAGCCAGTTTAGTAGTTCTGCTCTGTAAGCCGGAGTGCACAGAAGCTTCCCCATTTTCCTCCACAGGTGAATTCTGTGGATCTACCCTCCCTCTGTGTTCTGCAGCTCCTTATTAGTCACAGTATTGAGAACTCAAGCTCTTAAATGACTGCCATTTTACCCTAGGATATCATGGAAACCTGGCAGAGAGATGCTTGGCTAGCTGCACCACAGAAAAAACATACTGCATATAACTTGGTGTTATAACACAGCAACTATATCATGGGGCTTTTTTCACGTCTTTCCAAATCCTACACCGTTTACAACACTGGCATGATAAATATGCCTGAAAAGGTAAGGTTTGAAAAGTGCTTCCCTAGTGCCAGTTAACTGTTAGAAGGCTGCACAGACCACTGCAGGAAGGGATTTAAACACTTAGTGTCCTCTCAGTCTACTTTCATTAAGCAAATGAAGGTCCCTCTATAGTTCAGAAACTGTTTTAGCTTCATGCAGCCAACACCACATTCAAGAATGTCCGAGACCAGGATTTGTTCAAGTAGCAAGGTCATGTCTTCAGACACATGTTCTTCTAGAGACTGCATTTGGAAGAACAACTTGTTTCCATCCTATGTTTCACAGACTAACTACAATGACACTTCATATCCTAAAGCAGATTTCAGAGATAGTTCTGCAATGCTGACTACCATACTTAAGGAGTACTTATTTTTCTGCTCCATCTATCCGTATGCAATCATCATCTTTGATCTTCCTGCTTGAGTGTAAAATCTTCGTTTCATTTTGTAATAAGGCAGAGCAGGAACTGGGCCTCTATGCAGGAATTTCTGGCTACAATGCAGAAATAATTGTCATTCTCCATATATTGTCAACAAATACCTACTGCTCTATTACTATGTGGAGCTGGCTATTTTCATCCAACATTTAACTGACCAAAGTTCAAGCAGGAAACTCAAAATTGCAAAGTAATTACTTCATCTGCCAGTCTAAATGATCATCTAGAAATAACATGTTAGAAATTGTCTTTCGTCTGTCCCTTTTTGTGCCAGGTTTGGACTAGCCTTTGGTGCTTTTCTCCAAAGCCTCTTTGTTATACATGTTGTTGAGTATCTTCCTTGTTTAGGCAAAAGTATACAGAGAAGAGGCTGTTCAGTAGTTGCTGCTTTTTTCCAGTATGGCCACTTCCTTTTCCGCAGACACAAAGTAGCTCTGTTTGCAGTACAGCATTTCTGGTGGACCAAATAATTGCTCTAACAGACAGCTTTCGGCAGTAAGTGCATACTATTCCTAATGCCTGCTCTCCTTTCAAATATAAGTCACACATATAAATATGTATGTATTTAAATACGATTTCTATACGCAGACTAAGATCTTGGGAGATTTATTTTAAATATCTAAATAAAACATATTTTAAAATGTAAATAGCTTGCTTTAAAATCTACATTGCAGAGATCTCCACAAAGCTAAGTACTTTAATTTCCATTTCAAACTCCAGTCCCTAAGCCATCATATTCTCCAAAATCAGACTCTTTGTTTAATTTCTTTTGCAAAAGTCAACATAAATAACGGTTGAATCTAAGGCCTACTTTAGTAAAGTATGTAAGTGCTACTATTCAGCAGAATATTTAAAGACATGACTAACTTTAAGTGAGGTTTAGAGTTAGCAAGGAGCTTATACCCCATGATTAAAGAAAAATGCTTTGCTCTCAAAATGGCCAATCCAGCTGAAGTAAAATAAATTGTAATTTATTATCGTCAATAATTGCCATTGGAATTGTAAATTGTTCGTGATGGAGGATCTTTTTCCTACATAAATATATGAAGTACTGTAAGTATTGCTGCTCTAAAAATAGACATTATCATAATTATGAATAACCATAGTGCCAACTGTCATAAATATGCTATCAGAATATGTTCAGTAGAGACCACAACTGAGCACATATGTGCTTCAAGTTTTGATAAATCGGCTCTGATAATTTCCCCAACAACACCTTCATATATTCCAAATACAGATTTTTTTTCCTCCAGGGTTCAGAAATTTTAGGTTACCTTTTATCTTTCCTGTACTTAGGTTCCCTTCAGATCTGATTCTGATTGAGATTGAAAGAACACAATTAACATTAAAAGGCTTTTCTTGAAATCTTCCTGCTGAGATCTGAAAGGGAGATGACAAACCACATGCAATAAAAATTATCCTCATGCTGTTGAAACTCCAACTTTACTGCCTGGTGAACTTCCATGCTGTTTAATGCACATTTTCTTGGTCTCCTGCAATCCCATTTCTCATCTCAAAATCAAAGGAGAATTGTGCATTACCAGTGCTAGCCACACACACCAAGAGATAATTTTTACTATTTAAATAGAAAAAGGTTACATACTACTCTCAGTCTTTAATTATAGTCTTCCGTATCAGGAGGGATGATTTTATTTTTCCTTAAAATGTAGCCTCACAGATTGAAAGTCAAGCTTTTTTCTAGTTCAGCAACTGCTACTAGACTAGCTGGAGACTGCAAGACTAGCTGGAGTAAACCAGACCCTAGTCTGCATGCAGTGAAAGAGGCAGAGCTGATAATCATGTTTTCCTAGAGTAACTGATCACAGGAAAGCACTGTTTTATTTGCATGCATGAGAAAGACTAAGTTTGGTTTTGTGAATTCATATAGAGCCATGTGAAAGCATGTGGTCATATTTTTTAAGGGCTGGTATTTTTTTTTGCATTATTAGATAAGTTGTTGGACAGTAATAAGAAGCCCAATAGCAAAGGGGAAATTAAAGAAATCTGTTGAGAAAAGACAGCACTGCCCAGGGAAAGCTGCTGGAAACATTTGTTTTCGATTTTACTCCAATAATGTTCTGTTTAGCTTTTCAAGCATGCTCTCCGTAGTTGTGTATGTTCCTGCTGTCTGTTTAGAGATAAAGTTACTGTTTGCATTTAGTTATCACTCATCTTTATTTTTAATAGATGTTACTCTTATATGAGTGAATTGGGAGTGGCAGAAATAGAATGGATAAGAAAAGAAGCAGTCTCTTAACTTGAGATTTCCTGAAATTTTAGTCTCTCTGTTAGTCGGGAATTGTCAAAAACGTGAAATGCATGTTAACACTTCTATTTTGAGATGGTACTTATCAGTTCCAAGTGTAAATTAAAAATGAGGACCACAATAGAATTCTTGTCACAAAACTTTTCTTGTGTTTTTCCTAGATACTGTCTACTCCTTTCATATGTTGACTTCATTATACTGAAGTGGTTTTCTTGTTCATACAAAATGTTCCATCTTTATTGCAAAGTGTAGTCATCAAATTAGCTTATTTTAACTTCATATACATTGATGAAAAAAAAGAAGAGATGGAAAACCAAAGTCTTTTGTAACTTTAAATGCACTTATCCTCTATTGCAGATATTATCACCAGTACTTATAGAACCATAGAATCATAGAACAGCTAGGGTTGGAAAGGACCTTAAGCTCATCTAATTCCAACCCCCCTGCCATGGGCAGGACTTAATGCTAGACAGTTCAAAGGTTCAGCATTAAAACAGAAAAGTTCAAAGGAATTGTGGAGCATAGTTAATAATTTTCAGAATATTTTGATTCTAAAACAGCCAACCTTTCAGAAAAAGCTGAAAAAAAGTTAAACTACAACATAAGGTTTGATTGTAAATTTAGGGAGATAATATCTTCTGCATTTTTAAAAGAAAAACAAAACATCTCCACAGATTTTATCTGGGCTTTTCTACTGTTTTAGCTAAGCAATAATGAAAAACCCACCCACCTCTACAATAATGGCTACGTAATGCTTGTAGAGTTAAAAAGAAAGCATATTATATATCAAATCTACCATGAGAAATGAGACAAACAAATTTTTCTCATAAATTTCTTTTGTCCCATCCCTATCCTTATTTTTCTGTTGACTTTCCTTCAATTAATAGCAAAATTAGACTGCAACCCTTTGGAAGAAGTCATATTTTTAGCTTATTGATGAAGTTTCCAGAATGATTTGTAATCCTGCAACAATAATAAAGTGTTGGATAATCCTTATTTTCTAAAATTTTTTTTGGAAATTTGATGCAAAGAATCCTTTCTGATACTCTGAAATTCTCAGTTTTAATCACTGATTGTTACGTGTTCAAGTTTAGCTCTTTTAGCCATTAATACCACCAGGAAAAAAAAAAAAAAAAGGCAGATGATTGAATATGCTGTAAAGAGTAAAAGTAACCAAACTGCCAGGGCTTTTTGTGACCTCTACTTGAGTTTTGTGTTATGTCTCAGTTCTCTGAATTTTTTTCTTACTGCTGTGACTGTAATTACTGGGAAGAAGTAACCATAGTACTGTTTATATACAAGTATTGGTTGCATCTGAACAAATGCAATAGGTTTTCTTTTCAAGGCTTTTTGTTTATGTTCTAGTTTTGGTCCATCTATATTTTTATCCCCTTGGACTGACTTTTAGCAAAATCAAAGGGTAAGAGTGGAATTTATCCAGGACTCAGGTCAAACCGGGTTTTATTCGAGTTTTGCAGATTTTCACCTAAATTCATAAAACTCCAACTTCACCTCCAATCCACTTTTGACTCGATTCAGTTCTTAAAAGTTCGCAAAATATACCTATACCAGAGAAGAACCTGATCCATTTTTTTCAAATTAAGATATAACCTTGGCTTTGGGCTATCCTGTAAAAAAATGCAACCTCCTTTACTGATGGGCTTCCTAATTTCGGATTCCAGTTGTAAACTGGAATCAGACTAAGATCAAATTTACAGGTCTTTGTGACTGAGGATATTAACCTTCAGTTTTAGAGTCTGACTCAGAATTGTAGAAGTGCAGCTATTAGAGAGGGTTGTGTTAAGCAATATGCTCTGTCTTCTGCCAAAATGTTATTGTTTCTACGCTATATTTTCCAGAACTTTATGGAAGTTCTTTTTAAATGACTCAGATAATAAGCTTCCTGTTTTCCCCTTGGGAAGCAATTCCATAGTCTAATAGATTGCTGCAATTAAATGATGTTTTCCTTACAAGCAGTCTAAATCTGTTTCATTTCATCAAGTAGCACTGCTTAGTTGCCCTGTGAATACACATATGAGTATATCATGTTCAAGGATAATTTTTAAATGCTACCATTCCCCTTGCCTGCTTACTATGTTTTATGTCTGCATGCCAAGAATATCACATGCTACAAATAATGATGAACAGAACAATAGCTGATATTCCCTATATGTAAGGCTATCCTGTATGTTCCCACAGCATTATCATACAAAATTTTAGCTTTATGTTTTCCCTAATGAAAGATGAAGGATTTAGTTCTGCACATCACTAATTTTGAAAACAAACCAAACCAACCAACCAAGCAAACAAACAAACAGTACGAGGTAATCTATTATGTCTTGGAGTGAGGAATTAGATCTGACCTACTACTTCTACAGCTTCTCATGGGACTACGTAGAGTGCAACTGCTTATCACACTTAATTCTCTGTGGACTTTACTAGCCCTCAAATTAAGGACACAGGCTATTCCTGGAACAGGGCTTTTAATCAGACTACTGTTTATATGGATGGAATCCAGATGTGCTCCAGAAGATGACATCAAAGGGATTTAAGAAGTTACTGTCCTCAATTCTTCAGTGTTACTCTCCTGTGCAACTTGTTGCCCTTTCAGCAACTGATCTTTTAATGAATTTCAGTGCATCCTTATTTAAAGCACTGCTACCTGACAGCACAGCTGATTACATTCAGGTCAACAAGATGATTTAAAAATATCTAAATAAGACTTTGGGTGGAGGAAGATTTTATGCACACAAACAGTGGACTCCAAACAAAAAATCTTTCAACATTTAGGAGTAAGTAACATGTCTTACCAGAGGTGCAACCTAGGATTAAACACAGAATGACTCAGGGGTTAGTGTTCTTGACTGTTCAGGTTTGTTAACTATATTAGTACTTACAGTTCCCCCTCAAATTAACACAGAATTTTGCAGAATAATCATGCAGTATATTCATTGGCTTTGTCTGACCATGTTCTGTGTTATTTCTATGGTAGACTTTTTTATCCTTCCAGCAACAGCATATGCGAACAGTGATGCTAAACTTGTGCTATGTCATAGCTGTACAAGGCATAAACAAGCAGAGTTGTGTCACATCATAGTTGTTGGTCAACAGGGAATATAAAAATTCCTTTTTCTGACAATTTCAGCCTAACGATGTCTGCAACTGCCAAGTTTTTGAAAAGCCTGTGTTCAAAGCTTTCTTTTGACCCTGGCATAAAACAGGGCATGTGCTTATGCAAAGGAAGGTGTGTCACAAGTACGTGCCCACGATCCATGAGAAATCCATGAAGCTATCCTGACTGCATGTACATTTATAAAGACAGAAATTAGCTCATTAAAATACTATGCTAGAATCATTCATACCTATAGCTAAAAAACCTGGCAAGTATTGTCTCACGTAGAAATCCTACAGAGGAGAGTGAATGACTGAAGGAAAGAGAAAAAAACAGAGAAGGGTAAGTATTTCTCATGGCATAACAACAAAATATTCGGTTACAGGCCTAGCCATCGATTGGCCTGAACTTTAAACAAACATCTCTGCCAGCTGAACACTGGCCAAGTGGCAAGTGGCAACCTCTCTGCAGCCTGATATATACCCAAATGAAAACGTTTTGGGTGCCAGATACCAGGAAGCCAGTGCTTTTAACACCACCACCCCATAATTTATAGTATCTTGGTTTGCACTACTGCAGTTAAGGGTCTGTTAATGTTTGTCTTCTGAATTCTAACTCTCAAGGGTTTATAATTTGGCCATTAACATGCTCTTAGTATCAAAACCTCGGCGCACACAATGGCTAGCCAAGAACAGTTTTTAGGTAATTTTTTTAGGAAGAATGTTAGTTGGTTTCCAAAATATGAGAAAGGAAGGAAAGAAGGCAGGAAGCAATGACTAGTTAAAATAGTTAAAGATTATAATTTCATGTGTGCTCAATGATTTGAAATGGCTTGTATTTCAAAACATGAATTACTGCTATGAGGTGATATTATTTTTCTTGCTTTAAAACTCTTTTAAAGATGAAGCTTTTTGCAGGAACTCACCTTTTAAGTGATTTTTGAATGGCAAATCTTTTAAAAAATCTCAGCCCCTCAAAATGCCCATAGATGCACATGGATGAAGAAGATACATCAGTGAATCCCACCACTATAATTTTAAAAATGCAATTAGTAAGAACAAGGAAAACACAGAACTGGTTTCTATCAATTTACAGCCCATGCTATTAAAGCACTTTGAGCTCTAAAGTACATAGTTCCTCTGAGTCCTTTTATGGCTGGATTAAACAAAGGAGTTTTAGCATAGACAGCATCTGTTCAGCTACAATAAAATCACATTCTTTTTAGTAAAGCTACAGAACAAAGCCCAATGTCTATGGATACCCAGGAGTACCATGGTGGCCTCTACAACCCACTTCAGGTCTTTGTGCCTCACTGTATCCCCAGGGATGCTAACCAGAAGTGAGAAATGGAAATCCTAAGCGATAAGAAATCCAAAAGATACATTGACTCTTGACTTCACTGGAACAACAGTAAAAACTTCAGGAATAATTTCAGCTTCTTGAAATTGGCTTCAAGCTAATAAGCACTGATTAGCCATGTATTTTACCAAGATTTTTGGTTCAGGATGATTCTCAGTATTTCTCAGGATGAATTCCATACTCCTGAAATCTGAAGCTGTTACTGTCATTTGAAACAAGGACCCACTGTTCAGTTCCTTTTACTTCTACCACATTAACCTACAACAGAGCCTGCCATAAGGTGCATAAAACTCCCTAATAAAACTATTTACATAAATATATATACAAGTACTATGTTGTAAACACCAGGTATTTAAAGATGCCATTTATAAGGTAACAGCTTATTAGTCTCTAATTGAAGGTTTACACCACTGAATAGAACAAATGAACACTGTGGTTTGCATTTTCTGGCATTGCCTGCTAAGCGCGTCTCAAGGTGCATGTCTGGTTATACTAAAAGAAAAAAAAAAAGAAAATACTTAAAATACAGATTTTTCTGGTTACATTAAATTACCCATAAGCGAAGGCCCAGATGTATGTTTATCATCTTCACATAAAACCAGACTTCCTTGAAAACAAAAAGATAGTTTTGCAGTTAGCTATTTTTTCTGACAACAAAATTATAGATAATCCTGACAAAAACAAGCAAACAAAAAACCCAACCAAACAACCAACAAAACAAACAAACAAACAAAAAAAAAAAAGCCAAGAGGTTTGACACTACCAAGTTTTGGGGAATTTCAAGCCAAGAGCTGGGTTTGGCTTTGCATTCAGAGTCATTAGACAGACCGTGGAGACTGGGCAATGATAAAAAAACTAGAAGCAATTAACTGTTAACCCTTTACTGAATCATGCTGTCTAGGGTTTGATAAAGGGAAAAGGTATTAGCAGCTGCAATACACAGAAAATATTCACATTTTGTATACACTTTATCTAAATATTGTTGCTAATCTAACAGGTTGGATGAATTAAATCCCCTTTCCACATTACATTCAGTGAATTGCCAGTGGTGGAATCCTTGAAAATTGCATGCTGGTCCCTTACTGCATATGTCCTTGCTAATCTGCACTGGGGTTCACAGACTGGCATATGTGAGATCAAGAAGAGTGCAAGAACAAAACAGTGGCCATGGTAGGAGAGATCAGACTTTTCTATAAGACCTTTTTTTCTTTACCATTTCAAGTACCATGAGCTGAAGGACAGAATATAAGAAGTTGAGCATTTTCCTTTTTCTAGCAGGTTTTCAGATTCTGCTTTTATTTTTATTTATCTGTTGGGGTTTGGGTTTTGTTTTTAATTCCTTGACCACATTATGAAAGTCCTTTTTTGCTGGCTTGCATGTTTGTCCCACAATCTTGATCAAGGTGGTCAGCCAGTCAGGATGTTGCAGGAAATATATTGGCCTAAAGATTATGACTTGGCAAACTGTTTGTATTCCCTGGCACTTCTATTGTAATTTTCTAGTGATATATTGATCAGGATTCAATCACCAATAATTTATGACCACTCTGACATGTTCTAGACTTTGAGAAGCTGACTAATTGCTTGTTCCCAGATCTTTGTACAAAAACAGGACCAAGAAACGAGGCGTAGTTTGACAGCTATTTTGTGTTGTATTGTGTTATTTTAGCCATAAGAATGGGATTATTATCTTCAAATAAATTAATTCTAGAAGTAAATGGCCTTTTGGAGGAAAATGAAAAATCAAGATAAACATTATATCTCACTAGATCCTTAGCAGGATTTTAAAATCAATAGTTGTATCATGTTCTACCTAATGTGGAGATTGCCATTTGAAGAATAAAGTATGCCAAATGATGGCAAGCCTAATGCCTTACAAAAAAGACAGTGAAAAAGAAAGAGCCATCTTCAAATTTTAACTTCATTGAAGCAGGTTAAATAGCTTTTCTTCTGTTTCTTTTTTTTTTTTTTATAAAAATTAACAAAGGTGTTGTGTATTTTTGATAGTATAAATGAATGCTTTTATTTATATTTTACTTGACCTGAGCTCACTGTGAATTTTAGCTGCTAAAACAAAGTATTCCAAGCGTGATGACTGTGAAACCTTTACAAGTGCTCCACATCCAGATCACAAAATAACTGCAGTTAGAAATAGTATCTTTTGACAGATTGCTAGAAATGACGGATGAACTTGCCTCTGGATTGAAGAAGATTATAGCTGCTTGAAAGCCTGTTTGCTTTACACAGCTGTAACAGTTGGTCTAATAAAAGATTCTACTTTTATCTGCAAAATGGCATTCTTTGACCATGAAGGCAAACAACAGATAGTAACATAACCACTGGCCCCCAGTAAGGCCCCAGAGGACTCAAAAGAAAGCATTGTGTGGCCCATAGAAGCTGTATAAGACAGATTCAGCACTTAGAGGTCAGAAGTCATCTCTTCCATTGACTGATGACAATGCACAGGAAGGTAAAGAAAGCATGGTTGAATCCAGAAATTTTCCTTGAACAATGAAATGTGGGACATAACTCCAACTACATTTGCCAGATCATACCCAGCAGTATCGCAGAGTCCACAGGCAGTGGGCTGTAGTTTTAGCTTCACACCGACCGAGCCATACTGATTTAAAATGTGTAGAGAAATATCCAGAATGTCAGGCAGAACATGTGAATAGAGAAAGACACAACACATGGGTTTCAATTTAAACAAGAATGTAATGCATTCTTCATGAAACAAACCACAAGTTTTGACAAAATGTCTTTCTCAGACAGCCTTTCAAGGCAACAGTCATTCTGGTTACATTAAATTACCCATAAGCGAAGGCCCAGATGTATGTTTATCATCTTCACATAAAACCAGACTTCCTTGAAAACAAAAAGATAGTTTTGCAGTTAGCTATTTTTTCTGACCAAACATTGGTAGTAAAGTTTTGAATAAGTTTTGAAGGAAAACCAGATTTGATTGATTGTATCATCACTTTTACTTTTGGAAGGTACCTTTGCATTCTCTTCAAACTACTACTTTATAAAGGCTTTGTAAAACATAATTGAATTTCTTTTTTAAAGGAAGATGATTAGATGGCAAAGCAACTCTGTTAGACACCCACAAAATGCAAAGTAAACAGAATACAAACTGTCAGATTATTATCATGCTCCAAAACAATTCTAGTGGGGACTCTGCTGGAGATTAGATATCTGAAATGTCTAGCCAAAAAAGATGCACATTATTCTGCTTCAGTGGGAGTGTGGTAGAGTCTTAGTTTCTGTTTACAGCAAGAACCATACAGAAACTCCAGGCATACATGAGTTTCTTTTCACAGTATGGATCTCTGATGTACTAGGCTGCTCAGAGGGAGAGATCTCACCCTACTGCAGACAACCATTATTAGGGCCCTGATGTACTTAGTTCTGTGGCCCACTTTTCTGGGCTAAGTACCAAGGTTTGCCCTTTCATATCCAAGAAATTATGTGAAATCTTTTTTTTTTAAATAATAGAGAGAATAAGCATACTTTTACAGATTACTTAGTATTTCTTTAATCTTTAGCTTGTTATCCATCACTGCCTTGATGTCATAACTAGATTTGTACCTAAATGCCTGTCCAAACTTTTTTTTTTAATTCAGTATGCTTTTATGTTCTACTCACACCTCCAATAATGTATTTTGCAGTCATATATCTTAAAAGAAATGTATCCATCTACCTGAAATCAAGAAATAGATCAATTCAGGTCAGGATTGTTGTAGGTTTTTGTGATTAAATTTGTAAGTCATGTCCACAGAAATGAATACATCCAATACAATATTGGGATGAGAAATAAGTGGAGCACTTTTTAATTCTTTTGTATTTTTATTGTGTTGACTTCTTGACATGGCTTACAGCTGCTACACTAGAAGAGTAGATCACGTATGTTCATAGGTTACTCAGGGAGCAGACACATTTTTATTTATTTACATTTACTACTTTAAGGGGGAGGCCATCTTATTTTTAATGTTTCTTGTACATTAGATATTTCCAGAAGAAAACACTGAAAAGACATGTCAAATGGAAAAGAAGTGTTGTTTTGCTGTGGATTTTAAAGACAGAAAGAGTTTCATGCAAAGTTTGGTATGTATTTTTATATATCACATTGTTATGCTGTCTTTCAACAATTCTGCCAAAGAGGTTAATTTCCTGCTATTTCCAATGTATTCAAAGGCCCAGTCAAATATATTTGGTCTGATGTAAGTGTAATGTGTACAAGGAATCTGATCTGGAATATGGCCTGCTAACAATCACCAAAGGAAAGTTTAGCCATATCCAGTTTGCATCAGGGATGATGATTCTTACACATAAACTAGAAAACATTGTATGCAAACTATTGAAACACGGATCCAGATCATAAATGTTGTTATTACAAAGATGATTTTTAAGGCCAAAGCAATACTTTAAAACCAAAGATTTCCCCTTTGTGTTAAATCTCCTAAAAGGAGTACAAATTCTGAATAGCAGTATACATGGGTGGGACATCTATGCTTAAAGCTATGTGAAATTGATGACACCCATGTGGCTAATCTGCAGTAAAAACAATGAACACAGTAAAATAATTCAGCAGACCTGTAGAGAGGCAGGGTGCCACTTTGTTGGACATATAGATTATATTCCTTGGCACTAAAGTTAAGGGAGTGGTTATTCCATTCCTATGTATTTTATCCTGCTGGGAGATAAACAGAAAACTTTAGCATGCAAGAATAATAAATCTATTGGTGAAAATAAACCTGATATTTTACAGCAGTTACAGTTCTGTTATTGGTTTGAACAAAAGCTGCCTGGAGGTCTTACATCCAGTGGAGATCTTCCAAATACTATGAATCATGAAACTTAACCCATATGGCTTCCAGGCTATAATATTCTGCAACTATCTAGAGGAAGAGACACTGGTGAACATCTCCAGGACATGACAAAAAGAAATCACTAGCAGATAATCATAGTTTAGTATTACTGCTTCCTCTATACACATTTGTTCATCTGTTATATGCCTACCAAAAGTGACTGAACTTCAGAAAGAGCCAACACTTCACAATGTAAACTAGTAAAATTCCTTCAAAGTTGTTCCAGCCATAAAGCTTTCCTGAAGTGACACATATTTTTAAAAACCTTTAGTGAGATCTTAAAAATGTCTGACAGAATGGTTCAGTACAAGACAACATTCCTAACCAAAGCACAGCCCTGGAATTGTGCACATACTTGGTACAGCTTCACCCCCTCACCTGGTAATGTCTTGGCAGAAGCATGCAGGCTTTTCAGAACACATCTCTCAGTAATAACAGGAGCATCTACTGTGACAAGTATCACTTTATATATTTAATAGAGTCACTGCCTCAACAGGAACAAAGCTAGCATAGTGTCTGACTGTGTAGAGAGGATCTGTGTAGTAGCTGGGTTTTGTGTAAGGGAAGGAAATTTCTATATAAGAAAAGGAAATATTCAGGGCTATAATACTGAATTCTGAGGTGATCAAGACCTTTAGACCCAGAGTGGAATCCAGTAGCCATACATAACTTTTTCACTTCGTGAAAGCTCAATACATTTTGCCCAAAAGATGTTTTGTGTCATTTACACATGATATGGTAGTTGCTTGTCATATAATTATATGCTTTGTTCTTTTTTACATTTTTATTTGATATTTAGATTCAATTCAGAACAAAATTGTGAATTAAAAGAATTTCTTGTATTCGGTATGACTTGTACTGAGAATTTGTTACAGTGCATCTGTTAAGCTTGTATTGATGCGAAATAAATCTTAGAATCATCTGAAAACACTGAAAAATCATGACAGATAAGAAAAAAGACTGAGGAACAACTGTTGAACTGGTTGAGAGTGAACGAATCTCTACTCCCTCTTTGGACTAAACATTTTTTCCTGTGTTTTCATCTGGACCTACCTCTGGAGAGACTGATTTCCTGGTATTTCTGGGACACACAAAGAAGAAAACATCAAAAACCTGTTCTCATTACAACATGAGCTGTTTTTTATTTCCTTATGAGAGTGTAACCTGGAAAGAGCAGCTCATTGCCTAAAGCAATACTTTGAGTCAAAAAAACTAATGTGGAGCTGTTTCTCATGATCAATGCAGCCACTCAGAACACAAATCTTTGCTGGCAGCATATGAAAATCATGGTTAAATGCCATGGGACAGTTACTTTCCTGATGGACACACACTGCAGATAGATAGAGTATTTCTTTACTGGACCTTCTTGACAGTTTTACTGATGAGGGGACTTATTATCACAGTGCATACTAATCCTGGAAGTATCTCTTGGGATTACAGAGCGTGTGACTTTTCCATAGTGTATTTTTCAAAATTTGCCTTCTAATTTTGTGTTGCTTAGATATGTCCATTTCTATTGTTACAAAGTAGAAGTTAAATTGAATAGCTAAAGGTGGAAAGTGTCTTCACCTCTGTATTTTTGTTAGTGATCTGCTAAATGAACATGTTGTTAGATTTTTTTATGCTTATTTCAATAAAATCTTAAGCATTGTTCCTGTTTTGTTTTGTTTCTTCTAATCTATGTGCTCAAGTACTGTAGAAATCACACACAAAGAACATTCTCATTGGTTACCACAAAATTACCACAAATATATATCCTGTTCTAATTGCAGGGTAACACTTGTGATCCCAGATGTTTCATGTGGTAACTGTTGGCAAATGGGAACATCTAATGGTAACCATAGCATATTTATTTCAAGTCACTTCCCTAAGTATAACGTGCTCTGTACAGATAAGTTTTGAACTGAAATCCCAGCTACAAGCTCTTTCAGTATACAATTTAAATGTATTTTCAGTAAAGACTATTTTTGCCTTGTAAACAGAGACAGTGTTGGTCTTCCCGTGTTACAATCATACTTTTTTGTTTGTGTTATGTAAATTATTAGGGAGTTTTTGGCTAATATTGCAAAACATAACAGACAAGCAAAAGATACGTTCCATGTTTAAACAGCATACTGGAGTCAAATTCCTCAGAGAAGTCCAGATCCTCCCTGAATTCATGCTCTTGGGTTTTAAAACAGCTGGTATAAAATTTAGCTCATATAATTAATTGTTTAGGGGGTTGCGGGTTCTGTGATAGATCATTAATTATTTTGAATATGCTCAGTTATTCACTTATAAAATGAAAAGTTATTCTCATCCTAATGAGTTCAATAGACCTGTCCCGTGTTTTCTGGTCTTTGACAGGTTTGGGCAATTACTCTCCATTTTTGCCTCCCTTGGAACACAGCATTAATACAAAGTTTATGGATTAAATGAAAGTCTATTATCAAACATTTTGATGGTTTCTCCTACCATATACCAAATCTAAGATCTTTAAGAGCAAGGAATGGACTACATCCCTTAATATACTAAAAAACCCCAGCTCTATAATCTGCATATTTGGTTAGAAGGGAAAACACTGCTTTTAATTCCTCTCATCTATGACAGTTTATTTACTATTTTGATAAAAGCATAATGCTAATAACTACCAAAAAAATGTTATAGATACACATTGAAATATCTGACAGGAAGAACAGATTGAGCATCAATTATCTGAATGCAGAATACCTATAAAACACATTTTGTTGAATATTCACCTAAGTCATTTCATGGTAGCGCTGGAAATAGACTAAACACGTCACATAGACTTGATGGTTTTCATTCACTCTTATAAAAAGAATCTGAGCCAATGTTAAGATGTTCAAATCACTCAGAATAGAATCTGGACCAACCAAATTTTTGTGGCAGAACTTGCCCTGACTTCAATAAGATGAAAATTTCCCCCAATGTCTAAACATAATCTAAGGGGTAGCATCCTGACACCTGCTGCAAAATAAAACTAACAAGCTAAAAACTGCAACCCCAACTATCGGTAGAATAAGGCCCAAAGAATATTGTGTATATTCCAAAATAAACCTGGAGGGGCAGTTTATGAACACAGAATTACTTTCCCTAGATCAGCTTTCAGGCAATGTGTTGAGGTTTAGACTCGTTTACTTTCAAAAACTAACCACCACATCTTTATTTGTTCCCACTGATAAGGATGTTCACTGATACCTCTATCTAAAATGCAGTCTTCCATGAGGATCCTTGTCCTGATATGCTCTGCTGGGATATTGGCTTATATTTATTTAGAGGAAAGAGCACTTGATACTGAATAGCCTAAACCATTTCCCTTAGCACCTTAGTGTCCAACGGAGGTCTTTCATCTATATCATAGTGTATATCCAGTGATTATCAGACAGCATCTCTTAACTTCTTTTCACCATTTAATGAAGACCACATGGAGTGGAGTGAAATGCTGCTGGTGCAGACAACACTGATCTTCAGAGGTGCAAAGCACCTATTGTGAAGGGCTGACCTTTACTTTCCATTAACTTCTCCGGAGGAAGGGAGGATATGTGAAACATTCAGCACATCCCAGGACTGAGCCCTAACTTCCCTTTAACCTTTCACTTTTCTCCTAACAGCATTTCAGGAGATGATGAAAACAAGCTGGGAGACAGAGTCTAATAATCACATAAAGTTACATGGAATTTCCTTTCGGACAACCACAAGGTTATACTACCCAGAGACCTAGCTGTATTTATGGAATACAGGAAGCCTATACCTCCTTTCCTTTAGGCTTTAAAAATAAACAGTCTTACACAAAAATACACAACTGCCACGCTGAGTCTCACACCATTTTAAGGTATCTTACCTAGCAGTGTCTGCAGCCAAACAAGCTAGAGATGAGGAAGGGAGCCTTCTCTTTCCCTTACTGTACCTCCTCAGGCACTGTCACAGAAAGAGCTCTGAATGAATAAAGCGTTGTTTGAGTGCTGGAATGCAAGACTTTTGACAATATAGAGTGATCGATTTATCATTTCACAGATTTATTTAAAAGAAGAGATTTACAAACCACCCCAAACTTTTCACTAACAAGCTCATGTATTTCTTTAAACAGAAATGAAAGGTATCTGAGCTAATTCTAATACAAGTCAGAAATTACCAACCAAGAAATATGAAGTATCCACTTTCTGTGAAAGAAAATAAAGGATTCTATAAGTCTTACCTTCCTGGGGATGAAATGTTCCAACGTAACTGCTTACTCCAATTGTTTAAGTCCTATTCAGATTTTTCAGGAGACAGGAGGTTAAGAAAGCGTATCATGACTGTTTCGCTAACATTTGTGTATGGAAACTCAAATATGCCTGACATCATCCATATACAATCAAAACAGTCTAAATTTTAATTACCAAACAAAATTAATGGGCTACCAGAAAGTCAAGTATAATTGTAAAATCATATTTGATTACTTGCTTCATCAAAATTACAAATTGGTTACAGACAACATAAAAACGGCAAATATTAAAGCTCATTTACAAGTTATTTAAATCATGACATTAGAGAATTTGAAAAAAATACTGTACTTCCAGATTTCAAATAGGTATGATCTAAGGATGAAATTACAGTTATGTTTCTACCATCATTCCTTCCTTGGCATCTTCTGAGACTGCTAGTTACTATTAAATTTAAGAGATGCTTCGGAAAATAGTAAGGATGTCTGTGTCCATTAGGAAATAGGTGACAACTACCCTGTCGTTTAGTGCTCTACTAAACAACTGAAATTACAATAATGTTAAATATTTTGCCTCCAAATACACTTCTGCCTACAATGTTTAGGAAAGAATCCATTTACAGTCCCTAGAAAAATTCCAATGCCTGCTATGGTCCAGGGCCTCCCAACGCCTGGCATGCAACATCTCCTCAGGCTAACAGTAAAACTGCAGCAATGAACTCTTTTTTTTTTTTCTTTCTTGATGTTTAAAGAAAACAATGTCCTCACAGTCCAGGGACACAAATTAAAACCACAGCCTAAATTCAGGCTGCACTTTTAGCACCACCCTGGCCAGTATGTGGTTCTTTCAAAACCTTTAACTCACAGAAGGCCACATGATCCTGGGTAGGATTTAGCTTCCAAGAGGTAGTAGTTGGTTTTAATACTGGGAATGATTTTAGAAAACAAGAATTTCTGACATTCATTGAAAACTACGCTGACTTTTCCAAAAACAAACACCATCACTTGGTAGCCTTAAGCCAAAATAGCAAACCTGAAATATTATGTCAGACCTGAAGATGATGGATAGCGTGCCTTCAACCACCATGGCAATGGGGAAGCCACATCTACATTAGCTACTCCTTTCCATAACAAGGCAGGAAGGGGGCAGCAGCAGGATTGCTTTATTGGTTTTCCTAGGAGAATTCTCTCTTTACCATTATGCTGTCCTTTCGACTGCTGGCTGCCACCAACTGACCCACAAATCAAGCTGTGAATCATGGTGTTAAATCCAGAGCTGAAAGAGGACCTGCCCAGCGTTTGAATAGGGATAGCTTCACTGTTTCATTCTGGCCCTTCCTATATAGCTATATGGTTTTTTCTGTATGCATAAGTTACTTCTATTTTAATTGAGGTAGCACACAGGAAGATACATTCCATATCCCCAAAAGTTTACAGAAAACTTTTATGTAAGATGCAACAAGCCCACATAACAAGAATCATAAAGAAAAGGAGTGAGGTGGAATGCCAGAATGTACTCAGAGTATAAAACTTCCCTTCACTGGTCAGAATGGTCCTTGGCTTCTCTTAAGTTCCTAGATAACCACATTTCAATAGCATTCTGCCCATTTGTGCTGCCATCTCTTTGTTCCACATCCCTCTTTCCTGGGATTTTGTACAAAATAAAATTCACAATACTTTTTATATTTTGACTGTATATTAACCAAACTTTATGGCTTGAGAGAATCTGTGGGGGAAAAAAAAATCAAATTACAGTTTTATGCTTCAGCAGCCTAAAGACATTCCAAGATACTGTTTAGGGTCAGTATGTTAAAGACGGCAACAGATTATGTTGAGTCACCGAATCACTGTAGATTGCTATATGCATGCATACAGTGTCAAATGTAATGGGGCAGAGTCTGATATCTTGGAAAATGGCTATTTTGAAAAGGAAGAACAGAGAGGGAAAATGAATACTGAGTCCAAATGCCAGGTGTGCTGTGGTCAGCAAGCATGTTCTGACTATTCTACCCAGCTCACATACTTTGTATTTTGTCATGTCTTGATATTTCTGCACTTACAGTCTCTAAATCCCAGAGCTGAATGTTGGCCTGTAAAAGTTTTTTGTTTTCTGTCTGTAAAAATGAATGAAATGTACTGAAACCATATGGCTAATCTATTCAGTATGTTTTTGAAATGTGTTCTGGTTTTTCTTCCCTCAGTCACGGTTAGAGAGGTGTCCTTTCAACCTAATCTCTATCCTCCAACCAGATGTGCAAACATGCCTCTTAGAAAGCAAAACCACTGGAATGGAATGGGAGAAGGTTAAAAACACACATCAGTTTTCAGTATCTCATCATTTTCCCTTCAATGACACACATTTGTGGATGTATTTGTGTATACTACCTGTGTATTTATTAAACTCCAATCTTTCCACTTTACTGAAATTTCTTTTTAACCAAAGTCCCCAGAATAAATCACTTCCTCAGTTGTTTATCATTTGTCCAAACTTCTTTGCAGCTCATGCTATACTTTAAGAACTTATTCTTGAGCACTTACACGATACAGTCATATTAATACATGAGTAGTCAGACCTGTATAACTTTATTCCCAAAATTTTTTCAAGGGAAGAGACAACTTAATATCTTACTTTTGAGCTGCACAAACAATGTTCAGTAACACATGATTTTTTTCTATTTATAATTTAAATATCTAACAATCATTTAATATTTATTTTCTTCATCAAAATCAAACATAATAAAAGTTAAACGGAAGACTAAAATTGTCACTGCTCAGTTAATATTTAAAATGGACACAGAGAGCCATACTTACTGCTGGTATACAGGTGCATCTGCATCGAAGTCATAAGAGTTATACCCATGGATGCCTACAATCTGTAGTATTTGCAACGCTTTTATCCATTACAACTATTTTACAGTGGGAGCTATTAACAACCTGAGAATTTCTGCAGTGCTAGAATCTTTTAGGAAAGACAGGCCATCAAGGCGAGTTGGTGGAGTTGCTCTGTATGTGAGAGAGCAACTGGAATGTATTGAGCTCTGCCTAGGGGAGGATGAAGAACAAGTCGAGAGGTAAGAATTAAGTGGTAGGCTAACGTAGATGACGCTGTTGTGGGTGTTTACTGCAGGCCTCCTGATCAGGAAGAGGAAGTCAATGTGGCTTTCTACCCCAGTTCGCCAGGGGTCAGTGCTGGGTCCAGTCTTGTTCAACCTTACTCATCAATGACCTGGGTGAAGGCACAGCGTGTTCCCTCCACAAGTTTACTGAGGATGCAAAAGTGGGAGTGGCTGATACCCCAGTAGGCTGTGCCTTGTGGCACAGCAAGACCTGGACAGGCTAGAGAGTTGGGCAAAGAACTTAACAAAGCTCAACACAAGCAAGTGTAGAGACCTGCACCTAAGGAGGAATAATCCCAAGTACCCCAAGTACCAGTAGAGGTTAGGGGTTGATCTGCTGGAAAGCAGCTTTGAGGAGCTGAGGGTCCTGGCGGACAACAACAAGTTAACCATAATCCAGCAAAGTGCTCCTGTGGCCAAGAAGACAAATGGTATCCCAGGGCGCCTTAGGAAGAGTGTGGCCAGCAGACTGAGGGAGGTGATCCTCCCCCTCTGCTCTGGTGGGGCTGCATCTGGAGTACCCTGTCCAGTTCCGGGCTCCCCAAGTTCAAGAAAGAAAAGGAGCCACTGGAGAGGGTCCACTGGAGGATTACAAAGATGATCAGGGAACTGGAGCATCTCTCTTACAAGGAAAGATTGTGGGAGTTGGGCCTGTTTAGCCTGGAAGAGAGATGACTGAAAGGGTATCTTATCAATGTATACAAATATCTTATGGGCAGGTGTCAAGAGTTGGGTGTCAGACTCTTTACAGGGAGCCCAGCAACAGGATTAGGGGTAATGGGCACAAACTGAAACACTGGAAGTTCCTTTTGAATGAGGAAAATTTTGAGGGTGGCAAAGTACTGGAACAGGCTGCCTAGAGAGGTTGTGGAGTCTCCTTCTCTGGAGATAGTCAAAACATGCCTGGATGTGATCCTGTGCAACCTGCTCTGGGTAAACCTGCTTTAGCAGGGGACTAAATGATCTTCAGAGGTCCCTTCCAACCCTAACCACTCTGTCATTCTGTGATTCTCTAATTAACTTGATGGTCATCAGGGCATTTTTAAATTGAACTTACATATCTCACTCTTTAGGAGGTGGTAAAAATTCTCCTCCTTTTCATCTGCGTAACCACAGCAGAGTCATTTCCACTGGTTGAAATAGTTTGCAAGAATGCAGCTGAGGTAGAAAGAAGTCCCTGGTTTACAGCACACCAACATAAACTTGGCAAGGCTTTAAAATGGAGAACAGAGATTGGCCCAACAAAGCACTAACTACTTGAAGTCAATTTAGTCATTTATTAGATTTACACTTTCAAAATGCTTCTTTAGCCATAATTTTCTACTGCTTCTTCATAACTACCTGAGATAGTGGGTTAGGTCCAGCCTCAGAAAAATGCAAGTAATATGTAATAGGTTTAACATACCTCTTGCTATTTTATATCCATGCAATCATTTTTCTGATTTATGATAAATATAAGATTCATAATTTTGATTTATCTCAGCATTAAGTGTATTTTACCAGGTAGAATATTCCATTATCTGTAACTTGAATATATAGAATGTGGGTAATAAGAAAACATGCTTCTCCTCCATTTTGTAACAACCCAAGCCTGTTCATAGTATATCTAGAAACTGACTCTGGAATATAACGTGCTCCACTCATCTTTTTTTTCCAGCATTGCCTTGAATTTGTTTAAATTAATATAGAAATAGCATAAATACTGTCTAAAAGAGGACTTTGGTATCAAAGCAAAATATAACTTTGAGCAACACAGTAAGGATTAGAAGTCTTATTCCAGACCTCTAAAATCAATGGGAGTGTGGCCAGTGCAATGGATGGAGCTCCTCTATGAAGGAACAGTTTTCAGTGATGGCAAAGTAAGGGTGTTTTATAGATTTAAAGTAACTAATTTTGAAAGTAAATGTATTTTACACAGAATCTAAATGTCTTCCATGTATTATAAAAGTCCTTTCTATTAGGGTTCCCTGCAGCTAAACCAAGCTTGTGATTCAAGCAGGGGCAAGTGCTGAAGCAGATTTAGCAAAGGTATTTTGCAGAAACTTAAAGGTTGTTCACTGAAGCCTCTAATCGTTTTTCATTCCTTCTATCTGAGCAACATCAACAATGAGCAAGTTCATAATAATATACCATTTCCTTCTGCAGATCCCACCTCCTTAAATATAGGAGTCAAACACTACCTATGGACTGTACAAATCTTCACATTTGGCTTGTCTTTAACCACTAAGTCTTTGACGTCTCCTGAGACAAGAAACAAGGATGCCAATTAGTTCCAGCAGTGATTGTCCTTCCTGCATTCAAGTCATTTGAAGTGACATAGGAACTGGACTGAGCTCATGTATCATCAAAAATTGCTATAATTTTCATCCTGAGCTAACTTTGGACTGTGATGTGGAGTGTAGAGGTTCCACATTCCCCCCAAGAAACAACCACCATTGACTCTTTGCAATCTAAAAACCTCAGAATTCATAATGCTATCTCCACTTGAAGAAAAATTCAAGTGAAAACACAAGTCCTTCTGAGGACCAGTCAGCATTTTTATTACTGACTGAAACTGTCACTGGAATGGATTCAAAATGAAATTTGACTCGAAAAAGATAAATTCTTTGATGAAGGCATGGAATTATTCAATAGAATTAGTTAGGCAATAGGCATATGCTTTTTAAATCTTTTACAACATAACTAAGTCTGTCAAGAATCTGAAATTTATTGAACTTCAGTGCTCATCATACGTGGGTACCAAACTACCAAAAATCATTGCAACAGTGGTACAAGCAGGATGAAACATGCTCAAACACTTCCTTTTCCAGATAACCTAAAGTTTGATGTCAGCCCAATCTACTCGTACACTTCTCTGAAACAAACAGAACACAGAAGGTGCCTTTCTTTGCCAGCTCCAGCAATCTTTGGTTTGAAAATTATTACCGCAGATGACGGAACATGAGAAAAAAACCTTGGAGTTCAGATCTGGATTTGATTTTCTGTCAACCAGAAGGACTGGAAAGATGTCTTTCTAACAATAAGGAGGACCTGACCTAAAAACCGCTTTTTGAGTCTTCAACACGTATATGAAAATATAATTTCATTTACTGTTTAGCAACTTTTTTTCATTGGGGAGTGAAGACAGAAAATTTGGCTCAAAGTAACTAGACATAATAATCTTGCTTTTGAACAGAAAGGAAAACATGAAGCAAAGAAAAGACTGAACTTAAAGTAATCGATCTCTGTCTTTCGTGATGTGTGCTGTGAATTCTCACAATCCACTTTTAGTTACTGTTTTTTTATGTGATGTAGAGTGTCATCTTTTACTATATTGTCCAAGCCATATGATTTGAAACAGCAACAAATAATATTGCTTGCTGGACTCTTTTATTTCCATGAATGGATGAAACTGCCTGTATATTGACAGCCAGCATGTATAGTCTTAAATAGTATTATACCTTGTTTAAATACTCCACCTGCTCAGAACCTAAGTACAGACAGTATAAGCAACAATGCTGGATCCTCTTCAAAGAGTTCCAACAGCAGATCTCAGATTAAAAAAAAAAAAAGAAAGGTGATGAGAGATATACCAGTGATGCAAATGATGGGATCACTTATTGCCTGGGAACAGGTAAATAAATCTTTTCAGCAAGACTGCATTTCGAAGCATGTAAATTTGACTCAATTTTTAGGTTGTTTTTCAAAGTATCTAGAAGCATTGACGGCCTCTCTTCTTGTCATTTTAGTACTACGATGCACATTCATTCTCTGTTACAGAAAAATAAGAGGATGAGCATTCTCCTTGAATCATTCTTTGGCAAGGAGCTTCAGGACATTGCACAGGTTAAATCCCTCATTATTTGGAAAAAAAAAAAAATCCAAATTTTTCATTTATATTTTCAATTATTTTGCATCTTTGATCTGTGTTTTTGATACTTTCTGTTTATTTACCTTATTATGTTTGTAAGATAAGATGATGCATTTTTCCCAGAGATACTGGCATGGCTGGAAAAACACGTGGGAAGCCAGAGGGCTGGGAAGGGCTCACTACGAGGTAACCAGTCACACTCTGCAAAGGGTCTGAAGTCCCTGACCCGTCTAGTTAGCATGTATGCCACTGCTGCCAGGACTTCGGGGGTTCTGCAACAGATAGAGCCACTGAACAAGCTGTACTGGTGGAAAAGTGAGTGTCAGGGGAATTTGTGCTACTACAGTTTTAAGTAGCAGACGCCTGATAGTTACGTGACCAAAAGACGGTACCTTACTGCTAAATTTACACTCATACATGTCCTTGTAAGTCCAGCTCCTGCTGGTTAAATTTTGGGCCTCTGGGCCTTGAAATAATTTATTAATATCAGTGTTGCCAACACAATCCTTCTGGAACCACTGAATTATACATTCAACCGAATTCAATTAAACTAAAGCCCCTTTATTCCTAACAAGAAATAGCCAAGTTCTTGAATAACTGACTGAAGCAGACACTGAAAATAATAATTTTCCAGTCACTGGGATCACGTGTATATTCAATTTCACACAATCTACTTTGGTTTCCAAGAGAAGACAAAGTTTACATGGTAAGAAATCCCTTAATTGGGTTAGTGATAGTGATAGCAACCCCAGTGTATTGCTGTACTAGCAATGTGTGAATTTTCTATTCAACACAGCAACAGTGGTCTATTTATTCGGCTTATGTGCATAATTAGTAGTAAAATTACACAGTTTTTTCTTTAACATACAGTAGTTATTCTTTATGGGTCTGGATTCTGAACAAAAATATTTCCTTTAGACTTTGAGTAATGCTTTCTTCAGGTGAGCTCTGGCAAATGCCATAAAAATTATAAACCTGGAAACCTAGGAAGTATGGAAAGCGGAAGGAAATTACCTCAGTTTGGCTTGAGGTACAATGTTACTTTCTCTAAATAAAATATATCCTCTGTCCTTAGGAACCCCTTAAAGGCTAAATTAACATTTCATTGTACTCTGTCACTTACCCTTGGCTTGCCAGACACACACAAGGCAGCAGATATTAAGAGTATCTGGAGTTACAAAGAGCTTATGTTTACGTACGCTATTTCTCACTTCTTTCAAATACATTCTTCACTGGCACCTTTCAATTTACTCACAAATACTCTTTCACTTACTAAAACAAAATAGCACATAATGGAATGTGCATCACTAACAAGACTAGGTAAATACAGAGAGTATCACACACTTGTCATCGAAACTACAATTTAACTGACTGTATTCCCATGTTAACTACATTTTATTCCCTCAGCTATTCTCATCTAAGCAAGAAGAAACCCCAATTTTAGAAAAATCTGCTTGTGAACTGAAGCCCTGGAAGGAAAAGTATGCCTGATATCTTAAAAGTGCATTTTAATATGTGATAGGAGCCATATAGGTAAAAAGTGTGAAAGAAAATAGCACTGTTAATGTCAGTGACTATAACCCTATCTAAGACAGAACCTGCAACTACAGAGTGTTAGAGACCCATAGTTTGATGTAGTATTTAAATCTTCTAAGAGAAATTCAGAATTCACAAAACACATGTAAAATCAGTTAAAAGCTAGTTAACTGGGAATCCTCAGATTGTACTCATTCTCATCCTCCAGTGCAGATATTTCTAAGAAGGTTCCGAATGGGGATAGATCATTGTCAAATAATGTTGAATATCTTTCATAAATTGTCTGAACAAAAGACAAAACAGCCAAATGGAAACGTGGCAGTAGTAAAGACCAGATCCAAACATAGCCCCATTCTAGCTGCTATGAAGAAAATTAACTCTACCCCAGCTAAAACCATCACACTAACACAGGACCAAATCTGTAGAAAAGAAGTTTCTTTCTTATTTCCCATTGACTAGGTCAAATAGCCATCAAAGGCACAGACACATGACCAACGCGTCCAATCCTGTCCTCTGATTTGGGATTCAGGTACTCAGGTGTTCAAACTGCCTGACAACAGAATCACTGCGGAATTCCTGCAGCAGGCATTCTGAATTAATCTTCCCCAAAGAATCTGATTCAGATAGCTTTCTCCTGAAGCAGAGTCTAAAAGAAGACAGGCAAGTAGGGGAGGCATGAATTCTATGCTGACCAGCAGCCCGTCTTCAGAGACATTGTCAGAGGCCAGTTTTAATGCCATTCCTCTGCCTAGATTGAAAAAAAGGCATGAACTTAGCATGTTTAGATATTCGGGCAGGGCCCTCACATACAGAATATTCTCGGGCTACAGCTGTTAGTAGCTCTCAAGTCAAAGCTGTCATACTTTTGCATAAATAATGAAATATATAGTAACAGAAGAATGATGATTCTAAAGCTTGTTCTAGGACTCTCCCCCTCGCTTTTCCAAGCAGAAAATTGAGCTGGCTTCCCAAACTTAGGCACCTCAGAGCTCATGCATTACGAAAGGCCCTGGAAAACTAACCTGAGAGTAATTTTAAAAGCCTCTTTTTTATGGACCTCTCCTTTGCTGGCAATATGTCAACATATTAATTTGATCTCAAGCAGATTGGATCTATTACTTTATAAGAAGATCCAGAAGTTACCTCTAAATTAGGATTGGAACAAATTGACAATTCCCGTTTTTCTAATTTCAGTCACACTCCCTAGTAATACTTCTCATACTTAACTTTCCTAAGAAGAAAAAGTCACCTTTCTCTGAACTCCTCACTTGTCTATGTGGGTAATTTATCAGTCAAAAATGCTCAAGTATAAAGTTGATCTAACAAACCCCGTTGAGAAAGCGTGCTGTAATTTCACTGAATGCCCAGTGCAGGACAGAGTACTGGCTAAGCCCAAAGGTTTATCAAAACACAGTGATAAATCCCAGATGTGATCTCAGCTTTTCATGTTTTCTATTTTGCTAATGCCCCCAAAACCACCTGTGGGATTTTTGTTGGGTGTTTTTTTCTTCCCCCCCCCCCCCCCCCCCCAAATTCAAAGTAAAATTCGTCTGGTTTCTGGTACCTGGCACAGTGGCATGCTTCCTCTCAACAACTGTAAGCCTGTCTGAAAAACAGAACAACATCTTTGAGATGGGGTGTTTATATGGACAACATTCAGCCACAGTAGTGAATGTGGCCCCATCTTCAAAGAGACTCCAGAGCACTGCTCACCTGATGAAAGCAGTAACTGTTTTTGGTTGCCTTGATTCACATGGAAGCAGCCAGCTCATTAGGTGAGCTGAACCCAAAGAAGTAAATGTAATGCACATGCAGATGTTCTTCTAGCTACTTGATGTCAATGTTGCTGCAGCTTTCCTCAGGGCAAGAGTACAAAGACAGCAGTGATAAGGCTTTGGATAATCAACCAGCAGCTAAAGGAGAGCAAGCTGTTGGAAAGACTTACATCAGGGCTACTTAGTCCAAAGAAGTTAAATTAATGTAACCAAATCTTAGTGGTTAATATACAGGACTGCACTATGCACTGCATATAGGACTGCACTATACCCATATTTCACAGAAGTAACAATTTAATATGACCAAGGGGTAAATGGAGGACTTGGTGTTCACATACTGCTCCCTAAGAGATCTATAGTATTTTGAAGTTCTTTAGATTTCTAAGTTACAAGTAAAGTTATACATAATTATTTATATAACTAAGGCGTCTACTCTAGGATTAGTCCTTCAAACATTAAACTAGAATAAGCTAGATTTCTCTGGTCACTAGAAAAAGAGTACTTCATGCTCAGTTGCTTTTCAGACACTGTTCTTTGAGGTTTAAAATAATAGTCTAATGAATATCCAGAAAAGTACTCACAGTATGCAAAAAAAAAAAAAAAAAGAAAAAAGGAAAAAAGAAAAGAAAAAAAGATCAGCAATACAAATGAAAATGGATAAATGGATAAACTTTAATGAATGTAATACTAGACTCTGTTCCTAACTAATATGGAGAATGTTTCATACTCATCACTTCTTAAATATAAAAGCTACTTTTTGCTATCTTTCCCTCACAATCCTAATTAAAATTAAACCTCAACATCATTTGTCAGCTAGAAAGCTTAACAGAAGCTCCCTTTTTTTGTTGCTTTTCTTGGCTTGTTATCAGATCCTCACCACAGTCATAAAAGCTAAAGATTAATCAACCTGCTTTTCCTCAGTTCATTAATTTATCTACTTTGCTCATACAAGCTTTCTATGTGGAATATGTGGGTCTTTTATTCCTATTGGAAAAGATCATATAATTTGATCTTTAGTTAAGCATACAGTAAGAGCATGACATCTCACTAGTCTATAACAGAATGCCTCACTCATCACTTTACTTTTGTTTCCTACAGTCTTCTCAAGATCTTTCTGCTTTTTTAATACTTGTCTCATACATTTGGACACCGGAAATTCCCACCTTCTTTCTTCTCCTTTTTGTCATCTATTCATACAACTTTGCATCTTCCTGTCTCCTAGATTATTATGTTTATTTTTGACTTGTAAACCAAGTTTTTCCCACCACCATCCTTTTATTGATTTAGAAAACAATACATTGAACAAGAAACAAAGTGGAAAAGGCAATGTGAATTGTGCTTATATATGCATATGTTTAACTATATTTAGTTATAACCATGCACTAAATTCAGTGGCTTCTACTTCTGTCTGGAGATCCTTATGGGCTTGTTTTCTTATGAAGTTGCGCAGGGAATGAGAATTCCACTTGAAAAATTCATCATGTGCAGAAGAATTTCTATCTATGAATACCCAGCATTAACAAAACAAAATTCAGAATAGATAGATGGCTAAAGAATGAGATGGCAAGCTTGAGAAAACAAAGAATAGAGCGTGTATAGGATTTGTGGTATACCCAAAGGCCTTGTTTTCCCACTTTAGAGACAAGCAATTTTTAAAAAGTCACTGTCAGTTATTCATTTCCAGTGGCAGGAGAATAGGGTGCCCAAGTAAAAACCACTTTAGACCCTAAATTTCAATTCCCAAATTGGCAATTCAACTGTAGCCTTTCAACTACTTTTCAGATTTTACATTCACTGCATTTAGTCAGTGGTCTGATGGTCATAATAGACTACTGTGTAGTCCTGTGTGAGAAACCATATGCTTTTCCCTGACAAATGCCCTTCCAGTCCTGGAAGCTCAACATAAGAATTTTATATTATCAAATTCCAAGAATGGAAATGTCATTTTCCAGTGTTCATGCACAGTAACTGTGGTATGTCTCTTATCACAGCGGAGACTCTTCCCTTTCTGGAAGACAGTTTATTCAGGGTCTAACCTACATAGATATTTTCCTTGACTTCAGAAAAATAAGTCAATATATATAATAAAGTGGTTAATGCCAGGCAGTAGTAAGAAATACCCATGTCTTCATCTTCACACTCCAGCTTGAGTTTGTAAACACACAATCTGCTGACCTGTTTCAATGTGTTGTGGAATCTTCATAAGTCATTTTTTTAACTTGACATCCTTAAAGTAAAGCCAAAATTAACTTCTTCACTCAACTTATAGCTATTATTATGCCAGTAGTAAGTGCAATAGCAGAGAGCCCTGAGCACACAGTGTCTAAGCTGAGCAAAGGGCAGAGAGGGAAGTGTAGAAGCAGTATTAGCTCTGCCATAGTATAGACTCCTCTGAAAACTTAAAGTTCCTTTTCCTACCTAAATTTTACTTGCTATGATAGCTTTACTGGTAAAGTAACTTTTACTAGCTATTAAAAAAAGGCTCTATCTGAAAAGAAAATGTAGACTGAATTTTCTATTTCTATAATTTTGGAGAGGGGCCCCTGTCAGTGCTATTATGTCTAATACCAAATGGATCAGAACTACTGTATGTGCACAGCACAAACTCTGCGGGTGTGTAGAGGATCCCTATACTGCATGTATGTTTGCTGCAGAGTCTCTCTGAACCATCTCTCACGGCATTGCAGAAGCCATCAGTAAATGTCTTAGATTCATTGGCAAGGCCAATATTTGGTCTTTGTGCATGGGCACTGGCCAAACCAGCCTTCTGTTTGTCAGCATCTGACATAAGACATCTTCAAACAGGCAATCTCTGGCATTTCTCTAGAATACAGGAGGTGGAGTATTTCTTCAAGAGGAGATACAGTGATTTTCTCCAATGTCATTCAGTCTGGAGTAAACCCAGAAAATAATAATGGGTACAATCTTATCTAAATGTGAAGAATATTAAGTCTATTATCTAAATTTTAATGTATTTGCAACATTAGTCAAGTCTCTTCCATGTTGCTCCCCCATACCTTATCTGATGTCTAGCTAAATATTCAAGCAAGTTGGAAAGAAAATCCAGGTACCTCCTCCATTTTCTTTGTTTTCCTCTATTGAATATCAGGATCTAAGCTCTCATTTTCCCACACTTCAAGATAGATTTGCACAACAGCATTCTAAATTGAGAACTTTGTGCATAGTTTTTAAAAACGTTATTTTGGTGGCTAGTCCAATAGCTGGGAATGAAGCATAAAGTTAAGGAAAGGAGACAGTTGGAAACATTTTGCTGCCAAAAATAAAGGAAAAATTTGACTCGATTATCAATCATTAATAACGCATTTTTCTCCTCAAAAAGTCTGACCTGGGTACGTTGAAGGAGGCATATTGAAGAAGCTGTGTATTAATTAGGCTGATCCTGAAAATCTGGATGATCCTGATTCTTCTTTCCTTCCTTATTGTGAGGTAAAAGTACCACTGGCCTCTTCTGATTTACACTGCTCTGCCTTGGAGGAGTACTAAGGCTTAGAAAATGGAGCACTGAAGAAAGGTGAGGTGGCTTTTAAAGTTAAAAAGAAGGAGGAAAGGAAAATCTGAGTGTCTAAGGGAAAAGTACATTAAACATGATCAGCGAGGAGGAGTGCCAGACTATCCTTCTGCCCACCCCTTAGGCGACTACCTAGACTTCTTCAGCTCTCACCCATGCTGCCTCTCTGTCCAATTACCTTTTGAATACTTAACAGTTATGGCTGTCTTGCTTTTGGATAACTTTCAGCCTCAGAAGAGCTCAAGCATGTATGGGAATTCTGTGATTACAGAGTTTGTCAGAGAACCTACCTTTTTGCCACAAAGTCGGGCTCCAAGAAGTAAGTTCTTCCATATGTGCCACATGCATGCTCAGTGTCTTTCTCTCTTCTTGACTAATCCTTCTTTCCCATACAGCTGTGGATAAAAAGTATTAAGAATATGAACCAAATGTATACTTATATGATAGCATGTTCAAATATTTAAAATTATGTCTGAAAAATTCATTTTCAAAAAACATCATGATGGAAAAATATTTTTCGTGGGAAAGAGAATCATTATTTCATCCAGAAGATCACTGGCAAATGCAATAAAGTTCAAAACAACTATTGTTGAAATTGAAAACCCAAACCTCTGTTCTCTACTTCCCTATATAGTCCCATTTATGTTATCTATTTACAGGACTGGGTCTAGAATCCATTCATTATGCTGTGAAACAAGGAAAATCCTTGCATTAGTAAGAAACCTCCATACCTACCTTACCAATGGATGCATTTCTCATCTCTCTTTAACAACTCTGAGGTTGGCATGCTGGTGAGATTATAAATTTTCATATTGAAACTAAGAATTCTTTTCTAGTTTGAATCATGCCAAAAATTTCCTGCCTCCTAATTGCCACAAAAGTTAATATACAACTTAAAGTACAGTATGTAGTCAGTCCTACCCTTCCTTCCACCCTCACGCCTCTTATGTCCTTTCTCATTCATTTTTTAGCACCTTACTCATTACCCTAAAGGTTTTCATGTTTTTAACCTTTCACCCCATCTTTTACTCCTTCATGAATTCAGATTAGAACCTTGGTTAAAAACATAGTAGTAGTTTGTAAGTAGTTTGTAACTAGTTTGTAATTTCCTCTTTTTTTTTCTTTAAATTTTCAACATTGTCTTGCACCTTCAAAAGCACTGCTCTCAAAAAGTTACTCACAAAGCATTCTGCATTTAGATTTGCAGTAACGGTGCTGGCTCCCTCCCTGTCTCAAAAATGATGTGAAGAAGGGGGTCTTAACAAAACTTCTGACTGAAGATTGTAAATTCTTTGAGGAAAGGGCTGTCTCTTACAGTGTGTATGGCTCCTAACAGAATTGGACTCAAAGTAAGGTTAGAACCTTCTTGCTGTTTACATAGTTAGCAACAGCATAAACCCCAACATAATTATTTCAGGAGGCATCGTTTGTTTGGGTTGCTTTGGGTTGTTTTTTTTTTGCTTTGTAACAAGATTATTTGTGTATTTCACTTACCTGCTTCCTACATAGAAATTCAACTTCACGTCCCAGACCATCCAACAGGAAAGCAAAAATACTGAATTTATGGCCACTGATATCACCATTTCAAAAACTTAATTTTATTTCTTTGCATCATCAGAGTAGTTATAAAATGCTACAGTAATCACATAAAGAATAGATACGGCTTCTAGCTGCAAAATTCAGAACCAGGTTCCTAGCTATATTTAAACCCATAAAGGTTGGTCAAACAGGATTTAGTTTAACCATTATATATGCATTACATACATTGGCACTGCACCTATGTATAATAACTCTCTATATTTAAATCCACAGGTTTCAAAAAGCAGTGTCAGTGGGACAACAAAATTGTAAAGGTATGAAAGGCCATTCTGCACTGCTGGGTGTAGGCAGATCTGAGTCCACTCAGCCTGCACTGAGCCTAGGACCGGAAGTCAGAGGATCTCAGTGACAAGACACCGGCTCCTACAGGACAAGAGCCACCACAAGCCAGGCCTTTGAGGCTGGCACTGAACTGCATCCATTAATAACCCTACTGGGGACTCAGTCACAGAGCTAGAATTAGAATCTAACAGTCCTGGCTCAGTTGTGCCCATAGGTTATTTCTAAAAACTTCCCTCAACATCCAGGTTCCCATAGTCAACAAATTAAAATAGACTGTGCTCCCTATGTTCTTAACTCTCAGCAATGTGTGCCAACATTATCACTACAACATGAAAGCAAACAAAATGACTTGAACTCTAAACTGTGCTTTCAGATAGTAGGAGCTACTGTTGTAACCCGTAGGCAGGGCATTCACTTTTCACAGCTTGCAGTAGACACTTAATGAGAGTCACCATCTCTTACTCCCATTTAACAACATGGCCTAGGTGAAAATAAGGTTACACTTCACTGATCAGAATTTCAGAAATAAAATCCAAATTTACATGCATGAGGAACACAATTTTGAACGTTATACTGCATTTCCTGATACCACATGCTTGTTTTAGAGATCCTATCTGAGCTGATGGTAGCTGTAATATACATCACCCACAGCAAGCCACCCCTCTGCAGCCCTCCATCGCCATTTCACTACACTGGTAAAACAATACAAAGCAAACAAACAAACTTTTTCAAAATCTTTTTTCTTCTCTTTTCCTGTAATTTTCTCAAATATTCTGATTTACCAATGTCTACTGTCTTGACTCATCAGTTCTTTGCAGGCTGAATAAGGAGAACTGTAATTTTAGCTTTAAAAGCATTACTCTTTTATAAGTGCTTTTTAGGTTAAGAAAATATTGCTCTAATTTGGGCACCAAATGGAACTGAAATGCATTAACTAAGCTGGAATTGTATTTTGCTTCCTCCATCTGTTAGCATCCTGTCACACTTCCATTCCAGTTATCTGTAGCAGACTTCCATAAAAATCTTTGAGAGACCTTCAGACACAGAGGAATTTTTTAGGTAATATGATTACAGGCTGATCTCCATGAGCATGAAGGAGCAGAGAGACATAAAGGTAGATGGGGTAACTCCAGTAACATGCTTGGAGAAAGAAGCTGTTGCAGGGGAGCCTTGGCCCCATGGGCCGGAGGTGACCCTCATCAATGAGTCAGTGGAAAAGGCTCGCTGGGTCTCCTTTCAGACTGAAGGGGTTTAGCCCAGGGTAAGGGAGTCCTTCCAGGATACAGGGGATGAACATTGTAGGATTGTATGAGACTTACAAGATGTTTAGGGTAAGTACCAAAGACAGGAAAAGGGAGGAACAAGTGTGAAAAACTAGAGGAAAACAGGCATAAAAGACATCTATAAACTGGCGTTTGGTCAGTACGTTTGTTTGGCCATGCCCTGCACCTCATCAGCACAACCTATCCCATCTACTCCATTTCCAACCCTTCTCATGGGTGAGAGGGTCTCTACTCCATGGGTCTGTGTGCATGTGCAGGTCCAAGTGCAGTAACTGGAGTCAGACCATGGGACATGAGGGCCCACACATCGGGGTGACAACAAGAGAGTGTGCATTTGTGTGAGTGTGTATGTCAGTGTGCAATCACTATTGAAAATCAAGCCAGACTAGCCAGCAACTAAGATAAGATGCTTAGGGGACAAGTAATGATGTGGCCATAAGTCTGGGGCAGATAACCAGGGGGGACAAGAGGGGTCTGTAAGTTGTTTAGTGGAGGACCAGAAGATCCAAGCCAGCTACTGAAGACACCTTGGGACTTGGAGGTCAGCTACTGGTAAGGTCATAGTTCTGGGCCAGCCACTGGAGAGCCCCATCTGCAGCTGTGCGTCTGTGCGTGAGGCAACTCAGAGACCAGAGGATCCTGGGCCAGCTACTGGCTCAACTGGATGGCTAAGAATAGCTACTACACAGGGATCCATTTTGGCTTATATATACTTATGCATTTTATACTAATGGGCTTACATCCTGAGCAGGCAGAGGAAGAAGTGGAGGCCATTGGTGCTGTTTGTGTGAGTGTGGAGTTTTCTGCCTCTGTGTGACCAGCCACATATATATGTATATTTTTATACATGTTTGTGTTTCTATTGTGAATACATGTTCTGGTTGCACCTGGGAAGATGGAGCAGTGGCAGCCTCACCTCTATTGGGTTACCAAATCTGAGAGTTCCTAAAAGAATTAACAGGATAGCTGTGAGGTTAAGAAACCTCAGAAGTTGCAGAAGAATTATAAGACAATAATTCCCAACATTGGCAGCTTCTTCCAAAACATTTAGGAGGCCATGAAAATGCAGGTGAGACTACCAAAAGTGTGTTTTTGTAATTCTTATAACCTTCAGTTTGCAGCTGGAGTCCTTTCTGGCAGGTAAAACAAAAATCATCTCAATGTAGCAACTGAAATATGGAATTACTAGTCTATCAATATTTGTGACAGATGCTGAAATGCTCAGACAAACCAGAACTGAAATGCTTCTGTCCATGTACAGAAGAAAAAATTTAATTACCTGGAGATTTAAGAAATTACATGGATAGCTGAAGAACTATAATAAACTGACTAAATGAAGACTGGGAAACCATTGCTTTGAATTTGATTCTTGAATTCTTCTTATATTTCAATTCCAGTGCCTAACCTTTACTATTAACTAAAATATACTGTGACTATGTACACCATTAAGAATGTCAAATTAAACATAATAAAGTATTGTAAGGAAAAACAAACAAACAAACAAACAAACAAGAAGACTTGACCATTCTTAAAGCAGAAATTGGTCAAAAATAAGTCGTCAGTCAGCTACGGAGTTAGGTCACTGGAATCTAAGTCCTTTTTTGGAACTGGGTGGGCTATGCCTAATACTGTCATTTGTGTTTTGGTCTGGCATTTCAATAATATCACAGTGATACTCAATATATTATTGCAAGTTAGAAGGAACTAGCTCAAATGGACAAACACATCCCATTTTCTTCTTTTCTTAGCCTATAGTTTCCTACAGTGTCACTTGTTTTTGCTCAGAAGAAACCAAAATATGCCTGGAATTGTAATTTGGAAAAATTATGTAGACTTGTGGTAGTAGTGGCATTGACTACATGCCATAAAGCTTTTTAATGAGCTTCACCATCTCCATATCAAGTTCTGCAATGACTGCAATTTGATCCCAGAAGAACCCTATTCAGAAACCATGTAGCCTTTAAAGGGCCACATATAACATATATTAACTCTATTTTGATGAAAAACAAATCTGCTAGATACTTAACAGACTTCATCTTGAAGTAAAAGCTGGTATATGGTGTTGTTCTTGGCAAAATAGCCCCAGCCTCCTTAGAAGCTGTGTTTTTGGATTACCACCCCTTATTCAGTAATAATGAACACAGGGTAATTACAAATGTTATATGCAGGAAAATATAGTATATGCAGGAGATATGTTATTCTTCTCATGCAAAGCAATGAGGACCATGTCCCCATAGCTATAAATCAAAGCAGCACCACTTAAATTTATGGAACTATCCCAAGTTATAGCAATTCAGGTCTTGTGACTGCACTCTCTTTACTAGAACTAGAGGTGATTGTGACTGGTAATGGCATGTGCTGTACCTGCCATATGAACTTATTGAACAAGACTTTTGCTCAATTTTGCTTCTGCAATGACCGGTGCTTTTAGGAAAGGATGAGCAGCCATTAACCAACATTTCAAAGCTTAAAGGCATTCAGGTCTTTTTTCAGAGAGAGGTCATTTGCAAAATGTGGCCACTGATCTAGTTTTAGATCATGATCTCCACCCACTTCCTTTCCCCATAGAGCTTGGGATAGCCAGGCCCAGGCTCAGGGCCATCTTTAGCAGAAACCACCATCTTGAAAAGCTGTATTCTTACAGAAAATATTGTACATACTGCATTAAGAAAGGTCCGGATAAGAGTTAGTAATGACTCATTGGCTCAGAATTGGACTCAGGGAATTAAATCAAATGCCCACATCCTAATGAAATACATTTGAAGTCTATTGTATTTGGAAACTGATACTAATTTCCTAAGTCCATTTCTAAGAAGAGAGAAACAATATATCCATTCTCTAAAACTTCTCATACATCAAAAATCCCAAAGAACAGGCTCTACAAACTTAGTATTTTGCTAATTTTGCACACCTCAGTGTAGTTGTATGCACTCACGTATGTGCCTACATAAATACATAATTTCAGTGATGTCTAGTGAACCCAGTTTATGAAGGAACTGTTTGCAATATCTCTGCTCTCATAGACAAATGAAGAGAGAAAACCAGACAGGAAATGCATGTTTCCCATAAGAATCTGTGCACTTGTACAACGATGTTCTACCCCACCCTCTTTGAGGTTGCTTCTGCTCTGTTGAAGGTCAAATTTCGTAAGCAGTCTTTGCACTTTTTCTGTCCATCTAATCCAGCAACATTTAGTTCTACTTTTTTGAATATAATTTCTTGTAAAGAAATTTGCAGTTGCCATACCACGTATGAAAGTCAGCATTCACGTCCAATCTACTCAAATTATTGTGTGGCTGAGGAACTGGTAGCATTCTTCTAAAGTAAAGAACATTTACAGCAGCTGCACGAAAAGAAATGTTTTTTTTCTTTACTATTAGCAATGGAAGCAAGACTCTCCATAAGGTGCATCCACTTTCTCTTGTCCCTAGTTCCAGGTTTAACTGCTCTTTATATAGAAAAACTGCTGTCTTGGGAAAAAAAAAAAAAAAATATTTTCATGTGTACAACTACATGGACTGAGCAGGCTCCTAAAAGGCTGAATTATTAAATCCATAATGATTTAAGCTATGTTTTTTGCCTTTGCAACTCATGAGAGGCATCTTCATACCATCAGATACAGTTCAGATGTTCTGGCATAAGTACTTTACTCTCTCTGCTGCCGGTTTCCTTCTCTCAGCCTAGTTTTAAGTACGATGAACAGTTGTTCCAGCTGCATTACAAAAGGAAGATCTTACACCATCAAGTTGTCTGTCTTCTGCTCCAAGTTCTTTGGAGGCTTTTCAGTCCTAAAAAGGGATGACTGGTACAGGACTCCTGACAATTTGGAATCAGTTCCAGTTTCAGGCCATCATGCACTGTAGGCAGAAGCTAAGCCAGAACGCCAGCTGGGACTTTGGGATACTGTAAATCCTCTTTTCATCTACTCATGAAAAGTTAGATGCTGAACAACTGTAATCCTAGATGGCTGTATTTTTTGCTCCTGTTGGTCTAACTAGGTCTTGTTCTTCCACAAACCAACCCAAATTGGTTTGGTTTCCACAAACCAACCCCTTGCTGTCCCCAATTCACCAAATGTACACTGGCAAACATAAGCAGTATGAAGGCCCTCATGTATTATGGTCTCACCTTTTCTCCTCTCTTCTATATAACATCTCCTAGTTTCTCCCCCCCCCCCCCCCCCCGATACAGATGAGTACAAATCAAGTTTAAATGGACAGGGACCATTACTTGATTTAACATTTCTTCCCTCAAGTCAAACAAATGGTCATAAAACTGTTAACAATTCTTATCAAGAATGATGGGCAAGTAGACTGTCTCTGAAGATCAGAGTCTTCTGAGCCTTCCTCAAGGCTGTAACTGAAATGACAATTGAGAGATTGTTTGAAATGGCTGCAGATTCCTACCTTGCTGTACAGTTGGGGTTTTGTTGGGTTCTTTTAAATTCTACTATTTACATAGAATATTGTTTTCAGTGCCAAATTTCAGGTAGGACTGTACAGTCCACGGCAAGAACAGCACAAATGGGAAGAGTTTCTTCGTAGCCCTAAAGCCTGCAGCTGACACTTGCTGCCACTCAGAGAGATGGGCTGATGTCCCAGCAGCAGGGGTAAGGGGTGGAGGCATAAACAGGAGGCAGTGTCAGTTACAAATAGCTGCAGAGGAGGGCATCTGTAATTAGTGGAGCTGTAAGAACTGCACGTGAAACTAATATACACTGGTGGGGCTGCTCTGCGACAGATAAATTCCATTCTCTGGCCTCACACCAGGAACATATTAATTGCCCTGGATAATTCCCTCTTTTTTAGATCAGCAGCATTTCATATCCCTCTCAGCTCTGGGGCAATTTCTGATCCTTCTTCCATGTTAATTTTGTCTCGCAAGCTTCTAGGGATTTGTTTTCTCATTTGAAAGGCATGATTACTCCTGCCTCCATAATACCATTACTTTTCTTGCAGCAAAGTCAGATCTCACTGAGGGAAACTTCTGAAGTTTTTTAGTGGGCTTTTTTTTTGTTTGTTTTTTGTTTTGTTTTTGGGGTTTTTTTTCTTTATACTTCTATCCTTACCTCTGTCAAGTAGTTTGCTGCCTTGCTTTCTCTAAATAGAAATACGAATGGAAATTCAGCCACGAATTTACACACACCCCCTTTTCTTCTTTCCATGGCATCTCTCATTCTTGGAGCCTGCTGCACCCAGCTCCCATTTCGGGCTTTTCCTCTCCCACTCTCCTCACACTGCCCCTGCTGTCTTTCATCTGACACATGCCTTTTCCCTTTGCTTTTCTAGATGACTCAAGCTCTCTGCTCATGTAACCAAAAGCTTTTGCACATTTCTGTTGATTTACAGGGGCCACCTCAGGTCACCACCTCTTATACCCATAACAACATCTCTCGTTCTTGCACCCCATTTTGAGTGTAAGTCTCCACACATCCCCTGAGGGCAACCTGAGTGTGCAGGGAGGTCCAAACTGCCAGAAGATATCCCAGAAAAACTCTCTCTCCTGGGATCAAGTCTCTGCCAAATACCTCACTGTATTTCTGAAGTTCAGTTTTTACATGGAATTTCTAATAACAGGAAAGAGAAATATACAGTCTTTCAGTACTTAGAATGGCAATATGTCATGTGGCTAGGAAAGGTATGCCTGGGAGTATCATATAGCTCTTACTCAACACAGAGACAGAGGAGCTTTGTGTGGTTGCTGAGGCTTCCTGAGCAAGTCAGACCAAAATACAGACACGTGGCTGGGGCTGCTCTGGTTTAGACTGACATGGGCAACTTTCACACCCAAGAATAAGTAACTATTTTTATTTATGACAGAATTTTGCAAAGATAAAAAAATAAGTCCCAATATTAGACCCATCTGACTCATGTTCTGTGCAGGGCAAGCTCTCACTCTCTGCAATCCTCATTCAGGAAAGGACCAAGACAGTTTTTTATCAAAATAAACGAAAGAAGAGATTTATGGATCATGCTTAGGCAAGCAGAAGTCAGCTGCACTCTCTCTGGACACCTCACATTAGCTTCTTTATCCTGAAAAATCTGCCATTCTGAACTCTTCAGAATAATCCCAGGTTTTATTAACTTTCTAGTCATGAATAATTAGATAAAAAAGATATAACTGCTCATATTTCCAGCAGTAACACAAGAATAAAAATATTGTGAGCAACCAAAAATATTTATTTCATAAAACTTTCTAATATTCCAGCTTCCAGTGTTCTAAAAGCTAAAAAAGGGGAGTTTTATCTTAGATTACCAATAGCAATGGGACACAATAAATTACAAAGGTCCATTTGGAATAAGATACTCTAAAGTTTGTCCATGCATAAAGAAATAAAGAGAATCAAGAGGGTCATAGGACGAAGCTGGTGTTTGTGAATATCTGCACATTTAAAAAAATACATTCAGTAATGTCTTTGAAAAGGAACAGATGGAAAGATCTCAATTATAAAGAAGTTAGGCTTTTTCAAAGCCAACTCCTCCATTCCACTTCTTTGGCCTGGTTTCTCACTGCAAGAGCCCAGAAAGAAATTGGCCACCCATCTGGTGCCCTGATCCACAGCCCCACAGCTACCTTAGTCCTATGAGGCAGACCATGTGGTCCCACAGAATCCACCTGACTGAGGAAGGAACGGGCGTATGATGGTACCGGTGAAGGAGCCCCTTCTCCAACTTCCAAATCTGAACATCTGAAGGAAAACAAAACAAAACAACCAAAAAATAACCCAGTGATCTCTGTTTAAGGCTGTTCTTGCAGCCTCCACTGGGGCACAGTTATTTTCACCATCCAGGTGCTCAGGTCTTGCAAGTCAAGAGCTGCAGTGACAGATGAGGCTGCCTGGAGGAGTGAGAAAGGAGAACAGTCAGCTTGGGGAAATGCCTTCCTAGGAGTCGACAAGAAAACACAGGTAGCCGACGCTGAGGAGACCCACTATGAACCCGCAAGCAGTGTCCTTCAGGACACAGAAAGAGATTATTATACTGAACAGTTCCTTCAGTTCGCAGGAATCTCTGGGCTTGGTGGTGGGTGGGAAGTGGAATGGAGTGTGTCCTTCTGGGGAGGCACTGAAGAACCCGACTGATTTGTAAGATGTTCCTAAAGTATTCACACGACCAGCTGTGCTCACAAGAGAGCAGGTAGTTGGCAAGAGGCAGCGTGTATGTCAGGCATTGCAGGACAGAGTTGAGGTAGCACATATTGGGCAGGTTGAGGAGTCCCTTTCTGTCTTTGCTGCCAGTCCATGCAGATCTTCTCCGGGGGAAAGAGGATCCTTTGTGGTGGAGCCATTCCCTCGGCAGTACTGCAGTGAAATGACATTTGAAAAGAGTTGGGATGATATTGTTGCACAAAAGCATATTTTAACACCCCAGTTTTGTACAGGAGCACCCAGGGCAAACAGCTCTAACCTCCAACCCAGAAACATTGGGGGAAGCCTAATGTGTTTTCCTCTGGCTCATCAAAAACACCTGAGTAAGTCTGGCCACTACCATGAGGTCATACAGAATTCCCTGTAGGTTGTCAGCACATCAACATTCCTGGATGGAGCAGCAGCCATATCCGTTTGCCTTCAGCGACTCAGAGAATCCAAGTCTATTGCTGAAGCTGTTACTCACAGGATTCTGCCCACATCATGACCATCGCTCCCCTCAGCAACAGAGGAAAGCTCTGGATGGCAAAAGCATGTTAAGATATGCTCCAGAAAGAAAAGTAGTAGTAAGAGGGAAGCTCCAATGTGAAGATTGGCATCTGCTGTGTGCGTCAAGAGCTGGTTTGGCCAAGAACAGTTTTCTGCCACTTCAGTGCTGGAGAACCACTCAAGCGGCTGAAGAACCACTGTTCTATTGCTCGTATGCCATCATGGTACACAAAGGTTTCAGTTCCGAGATGAGACACTACTACTGCTTCATAAAGGTAAACGTCAATTTTGTTTCCGGCAGCATAAAAATCAGAGCTAGTGAAGAGAAACTGGGATGCAAGTGCTCCTGGTAAGCACAGTTCTCAGGGAGAATGTGCTTGCTTTCATTTGTGTTGGTGTGTTGTGCCCTTCGGTGGTGTCCTGTCTGCATTTTTGTTCCAAACCCTTGCAGTTCACGTTCACCTAAAGATAGCGTTGCCTTTCCCTGCAGGCCAGCGATGGACGCTGGTACAGATGCACGGTGATCTTTGGCTTTTTGTGACACCGAAGCCCCGCGCAGACGGTCTTTGGGATGCCCCCCCACCCCGCACTGCCGGAGCAGCGCCTTCCCGCCACAGCCTGCCCGCGGGGCTGCCCTCTCTGCTGCCGGAACTCCTGGCCCGCCCACGCTACCTCACCCGCTCCTCACGCCGCCGGCGCCCGGCGGGCTTCGGCGCTCTCCTGGCTCGGGAGAGGCACCGTGCTCCGCTGGGGAACGCACCCGCTCCGGACCTGTTCGGAGCTTCGTCCTTGCTGGGAGCAGTTTTGGTGCTCTCTGGGGTCCTCCTCGTCTTCCTCTCTGGCACTGCACAACTCAGACGCTGTGCTCCTCCCTCATGCAGGTTGACAGTCTGCCCCCGCCGCCACCGCAGCAGCCCGAGTGTTTTTCTGACACTCATTTCTGCGGTCCTGAAACCCTCCTCCTCTTCGTCGTTGCTGAAGCGTCACAGCCAGTGATGTCCACAAACCGTCTCCGGAGATTACAGCTCTGCTGTGGGGATCTGCTTTGCTCCCCCTGCCTCATCTGAGTCTGCCCCCCAACAGCCCTGGGTGCAGGAGCCAACTGGGAGGTGGAGTCAAAGGGCCCTGGTGCTGTAGCACTCCTTGGGGCTTGGTCATGACATGTAGGACTTTTTGCCCCCCTTCTCTTCCACCTTGTTGAGCAGCGGTAGTCCGTGATCGGCACAAACGGTCTGCCCCGCAGGGATGTGCTCTGCTTTCTCTGCATTGGCACAGTTAGTTCCTCACAAGCACTGGGTGCAGAAACCCACTGGGAGCTGCCGTTGTAGGGCCCTGGAGCTGCAGCATCCCTGCCAGCATGATCATGACTCCTCCTCCCTGATAAGTGGTCATAGTCCGTGGTGTCCACTAACCAGCTGCGGAGACTTGTTCTCCAGTGAGATCTGCTCTGTGCTCTCTCCCTGGCACCATTCCACTGGCAGTGGAAAGTAGAGCTGAACCTGTGCTCCTCTTTGTTGTGGTCTTTGCACACAGTGTGCAGCACGCAGTCCAGTGGTTGGCGGCAGACTGGGCATGCAGCTTTTCGTCTGGACAGCAGCCTTACACAGCCATGGAAAAAGTCATACAAGCAGCTGCCCATATAGGAAGCAATGTTGAGCCCTTGGCAGATGGGATGTGGCCAGCCTGCAGATGCCTCCTGCACTCCTGCCCCAGTTAGGTTGTTTGTAGTGGCTGTTGCAGAGGAGCTGCCATCCTCTGGAGTGTCCTCCATGTCCACTGCCATGTCCTGCAAAGACAGCTGTGAAAAGGTCCTGCCCTTTCCTGCGGAAAGGACCATAACAGTGGGGAAACCCCAGAAGCTGTGGGAGGGGAGAGCTAAGGGGCTCCCAAAGGCTTTCCTGGAGGGCTGCAATGGTAGAAGGGCCAAAGACACACAAATAGGGTGGATATGGGTGGGATGCTTTCAGAGGAAGCAGTGTTGCAGCTGTAGAGAAAGCTGCAGTATGGGGGAAGAGAGCGATGGCAAGAGCTCAGAAAGAAATTGGCCATCCATCTGGTGCCCTGATCCACAGCCCCGCAGTTACCCTAGTCCTACGAGGCAGACCATGTGGTCCCACAGAATCCACCTGACTGAGGAAGGAACGGGCGTATGATGGTGCCGGTGAAGGAGCCCCTTCTCCAATTTCCAAATCAGAACATCTGAAGAAAAAAAAAACCACAACCAAAAACCAACCAAAATATAACCCAGTGATCTCTGTTTAAGGCTGTTCTTGCAGCCTCCACTGGGTTACAGTCATTTTCTTGGAGAAAAATAGCAACACTAAGAATAAGGAATGTATTCTGAACACATTTTAATACTTGTCATTACCTGATACAAAACAGTAAATAGGCCTTCTGCTGGAGAACTGTGTCGATGTCACAACCGTTCACAAACTCATCATCCATCTCATACCACAGTCCATTGCTGGCCTGCAAAGAAAAGCATCGAGATCGGGAGATGAACTATGTGGTTTCTCCACAAAAACACAGGCAAAAAACTACAGAACCAAAAGTATGCCCAAACAAATTCAATCCAGCCCCTAAGAAGACCTCCTTCCCCAAACCCCTGGCTGCCAGTAACACTAACATCAAAGTTTGTCTTCCCCAGCACACATTTTTCCCCTGCTAAGAAGGAAGCTGGTCTTTACCTCTGTGTAGCAGAAATAGTGTCCTCATGGCACCTCTTACCTCTATGTATCAGGAGAGCATATAAGGTGTAGACGAGTGGTTCTCCAGCTGTCTGAGACATGTATGGCCGAAGATCCAAGTATTCGGGAAAATGCACAAACTACAGAGACACCAAAAGGGTTTAGCAATGATCCTGAAATTCTACATGAAATAGCCTTCAACACAATGTTTTGGGTGGCAGGAAACTGGTCTTGGCCAAAGCAGCTTTGTTGGAGCAGGGTACATGCTTGTCATCCCATGGGAACTCTCATTTCCCTGGAAGGGCACACAAAAACCCCAACATGAACAACACGTGAAAGAGCACATTGCTCAGGGAGATCTCCTGCTCCAGCAAGAGAAAGTTGCACTCCAGTTGTATACCCACCTTGTTGATCTTCCCGACGGTGAAAGCTTGAAACCTTTTCAGACACACCGTCAGAGCCCTGGGCTCGCAATGGATTGTAAGCCCCTTGGAGGCAGCAGCCATCTTGTTACACCTGGAAACCAAGCACAGAGCCAAGAGCTGGAATTCACCACATCTTCCCCCAAGAAGGCCAGGCAAGCTTTCATGTCTGACACATCCTTACTCTATTTAAGGCTATTCAAGGCTATAAGGCCATATTAAAAATAAGCTGCCTTCTCATTGTGGATTAAACCTCCATGAAAAGATGATATACTCAATGACAGGCAGCACCTTCACACAGGATCTAGTATTACTATGCCACTAGTAATCATCTTACTTGCTACATTTAAATCAGTTTTCACCGTCCAGGAGCTCAGGTCTCACAAAGTCCTCAAGAGCTGTGGTGAAAAGTTGAGGCTGCCTGTAGGAGTGAGAAAGGAGAACACTAAGCTCAGGGAATTGCCCTTGCCCAGACATTTCCTAGGAGTTGACAAGAAGACCCAGGTAGCTGATGCTGAGGAGACCCACTATGAACCTGCAAGCAGTGTCCTTCAATACGCAGAGAGTATTATACTGAACAGTTCCCTCACTTGCCAGGAATCCTCAGGGCTATCAACAGATACCTCTCTGTGGCACTGCACAGTTTGGCTACCGATGGTGCACAGAGCCATCAATAGTGAAAACAACCCACCACCCTGGGAGCCAGATGGGGGTTGATGGAGGGCAAAAGGAAGGAGGAGAGTATGTGAAGGGTGTGGAGAGGATAAATCGTATGCACCCAGCTTAAAGCCAGCACCTACAGGGAGACCACTGCCATGGCCTCCCCAGAAGGATACGGTCCATTCCACTTCCCACCCACCAGCAAGCTCTCTTGGGTTTGCTGTGTACGTTTCGAAGCCAGATGCATTGATTCTGGAAAGCTACAGGGGCCTTGCAATGTCTTGAAGCACAACTATAAACCCCTTACTTCTATATCCAAGGGGACATCCATGAAGTCCTCATAGGAATCAGAAACTCCTTTGCAGCTCCAGCAGCTGACTGAAAGGCAAATTGAAATGCTCAGTGATAGTGCCAATTTACATCCTCCAGACCTACTACACCACTCACACCATCAGCTGTTTATCACAGGGAGGCAGAAAGGCACAGCCAATTCCAAGGAGAAAGCAATAGTTGCAGAAAAGTACCTCTGGATCTCAGAGAGCCCCCAAGTATTTGATGGATGACGGTAGTTGCTTGAGAAGAGATGTCCAAGCTGGAAATCAATGGCATGGCAGAGAGTTATCTCCTCCAAGAGTTTTGTTTTGTCTGAGTGCCCTGGGCATAGGCTTTCCTTGATGGGAGTATATCAAGGAGTCCAAAGGGCTTGGGAACATTGAAGAGGTAATTTGCTTGTGCTTACTTGCTGCTTCCACTCAGGCAAGCACTCTGCATGGCACTGACAGTGCAGTGTAAGAATTCGTGGGCATCTTCCTGCCTCCCCTGCCTGAAATGTTCTCCTATCCCTAAGAAAGAAAAAGGGAGAGTTCTCTCCTGCAAGAAGGGAAGAAGATCTCTCAAAGCACCTGAAATGACTTACGTGTGAGGACACTGACGACAGTGCTGGGATAGATGGCAATGGCTGAGGAATGCAGGACCTCGCTAACGTGCTCTTCCATTACGCACATCATGCAGAAGCCTTGTTGACGACCTGAAGTGGAAGAGAGGGAAGCAAGCTCCTCAGGTTCACAAACTATCTGTAGTGATGGGAAGCCTAATGGAGATCTTGAAGTCCTGAGAAGAGTCTCTACTCCTCTCAAGGTGCCAAGGCTGCAACACGGCTGGGACAATTTAGTGCACAGAAAACTTTCTTCAGAGGGCTGCTAAACTGACAAAACTTCTCTCTGCAATAAGCAAAGAGTTTAACTTGCAATAGGGACCGAGACCCAGGGGTAGGAAGAGGTGCTTTTCTGAAGACAAACACACACCTAGGTAGGACAAGAGGCTTCTAGGCTTGACTGTTCAAAGAGTACCAATTTGGGGGACTGGCAAAAAAGGGCTGCTTTTCTCTTAAATCAAATTCCATGCTCTGGGAATCCTTGAGAAGAACCTGACAGATTTGCAAGATGTTCCTAAAGTATTCACATGACCAGCTGTGCTCACGAGAGAGCAGGTAGTTGGCAAGAGGCGGCATGTACATCAGGCACTGCAGGACAGAGTTGAGGTAGCACATATTGGGCAGATTGAGGAGTCCCTTTCTGTCTTTGCTGCCAGTCCATGCAGATCTTCTCCAGGGGAAAAAGGATCCTTTGTGGTGGAGCCATTCCCTCGGCAGTACTGCAGTGAAATGACATTTGAAGAGTTGGGATGATATTGTTGCACAAAAGCATATTTTAACACCCCAGTTTTGTACAGGAGCACCCAGGACAAACAGCTCTAACCTCCAACCCAGAAACATTGGGGGAAGCCTAATGTGTTTTCCTCTGGCTCATCAAAAACACCTGAGTAAGTCTGCTACCAAAGAATTCCCTCAGAGGAACTGACAACTCAGAGGTTGTCAGCACATCAACATTCCAGGATGGAGCACCAGCCGCGTTCATTTTCTTTGGGGAATTCTTTGCCAATTACCAAGACCCTTTTGAAAGGCTGCATTTCATATCACCTTCTCTGAAAAGCTCCTGCTGCTTACCTGTGGCTAGCATTATCAGCAGAGCCCACCGGCTCTCCAGCCCGCACTGGCCTGTCCAGTACACAGGAGCGACCAGTTTTTGGCTGCTACTTTAATGGCTGCCTTGGCCGTGCTCCTTGCTCCTTTTTTGTCTCTCTTCCTACCACATCAGCCAGGGTGGGCACCTTGTCACTTTAGGCTGAACCCAATGCCTCAGACTCTTCATCTGCCAGCAGAGCTCCTGCCTTTCCCTGGAACTGCACCAGCCAGATGACTAAAATCCTGCCCAGGCCTTTAAGTATGCTTGTCCACAGCTTTGGCTGGCACATTTAAGTTGCTGAGTGTTCCTTTTCCACTCCTCCCAGGAATGGACTGTGTCTGTGAGTCTCATGTAGCAAAGTACCTTGTCTCTTACAGGTTCATCACCCTTTACAAAATACTGGGTGGGCTTGGTGGTGTGAACATGGATGAAGAATTCCTGTGCCTCAGGGGCTACTTTTGCAGAAGGCATCTTGTCCATAAGATGACCAGTCCACAGTATTTTCTTATTTGATTTTTTAATATTATTCCTCTGAGGATGCTGGGGGAGGGGTGGAATCTATATATATTTCACTGTTATCACACCTGTGCAGACTGTGTCTGCCCCCGGTAGACATTATTGACATTGGAAACACCAACTTGTGAAGCTGTCTTCACACGGGATACTTTGCTCATCACTGTGATATCTAAGAATACTGTAAGTGAAATAAAAAAAAAAAAAAAAAAGAAGTGCTCTAACTTGGCTATTTTTTTTTACTCCAGAAGCTGCTGTGGCGATCCAAAGCTTGATGCTTTGGGATTGTCTTCTACATGCCTAAATCCCCTGTAGGTGGATTTCAAACATATGTTGGGTCACCCGAGGAGGATCTTCTAGGCTAAGAAGTTTTGTCACCTCTGTAGCTCTCTGCAAGTTCAGAGCACAGTAGGAGACATAACTAGTTTATGGTCCTCCTGCCAGGCACCATAAACTGTTCACTGGCCCTGCTGGAACCCAGTGACTTTGCTAAACACAGGAGTGCCCATGCAGCCGAGAGAAGGATCTGTCTCCTGTCTGTCACTGCCTGCTTCTTTGCAGCATCCTACCAGTTCACTCCAGCACCTTGGTACCACCTCAGATGCTATGGGGACAAGGACAGAGGAGTGATCCACAACAGGGAAGCAGGAGGGGGCTGCTCTTCAGCCCCTTTTTGAGACTCTTCCTTTCCACCTATTTGGCCTGGTTTCTAGCTGCCACTCTTGATCTCGATGTACTCACAGGAGATGGAGTATTATAGCCTCCAGGCTGCCTCATCTGCTTTATGGAGGAGGAAGAGGAAAAGGAGGTAACAGGAAGTAAGAGGAGGCAACAGTAGGATGTGGTAGAGGATGCAACAAGAGGCAGCAGGAAGAAACAGGAGGACCAGAAGGCAAGAGGAGGAGGGAAGGACCTGGGAAGTCAGTATCCTAATATCTTGTGAATAAGTATTTGGTATTCTTTAACTGGACACATTGTACAAATTGTTTTGTCTAAGATATCCTCCACTTTTGTTATTGTATCCGTATTTCCCTCTATTAGCATGTTGCTAATAAATTATCCTCTGGTCTCTATTTTTTCTACAATAAACTCAAGATAATGCTTAAATCACACACAAACATATTCCAAGAGGAATGTAATCCATTACTTATCTGTAAGTGCATCTAAATAGTTTCAGCAAAAATAGCTTTGTTATGGAGTAAAAATGTCATAACACATGAAAAAGCCTAAAACACTTTAGGCTAATTCCTGTGAGAAAATTGTTCTCATAACCACTGTAGTTTCCTGGAGACTCAAAGTTCTGTCTAGAGAGTCTTCCGTTTATGTAAAATCCTAACTACCTCTGTATTTACTTCCTCTTAGCTCCCACAATAGCTCTAAGTCAGACTATGGTTATGTGACATTTTTAAAGGCCGAAGCAGGTACTGCTGGCACACAGGGTGGATCCGAATCCCAGTGTCACCAGGGGTTCCCATGTCCTGTGTTTAGAACAGCAACCTCTGATTAAAGTCTTTTAGAAAAACTCAAATATTTGCACTGGGAGATCAATCAATCTGCTGGATCCATAACACATGTAGCCTTGCTTTTAAACTGTGTGTACATATGTACCCACAGACATATTTAAAAGCAACACTTATTCTTACTCTCTAGGAACCCCTGATGTAAATAAATAAATAAATAATAACCACAGAGAGTATGAAAACCATTTTCTCCTACTACTCTGACACAGCTTAAATACTGTGCAATCTTTTTGAACTACTTATTTAGGAAACCTGAAGCACAGGCAGGACTGTCTACAGGGCATGTATTTATTTTCATAGCAATTTTCAAGTTTGCAACATGTTTATTTTTTGTTGGCAATATTACCAGAAAGGAATTGGGTGTGAAGAGCCAAGCTTTGCCATTCCAAAGGCATCCTGGTGACTGGGTGTTGAAACTGTGGGCCTGGGAGTCAGAATACAATTTTTCATCCCAGAGTATTCTGAAACAGGTAGAAGTCAACCTGAATAGGATCTGTCATCATTTCTGCCCAATTTCCTAACTACTGCTTCACTGAAAGTGAAACATCATGTGTAACTGAAAGCCTTTCCCAAAGAAAGGCTTATTTACACTAAAGGAATCTTAGCCAAAAGTATTCTGAACAATGGCAAAAGGAAACACTTAGGAAACTGTGGGCACTAACTACTCATTTTGTGTAAGATCAAAAGTCTGTCTGGTCCTGTCTCTTCCAAAGGACTGTAGCAGAAAATAAAGGAAGTAAATAAGAAAAACAAAGAATGCATAGAATAATATACTTTATATATCTCCCTCTTTCAGGTAAAAAAAACCTAAATAGTTTTAAGTTCTTTTGCAGAAATAATCTTTTGGTCTACTGCATACTTCTGCAACAGTTCAAGGGTTAAATTTCTGCTTCCAGGGAAAATACCAGCAAGTTTCAAAGAAAGGGACCACAGCATGTTTCAGACTTCTTAACACTCAGTTGGTATCCAGGCATGAATACTGTGTTCTTTTCAGCAGGACATGGTACAGATTTTCCAATATCTGGATCAGAATTCCCACCTGCAAATACCAAATTCATGAGACTAATTTTTGTCACAATCACATCAGTGCAACTCTGCCGTAACCACAAGGAGAGCACAGCAAGATGTTATCACTGTTGCTTATCCCTATCTAGTCTTATTTATGCAGAAGAGTGAATAAGCTAATTTTTTAGTTGAGACCCTCAGCTCTGCTGTGAACTGCTCAACTACAGCCAGTATCTGTCTTTGTGACTACTACATTTCCTGGCTCCTGCTCTCCACAACTCCAGCTCCGTAGATCAGTGTGTGCACACTGAAATCTTGCTATTGGGTCATAATTCCAAAACAGTGTTTTCCCAGCCCACTTACCCTCAAGTCTTCACACAAGACTCTCATTAGATCTTCTCTAGCCTCACAAAAATGTAAAAAAAAAAAAAAAAAAAAAAATCCCTTCCACATTACTGTTTTTCTCTTTTTGAGACTAACAAATTGCAATTTTAACTGGTGATGTTGAGTATTAATTATGCCTGTAGTTAAATTTGGCCCATACTCTGAAAGAAACATAAGAAGAATTAAACTTCAAGGCTGCTGTTTTTCATCAGCTCCTTTTTCTTCGCTAGCTAAACCTTCAGAGAATCTGAGCTATAACCACATTTTCAAAGACAGGTCCCTACTAGTAGTCATTCTGAGGTTCATTGTGTAGGTGTTAATGTCTTCCAACTGGAGCATTCCTTATTTAAATTTCACCTGTGACAGCTAAGAGTGAAACAAGGTCTGAGAGAATACTCCATGATGGCTCTGCAAAATCTCAGTGGCTTCACATGTTTGCATTCACTAAGGAACAATAAGTGTTGACCCCCCGCAAAATAAAAGCGTCATGATTTGACTTACTGTTGTGTTTTCTTTTGTAGTGAACAATACCCTGTCATCCTTTGTCTGACTTTACCAGCCAACTTCAATTTGGACATTTTAAAAGAAAATGAGTCAATGGAATTCATTGGCCAAAACTTAATAAATCTTAGTAAAATACAATTGCCCAGTTTTCATTAATATATTCCAAGAAAATGAGCAATAGACAGTGGTAAATATAGCTGAGGCAATAAGTGATCTGCCTGAAGAATGCTTACCCTCACAGCAAAGAAAGAATGGTTATGAGTGATGAGAAACGTTGCTGGAGATAATTATGTATACAGTTTTTATCAGGTATTCTAGAAGAGAAATAACTTCTTAGTATTTTTCACTCCTTGTTTTACTCTTCACTTATCCTCTTGTGTCCCAATACCTTTTAAATAATATCAGTTGCAAAGCCAGCTGAAAAAGTGGCTCTTGGCTCCAAAGAACTCTGAAGAATTTATAACTGGTTTTCCTCCTATCCTTGAAGCTACTGCCAGTAGAAGCCAAATCCATCCATTTGCAAATCAACACCAGGAATGACAAGCTAATCTCATCAGTGTGTCAAGGCCTGAGCTAGGACATCTGACAGATGTTGAGCCACAACAATAGCTAATTCTATTTAATTTTATATGAAAGCCTTTTTAGATTACTATTTTCTTATGTATTGCTACACTGAGATACAGCTCAAAAGACACAGTGAATATTTTTAGTTCAGACCAAAATTCCAGTCCCTACAAAATCTTTGGCAAGCACCACAGTTCAAACAAAAAGGTGGTAGGCAAGTCTTCAGAGATGCAGAGATTTGCTTCAAGTAATCAGTATCCAAAAGTTGAGATGCTGATGTGATCTGCAAATGTACTTTCTATTCTAGATACCATTACAAAATATCATACATATTTGGAAATTTGTTCTACTGAGGCTAAGAACTACATAGGAGCCATGTTCCATGTAGTGTATCAGTGCCTCTGCTTCTGGACAGAAATAGGAAATATTGCAGCAAAATGAAATATTTGCAAGTCAAAAAACAAACCTCCAAATACTTGCAAACCTTGTTGAAGGTTCAAGTCACTTCAATCCAATTGCTCAATCTTGATTAAAAAGGTTTATATATTTCTACCTAAAGCACAGAAGGCAAATAGGTTCTCAGTAGCATTATGAAGGTGAATGTTTGGCCTCTGGCACGTGCTCTCAGGCATACTGCTTCCTAGACGATGTAAAGTAGAAGGAAAAGCTCAGATCAATCACTGTGGAAGTAAAACAATACTTTCTTCATGCCATGGAGCTGTTGGAAGAGATTTATGCTATAAAATCAGTTTCAGATTTATAAGCTGAAATCCTGGACATGCTCAAATTAAAGGCATAACTCTAGTTAAATAAAGCCAACATTTTATCTGTGGAGAGCTGAGAATCGGAGCTGTAGGACCTGATAGGAGGAACCAGCCAGGCTCTCAGCCTACCTAGCAGGTGTCTATCCCACTTTCTTGCCTCTAAAGGAAGTTAATTTGTAGTTTGTTTGGAAAATGGTAGCTGTATCAAGAACTGTGATCCTTATTTAAAGAAACATGGCTTGCCTGATCATATAGCAGAGGAGAATCCTTTCATAGTAGCCACAATACACAAAATAGAAAATGCAATTGCTTGGTCTCATGTCTAGTTGGAGGCGCATGAAGAATAGTTAGAACCCAAGATTCCAAACTCATTTTACACTGCAGACTATCTTCTGGAATAGCCCAACTTAAGAACTAACAAAAGCACACACTAGAGATTATTACATCTTGAAAATGACTGTACATGGTATGCACCATTCTTGCTCAAATATTGTTCAGGCATTAAAGGCATAATACCCCCTCCCCCCAAAAATTTGCAATTAACAGTTCTTTACTTTCAAAAGTAGATACAGTAATATATTTAAAAAATGAGGAAAATGGATAATGAACTAAACTTGACACACACTGGACAAACAAAAGGTTCCAGAAAATAATATCACTTACCCAGAAAATTTACAGAATTAATTCAGAAAGAAGCAAATTTTAATTTCTTTTATGTCTTGATACTTCTGTAGCTGTGAAAGGTGTGACTTTCACAAAAAATATGTGACTTTGCTTGTAATACTTAATAAGCAGTCTAAGAAATAGTTATTTAAATATACTAAATAGCTGCAATTCTATATTTCATGGTGATAGAAAGCATGGCACAGATCATTCGATATTCCAGATATGCAGCATTTGATGAAGGCTCATGCAGGACTGTTTCAGTCTTCAAGTCTAATTGCAACATTTATGGGAGAATACAGAGAAATTTTAAGCATGTAATCTACCTATCTGAATTACAGATCCCTGAAAATGCTGGTTGGGAATGGCACCACTAGACCTTTGAAAAACGGGAAACTTCTGAAGTTTCTATTGAACACAGCAGTTTACAAAATGGTCAGTATAATTTTAAACTCAAATCCAAGTAAAATTTCCAGCATAAGATAAATTGTTTCCTCTCACATCCACTCCTTACCCCTAACTTTACAAGAATCGCCAAGGAGGAAAAAACATAAAGGTAGCATTTGTATTTGTCAGTCCCTTTATGGAAACCAAAACTTAAGAGGGAAGTTTAATGCAAGACGGTTATTTCTGTGCAAAATTGCATCTCAGTTACAAGTGACGATTCAAGAAAAGAGTAATACTTTTAAAAAGGAGGAGAGGAAGAGAAAGGTTGAATGGTAATGGACCAGCGTCCTCTGAGCTGAGAGGCAGGCTACATGCTCAGAAAAACAGGAGCAATAAGTTCAGCAGAAGCAGTGGGATGTGAAGCAAAACTGGGGGGGGGGGGTGGGGGGGTGGTGTTTCAAAAAAGTCTTGCTGCATTCACCACAGCCTGTCTTGCCTGACAGTTTTTGTATGATCCACTGACCAGCGTATGTTAAAAGTCCCTTTCTGGGCTAGGCTGTTTTGCCAGTGGAAACCTGAACTTCCGAAGTTATTCTGCAAGCTAGCCAAAAAAGCTATCATTTTTAGCAACTTTTGTTTTCCATACAACAGGGACAAAAATGTCAGTTGTGGATAAACAACTCTTTATCAGGATTTGTGTTGGTGAAAAAGCCATGGCCCAGGCAGCAAGAATCTTTCAATCTCGTTTCCAGCTCATGCGCTGTTCTACCTACGTCCTCTTCCTTCACACTACCACACTATGTGTGATGTGACAGAAAGACTGTGCCTATTTGTGTCCTGCTGCAATGTTAAGGAGTCACCAGAAAATCACTTTTTTTTAATACTAATCAAGAACTTCAGTATCAGACTTGGAAAAATAATCTTATCCCTAAATTTCGACCATCTCTTTCTCTGCTTTTCTGCAGCACTTTTAGTTTCTCCAGCTGTAGCCAGAAGCCACCTCCAGTTCTGAATGAGTAGATAAGCAGCTGTCAAACATCCTTCTGCCATTCACAAGAAACAGGTGCATCAGAACAGAAGCAGAATCTAAGTGTCAAATTTTATCTTCCCCTTTGGGTATATATTCATTGTAGTAAAAATGCCACACACCACTATTGACTGGGTTTATTACAGTAACATGTCTTGACCCACCAAGAGGAGCCTTTCATTGTGCTAAGCCATACAAGTCTGCCCATCCAAATTTCCATTTGCTACAAGTGAGTCAGAGTTTTATCAACCTTTCTTTTAACTGTGATCCCTTGATGCTATGCTATTAACAGGAATCAACAAGTAATGGAAAACTATTATGATTATTAAAGTATGCAGAGGAAAAGTAGCCAATTTATGCATATGCATGTGCCAGAAACCAGAATACACATTTTTTCCAGTTCACAGACACTTGAGAAAGGAATTTTGGTCCTGGCATTCTTGGGAAAAATCAAATGCCTGAAGGACATTAAGTTCCAGCAATCGTGAGGCTTTTTCTTGGTTTAGGGGGTGTTGGCAAAGTTATTGAAAGATGTCATTTTAAAAGTAAATAAAATCAACATTTTATTAAAGCTATGAAAAAGACAGACATTTCAGGTTGCTTATTTTCAGTCAAATGCTGAAGCCATTTTTCAAAACTTGCTCAGGAAAGCTTATTGAAGTCAACAGGAGTTTTGCTGAGTGAGGACTGAAGGATTTGTTTCTAAGAGTCATCAAAATAGCGTGTTTATTACTGAAGCAGTAGCGAAAAAAGCAGTCGCTGTATATCATCCAAAATAACTATTTCCTCTAAAGACTGACACTCAGCCAGATAATTCCATCAGATCTTTATGGACTTGGATGGAGTGGTCTTCAGCAGACATTTGGATAACTGACAAGCGTGCGGGCACACTAGAGTTAGAGCACAGGTCTTGCCTCAAACTAGAAAATCATCATTTACCTCTTCTTTTTATAAGTGTGAGGGGATATTAAGGCCAGTGGGAGTTTTTGCCAGGATGAAGGCAGAGTGGATTTCTGGAAGGAAACATGTTTTCACCAAAAGAAAAGGGAAAAAATAAACAAGGTGGAAAAACAAGCCAACACTTTCCACTGAAAGAAAGAAAAAGTATTAAAGGGAAAGAAGAGGTAAAAGTAAGAACAGCTGCTTAGCAGACTTGTCACTTCCTACTGCTCTTTTTGTATGATGGAGCCAAAATCATGACTTTTACTTTTTACTTCTGTATTTAAAAGCAATATTACTCTGCTCCTCCTTTATTTATATGCTTGCTGTTAAATGCTGCTTGCTTTCAGGTTTCCACTGCCTTTCCTCCCATGAAAAGAGCAAGTACGAATATGGATTTCTTATAAAAGTGATGTTAATGCCCTTCCTTTACTTTACAGCCTTTTCAGGATACTGGGGCTAAAGGGAAGTTTTAGAAGCAAACCATATTCTAGCAAACTGTCTACTTTGTCTGATGTCTGGTGTCTGATATCAGGTGTCAAGATGCATTTGAGGAAAGCACTGAATCTCCCATTCTTTGAGAACCTGCCCAGAGGAAAGAACATTTTCTAATATTTGTTTATTTGCCAAAGTAGGTCTTTCCTCTGATTCAATCCTTACACTGGCATGTGTTAACTCTTCCTCTTTATTTGCTGAGTACCTGATTTATGATAGAGCTGTTTGGCTTCATCACAATACAGTGCTGGGAGATGGCAAATTTTTGCCAGACTGCCATGTCCCTTATTTAGGAAAGCACCAAAACTCCAGCCCACTTATTGTTTTGTAAGTGGACAATATTCGAACACATTCCTTTGGAAATGTCATTTAAAAAAAAAAAAAGAAAAAAAAAATGCAAAAAAAAAAAAAAATTTACAGGAGCCAAATGGCTACCAAAATTAATTAAATAAATATGTATGTCTGTTTTCATAGACTTGGCACTCTAAGCTATCACATTATTTATTAAATATTGAGCTGCACACATTTCTTTCAGAACATGATGTAATCTCTAAGAGAAATCACATTTTAAACCCTAAATTCAGCAGATGTCTCTGCACTGTTTTCTCATGAATAAAGACCAAAAAAGTTTCATAGGCAGAGTATATCTGCCTTTTCAGTCTATTTTCAGTCACTGACATCTAAATGATAGATCCAACACATTTCCAGGAGATTTAATGTGGGGAAGTATTTCTTGAGCTGTCAAATGAAAAAGCAAGACTGCTGAAGGCAAAACCCCTCTGCTTGAGGACCCATCTGTTATTTAGATGATATATTAGCAGGATACATGCTTATCAAAGCAACCCCTAGATACAAGATGTCTCAAAATATGAAATATTAGACTTCAGACTCTCTTGGCACCATGACAGTAGTCAGCTTAGGTTACAGAGTCCTTCACTGATAAATCAGCATCATTATTTTGGTGTGTTTTTAAGAGGTGCACAGTGCTTTCTCTCGGAAGCCCTACTCTCAGCAATACGTTGGTTTGGGAATTTTTCCTACCTGAGCTGCAATATCCAGAATAAAGTTCTGGAATTTAGATAACCACTAGGCACTTGGCTAAACCCAAAGTACCAATGTACCTACTGAAGATTTGTGGCAACTGTACTTATTATGTGGATTTACACTTACTTCACTAGTCTGCATGTATGTATTGAGATACTAAACACCTATCATTGTGCAAGTATTTCATAGACATTTACAAAGCTCAGGTTGATGGTCTCTTGGAAAGAAAAAATTTTACCCTGGAAGGAATGTCTGTTTTCCAACAGAATCAGGTTTTGGTGATGGATACTATAGCTGGTTCAGAAAAGGGACATATAGCATGGGACAGACCTGGCTAAGGTAGCTTCCCGAGAAGAAACTTTCAGAGCAGTTGCATACTGTCTAGAATTCTCTACACCTCTTTATCCACATTAAGAAAAACAGCGAAGTTTCAAGGTGGTGAATGCAATTTGTGTCCATACAACAACTTTCTTTTTAATAACTATTTTACCATAATCAGTGAGAAGCATTTGCAAGCCATATGTGGGCCTATTCTTGACTAAATGGAATTTTTCTGTGGAAATTCAACTTCACCAGGAAATGTTTCTTAGATGCAGGATGTAAATCAGACAGAGTCCTCACGCTAGAAACTCCAATCATCCTGTGGCTGCAACATTCAACTGACACTGAAGTGTTCTGTCCTTGCATCAAATCAGGCAAACAAAGACTGCACTTGTATTTCCCACTTCCTAGCATTGTATGTTGAATTACTGACTATTGCGGGTAACATATGTCTCTTCTCAGAGCAGTTATTCTCCTTCACTGAATTTCATTCAAAATACATAAAAATATGTCTAAAGGAAAGGAAAACTGCAGAAGACTTGTCCTGTAAAGAGTAGAAAGATTAGGAAAAACTCAGTTGCTTCCATTACACAGAAGAACATTTCCAAGGCAGCTCTTTTCAGAGCACAATACTAGCCTTCAGTAAGACTTAGCTTAAGGCAAAGTAAGTAAAATATGTTCTGTTCTACCAGCTTCTCCACAGCGCCACCATCAGTTCTTCAATGTAAAATGAATACACGTCGATCTTGGACCCAGAAACGAAGTCAGATCTGCTGCAGAACAGAGGATTCTGAGTCAGGTAGCACCCATCCCACAACTGTATCTTTTGTTTACTGGATAAGCATGGGGATTGAGCAAAAATACTAATTTCTTTCCAAAAGTGTGAAAAGATAGCAATTTGTCCAAAGAACAAATGAGTCCCTTTCTGGCCTTCAGGCTCCAGACTTGCTTTGAAGAGTTGAGATGATGGAGAGCATACTCTCCTGATCCTTCTCAAATGATAGCTTTCTAACATCTTGTTTAAAGCACAAAAGCTGCTGGGCAGAAAAATTTAAGGGAAATGTTTGACAGCTTTAGTCCTGCTGTGAATTGTCGTCATTATAATTCCAAATAATAGTTTCCAATTATTCACAAAATTATTTCTTATATAATAATCATGAAAATGTGTATTGATTTTGAGCCAATCCTGGGGAATCATAACCAATATTTACCAAAGATACATTTCCTGGACATGACTGGATGTGCGCATGACAGGATTCTTTAGCTAAATGAATGCAAGACTGATAATAAGTGTACTAAAAATTCTTAATTACAAATTATTGTTTTGCTTTAAATTTACTTCAGTTGCAAATATTACTGGCGGCATGTCTATTAGCAGAAATCTCAACACAAAGGGAACACAAAACATTGAGTTAAAATGTGATTAAGTTAGAGAACTATGATAGCATTCAGTTATCTCTAGAACACGAGCTGAGCTGCTGCATCCAAATTTAGATGAGGATTTGTAACATTTCAGCATCTGAGATTTTTGAATCAAGGATCTGGTTGAGTCATTACAGAATGATCTGAATGAGTTTTTTCAAAATGCTTCCACAAAAAAAAAAAAAAAAAAAAAAAAGAGAGAGACGACTTTGGGCCCAGGTATTTTGATTTCATTTGCATTTTAAATGAAAGCAGTATTTGTTTGCATAAAATCTCTGTTAACTCCCTTTGGCATCACAGTATAACATCCACTGGTAGCACTATACCGATAAAAAATCTTCCCTGACACCACACAACCCCACTGAAATGGTAGGCAGTGACATGGACAACACTTCCCTAGAGAACATGAGCCACTTTCCTATGATGAAATCCCATGACAGCTTTTTAAAATATTTTCAAAATAAATAAATAAATCCCAATTTATTATCATTTCAGTTCTGCATTTTTAATGTTTCGTGTTGCCTATCTGACCTGTAATCAGAGCAACAGTTCTGGAAGCCATTGAGAGTAGCTACACAACACCATCATGTCAAATGCATAGAGTATTACTGCAATTTAAGGGCAACTTCCCTCTGCCATTTAGATGGTTCTCTGGAGAGGTGATGGACAACAGGAAGAATGTTCAGCATCATTACTGTCTATTTTGATTTGAGGACATACAGGCTGTACAATGAGACACCCTCTCCTAACCACTGTTGGGATATATTTATTTACAGCTGGAATGATAATTACATGGATGGTTGTTTTAAGCTGAAGAATGGTTCCTCCTTTTTGCTTTAAAGTAAGGGTGATCATACTAAATCTGTTATTACAAGTGGTGTTTTCCTGATACTATATAAGACTGCCAGACTGCCAGCTCAGCAAAGATATCAACAAGCACTTGTTTGTTGACCAGACGGAAACAAGTGCATTTCAGTTTAAAAACTTCAGCATTTAAAAAACCATACTTTTCAAGAAAAAAAAAAATATACACACTTCAAGCAAAACCACCAACAACAAAAAAGTAGCAGTATCTGGCAATTTATATAAAAAAAACAGCTCTCCCATGCAACCACAACTGCACACAACAAAGTTTCCAAGGTGTTATTATAACAATACATTAAATGGAATGTAATCTGTCCCTGTGGCTGGCATGCAAAATGAGAGCTCCACAACTTCTGCTTTGCCTTTTGCATCTTTGTCTCTCCAAACACAGATAGATTCTGTCATATTTCATTTGCAGTTATTTGTTCTGAGAAATCGAAGAGCAGAAAAAGAATACAGCAGGGAGCTGGTGCTTCCCAAAGGAGAAGGAAGATGTCTTAATCTCACATTAATCCAGAGATACAGGCAGGACAGTGCATCTCCCTCTCTCAGGGAAGGAACACTGCTTGAGAGAGTTACGTACTCACTCAAACTTCAGAGGATGCCAGACCTATCTCAGAGGAAAGATCCAATGTGGCAGTATCCTGCCTGACCTGTGGCCATGTACTGCAGTAAAGGGACACGTGACCCTCCAAACAAAATTGAAGTGTGTTCCATAGGTGAATGCATCACACTCATTTTAATTACTGCTGCCAGGTTTTAAACATCAGTAAACAAAAATGCTTGCTGGGTGCAAGCATTCAATTTCTCAACACATGCTCAGATCCCAGATGTTTGCAAGCTTGCAAAGTAGCTTTAAAAAGTTTTCTGTAATTTAGTAGACTGTCAGTGCAATATGTCTTATATGTACTCTAAAAATCTATTGGTCTGAGTAGAAAAAGATTTTTCAGCAGTTTTGTTTTTGTTTTTTATCACTAGACTTTTATAAAAATATAAAAAGAAACATCACAACTTCTATTACATTTTATATAATATTTTTGCCATAAATAATAATAATAATAAAAAAATCACATCTATACGGGTAACAAAAAGCCATCTAAATAAGAAGAGTTAGAATATCTGATCTGTGGTAGAGGCCTGGCTGAAAGACCTATCTTCACTATCTGGCTTTCCAACAATTACAGCATTACATAGCTTCATACATTAAACCCAGATCCATTAATACAAACCAGAAATTACTTCCATGTGTTTCCATATAATATATTCCCTCTTCTCATGTTTAATAAATTTCCTGTTTGAAAAGATGTAAACTGATATCCTCATCCAGCGAAGCACTTAAGTACATGTTTAAACTCATGCACATTAGTAGTCTTTTCAATCAGGGTCTAAATAAGGCTGCCATCATTTCTTTTTGCTGCAGACTTTCCCCTACAGTAAGGTGATGTAAAACTATGTTGAAAAGATACAAAGTAAGAGTATTGCCACCACTTAACATAGGCATTATTGGGAAGCAGTAGTGGAGCAGTTTGAACAGATGTCCATCACCCAAAATAGTTCCCCCTCAGGTCTTGGATAGCCAGAGATATAAAAATGGAAGTCATCCAGAGAAAGTCACCAGTGCTGAATACATCAAAAGAAGTGCACAGGTGACTCAGGATGGGCTATCATATTACCCTTCCACTCCCAGTTTCCCCAGAGAACGCAAATACTGGGGTTTCATGCAGGGAAAGCTCATTATGCTTAATCTCATTCTTAGAATCATTGAATCAACTAGATTGGAAAAGACCTTTAAGATCATCCAACCATTACGCCAGGACTGCCAAGACCGCGACTAAACCATGTCACTGAGGGCCTCATCTACACATTTGTTGAACACTTCCAGGGACAGTGATTTCACCACTTTCCTGGGCAGCCTGTTTTTTCCTAATATCCAGCCTAAACTTCCCCTGGCATAGCTTGAGGCTGTTTCCTCTTGTCCCATCACTTGTTACTTGGGAGAAGAGACCGACTCCACCTCACTACAACCTCCTTTCAGGTAGTTGTAGAGAGCGATAAGGTCCCCCCTGAGCCTTCTCTTCTCCAGACTAAACAATCCCAGTTCCCTCAGCTGTTCCTCATCACACTTGCGCTCCAGACCCTTCCCCAGCTTTGTTGCCCTTTTCTGGACCTGCTCCAGCACCTCAATGTCCTTCTTGTAGTGAGGGGCCCAGAAGTGAACACAGTATTCGAGCTGCAGCCTCACCAGTGCCCGGTACAGGGGGATGATCACTGCCCTGGCCCTGCTGCCACACTATTTCCCATACAGGCCAGGATGCCGTTGGCCTTCTTGGCCGCCTGGGCACAAGCTGGCTCAAGTTCAGCCATCAATCAGTACCCTCGCGGCCTTTTCCACTGAACAGCTTTCCAGCCACTCTTCCACAGGCCTGTAGCATTACGCAGTGTTGTTGTGGCCCAAGTGCAGGACCCAGCACTTTGCCTTGCTGAACCTCACGCTGCCGGCCACAGCCCCTCAATCCAGTCTGTCCAGATCCCTTTGCAGAGCCTTTCTATCCTCCAGCAGATCAACGCTCCCACCCAACTTGGTGTCATCTGCAAACGTACTGAGAGTGCACTAGATCCCCTCATCCAGATAATCAGTGAAGATGTTGCATGTTACAACAGGCATCACAGGGGAACTTTCAAGTCAGTTGCTTGAGTATACAAGGCAAAGCTGATAGCTTAGCTACTGAAAAAGTACTTCAGAACTTATGGATTTGATACAGAAGAACAACAGACAAGAAAGAAAGTAAAACATGTAATACATTTTTGTTTAAATGTATAAACTAATCCTTATGCATAATTGACTCCAAAAATCTCAGAGTACCCGTGCTTGTTCTGGAGAATTGTCCACACAGTGGGACACCAGATTTTGCAAACCCCTGGCCGTAACTGGTTTCTTTTGAGAGACAATTTGTGTACAAGCAATCCTCTGGGTTCTCAGTCTGAAAGAAAAAATACCATATAGCTGTATTTTTAAGCAAACAAGGCATTTCAGTTTCTTTGTATGACTGAAGATTCTGAAACTTGAGGAGAAAATAAACCAGCAGTTAGTTATGGTGTAACAGAGCCACTGTTATTTAGATGCTTAAATAGCATCCTGTGGTGGTGCTGGTCAGCAGCAGCCTGCTGAAACCCTGTGCTGAACCAAGGTGCCCTCAGAAAAGGGAAGCATTGTAAGGAGGCACCACCTGTAAAGATTAAATGTTACACAAATACATAAAATTCAGCTTCATTGTCCAATTTGCTCATTTGTACACTTCTATAAACAAAATGGCTGCTCAGGAGTGAATATAGTCACATTCAACTTAGTGCCATAAGAAATGCAGGAGGAGGATGACTTTACTACTTAGTCAAAACAAAACTAACTGTCCTGGGTTCAGCTATAGCAGTCATTTTTCTCCTGCTTAGTAGCTGGTGCAGTGCTGTGTTTTTTAACTTTCAGCCTGGGAACAACGCTGATAACACCGATGTTTTTAGTAGTTGCTAAGTAATGTTTATTCCAACCAAGGACTTTCTCAGTCTCATGCTTTGCCAGGGAGGAGGGGAAGCCGGGAGGAAGCAGAGACAGGACACCTGACCCAAACTAGCCAAAGGGGTATTCCATACCACAGCACGTCATGCCCAGTATATAAACCGGGGGGAGTTACCCGGAAGGCCCGGATCACTGCTCGGGTCGGGCTGGGTATCGGTCGGCGGGTGGTGAGCAATTGTATCCTCTCCCCTTGTTATTTCACTAATCGTTATTATCATTGGTGGTAGCAGTAGTGGTTTTGTGTTATACCTTAGTTGCGGGACTGCTCTTATCTCAACCCGTGGGAGTTACATTCTTCCCATTCTCCTCCCCATCCCTCCGGGAGCGGGGGGAGGAAGAAGGGGGGGGGGGGGGGAGTGAGCGAGCGGCTGTGTGGTTCTGAGTTGCCGGCTGGGCTCAAACCACGACAGTTTCTTTTTGGCACCCAACGTGGGGCTCGAAAGGTTGAGATAACGACAGATCTGACCAGAGTGTGTTTAATCATATTTGTGATAAGCATTCATTGTTACTACTCGTCACAATGGTGATTATTTGGCTCTCAGACGTGTTGCGCTTGATCTCAGAGTTTCAGCATGTTGTACCTTACTTACAGCCACTATTTGCTGTTTTAGCGTTTATCGGCTGGGGGGCCTGGGCTAAGGTTCTTGTTTCACTGTACTTCATGGTAATGACTTGTAATACAATAGACTCATTGATCATGAAACTGGTCTGGTTTGTGCTTCCAGCGTGGCCATCACCACTATACATTGGGAGGTATATAATGAAATATTTTAGCAATTGCATATCTTTTTTTTTCTCCTCGGGGGGTAAACTTACGAAGGAAGCATTCTCTTTCACCCCCCGTTCCCCCACCAGCCTATTTGCAACAGCAGTTGAGAGTTCTGAAGGTTTTAGATGGCCTTTGAGTACCCTTGAAACCTGCCTGCTGATTGTGCTGGGGATCAGCATGTTGGCAAACATACGGAGTGTGTTTTACCCACGGCCATCCCGTCGTAGGAACATCCTATTTCGTTTAATGTCAAAAATTCAGCAGTATCAGGTTCGAATCTGGTCTAGGGTTAGACGACGATATAGGAGGACCACCAGGAGATTTTCCCTGAGGCTGGACAGTTATGAGTGGCAGGGTGTGTGGGATAGTATGGGCAAGTATCTAGGCCAGTGGGCCCCTCCAGTGCTTTGGAACTTCACCACTGAACAAGTGCAACATCCGGAAAAACTAGTAAAACACTTAAACGAGGTGTGCTGTCGTCCTGGTTATACCAGAGAGGGACAAATTTTGGCAACGTGCTGGGGCTTGGCCTATGCCTACAGAGCCCTGCTCAACACTATCCAGCACCTTCAAAGGGAAAAAAATGTCTCTGGATCTGATGGCAAAGCAACAGACAACGCAGCTATGCCAACTGCAAGCACAGCAGCTACTCAGACCCTGACCACAACAGTCAACACAGCTACTCCAAGTACAGCAGCTACATCAACCCCAGTGACAAGCACAACAGCTACTCAAACCCTGACCACAACAGACAACGCAACTAGTCCAACTTCAAATACAGCAGTTACACCAACCCCAGTGACAAGCACAACAGCTACTCAAACCCCGACAGCAACAGACAATATGGCTACTCCAAGCACCGCAGCCACACCAACCCCAGTGACAAGCACAGTAGCTACTCAAACCCCGACAGCAACAGACAATATAGCTACTCCAAGCACCACAGCTACACCAACCCCAGTGACATGCACAGTAGCTATTCAAACCCCGACAGCAACAAACAATATGGCTACTCCAAGCACCGCAGCTACACCAACCCCAGTGACAAGCACAGTAGCTACTCAAACACCGTCAGCAACAGATAATGCAGCTGTTGCTGTTACTCAACTCCCAAGCACGACAGTTGCACCAACCCCAGCAATAGACATTGCAACCACTCCAATCCTAGTGGCAGACACTGCAGCCACTCCAACCACAGTGACAAACACTGCAGCTAAACCAAATGTCCAGTTTGTGACAATGTCTGTTGCCCCTGTAAGCAAAAGCAGACGAAAGGCACAAAAAGCAACCCGCGAAGCGAAGAAAGATGAAGACCCAGTGCCATTACTGTATGCAACACACCTGAACAAGAGTTACTACTACGTGGGTCAGAGGAAGAGGAAGAAGAAGAAGAGGTCACTTCTCGACCCCGGACCTCAACCGAACTACGGAATATGCGAAAAGATTTCACCCGTCTTCCAGGGGAGCACATTGTCACCTGGTTGCTCCGGTGCTGGGACAATGGGGCCGACGGTCACGAACTAGAAGGTAGGGAAGCCAAGCAGCTGGGATCACTTGCTAAGGAAGGAGGAATTGACAAAGCGATTGTAAGAGAGAAGCGAGCCCTCAGTCTTTGGAGGTGGCTCCTGGCAGCTGTGAAGGAAAGGTTTCCCTACAAAGACGATATTACGAATCGCTCAGCCAACTGGACCACGATAGAGAAAGGCATCCAGTCCCTGAGGGAATCAGCCATTATAGAGATGATCTATCGTAGGCCGGATTCCAGGAACACATCCGTAGATCCAGATGAAGTCGAATGTACACGACCCATGTGGCGGAAACTTACACGGAGTGCGCCATCATCATATGCCCACACATTGGCATCAATGACCTGGAATGACGGAGCATCACCAACAGTGGATTGCCTGATTCGTCAACTCCGAGAGTTCGAAGACAATCTCACCCCTTCCATCATTTCAGCTGTGGAAAAACTGTCCCAGGAGTTCAAACAATTGAGAGACGATTTATCCGATCTATCCAGCTCTCCACGCGTACCAGCCCATGTCTCAGCTATTAACAGAAGGCGCCCTACTGCTCGAGAAAGAAAATATAGGAGGTACACGCCACGGGCCACCCTATGGTTTTACCTGCGGGATCATGGAGAAGACATGAGAAAGTGGGATGGAAAACCTACTTCAGCTCTGGAGCAACGGGTGCGTGAACTGAAGAGGAGAACAATGGTCAAGGATGATCCTCCCAGGAAAGCTGCTGCTCCAGTCTCTGGCGAGCAGTTTCCCAGATGGAGCGAAAGAGCTGATTTTACTCCAGCTCCTGGCTTAAGGAATACTAATCCCTTTCTACAAGACAGAAGTGGAGAATTTTGTGATCACTATTAGAGGGGCCCTGCCTCCAGCCAGGTGGAGGAGAGGGATAATCGGGTTTACTGGACTGTGTGGATCAGATGGCCTGGCACATCAGTCCCACAGAAGTATAAGGCTCTAGTAGATACCGGTGCACAGTGTACTCTGATGCCATCAAGGTATCAAGGGGCGAAACCCATTTCTATTTCTGGAGTGACAGGAGGATCCCAAGCGTTAACTATGCTGGAAGCTGAAATCAGCCTGACTGGGAGGAAGTGGCAAAAGCACCCCATTGTAACTGGTCCAGGGGCTCCATGCATCGTTGGCATAGACTATCTCAGGAGAGGGTATTTCAAAGACCCAAAAGGGTATAGATGGGCTTTTGGTATCGCTGCCTTGGAGACAGAGGAACTTAAGCAGCTGTCCACCTTACCCGGTCTCTCAGAGGATCCTTCTGTTGTGGGGTTGCTGAAGGTCGAAGAACAACAAGTGCCAATTGCGACCACAACAGTGCACCGGCGGCAATATCGCACCAACCGAGACTCCTTGATTCCCATCCATAAGCTGATCCGCAGACTGGAGAGCCAAGGAGTGATCAGCAGGACCCGCTCACCCTTTAATAGCCCCATATGGCCAGTGCAAAAGTCTAATGGAGAGTGGAGATTAACAGTAGACTATCGTGGCCTGAACGAAGTCACACCACCATTGAGTGCTGCCGTACCGGACATGTTAGAACTTCAGTATGAACTGGAGTCAAAGGCAGCCAAGTGGTATGCCACAATTGACATTGCCAATGCATTTTTCTCAATCCCTTTGGCAGCAGAATGCAGGCCACAGTTTGCTTTCACTTGGAGGGGCGTCCAGTACACTTGGAACCGACTGCCCCAGGGGTGGAAACACAGCCCTACCATCTGCCATGGATTGATCCAGACTGCACTGGAACAGGGGCAAGCTCCAGAACACCTGCAATACATTGATGACATCATCGTGTGGGGTGATACAGCGGAAGAAGTTTTTGAGAAAGGGAGGAAAATAATCCAAATCCTGCTGAAGGCCGGTTTTGCCATAAAACGGAATAAGGTCAAGGGACCTGCACAGGAGATTCAATTTTTGGGAATAAAATGGCAAGATGGACGCCGCCAGATCCCCACAGACGTGATCAACAAGATAACAGCAATGTCTCCACCAACTAACAAGAAAGAGACACAAGCTTTCTTAGGTGTTGTGGGGTTCTGGAGAATGCACATCCCAAATTACAGTCTGATTGTAAGCCCTCTCTACCACGTGACCCGGAAGAAGAATGATTTCAAATGGGGCCCTGAGCAACAACAAGCCTTTGAACAAATTAAACGAGAAATAGTTCATGCAGTAGCCCTTGGACCAGTCCGGGCCGGGCCAGATGTGAAAAATGTGCTCTATACCGCAGCTGGGGAGAATGGTCCTACCTGGAGCCTCTGGCAGAAAGCTCCAGGGGAGACTCGAGGTCGACCCCTTGGCTTTTGGAGTCGGGGATATAAAGGATCCGAGGCCAGCTACACTCCCACTGAAAAAGAGATACTGGCAGCCTATGAAGGGGTTCGAGCTGCCTCAGAAGTGATTGGAACTGAAGCGCAGCTCCTCCTGGCACCCCGGTTGCCTGTGCTGGGCTGGATGTTCAAAGGCAGGGTCTCCTCTACACATCATGCAACTGATGCTACATGGAGTAAGTGGGCCGCACTAATTACACAACGAGCTCGAATAGGAAATCCCAGTCGTCCAGGAATTCTAGAAGTCATCATGGACTGGCCAGAGGGCAAAGATTTTGGGATGTCACCAGAAGAGGAGGTGACGGGTGCTGAAGAGGCCCCATCATATAATGAACTGTCAGAGAGTGAAAAGCAATATGCCTTGTTTACTGATGGGTCCTGCCGTATTGTGGGAAAGCATCGGAGGTGGAAGGCAGCTGTGTGGAGTCCCCTGCGACAAGTTGCAGAAACTGCTGAGGGAGAGGGTGAATCGAGTCAATTTGCAGAGGTGAAAGCCATCCAGCTGGCCTTGGACATTGCTGAACGAGAAAAATGGCCAGTACTTTATCTCTATACTGACTCATGGATGGTGGCAAATGCCCTGTGGGGGTGGTTGCAGCAATGGAAGCAGAGCAACTGGCAACGCAGAAGTAAACCCATCTGGGCTGCTGCACTGTGGCAAGATATCGCTGCTCGGGTGCAGAACCTGGTGGTGAAGGTACGCCACGTAGATGCTCATGTACCCAAGAGTCGGGCCACTGAGGAACACCAGAATAACCAGCAAGTGGATAAAGCTGCTAAGATTAAAGTGGCTCAGATGGACTTGGATTGGCAACATAAGGGTGAATTATTTTTAGCCCGGTGGGCCCATGACACCTCAGGCCATCAAGGCAGAGATGCAACATATAGATGGGCTCGTGATCGAGGGGTGGACTTAACGATGGACACTATTGCCCAGGTTATTCACGAATGTGAAACATGTGCTGCAATTAAGCAAGCCAAGCGGTTAAAGCCTCTCTGGTATGGAGGACGATGGCTGAAGTACAAATATGGGGAGGCCTGGCAGATTGACTATATCACACTCCCACCAACCCGCCAGGGCAAGCGCTATGTGCTTACCATGGTGGAAGCAACCACCGGCTGGCTGGAAACATACGCTGTGTCCCACGCCACTGCCCGGAACACTATCCTGGGCCTTGAGAAACAAGTCTTGTGGCGACACGGCACCCCAGAGAGAATTGAGTCAGACAATGAGACTCATTTCCGGAACAACCTCATAGACACTTGGGCCAAAGAGCATGGCATTGAGTGGGTATACCACATCCCCTACCATGCACCAGCCTCTGGGAAAATCGAACGGTACAATGGGCTGTTAAAAACTACACTGAGAGCAATGGGTGGTGGGACTTTCAAACACTGGGATACACATTTACCAAAAGCCACCTGGTTGGTCAACAGTAGGGGATCTGCCAACAGGGCTGGCCCAGCCCAATCAGAACTTTTACGTACTGTAGAGGGGGATAAAGTTCCTGTGGTGCACATAAAGAATTTGTTGGGGAAGACAGTCTGGGTTATTCCTGCTTCAGGTAAAGGCAAACCCACTCGTGGGGTTGCTTTTGCTCAGGGACCTGGATATACTTGGTGGGTAATGCGGGAAGATGGGGAAGTCCGATGTGTACCTCAAGGGGATTTGATTTTGGGGGAAAACAGCCAATGAACTCAATTGTACGCTGTTGCCTGCTCTATAACACTTTTATAGCCCACCAGCTAGATATCTTCAGGTCGCCAGCCATTGACCCTGACTTCCCTCCGATCATCACCTCAACAAAGAATGAATTTTGAGGAAACCAGACGAGCTCAGCAGTGACCAGATGAGTTTGGTGGTATCATCAGCAGGCAACAACCCAACACTACGTACCGTCCCTCCTGACCTGAAAGACTATTACAAGAGATGGAGCCTGACATCATGGACTGGATGAGTTCAGCAATTTTACAGGGATTGGTCCATGGACTAGGGAATGATATCTTTCTCTGTGTGTGGGTGTGGGTGTATATATATGTGTATATATGGGACAGGGGTGATGGTGTGCTGAGAGATGTGGGATCTGAGCATGACGTGAATGGTATGGAATAAGGGGTGGATACTGTCCTGGGTTCAGCTATAGCAGTCATTTTTCTCCTGCTTAGTAGCTGGTGCAGTGCTGTGTTTTTTAACTTTCAGCCTGGGAACAACGCTGATAACACCGATGTTTTTAGTAGTTGCTAAGTAATGTTTATTCCAACCAAGGACTTTCTCAGTCTCATGCTTTGCCAGGGAGGAGGGGAAGCCGGGAGGAAGCAGAGACAGGACACCTGACCCAAACTAGCCAAAGGGGTATTCCATACCACAGCACGTCATGCCCAGTATATAAACCGGGGGGAGTTACCTGGAAGGCCCGGATCACTGCTCGGGTCGGGCTGGGTATCGGTCGGCGGGTGGTGAGCAATTGTATCCTCTCCCCTTGTTATTTCACTAATCGTTATTATCATTGGTGGTAGCAGTAGTGGTTTTGTGTTATACCTTAGTTGCGGGACTGCTCTTATCTCAACCCGTGGGAGTTACATTCTTCCCATTCTCCTCCCCATCCCTCCGGGAGCGGGGGGAGGAAGAAGGTGGGGGGGGGGGAGTGAGCGAGCGGCTGTGTGGTTCTGAGTTGCCGGCTGGGCTCAAACCACGACACTAACATAACAATGTGAAATTGAGACATTGCAAGAGATGGTTTTATATTCCAGGGCTCTTTAAAGTATACCATACATGTCGCTATTGTTCAATATAACCACCTCTCACTTTGCTCAATCATTTTCTCCACAAACCAGATATTTAAAATTAACAAAACACCATCCAATAGCTTGATAATATCCTAAGAACACAAAGCTCTTCATCTTAGGGACATGGAGGAACTAATAATTGCTCTCTCCCATCTGCCAGTCAGATTGATACCGCAGCACGTGTGTTACAGCTACACCTCTCCTTTAGGACTCCAGTAATCATTCCAGTGTTGTGCCAGACAGGCATACTCAGTGACTTCATACAACACTCACCAGAAGGAAAAGACCAAAATATCCAAAAGTGTGGGGAAAACAAATAAATAGATATCCTTTAATTCATAAATAACAGGAATGCAGCCATATAAAAGCTATTGCTATCAAACACCGTTTTAGTAGACAATCATTCTTTATATCCTGTGGGGAAAACCAAGAAATAACTTACCCAAAATTGTCATGGGAACTAACCCACTCTAAAAGAAACATCACACAAAACCTTCTGAACTTTGTGACTAAATATTTAAAACCAGCTAAGTGATTTTATCCATAAATATGGATATCTTTGCTTATGTTTTTGCAATGTGCAAGTTTACTGACGTCTGAAGATAGGTCCTCTTACACCAGCCCACACAAAAGGACCCAGAAGAAGATGTCAAGCCACCTCTCCGCTTCCTTTTTCTGAGGCCAAACTTGGCTAAATTTTCAGTACAAATTTTAATATCCTGAGGGCTGTTCTAATTTCTACCAGTTGGCAATATTCCAATGGAGCTGTCTTTGTGGCCATAGCTGACAGGGGCTCAGGAACGAATCAGTCATAACTCCATGCTGACACTGGCACCAAGACAGAATACAGCTTTTTCTGTCTCAGCTCAAAGGCATCCCACACACAATATTGGAAAATATCAGAGTGGTGAAAAGTATTCTTAATGGCAATATTTCTGTAATTTGCTATTTTAACTTGTTTATAAACCTATGTAAGTGATTACAGTTTGCATTTACTGTGCATTAAATTAACATGCTGGCTGGATCTTGAGCAAGGAGACCTGTAGGGAGAGTTTAAATAATCTTTTTTTCTTTTTTTTTTTCCCCTTCACGATGTCCAATATTGATTGCTATTTAAATTTATTTCTTTTCATTATTTCTTTGTTTTAGGAAAGCAATGTCTATGCATCATTAAATGGATCTTCCTTTTTCTATAGACATGTAAATCTAAGATATAATTATAGGGCTACTTCTGTTGAAAACAATCATATTTGACACCTTTTTTCCTGCTGCCCACTAGGAAGTGATTTTCTTTCTTCACCACAGATTATTCTTTCAAATCCATCATTCCCAACTACTCATTTGGTGGAGAACAACAAGCTTTTTTGATCACTCCTTTTTGCTGACCATTGCAGAACTGAGCCTTGTCCTCACGAGAGAATTGTTTTGGTACAGTTATGTTGTAAATCTGAAGTAATACAGTTACAATCTTACATGTGGACGTTCTGATTCCAGTACCACAAAACTTTTTAAATTTTGTTTGCGTCACATGGAGAATTCTAAGCTAAAGTAAGCAAGCACTTCTCCTTTAATAGAAGTGTTCATGTAGGAGATTATACCCATGTAACTGCTCAAATTATTTGTCTCCTTTTGAGGCAAAGTCCTAGACAATGACGTGCTCCATGCAGACATAGAAGCCGAATCCAGATGATAGGTCTCCTTGTTGTCTTAGTTGGTTCAGATAACATGGGTTTCTTTTATAATACCACGTGTATTTTTCCCCCATTTTTAAAAGTAAAAATATCCTTTCAGCTGAAATCTTACTATGATTGTAAGTCATTCAGTGGCTCAAAACTCTCTGAAAGATTGTTATAAAGGCCTGGTAAGCCCCAGGCTCTCAAAAAATTTCTGTAGTAAATAATTTCTCATATTGTATTTCCCATATGTATGACATGTTCTTTGCATTTTCAGCCATCTAAAGAACAATAACATCACATGCCATGATAGTCAGATGAGGCAACAGTCCAAAGAGACACTCCTGCATAGACTGCATTGATCATGGAGTTACAGAATCATAGATTGGTTGGGGTTGGAAAGGGCGTTAAGATCATCTAGTTCCAAACCCCTGCCATGGGCAGGGACTCCTCACACTAGACCATGTTGCCCAAGGCTCTGTCTAACCTGGCCTTGAACACTGCCAGGGATGGGGCATCCACAACTTCCTTGGGCAACCTGTTCCAGTGCCTCACCACCCTCACAGTAAAGGACTTCTTCCTTATATCTAACCTAAACTTCCCCTGTGTAAGTTTTAACCCATTACCCCTTGTCCTACTGCTACAGTCCCTGATGAAGAGTCCCTCTCCGGTATCCTTGTAAGCCCCTTTCAGATCCTGGAAGGCTGCTATGAGGTCTCCACGCAGCCTTCTCTTCTCCAGGCTGAACAGCCCCAACTTTCTCAGCCTGTCTTCATACGGGAGGTTGATAGGTGAGGGTGAGAGGTGTTACTTCACAATTACAGAAATGCTCATGTTGACTTTTGCAAAGTAGAGGAACATTTCAGATCATAAAAGTTGAAGAACTACCAGAAATGGAATTTTAAGTCCAGGAAAAGGTGGGTAGCTGCTGATGATGTGACCTTTCCTTAAAGCTGCCTTTGCTCTGTACTTGACCATTCCATAGTCAAATAGAGATAGCAATTTAATTTTCAGTATGCCTACAGGTCTTCAGAAAGCCTGATTGCTTTTAAATCATACTGCCTCCTATAAATGAATATGTATTAACTTAAAAGTCTGTTTAGCCTCTTGTCATGCCTTTTTTCTTGATCAATGAAGAACGCAAATCCACCTGTTCCCACTACAGTTCCTGAAAATAAAATATGCTTTCAATTGGATTTGAGTACACACTGCACTTTTTATGGTCATTTTTTCCTACACAGGGACACTACAGGCATCTGTCAATGTATAGAAGCATTTTATAAAACTGAGAGGGAGACACAAAAGTGGGTAGAGGTAAGGAAATAATTTACCAGGTGATCAGAGAACAGCACTACTGTATCTATTGCAGATGAGAGCAAATACAGAGAAGGCTAATATTGCCTTCAGCAGTCCTGAACTTCTCTGCTGACAGCAGATTGCTGGATGATATCCTGGATAAAGACTTTGGGTTTTTCTCCTGGGACTACTATGTAAGGAATTATCAATTGACACCTTAGGTAAAAGACTGACTGGCTCTCTCTGTCTATCTTGCATTCAGTAGACTCCAATCTAGCCAATACACACAGATTCAGGTTTCCCCTTCTAGCAAAATTGTCTATCCAGGCTTACAATGTTTTGGTTTGGTTGGTTGGGATTGGGTTGGTTTTTATTCCAATTCTGATATCCAGACATCTTAAAGGCTGGGTTATACAGCAATTACTACTACTTATGGTTTACCCATAACAAGCTCTTGTTCATGATTTTGAGACATTTTATGGCACTGAAAATTGAAACATTGAAAACAAACCAGCAGATAGAAAAAGCACTGGAGTTCATTGCTGTGACCCCAAAACCATTACATGCTTAACGCCTTGTTTAAAAAGAAGTTTACAACCTCAATTTTGTTTAAGATGAGGGAAGAGTAACAGTCCATATCTCACAAAATTCTGTAGAGAAGAACTACAAAAGTGTGTAGGAGTTTGGCCCTTAGAACTTACATGATGAAAAAGGAGTGGGTTTTTTTACACTAACTCTCCACGTGCAGCTAGGAGTAAGAAGAATCAGTATCCACAGCCCCAGATATATCTACATTCTCCGTCTTCCAGGAATATGATTCCACAATGTCCAGTGAACAGAGCGATTTGAGGATGTTCTGTGTTACTGAGCTGCAATATATTCTAAGCTTATATAAACCTACATACATGCAGCCTTTTTTGTGTTGTATTGATTGGTCAGGGCTCCCTCTAGACATGTAGAGGATAGGAAAAGGTTAACTACATTTAAAGAATGATGGCTCTGCCCAAGCTGTCCCTTCAGAACTGCAACACCAATCAGTAGTTTAACCACAATCACACACAAAAAGCAGCATGTGAATGCTATCTAAGACTTCATTAAAAATAAATGAAGCTTCCATCCCTATTTATCGCAACAGATCTTCAACATGGATTTCTCTGACTAGAAGAAAAACTTTCTGCAGGACATCTACATCAGGAGAAAGCCAGAGTAGATATATGCTGAGCTCAAATGGCATTGTGAAGCCATACATACCTGAGGGAGAAAATGACTCACCAAAATGTACAGTCCTCTAGCAGATGAGACTTCACACACACACAGAATGGATATGATGCAAGCATTTTAGTGTTCACAGCTAAACATAGCAAGATGGATTTCATCTTTACTATAGTGAAGGATGACATCCGATCTTTATGCAAGTTAAGACTGTTCTGACGGCAGTATGCTGGGAATAGAACAGTATTTATACAAACTGCCATGATTGCTGAGAACTTCCACCAATACCTGGAATTTCATTCACATTTAGGATAAATATGAAATGTTTTTGACAGCATTAGCAAATGGGTACCTTACTCCACAGCCAGTGTGACCAACATTTCTAACTACAAACCCCATTATATTTCTTTCTACCTTTCCCCAAAGAAGGAAAAAGCATGTGCTCCTGGAAATAGGTCTGGTTTTCAACATTGCACCTTCTGCTTCTCAAAACAATGAAGACAGTCTCCTCTGTTTGCATAAGCAGAGTATCTCTTCTAGCAGCTGCTCCTTCCTTGTATAGCGTGCTTCTAAGCAAAAATGATCACTAAATAAATGAACTGTGCCTCTTTCCCTTCATCTACCTCTTGCTCCCAAAATGTCTAATTTTTTTACATAATTGATCAGCGTTATTTGGATGAATGTGTTTGCACAGCTTTGGCAAGCAAATGTGTATTTTTTCCTTCTCATGCTGGAAGGAACAGTTTATTTCAAAGAGTTAAACAGCCGCAGGGACCCTTGAGATGTTCTACATCCTCTAGCTGTGGTATGCACTGTGCTAAGCTTTGAACGATACACTATGCAGCAGCCCCTTTGAGGATATGGCTATGTAAACCATCTTACAGACTCTTTTCCTACCTATACTAAAGGCCTAGTGTCTCCAGGAAAAAAAAAAAACAACCCACGATTCCTGTAATTGGAAAAAATTACTGCTAGAAAGAATCAACAACAGGAAAGGATTGAAATGAATAGGTAATCCAAACACGTGCCTGAAATTCCATCATTAATAATATAATTGGCACAAACGTTCCCAACAATGCTCCACTGTTAGTCACACACAGCAATGTTTACATTGTTGTGATGCTTAGGTTCACACAGATATAACTGTGCCTTAACTCTGGGACGTTTGTGTCATGACATAAGTCAACCTCCTGTCACACATCTGTTTATTTTGCCACCTTCTAAAACAGAAGTGGGAGTCAGCAACAAAGATGCAGATCCCATATGTGCTGAAGTCCGAGAGCCACATGGGTTTCTTTTGGAAACTGGGATCTTAAGTGAAAAAACTATGAAATAAGCCCTTTAAACACAATAGCTAGATTATTTATTAGTCATTCAGTGTAGCTCAGGAATTTTTACTCTCTTTTTTTTTCAGCTGCCAAATGAAGCCACAGCAGTACATGATGGTTGGTCTTAGGCAAAAACACACAGACATCTGCACTGGTGCAAGTCTTAAATTCACTGGGGGCGGGAGGGGAACAACCAACCATAAATTATTATTTAGTGGAATCATTCCTTTTTCTCAGAGAATAGAAATGAATAATATCCCCTGTGTCACCATGCGTGATGGCTCTGCGTAAATTAATCTTGTGATCTCTCCCATTCAGCATATACAGGCAGCCATGTAGAAACAGCAAAACATATAGGTGAATGTGTGCAGCAAAGATCCAATTCAGACAAGGAATATTAAACCCCATATTTCCATAATTAATTTATATCGCATTTCATTTCTGAAAATGATTAGCTGTCAGGCCAGTCACTCTCTGCTTCTTCATTTAAAGACAGAGCCTTTCATGACCACACTTCACTAGCTACAACATAGCAGGAACATTTTACCCACTTCTAAAAGCCTCCATGGGAAGTTCCCAGCTTCGTCTTGACAGAAAAAGTGTATTTTTAAATCTGCCAATCCAGACTCCTTTCTGAATATTCAGTTGATTCTCTGTTACTATAAATTCTGATACCCTTTTTTGTTGCCCATGTATCACTGTAACATGAGGAGGACACAGAAAAAGTGAGTCAGGGAAGGAAAACCAATGAAAGATGAAGGTAAACAGCATGGGAAAATAAGATTCCTTAAAGGCTTCTCCCTGACAGGGAAGACAGACATAGGTTGTATGAAGGGTATTGGCGATCAAGCAATTGAGGGATCTATCTGCATCAACTGAAGATTTCCGGCTATAAGACATTTGCTTTTATTGGAAGATGAACAAAAGGGACAGAATACAGAACCTCTGTGAAATGAATAGACCCAAAGGAGACTGAAACACAGCATTCCAAATAATTTAGGAAAAACAACTTCTAGGGCAAACATTTCCTTTATATAACTTGGCAGGCCAGTGCTAAAAAATTAAAAGTGGCTCTCTAGCACTTGGCAACAGCAGATGGCCAAAAAAGGTCTTGTGTGAATAAAACGCAAAGCAACTGTGAGTTTTAGTTCAATTTATCACAAAAATTATGAAAAGAAAGATTTTTCTACTTTGCCAAATTTTAACTATTTTTCTCATCTGTTTTTCTTCTTTTTGTTGTTACTGCAGTCAAGTTCTTTTCATTTCAATCAATATTGCATGTCACACACCAACAATTATTTTTTATTACAAAATATTCAAGCAACATAGAATTGATAGCACAGTACTGAGAATGTTCCCAGACGTCTGTTACTCATTTTGTTAGAAGATAACTTATCAATAGTGGGACAGCCCTGGAACAGCGAGACTTGGAGAAATTAGTCTATCCATCCATTATTATCCATAAATGCACATTCCTTGTCACATAAAGTTCAGCCAATTGATCTTACTATTTATCAGTCCACTCAGGTTATCATGTCCTTTTTTCCTAATCAAGAAATTTCCTGACAGTGCACTAGCTTACCTCCAGCTCTGGAGATAATTGCCTAGGAATTATTGATACTTTACATTTTGATACTTTATTTGTGCCACTTTTTTGCGAATTAAAGCTATGATCCTTTTTCCTAGAGAATATGTCCTTCTGAGGTCAAAATGCTAAAGGTTTTGAGCAGTCACAAGAGCTTCTTTCATGTACCCACAGGTTTTGCTCTAACTTGAAACACCCTGAAATAGAACAGTAGATTAGAAATTGGGCTGCCTTAATTCCATTGCTAATATGATAAAATATTCTCAGGTTAATGGATTATCAAAGTTACAACTGACTAAAACACTGAATCAAACAGGAACTGGCCTAACTCATCTAATAAACCAAACCATGTCTGGAAATTGTAGGGAAGCACTTAGGTGGAGGAGACCAAACCCATGACACAGATCCAGATAACAGTTTAACCACATTGCCTATCCTGAGACTTCAGTCCAAGCCTGGACCTTAAAATGCTTAGTTTCCTAGTTCTTTGTGAGGTGTCAGTAACAACCTAGACATAGTCACCTTCAAACAATTTCGTAGCTTATTTACTGTTAGTGACAATAATGCTTTACAAATGACTTGCAAGAATAAAGAAGAACATCCTGTCAAACCAAGTCTGTCAGAAGAGAAGACACCGTAGGTCCCTCCCTCCACGGCGCTGGCGGAATGGCCAGGTCTTAACAGAGAACTTAAAGACTAGCTGACAGCGGACTTGAGACCAGGTTTTGGGACACGCGGGTTGCCTCTACTCTAAAACAGAGGTGACAATTTCTTCCCTTTTCAGGAACTTTCTAATCACTTTATGTTGCAGAATGTAATTTTTATTTTTAAATATTGTAGTTGTTCCATTATAAAAACAATTCCAAGGATAGGTAACTCAAAGCATTTTCTCTTTGAGCAGCAGGCAGAACCTAGTACTAGAATACAATCACACTATTTAGCGATATTTATCTGCATGTTCTTTATTTTGCCATTTCATCCTCTGTAATATGGATTAGATTTTACTGAAATCAATAACCTCATACCATAATATGGACAGTCGTGGCAAGAATGTGAGGACTTTTTGTGGAAGAAGTGTATCATTCTATTCTTTTCTATTTCTTTGTCTTCTATTCTGAAGTTCATCATGGAATGCACTAAAAATAAAAAAAAAAAAAAAACAAAAAACAAAAAACCTCCAAAACAAAACAAAACCACAACCAAACACCAAAAAACAACTTAGTAAAGGAAAAATGTTAGTATTAAGTTTTGATACAGTAACTTAAAAGCAAATCTTTAGGAAATACTTAATGTCCACCGAAGAGCAACTCTAATTTAATAATATGCAATCTCTTCTTCTTTGTGTGGGCCTCCCCTACTAAAAGAGAAGTTTGTAAAAGATAAAAACGGGAATTATTTGAGAGATTACCAGAGAAGAAAATGACATGTCCAACAGCCTTCTCCATTAGCTGCTGAGCTAATCTCTACCTCCTTTTCCGTCACATTTATTTCTCAAAAATATGCATTTCAATTAGTTTTTACTTTAGGCAAAGGAGCTTTATAGGGTTTCTGCCTCTGTTCTGAATGGTCTTTTAGTTTGAAACTTATCTTCAGCTGCATGAATTATTCCATTAATGAAAGCAAAAAGCCCACAAATTCTAACACAGCAAGAAACTAGTAGACTCTATGATTTGGGACATGAAAGTCTCCAAAGAGGTATCAATTTTCATTATAAGATCTACAAATTTGTCAAGTCTTACTAGAAATAATTTCTTCGCCATCCAAGGGAAAAAAAAAACCAAAACAAAACCCAAAACCACCAAATACTTACTTAACTTCTTTGTTTTCCCTTTGCCATTTCATAGGCTCAGATTATTGCATTGCAGGTCTTACGATTTGTCAGCTACAGGTAGCAAATTCTGACAAAACCCTACAGAAAACTTGATAGGAAATGATGGCTTTTTTAACTCATGGAAAAGAAACTCAGAGAACAGAGACAGAAGAGAACTGAAAGTGTGGCAAGTCACCAAAATAAGGCCATTTTTAGGACCCATTGATCAAGAAAGTACAGACTTATTTCTGCAGCTTTGTATTGGTTGTGAGGAAAGCCTTAGAAATAGTTGTTAGAGCAAATGGAAGAACAGTCAGTAACCATATCTCGAACCAAGGACAGCCAACATGATCTCAGGAAGGGAAGGGCATGCCTCGCTTACTCGCTGGAATTGTTTAAGCCTGTGGCTGCCAATACAAACATGGGGAATGATGTGGATACTGTGCACCTGGATTTTCAGAAAACACTTGCCAGAATTCCTAAGTGAGATTACTGTCTAATGTGCAAAGCCATAGCCTAATTCAAGAAGGGCAAAGGGGCCCTCACAGAAGTAAAAGGCTGCCCCTTAGGCAGGAAACAAGGCAAGCCCCTGTAAATTACAGGGAGGTTTTCTGGTGTTAAGACTTGGCCTTACTAATAAGCTTATAAATGCTCTGCAAGATGCAATTGATATATACTTACACTTGGAAAGAATGAGTTACAATACGTTCAGAGGCACAAATAGAATATTGTATTATTTAACATGAAGGCTAATTAATAACTTGTAATTTTGCTGATTTTTAAAAGTAAATTTCTAGATTAAAGAATCTCAAGGCATGGGGCACAGCTGTAAGCTCACTCACCAAACCCCAACAAAGCTTATTAGGAACATAGGCTTGAAACACAGCAACAGTTTAAAGCTTGAGCCTCTGAGAAAATACAAAAGTTACTCTTAACTGTGAAGTTGTAAATACCTAAATTATCAATTTAGCTACAGAACTGAACAGAAAAATCCATGGGCATGACGTGCTGTGGTATGGAACACTCCTTTGGCTAGTTTGGGTCAGGTGTCCTGTCTGTGCTCCCTCCCGGCTTCTTGTGCCCCTCCTCACTGGCAGGGCATGAGAGACTGAAAAGTCCTTGATCGGGGTAAGCATTACTTAGCAACAACTAAAACATCGTGTGTTATCAGCGTTGTTCTCAGACTAAAGTTGAAAACACAGCACTGCACCAGCTACTAAGAAGGAGAAAAATAACTGTTACAGTTGAACCCAGGACAAGTGTTTACTCTTTGTTCACTGAAAGTGTGTCATAAATCATGGACAAATGTAATTTCAGCACTGTAATTACAGTACTGTGCTTTAGAAAGGTATAGTCCTGTGATAATTTACAGATTACTTAAGTAGTCATGTGACAAGACACAAAACAGCTAGAAGTCATCACAAGTACAGATGATTAGACACACTTCTTAAAGGCCAGATGCAGGAGCCAGCATCCAGCAACAGCACTGCTCCGACAGGCCTACAGTCCCAAAATGACTCTTTCATCTCAGCACATCTCTGCTCTCCCTTTATGCAGCAAATGTACCCAGGTGTTACTGTGCATACGGCAGGGAGCACACTACATCCTGAAGTGCCTTCAAAATACAGTCATCACCTCTTTGCAAAGAGAACCATTCAATGAGACAACTGAAACACCCTCAATCACCTTCTCTGTCCACCCCGGACTTCTATGTAAGAAGCAGTTTTGACAAAAAAAACTCTGCTGAGCATTAATCCCCTGTTGACAGAACTCTCCTATTCAGTCAAGTACATTTGATGCTGATAACAATTTAGGCTATGCAAAATACCAGTGTTGATAGTTACAATTTTTAGCTGTCAAATTATACTCCCCTACCAGCAACCTGTTTTCCACTAAAAATGCTTACTGGTTCTCTGAATTATAAAGGGAACAAAGCGAAACAGGAAGCTACCATGGACAAAGCTGTAATTACAGAAGGTTCTGGTGACAACAGCAAGCTCTGGAGCCTTGCTCTTCTGGTTGATTATGATGTCATTATCCCTTCAGTGCATAATGTTTACAGGACTTTACTTCAGGGCCTATCATTTATTCTATATATTAACATCTAGAACTATAACCATGATAACACCTAGTCATTGGGAAAGGCCACAAACCCTGCTGTGGTATGTCTCAATGCCAATGCTGCTGCCTTACTGCATCCGAGACAGAATCACAGAAAATACATGGGTTTTAAAACTGATTGCTGAGGTAAGTCAGAAAAAGCACTGCTAATTGGAGGTGCATTTAAGTAACTGGTAGCTCTGTACTTCTGGTGCTGTTCATTTTAAAAAGTGCCTGCAAAAGATGCTAATTAACCTGTGTCACCTTCACAGCAGGCAAGTCATAAAATGGTTTGGGTTGGAAGGGACCTTAAAGATCATCCAGTTCCAATCCCCCTGCCATGGGCAGGGACACCTTCCACTAGACCAGGTTGCTCAAGGCCCCATCCAACCTGGCCTTGAACACAAGCAGCCCTTCCCCTCTTAAGTCAATCCTACCGGAGAGATGTCTCAGTTAGTATGGACTGAAGTTTAGATGTTACAGGTTTTGGTTCCCATGTGGAAAACGAGAAACAGATGTGGAGTATCTGTTTCTGATTTCTACTGCAGTGTATAGATCAGGAGGAACTTCACTGAGTGAAGCCAGATTACATCTATGCCAACTGCCTTGTAAATATTGCAGAGGATGTGGAATTAGAGCCCTGAAACTTGTTTCAGACCACAAGATCTCCCTCTTCTTCTAACGTCTCAATAACAAACCTCTCATCTCTCTATTTCCAAACCGGATGATGGTATTCCCAGTGAGAACTAACGCTGCCCAGAAGCAGAAAAATATTTTAAAGCTTAAAAAATAAGGGGTTTTGCTCCAAAGCTTCCCATGACTATCAATTATCTGGCATGTTGCTAAAGAAAATGGCATTTAGAAAAAAAAGTGTAGTATTGGAAAGTGAAGTTCTCACATTTGACAAAGAATTTGCTATTGCCCTTGAGATTCTCTCTCAAGATACTGGAAATGCCATATCATGACTTGCTCTACATTGAAAACTAGCAACACCTCTAAGCAAAATAATATTAAAACCCCTGCAGCACTGGAAAAACTCTCAACACCAACAGAAATGTTGTTCCTATTAGGCTTAAATGAATACCATTTTTAATGTGTCCACTTAAAATAAACACATGTATCCACACGGATCTTCCTGTGCAGAGACGGAGCGGATTTTTTTTCTCCTACCTTTTGAAATTTGCCTTGGAAAGGTTTTCAAAGCTACTCTGTCAGAAGCTGAGACTTGGCCAGGCTCCACCCGCGGAGGATCCCGGGAGGCGGCAGGGCCGGCTGGGAACAGAGGGGTTCGCGGGCCGCAGCGCCCGGAGGGGAGCGCGCGCCGGACACCGGGGAAGCGCCTCCGTCCGTGCAGGAACACAGCCTGCCGGCCCAGCGGGGCGCCAGAAGCTGGTTAACTTCAAGTGTTTCCCATTTGTCTCTCGGACGGCAAAGTGAAGGGGAAGGTGTTTAAAACGTGCCTCGCACAATTCATCTTTGTTGTATCAACACTGCGAACTGCCGGTGACGGATTGGCACGGGCAGAACAGCTGAAAAACGATTCAGGACGTTGTGCAACCGGAACGCAACACACACACACCCCCCCCCCGAGGTGGCCGCTCCCGGGTCCCGCGGGCATCAGTTCCCTGTCCCCCCCCATCCCCGCTCTGCCGAGCCTGACCGGCGCCTACCCGTCCGCGCTGAGCGGCGGGGCGCTTGCGTCCTCTGCTGTTCCGCCGTGGCAGCCGCGCACGGGAGGCGGCGGCGCTGAGGGAGCGGAGGGGGCCTGTTTACATGGTGTCTAGTGACAGGACAAGCGGGAATGGCTTTAAACTGATAGAGGGGAGATTTAGATTAGACATTGGGAAACAGTTATTCCCAAATGTGGGTGGTGAGGCACTGACAAAGAAGTTGTGGCTGTCCCATCCCTGGCAGTGTTCAAGGCCAGGTTGGATGGGGCTTTGAGCAACTTGGTCTAGTGAAAGGTGTCCCTGCCCATGATGGGGGATTGGAACTGGATGATCTTTAAGGTCTCTTCCAACCTAAACCCTTCTATGATTCTATGAACACAGGCAAGCCAAAGGCTGGCAGCTGCCTGGGGCTTTGGGAGTTTGTAAACAAAGACTAATGGAAGTTAACATCGTGTTAAAAGATAAGAATACACACTTTTCCCCTCATGTAAAGGGTAAAGCTATTGCATATGGGAGGTAAGAACGCCACTGCAGTATTACAGAATTCATCAGCGGACCAGCAGGCACTGCCTCACTTTAATACCTGATGGTACCGTCAGGGCTGTACCCCAAACCACCCAACTGCACTGGCGCTGGCAGTACAGAGGGAAAATTGGCCAGTGAAAGACATGGAAGATTGCTTCCACCCCAGCCATGGGGACTGTGAGAGGAGATGCAGTGGTCAGGCCAGCCTCGCACCCACCCAGGGACAGGCTTCAGCCTCCGGTCTGTGAGCTCGCAGATTAAGTGCATCAGCCACAAAAAATGAAATTCAAGCACTAAAACTAGTCAAGCAGTCACATAGTCTAGATCTTCCACTCCTTCCATACTAGCCAGCCTGCCTGATGGGGCACAAGGTACGCTGTCCCGTATTTACCGGATCAAACCCAATCCAGGCTAGTAATAACCACAACCCCTCTCACTTCAGCAGCTGTTGGAGAGGCACGCTTTATCACTCTGTCTTTGTTCAGCAAAACATCCAGGGCAACCCCCAGTGTTCAAATTCAGGTAGTTTGTTGATGTTTAAATCTTGACAAAAAGACCAGGGAAGCAGAACAATTATGGGAAATAAACACTCTCCACTTCAGTAAGGCAGAGATAGTGGGCAGGCAGTACCCTACACTAAATGAGTATGGAATGAGAATACGCAGACAGGATTAGCCTAGAGTGTTTACTCCAGGTTTATGAACAAGTGTTAGAGCGAATTTTTAAAAGGATTTATGACATTAACCAAAATTAACTAACAGGTTGCTTTAGGAATGCTATATCTGGACAGTGGAAATACTGGAACCTTTGAAAAAGAGACCAGAATTCTTTCATTCACATCAATTGTCTTAAATAAACAGTGTACTGAGATGAAGCTTCATATTAAATATCATAATTTTAATGGTTTTCAACAGAAGGAAATGGAAAACATTGGTGAAATCAACCTGACAGATGAGGTAGCAGAGCTGCAATTTAAAAAGTAATATCCTTCCACAAGATCCAAGAAAAACGAAATAGAGTTATTTTATTTTCTGTTGCTTTGACTGGCAAGCCCAAATATTTTAGCATGAGTTTTATTACTGAGGAAAAAAACTACGATTATTTCATGAAGATTACGTTGGAGATGCACCTCATACCTCTAATGGCATATTATTAACTTTAGAAATACTGTTTATCCAGCTGTTCTTCTTACTCAAAACTCAGTAGATCAACATAACAGTTATAGCTATGCTTTTTTTCCAGTGTTTTTTGAAATTAACATTCACAGAAATTGACATTTCTGCAAAATATTTTACCTTTGCCAAATCTACAATTTCTGATAAGGATTCCAGTGAAAAATTGTAGCGTGGACATCAGTCAGAAAGATATGCTAGTTCTATTATATCTGTGGGATTATTTCATCATTTTCCCCATTGATGATTACTGATTTGAAATGCGATTGGACCCGATGAAGTAAACACTGAGGAGAAAAGGAAATTATGGAAATCTGTGCTTCTAGTTTACTTGGAGTTTTGAAAATATCTTCTTGGATTTACTGTGTGAATTCACACACTTGTTATTTGCACCCCAAGACTTACATTTCAGTGTGCCAGAAGGACTGAATTGCAAATTTAGTGAAAAGCTCTCAATGACCCATTTTAAGAGATTAATCAGTTCTGCTGAACACTGGCACAGACTTGACTGGAGTTTGCCATCAAAGATAGAAAATTTCTTGACAAGTCTGAAATGCAGGACACTTGCCAAACTAAATACTGTTTAAGATCTTTCTGATTAGTGTAAATATAATGATCATTAGAGCAATGTCAGGGATAGTTATTCAAGATGAAAGAGTGAATATTAAGAGGACCCTGCTTGCTCCCTGATTGCGTTATCTGGAGTTACCTAAACACCAGAGTGTGGTTGCATCAATCACTAGATTGTTATGCACAGGAGAAAAAAAAAAGCGGGGGGGGGGGGGGTCTTTCCTATATAGTTAGAGCATAGAAAGGAACTTCATTATTTCTCCATGGCGGATGCAATCCTTTACCCCTGCTAAACCTAGGAATACAAATGTTTGCTACGGTAGGAAACGTGTTATGGGGATTTACTGTAAACAATAGCTGCCCACTTCTAATAGGACATGGATTTATTTATTTATTATTTTTTATAATCCATGTAAACAGCCTTTTCAGTGGTATTTAATATTCTAGTTAAGGCTGACCAGTTAAGAATTTGATCTGCTAACTAGAAGAGTTAAATGTAACTAGTAGGATTGTCCCAGGAATAATCAATAAGGATTTGTGCTGAAAAATAAAAGAGTAGATGTTGTCTGGCTGGGAAACACAACTGAGAAAAGGTAAGAGGAACATGAAATACCTGAACTACAGGTCCCATCTGGTAAAAGACCAACATTATAGAATGTTTTTCTTGGCCTTCAGTAAACAGATGTTTTTTCCAAAAGACATTCCTCAAAATTAAACAAAAAAGAAAACAAAATACCAGTATTCCCCTGATTAAAAACAAAAAAGTAATAGTTTTCATAATCAATACACTGCAGAGTATTTGGTTTGAGTTATCTACTTCGCACATGTAGACAATAGGATCCTCTTAATGGGTATTGTAAATCTCCTTAGCACAGGAGAATATGGCATCAAATACCAACTTCAGTAACCTTAGAGGTTTTTTGGTCCTAGATTCCGATTGAGACTGAGGTTGTTTAGTGAAGACTGAAATTTTGTTGGCTTCACAAAGAGAACAGACATTCTGCATCCCACATACAGGGATTCATGCGAAGATAGATACAGTTATTTCAGACTGAAAAAGGTACAAATGCTTCAAGTCTGAGCACTAAAGAACAGAATGAAATACTTGTGCTCACACTGAACTTATTCTTTCAACAGGAAAAGAAGAAATAATCACAGTTTACAGGAGGGTCTCTCTGCACCTGCAGTTCAGTTGCTGCGGTCCATCATTTCCATTAACTTTGGAAATAGACTATTTAAAAAATGTTGAGCCACACTTACATAGAACTCTGAATGCTTCCTGTGCCGTCTCCTTGCCTCAGCCTCAACCAGGGCTGGAATCTAATAACTCGGAACTAGTGATTTCCTGGCAGAATATTATATTTCTGCTTACAATCATTCTTTCTGGGAATCGAGGTAGCGCTGTGCAGAGCACTGAATCCCTAACTGTGCAGGCTGGATTAGATTTACTCTAATCCAATGTTTAAAAACAATATTTACCTTGCTTTAGTTGAACTTCAGCCATTTCCTTTACTACTTTGATAATACTTCAGAGATAGTTCTAAGCCTGGACAGGAATAAAGAAAAAAAATGTTTTAGGGAAAATTACAGAAGTCTTTATAAACATGACTTTTTCTAGCATTCTGATATATGCGTGGACATATTTATGTATAATTTATATATGTGTATAATAGAAAATCTAGTATGAATAAATAGTTTACTGCAAATATTTAAATAAAACATGTTGGAGCTAGGGATTGTATGCTATTTGGCACATTCTGTTCTCATTATCAAAAGAATATTGGTGCTTTTCTATTGCACTGTTGATATGAAGGCAACAATAAGGTTTATTTTCCAGGTTTCTAATACTCCAAAGTCTCCTTCACAAGAGACAACACACAATGCACTCAAATTTTGATATTCTTATAATAGATCTATGTAGAGCTACAACAACTTATTTTAATGTGTTCCAAAATTATTTGACTAGTATCAGCCCAGATGCAACTTGAAGATTTATAAATACTACTGTAAGGATCAAAGTTTATTGTCACCACGTCTGGCTACGTGGCAATTATTAAAATGAAGGAGAAAACTGTTTGTGCCAGAACTTGGACCTCTTAATAGTTTAGATTTCTATGTTTAGAACAGAACAAGGAGTTACAACATACAATATTTTGAGGCTTTATTTCCACTCATTTTATTCCATTCAGGATTTCAAACAGAATCCTAAGCTGCCACAGGTTTTGTTTTTGTGTGCACAGTTCTTCCACAAACAGGGCAGAAATTACTTTCAGACAGGAGTCATTATTTAAATAACACATAATTCCACCCAGTTACAAATACACTGGCTGAGCAAGAATATTAAATTAGGGGGAGAAAGACTTGGCACATCTCACCAGTTTAAAGGATTATGAAATGCAGAAAAAGTTCTAGAGGATCTGCAAACCCAAAACACCACAAAGGTCTCTTATCCATAGCTATTTATGCTGCTATGTTTAATGACAAGTTTTGCAAGCAAACCATTTGGTAAGAGTTTCATCCTGAAGAAATAAAAACAGCAACAGTAAAACTTAGTATTTATATAAAATCATAAATATTTAGAGAGACATATAAAAATTAAGTGATGGGTTATTTTCTCAAAAAATTCCTTCTAATTGATACCAAGTGGAAATGAGAGGCCGCTCAAAGGACTCGGGGTGATTCAAGTTCCCACCTTTCTCAGGGGTAACAAAGAGTTCATAATCATTCCTTGAAATCCAGAGGATAATAGAATCAGTCTTAGGTCTCTGTCCAACCTGGGATTCATTTGTTCTTGGCTCCTTGTCTTCAGGATGATCACTTCTCTTCTGCAGAAACAGGGAAAATTAGATCCATCTTCATCCCTGTAATGCTTGCTGGCCTGAATTCCCACCTTGTCCCTTTGATTTCACATGTAAAAGCCTCTCTGAAGCACTTCCCAGCCTGTCCATGTATTTCTGTGGGCCGTCTTCTTTCATAATACCTCTTTTTAGGAGTCTCCTTAAGTAAAGCTGGTGACATAATTAGGTCCTCCATGGACCCTGGTATGCAGATCAATATACCCCCTTACCAGGATAGAAGAGTAATGCTGAAATTAAAACACTCAAGATCTCTGGGATTTTGTAAAATGTGGACTTTCCCTAAGCTTTCCATTTGGCCACAATCATCACAAGAGTTTAAATAGCAGTGGGTCCATTAAAAGCATATTTATATCTTCTATATAAAGAAATTAAGACCTTCAGAAGACCTCTGAAGTGAAAGTAGGAAGACTTAAAATCTTAAAAGACTTAAAATTAATCAAAATTCTTTCCAGTTAGTTATGAAGGTTTTTTCTTACACAGACTTTAGCATTACCAATATTAGAGAGCTTCAGAAGATACAGAAATTAAGGAGTAACATCAAAGAACTAAAGACATATTTCTCAGCTCTTGCTGATTTGTAATAAATCTTAACAATATTGAAGCTCATGGGAAATTATATTTAATTTCCTTTTGTTCACTATCTTTTTTTTTAAGATTGCATAGAAAGTTATGAGAGACTTATTCTGCCTTTTGGAGACCCTGTCTGTCTCTGTCATAAATCCTTAAACAGACACATTGGTCTACTTAACAGACTCTGCTGCTTTCATTTTTCTGTGTTTCTGCACTTCCTGATACCATCTGGGACCACAGGTGGAGCGTTGAAATAAAACATGAAAGAGTTTTCTACTGATGAGATGGCCAGACAGATACGATTAAAGAGATGTGCCAGCTGCCCATTTCCTAGCTCTGAAGTTCCATTATTATATTACCCAGCACTGGGAGTTCCATCCAGTTTGTTTAATTCATTTTAATACTTATATTTCATGCTGATTATTTTTCCCCATCTCAATATATTGCAACCTGAGGATTTTTTTTAAGAGACAAAAATCCTTAGAGTACTCTGAGTAATATTCTATGAAGAAAGAAACAAAAAAATAAAAGGGATTTGACAAACAAGTTCTAAATTGTTCCACAACACCTCACCAACATTCCTTTTACTTTTTTTGACATCAAGCACTGTCTTTACTTTAAATTAACTCCATTTAACTAAGCAGCTAACAGTAATAGTAGCCACATTGTGATATTGTCTGGTAATTGCCCATAAGAGAGTGGAACAAGAGGGAGAAGGAATAGGTCACCTAGCCTTCTTTGACCAAAAGATTTATCCAAATATTGAAACTAGTCCCAGTCCTGAGTAATTTCCTGAAAGACAAAGAAACTTATCACATTTCTGGCAATTATTAAGTTATCCTTGGGGAGATTTGAAGTACTTTTTTTCATTCTTCAGTCTTCAGTTCATGCACACAACAGTGGATAAGTAGAAGGAGTATATGTATAGACACTACAAATGCAAATAATCTTGATTTCACCTTATCTCAGAAAAACCTGCCCAATTTCACCACTCAGTAGATAATGAGTCTGTTCCTTGATTTTACCCTCCTTTCTTTCAGTTCCCATTGCTTCTGCCTTTTCCTAATTCATAAGGAAAATTAATTGCCTCTGAGACCTCTTGTGATAGCAATGTCATTAGTTCCTGGAAATATTCCTTTCTGTATTGACTGCTGGTGAATAATTCAGCCTAGGAAAGGCTTTTAACATCCGGTAACTCTTTTTGACTAAACTGAATCGTCAGTCAAAGGAACAAAAATCCAAATTTATCGCTGGCAAGAATTAAGACTCTTGCTCAAAATTAAGTATGCTGCAGACAAAATGTTATGGATTCAAGGACAACAACCCACAATTGCAGTGCAAAGTCTGACTTCATGATGACCAGAGGGAGGCCTGTTCATGAGACATGGAGGTGTCAATGCCCCTCCACACATGTTTTGGGGCTACAGGTAGCATTGCATGTTCTGGCTGCTTTGTTTAATAGTGAAAGAGCTGCTTCTGCCATGCCACATCTCATTTATGCCAGGATATATTCAGAACAATTCACAGACTGACACAGGAAGTTCATTTGAGTTTCAGAGTGATTTCCTTATGGGCTCTCTGAGAAAACTAGAAATATGAAAATGAACTCTGCAAAGCTCTCACAAAGTCCTATCTATGGACGGTTACTTTGTTACCTATGTTGTTACAATGATGGAGATGAAAAGCTTCTGATATTTCAGGATACTTTATTCACCTGTCAATAAAAAAAAAAAAAAAAATCAAATCTCTAAGCACAACCGCTTCATAACAGTATCACCAGCTACAGATAATCTTACCATGTGCTTTTTCTTGTCAACGGCATCTTGCTCCACAACTTAATTCATATTCTGAAAATTAACAGGGCAGATAAAAGCAGGGCCTAAACTGAAGTCTGTCACAGCAATTTCAGACAGGGCTAAGTGAATTAACAATTGTGAATACACAGAATATAGATACCAAGACCTGCATGAGGGAACCAGAGTTAAACTGTCACTTATGACAGGGAAGGCACAGGAACATCATAGAATAAAATTTCTAAATAAATTTTTAAATTAATATGCCAGCATGTTTACTCTCAAAGTTAAGGAAAAGAAAACTAACAGGTTAAGAGAGGCTTCAATCTTGATCACAGATTGTAATAAAGCCATATTTTAATTTGTAAAATACAGGTGTATATTTTTTTATGTCTCACAGGTTTTTCTCTCCTAGTTTCAGTACAAATATATCTTCTAAATTACCTGGAAGGCTGAAGAACAGCTGACAAAGTGAGCTTTCTTCTGTGCATATATAAAATATTTAAGAAGAACTGGTCGATCTTCCATTTTGTTTCCTAAAGCAAAGCAAAGGTAGATAACCAGCCTACAGGTATAATTTGGATCACAGGAAAATTCCAGCTGTGTTAGTTTGAAGGTCATCCTTTGAAAACTATGTGTAGTATGTGTCTTCTATACTTTATAAATAATACTTTCCTTGGATTTGTTAGCATGTCCTAACTATCAACCGCAACTCCTGGTTTGCTTGGCAAGCCTCCCAAAGTCAACAGATGTTTTCTCCTTCCTATCTCTTCAGTGAGCAAATGACTTCCAAATGATATCCATCTCTCCTTAAACATAGGGTGACTCCTTTTATCCTGGGGTTTTCTTCTGAGATCTAGTGTTTAGAAACTTGTTAAAAAAAAAGGACCCCTTTTCAGAGACCATGCACACTCTTTGTGTTTGCAAAACTATACTATGGGCCACCAAGGCTAATAGACAATATAGCCAACCAGGCTTGCCTCTGAAGTGTCTCAGGTGTGAAAATCTGTAATTCAAAATGGATTTGCATGGCATGTTCTCTACCTAATAAAACTGATTCTGTTTACCTGCTTGAAGGCTTTAATTTGGAAAGTGATTTGGTGTCTGCCCTATACTGTCTGACAGCTGCAGTATGAACTGCTAGGATTCAAAGGACATGCATAGATCATCTACTGCTACTTCCTTTTGTACTTTCATAACTAGAGGCAACATAGGAAATGGAAGGAAAAACAAGACTTCTCAAGCTTGTGCTGAGTTGAAAAATTACAGTTAAATTAAGTCAGCTAGCTTTCTCATGCTAAAATAAACCAGACATTTTTCAGAGTTAACATTCTAGACCAGACACAAAATCCCCAGAAGTATAATCATGAGAGTATTTTTCAATCAGCGCTTATTACAGTTAAGAATCCTAGACATATTTTAAAACTCAGCTGAGCGCTCTCTATTCACACAGAAACCTCAATTAGTTAAAAATACAATTTTGCAATTGTTATTTTTGAAATTTGTGTTTGATAAAGTACAGTAGGCATGCTTTCAGAAAAGAATATATTTGCTAGCACTTTAAAAGCATATATTTCAATGTATATTTTAAAGATAAACTTCTGTGACATACTTCAAGCAATTTGCAATTATGAAAATGTAATTTGCAAAACGATCACATTTTTGTGATCAAAAGGAATTTATGAAGAAATAAGAATTCTGGTATCTTACTCTCAGTTTTCAGAGAGTTATGACTGTTCAAACCGGAATACTCCATTCTCTTACATAGCCAGCTACTCTTCCAGGCATTCTAGTATTAGCAGGTCTTTTTATAACCCTTCTCAGAGTAGGCTCTAGCAGTGTATTATCCAAAATGGTAGACCCACAAACCCTAGTAACTTCAAAAGGAAGACCTGGTGGGCTCTTTCCATCTCAGAAGAGTTGGTGTTCAGTGAATAATCTGGGAAAAATGGTATTATGGGAGAAGAAGTAATCACCCATGAACAAGCCATCTAGCACAAAATACAAACTGATCTTTAACTGGTACACTCTGTGACACTAAAATTTAGCAATTATATTAGGCTTTATTTTTAAAACCCTTTACCAGCATTGGCAAATTGTAGCCACAGTCTTGTGAGTGATTGACTTACTGTGAAACTAGAAAAAGGTGGAGAAAATTTAAAAAAGTACTTATCCAGACCACAAAGACAGACAGTGTTTCAAGCTCAAAATAAAAAGAAGAAGAAATTCCTGGATCTCAGCTGCGTAATCAACCACAGGTTCTCTTTGTACACATACAACCAAAAACACACGCAAATGTAAACTTTACAAAATGTGTGTTATTAATGTCTCCAATGCATTGGGCATCTATATGTTTCAGATTTTCACAGGGTGATCTTTGGTGTTGGTAAAAACTCAATCCACAGTCCGTGCAGATTAAATACATTATCTACCAAAGCAAATATAAGAATATATGTCACCTGTCAGAGAGTCTGCTCTGTGATCATTTTTGGCCTGCAGGAATGTAGTTCTTTCTGAAAAGAGGTAAAATTCTAACACACAGGTATGTTCAAGGAGAATCTGATATGAAAGTAAGTTTGTTACAGGAAATACTGTGTGAGCAGCAAGTGAAATGCTGAGAAGCTATTAAAGAAATAATGGAACTCTCATCCACTTGGTAACTGGCTGTTTCAGGTCAATATAGGCTTGCTGTAGGCTCAGGCAGAGCAGAAGGTTTTCTAAGGCAGCAAACTCTGGGATGTTAGCAATAGCCTTGGCCTGATTGCTTCCTTTGCCCACGCCTGAGGTCTGGAAAACCAGTATGGCTGCTTCTGAATCAGTGTGGGTTTGACATAAGCTCATTCTGTGATGTGGGGAGGTCTGTCTAAACAGCAGCTGTCAGACCATCATTCCCAGGGCAGTAGGAGCAGCAATCCCTACTCTCCAATATTCTTACCTATGTCTGGCTTCCTAGATGTCGGTCCCCACTTTTTCCTGTGGTAGGACCCTCCGATGAAACAGCAAAATTAATGGTTTTCTACATTGCTGAAGAATTGGGCCAGCTCTGATTTGGTATCACATTTTCTAATGACCAGTAAGTGGTTAGTAAAAAAATCATTACTCTTACAAAAGGCCTATGTTTTTAATCCTAAAGATGGACTGGCACCATTGCAAGGAAAACCACCAGGTGCTGAGGCTCAGTAACTAATAAGCTGATCTGCTTCACTGCCTGCCTCCACCTTTCACTAAATAGGCTGCAGTCATAGACTCTGGCTTTACTGCTATTCAGGGATCTCTGACACATCTTTGAGACCGACGTCAAAATTAAAACAGACAATTTATGAGCATGGACCACCTACACAGATCGAAACAATTTGTAATTCTGTACTTCTCCTATGATACAGTGTTAAAATCTTTACTGTTAGTATAGTTTAGCTTCTTTCGGATTACAAATTCTCAATTTTAGTTTGCATGTAAAGCCTGGAATCAGAGAAGCCATTTTTCACCATAAGCAGTATTTCTTCCATTTGATATACACCAGGAATCATCACCGAGCAAGCATTTTCCCCATCATTACTTTTTTCTCATAACAGAGCTGTTGGATGTGAAACAAAAATCTGGATCTCTAACCACAAAAATCCAACCAGGAGCACAAAGCAACAGAATCCTTAAAAGGCTGCTGGTTTGGATTTTGATTTTAAATATAGTATTAATAAAGCACTTTTAAAATTAAATATGGCTGAAATATGCAAGCAAGAGGACATAATGTAAACTGAATTGAACCTGAAATCACAAGTCTTCATATGCCAGCTTCACATGCAGCAACATTTTGAACATCAGAGATATAGGGATGAGGAAAAAAGTTGTGAATCTGTGATTCTATTTGATCCTATCTTCTCTCTGCAGAAAGTACTGGCATAACTCTTCAAAGCTTTGGTGTATTCTAAAGAATTTATTACCTTCACATCCATTAAATGAACTGTAAATTTTAACACTGTTTATAGCTAATGCCTTTAATAAAATAATGGATTTCAATAAAATGAAATTACTATCCTTCTTACTATATATTATACATTTTATTGAAATTGAGCCAGGATTAAAATATAAAAACCCCTGCACAGTAGTTTTTAAATATGAGGTTAGAGCTCATGTTGTGCTTCCTCAGATGTTTGTTTTGGACCTGAAGTGCCATTTTTCTTAGTCATGAAGTCACATTTAAATTGCCCTTGTGCTTTATTATCTGTTGGCATATGTTTCATCACATTATACGTTAGAAGAAAATATATTACTGATAAAGACACAAATGTATGTTTGTTGAATGTTTCTTTGACAAACCAAATGAAAAACCCAGGAGTTTTGATAGTTCTTTTTCATTCCATAACATTCAAAGATTGTTTTCTAATAATCTGGCACATTTCAAAGAAGTGCACAGCCACCCAAGTCCATGTTTCTGAATTCACTGACTTTAACAGAGGTACACAAAAGAAGAAAATGGCCTATTTTTGCTAATAAAATACTAGCAGAGAAAAGGAAGGGTTGTATGGAGAAAAAAAAATCACTGATTCAAACTGTACCCCACAGTCTGAGTTTGTCGTCTGTATTTGTGATGATTTCCTGGACTGCTGGGCCAACAAGTAAAGTATGAAATAGTGAAAGACATGTGGGATAATCATGACTGCATTTCAACACCCCCATCTACTCAGAAAATATATCTCAGTCATATAAGAGATCCATGAAGACATCTAGGTGCAGAATTTGCTATATATAGCAATCACAAAGGGGCCTGAAAGGGAGTCTTGATAACTGACAAAAAAATTCAATATATCATTGGTGTTATGCCAGATACGTGCCCCACTTAGTTTTTTCTTAAACAGAGGTTTTCTCAGTTGTAAGATTTATTGCTTTATTTCTTCCAATTTCTGCCTCTCATAAGCTATCTAAAATGCAGAGCAATGGCATTCTGCCATGTATCTCAGGATATCACTTTCCCATCTGTCCAGATCAGGTACCCGTCCAGACTAAAATGAAGCCATTCTCTGTTGCACATCTAGATTTAATTCTGAAGGAAGTTCAGGGCTGTGAATGATGGGATGTGCACCTGCATCTGACCCCAATGCAGAATCAAAGTGCTGCTTGGGCATATGTCCATCACCACCTTAATGCATGGCAGGAAGTCCTGGATCTCCTTCATAGTGCCTCTCTAGCTTCTGTCTCTTACAAATGTCTCTTACGGAGGTCAGCCAGATCCTGTCAGATCCTGTGCTGGAGACCATTTGTCACGTTCCTCTAAAATCTCATCAACAATTCAGTTACCACTCATGGCACCGTTAGGGGTTCTGTTTCTTAGGAAAACCAAGCATTGAGCTTTCTCTCTAACAGGTAGTCTTGACAATTGAATCAAGTCCACCATGAGTAAATCAGTTCTGAATCATCTTCCACCATGTTCTCAATGCAGATAAATGCTATTCCTTGTCTGATTAAGATGCCCAAATTGGACTTTGCCTTTGGTGACCTGACTAGAATTTTTGCAGTGTTTGATATCTGCTATGGGAAATTATTTTTTCTGTCCTTTTTCTGGATCTAGAATAGTGCTGCTTCCGAAGTATTTATAAGTTTCATAATTTAATTATTCCTTCTCTGAAAAAAAGAAAAACATTTTTGCTTGTTCACAAATGTACTGACAATTTCATTGTGTGTCCCATAGTTCTCAAATTGTAAGATCTATAGTAAAAAAAAAAATCTGCAGTTAAGAATATAGTGCAACCAGACAGCAGCACTCTTGGATTGTCCTAGCTTTTTTAAATCAGAAATTTATTATGTTTTCGTCAATACCATTTGGAACTCACTTTCCTGTTCAGCCTGTTCTTGAATCTTGCACCACATAGAGGCTTCAAAATGTCACAAAATGCTTCAGTTTGTTTCTGATGCCATGCCTGACCTTTTTCATAATAATTTCTCATTTAATGTCACCATTCTCAATTTTATTGCAGGAACAATTATGCAAAGTTAGAAGACATTTAAGCAAACAGTCCAATATACACTTTAACCACTCACTCTACCCCAGGAAAGGAAACAAAAGTTGCCAATTATACGTATACAGCTCAGCAACACCAACACCACAGGTTGTCAATGACAGAATCAGACTTTATGCACAACTTTCTGTGTTTACTCCCATGCTCAGTCCACATCCATGACTGCTTCCAGGACAGACTTCAGGGTCACCAGAAACTGCAGATTTGAAAATGCTCAATGATGCTCTCTGCAACAAAATCATGTGGGTAAAGTTCAAAAACAACCAGCTCAGCGTATGCACCTTAGTCTGTCCAAAAAGAAATTGGCCTCTATGGAATGCACAGTAAGAGCATGATAATAAACTTATCATAAAGACACTCTTTTTTAAGCCTGTTTGGCCTCTTTCACACAAATATATGCCTTTACAGCTGTTCAGGTTATTATCTACTTTCTTTACCTTTCTACATTTTACAGTTCTAGAACAGATTTAAATTTTTGGCAAGCATCTCACTGAATATGTACATCACAAACAAACTTGAAGTAAGTGTAAGCCTTAATTTTATTATTAGGGCTAGCTAATAGAAAGCATCCAAATATATGCTTTCTTCAGTATTTAGACCGGTGCCTAATCTCATGGAATAAAAAGTGTAAGAAATTTTCCAGATGGACCAAAATACCCTACTACTTGCTTAGAGTTTCACAACACGAACACTTCAGGTTGAACAGCTGCCAGGATGTGTGCGTTTGCGTGTGGTGCACACATGTGTGCATGTATCTCTCTCTTGCTCTCTCTTTTCCTACTTTCATAGAGTCTGCTCTCTGACTTCGCTTTTTTTTCAGCAGTTTTTGCCCATCCAAAATATGTAGACACTAAGTTAAATCACTCGTTCTGTTTATGTGGCAACAAGTTCAGACTTCTTGCCGAAAAAATGTTCTTGGCTTTGGACAAAGCAGGCTTTGAGTTGATTCCATCTGTTTTAAATACACCACAAATCGTAGTATGGAAACCATTGCCTTCAACTGGTAGCCAATTTGCTGAATAAACCTATATTAAAAAAAAGTAGGAATGATTCAACTGCAGACTGTTTTCATATTTTTATATCATTTAATTTCAAAGGAATTCAATCCTTGTATGGAAGAGGTTTAAATGCTTCTGAATTTGTCTTACTGGGTACAGGGTCAACTAAATAAATGAACAAAAACACTTCTTTCAAATTCGTGAATTGCTATTATCAGTGTGGGAAAAAGGTTTAGGCTCTTTATATTCTTACACAGTACCTTTCATAAAGGGACCTGAGCACTGTTGTAAAGGTAAGCTTTCAATCTCTCAGCAGTTTTACTTCTTTTTAGGTTCTATTACTGCTTGAAAAGAGGCATTTGAGAGAATTTGTGAGTCAACAGTATATAGAGCCTTGGGAAAAGCAAGATATTCTCTACTTTGTCTTTAGTCTGTTTTGGGAATCTGGACACATCTCTGTACTCCTCCTCTTTTCTCACATCCTATTTAACTTCCACTGCTAGTTTTGGAAAGGGAAAAGGGTTTCTTTAACAATATGCATGGACAGCATGAGCAATAAGGACTCCCATACAGTGGGATCTGTTTCTTGATGGAGGAAGAGCTCACGAAAAGTGATGCATAGCAAGCAGGAGGTCATCCATTTCCTTCACATTCCTCCTGCTTAAATATTTGTCTTGGGGACCTGCAGTGGCAGAAATAGCAGCTCAGTACTGCCTACCAGGTCCACACCATCAAGCACAACTGCAATGAAGACTTCTTCAAGGGGCAAGGAAGAAAGCAGAACAACAGTCCTGGTAGACTTTTTTCCTCACAGTCTCATGCAGACCTTCTCTGGCACAGAGCTGAGTCTGAACCTGTTGAGATCTGATACTATCTCTCTGCTCCCTTCATCTTCTCTTTAGAAGAATAGCATGACTTGTTGCAGCCCCTGGTTTCCCCACAGATTTGCTCCCTTTTTTCTTAATAAGATCCAGCCACTTTAGTTTACCACTTACACTCCTCAGGCACACTCCTCACTCCTCCTACCCTCTCCAGACTCTTCCATAGTGTATTACCAGGCTGGAGAATTGAAAGGAAGCCAGGGAAGCTAGCAAAATATACTACACCTTGCCAGAGAGCAGGGCACCTTCAGCTTTTATGTCTATATGAATATATGAATATTTTATGTCTATATGAATACATAAATATATTGCTTCTCCCATTTTATTAGGCCTAAACAAACCAAGGAAAACAAATACTCTTTACAATCTGTTCCTCAGAATTGTTTTCAAACACAGTCCTTTGGACTCCAAAAAATTAGAATTATAGAATCATAGAATATCTCAAGTTGGCAGGGACCCGTAAGGATCATCAAGTCCAACTCCCTGCTTCTCACAGTAAGTTACATCTTTTCAGATATTGAGTAAAACATGTTATGTATATCCTTTTGTATGATTTTATATGAAAACTAATCACAGGATTTATTCAACTGATTGTTTACTCAAAAGATCATAGCAGATACTGGAGTAAAACCTTGAGCAACCTATTCAAATATATCTTGCAGCCCACAGCACAGGGGTCTTCATTATGCTTCTAAAATCAGGCATAGCATGGGAATGTGCTCTGATTTATCCTACATTATGGAAAAGTGAGTCTTTCTGGTATATGTTTCTGTATAGCCAAAATTTAGAATAATATCAGGGCTTCATGACTTCAGTAAACAGAAAAAAAAAAAAAATCCTATTCCTTCACTTGAAAACAATTCATATGTGTCCTAACTGACATAAAGTTTCCCTCTTATTCTATCTACACACCTTTTATGGTAGAAGATATTATGGAGTATAACTTACAGAGAATGAAGAAGTAGCATATAAAGGTATGCAAAATCAAATTAAAACTATGCTAACAACTGACCTGTGATGCTAGTTTTTCCCTCGTTTCTATATTATGTTTCTACTTCATCATGTCTCCTAGTGCTGCCTGAACAAAATGGATGAGAAGCAAGAGGCAGGTCTGCCCTGCACCTCAACTAGAGGTGCTCCTTCCTCAGCAGAGTGCAAGGCAGGATGCTGCTGCTGCATGTGTGGAAGTAGTGGCAACCTGTGGGTGCTCTGAGGAGTTCGAGATAGGTGGAAGTTACATAACCTAGAGATATAATGAAGGAAAAATCTCATTTCCTCTACCATTAAGGTGCCAAGATACCCCTGAAAGAACAGACCCATGAAAGGTTAGAGTAAGAATTCAATCCCATTCACAAGCCCACTTCACATCTTTAACCCCTCAGCCAAAATACATATTAGTATTGCAATACTTGTTGATCCTTTCTGCTATCAATATTATTACAAATTTAACTGATGAGATATTTCATTGCTAATCTGCCAGTGCTATTACTGTCTGCTCCCTGGGTTAGGACTTGGCCTTCTTTTGCTTTCCAATAAATTACATTTTTTCATCTCTTTCTAGTGAATATGTATTGTAATTTCTTCTGAGGACAAAACTTCATACCTTCATAGCACCAAAAACATGAAGAAAGGCATTAGTAATTAAACCATGCTTATCCTCTCACTTCTCTAAATTTGCATAGCATGGCTTAGGGACAACTGGAAAGTATTTCCATACAACAGTGAACCAATTCATTCACTCAATTATTTTGGACCCTGAACACCATATATATAAACTTTATACAGTTTTAAGCATAGCTCAAACCCTTTTGCCTCTCTTAGCAATGGTACGAAATGACCTTACATCAGTAACTTCTCAGCATAGTAAAATCTTCTATGCCATAAAAAGAGACCTTCAAATGACTTCTAACTGTGTTGCAATTTTCACTTCATCACCTGTGACTACTCCTCAGCAGATATCACTCTTAAATCTCCAATTAGATATATCAAAGAAGGCATCTTTCTGCTATATTCTTAACTTTTTATTAGCTTGATGAAACCGTTGGAATCTGTAGCTTTACTGAGTCATTGCTCCAGTTTGGCAGTGTCAGATGGATCTTGTACTGTGATCTGGGAGCAGGCTGAGGCTCTGGTGCTTACAATGATGTCCTTATAAGGCATCTTGGTTCACTTCAAATCATTGCTTTTTCTATAAAGCTTTCATATTGCAGATGCTCAGGAAGCCGAGAGCTCGCATTGCTGATCGCAACACAATGTTGTTAGGTAAGAAATAACAGCTGAGATCCTGACTTCTATATACCTCCACAGACAGAGTATCAATGTAGGTTTGAGAGGAGGAAGGTTCATTCTTCTTTGTAATTTTATAATCAGACCAAAAAAAAAAAAAAAAAAAAAAAAGCAAAATTTTCTAATAATTTTTAACATGCAGTTAATCAGAACTAACTGGAAAAAGCCATAATCTCAGATTTGAAATCGTAAAAAGTGCAATCAGTCCTTTTTTAAGTAGTTCTAAGTAAAGCATTCTGGCTGCCCTTTCACTTCATTAATGTGCTGTTCCTGTGAATTCAGCACTCAGCTTTGTGTGCTTTGTTCTCTTTTCCTACAGCAACACCTACTGTTAAAAATAAACCTGAAATTTTTAATTACAAGTCCACAAGGTTATTTTTAAGTAACCACTAACAGCTCAAACATTCAAAGTGATCCTAATCCTGTTATGCAATGTGTTTTGTTTCCCCAACCACGTTTTTAGGGAGCAATCTCATACCTAAACTGGTCTCTGGATGTAAAAGACAACTCTCTGAACCTAACTAGGGGAACCTGACTGAAATATCTGAACTGACATTCCACCCTGCACTAGGTCAGTGACAAAACTCAGATGTGGACTGAGTTTTTAAACCCAGTGCACAACCTCATTCCTGACTTAAAATAAAAATACCAAAATAAAAAGCCTGATTTAAGGAAAAATAAAGCCATGCTATAAAATTCAATCTGCTTTTACTTTAAGATTTCAGTTTCAGTAGGATCCCAGGTTTTGGATTCATTTCTATCCTTAATTTTATGTAAGTTGTGAGGTAAAACTTTAGATTTAAAATTTAGTGTTCATGCTTTGAAGAAAAGCAATAAGGCTCAGAACATGAAGGCCTACAGAAAATCCAAGTACTGTGTCAAGTTTGGTAAGCTAAAAAGTTAAGTGAATATTTAAATAACAAAAAAATCATGGAGTTTGTGGTTTATTAGGCGATTATTTTGACAGAAGGCTGGTTCACAGCTTGTGTTCAGAGATTTATAGAAACTGACAGCAGAGCTACCACGATTTCTTGTTTTGAAAAAATGCATTCTATGTTTTTCTGTGACTAAGGTCACTGCACGTCATCATGTTCCCTAGAGCATGCTGTGAGCAAAGTTCAGCCCCAACTAGACTGTTAGCAGACTGTTTTTTTGAAGTCATGTTCTATGTCTGTCTTTTAGACCTTAAAGGATTTAGAACAGTTTTATAGACAGAAACATTCTGTGACTAAGTTATACTTTGTCTGAATTTGGATTACTCCTATATTCAGAAGATGAGCTATTTAAATGAAACACCTCCTTTGATGTGAGCTAGCTGCAAAAACACACAATTTTTTATTTTCAGAAGTTCTCACAATGGAATTTTGCTAACCTTCAAAGATTAATAAAAACTTTAAAATCTCAAATTCTTAATAAAAGAGAAGCATTTTCCATTGCTCTCCTCAGTCTTCCCTAATCCAGTCCTTTGGATAAGAACCTCCATTTTTTTATGTATTGCCCTGACATGTCATTTCATATATGCACGAAGGTAAGAATTTCCTATGGAGAGACACAGTGATAATTTTTGAATGCAGGATCTGTGAATAGATGGTAGCCCAGTAATACTACTAACTGCTTGGGTCAGCCAACAGCTCTCAGCACTTTCTGTTGACTTCCCTTGAAGTCTATATAGATTCATTGACCTTTGTGTTCAAACAGTCTCTGTTTACCCATTCAGTCATCAGAGAGAAGGATATGCATGACATACACTGGAACAGGTTGCCCACAGAAGTTGTGGATGCCCCATCCCTGGAAGTGTTAAGGCCAGGTAGGACAAGGCTTTGAGCATCCTGTCTAGTGAAAGGTGACCCTGCCCATGGTAAGGCGGTTGGACTAGGTGATATTCAAAGGTTCCTTCCAACTCAAACCATTCTATGATTCTATGATTTGTTGACTGACAATATCAGTATTCAGTAATCCCATCTAATCATAAAGTACTCACTACTAGAAACTTGGCTTTTGCCATCTTCATGTAGTAAAATACTCATGGCTCAAACTGAAAAAAAAAATGCCTTCCAGGACCACTACAAAAAAAGGCAAGAAGAATACATCACAGGAACTCAGAAAAAGACTGTACAGAGGCTGCTTTTCACCCAAACCAGACTCAAAAAGAAATACAGAAGACACACGGAGGCTGAACTGCAGGCCATACTTTAACCATTTACATTGTTTGTCTTTGTAGAATAGAACTTCAAAAAAATATATCTTTATGAAAGAAATTGCCACAGGCCTGGTTAATAATCCATATGTCCTATGAAGCCAAATCAAACCATCCTTTCTAAGCAGGGCAATCGGTGCATATTAAGAAGACCCTGCACCTCTATGGAGTAGTTTAAATATGCATAGGCTTATTCTACAGTGAACGGTCATAAGATTTTATCTACAGAAAATGTCAATTATTCACTATTGTTTTACCACAGCATGATGTTTGATAATCATGTCACAGGGCTGAGTCTGGCACAGATCACAATCTGCTACAAGCTTATGGTTTATGGAGTTACTTCTTCAGCTTAACTGGTAAAGATGGGTCTAGAATCTTGATTGAAAGAAAGCCTGCTGCAGTCCATGTGAAAATTTCAACTGACTTCAATATGCTTTTGTTCAAGCCTTTTCAGCTGAGCATCTCCAATGGAGTTCAACTGATGAAAGCAGCATTTGTGTGTGGATGTGATTTGCTATGTAAACATATGACGGAATATGCTTTCTGTGGATTCTTTGGCTGGCAACAAAGAATCTGGTAAACATTCACCCCCTTCAGACTGCAGTTTCAGCAACTGTAGTTTTGTTTTTTCTGAGAACTGTGTGAACAGAAGCTAAATTTCATAATAGCTCTCTAAACACTGCTGTCTGGTTTCTGTTAACATTTCCATTACCACGGCTTTTCAGATGGATTCACAACAATGCTGAATTCTCGAGGTGGTAGGGAGATTGTTCCTCACTGGGCGTTTTTTACTACATAGTTCAAGTGTCATGAAGGAAAATTAAGAGACTCACCTAGGGTGAGCAGAATCAACTAAGGGCCCAAGTCTGGCTAATAATAACCATGTAATAAACTTGCAAGCAGAACGAAAGCTGAATGCCTATCTATTGTTGGCAAGATGTGGCCTAGAGAGGATGGTCCATGGCTGATCAAAAAGGATTGTTATCAGAACTGTTTGTGGATTTGTGTAGTTGAATTTGCACTAATGCACACAGATAAATCTTCCTATCTTGTAGGATTGTACCTTGGTAGACATGAGTAAACTTCCAGTGTGACCAAGAATCTAAATTTTTTAAATTTATGCATATAAAATAATTTTACATGCTTCTAATCGGGGGGGAAAAAAAAAAACAAACCACAAAACACCCCACCAAAAACCAACTTTATTATTTTCATCAAGTCACTTCAGGAAAGCTATTACACTACTGTATTCTGTAAAAGAATTTCACATTTTGGCCAAGATCATCTGGTAAAGCTTATTTACATTCAGTGAAGACATAACACAAGAGACTGGGGTAGCACTAAGCTTTATCTCAAAGGCAACTTGGAACTGAGTTATCATTTTTCTATTGTAGGTAGCAATCGTAGAGGGACATTTCTATCAATAATAATTTCTCTGATTTTGTGGATGCACTGCCGTTGTACAAGTGAATAGACTTGGAGAAAAACTATCCCATTCATAAATCAGGCTACAGGATGCAACCTGGAAAAGGTTAAAGAATACCTCTTTCATACGCACCTGGATAAAGCCAACAAAACAGAGAAAGCTGCCTAGAGGGAATAAGTCTGCCCCTGGCTGATGGATGCAGAGAAAAGCTTCTGATAATTCTCACCCTACTTTCAGCTTAAAGTGCATTCTAACTATGAAAGAATAGCTATAGGTACAAGTTACATTGTTTCACAATACATATATCTCCTTCACTGGAGCTGACAAGTTCTTCAGTTGACATAAAAGTCTCCTTTCAGGGACTACTACTGCAGTTCCAGTATCTTGCCTTCCCAGTATGTACAGAATTGATCTCAACATCTGACAGAAGCACTAAGAACAATCTCAGAAAGAATTAAAAAGCAGAATCTTGGAAGTAAATGTACATGAACCACAGGTCATAAATAATGTCATCTCAAAGGAAAAAAGAATCTCCAAGAACTTCCATAAACATATTTGCTCCACAGATGCACTGCCAGATGATTTGCACTGCAGTAAGATGTGAAGTGCACATGCATTCACGTGCTATATTTGTTATATGACAGTGTTGTGAGCATAAAGTTGTGGTGCTCTCAAAACTGTCTGCTCTGCCTTACTCTACTTCTATAGACATTGTTAAGCATTTTAGTTCTTAAACATTTTAGTAAGGCAGCGATTTCAACAGAAAAGGAGTTTCTTTATTGTTTGTAATGCACTTTGAGATTTACCATAAGGAGAGATGGTAAATATATTTGTATTACTTATACAAGTATAAAAAAAATAAAACACATTTGTGCACACACACATACACACACACTCATGTATGTAAAAATACAATATATAGACAGCTAACAAAAAGACAATAAAAAATTATCTAGACTAATAATGAGTAATCTGAATATGAGACTAACGTGCTATTTAAAAGATAAAGCAGCACTATAGATGCTATACAGTGACTTGTTTTCAGAAAATCACTTTCCAGTGACTCTTTCCAGAAAATCACAAATGGCCAGTCCCTGACCTTAGGTGACCATGTGGCAAACATACAAGTACAGAAAGGCAGGGAAAAGGATATAAATATTTTTTCATATAGTCTGTCAGGGAGACATATTTTCACTTATTTGAAACATTTCCTATAAAGTTGAGTATTTAATATTAGTCAAAAATTCATAAATTAATCTTTATGATTTCACTGCCAGGGACACTTGAAGGAAGCTTTGAGAGCAGTTTCAGACTCTAGGAAGTGAAAAATTTTGCTGCCCAAAGAGGTATAAAAATGCCAGTTTCACAAAATAAACTCTGCTAAAGTGATCAGACTGCAGACTGAAAAATCTAGTTCAGAAGTAAAAAATGTAATAGCAAACCAGGGCAGTACAGACTAGATATAACATTTTCAGCAGCAGACAAAGAGAACAAATTGGTTCAGTGGCTGCCCTGAAGGAAATTCTTGACTGCTCTGTAGTATCTCTGAGCAAAAAGACAAATGCTGGGAAGTGACAACAGCTTCAGCTGCCTTCCACAAGGTGTGTTCAGGAGGCCCCACAAAATCTGCAAGTGGAGTGCTGCCAAGGCTATTCTTAGTTTTGCCTTCTTTTGTGTCTTCCTACTTTCGCGGTTCATATCTCCTTGCTTTTTGTTTCTTTCAGATCTACAGTTAAGTTCTCTTCCACTCCAGGATATTCCTGAAGTCCGGTGTTAAATTATTATGCTTTTTAAATGTCAGTATTTAAGAAACATAATAAAGTTATATGTTTCCTGTAATTTCTTCTAGAATAAGCATAATTTCTCACATATTTTCTTTAAAACATTCTTTGCCAAAATAGTGACCGTGAGGATTTGAGTCTCATCTATTCATGGAAATGTTTTTTTAACAGAAAACAAGGGTTCTGTGGTTTCATCCTGTATTGCAACCTTCCAGCCTAAGACCATCTAGGACAAAACAGAAGTAACAGAAAGCTTTGTTTTTCCAAGGCAGCAACTGCTTGTAGGTGAAAAATGAAGGTGACACCTCCACTCCATTACAATGGCATGGCTTGTTACAAATTTTCACATAGCAAAATATAAACAAATCAATACGCAATTACTTTCGTTTGTAGAGACAAGCAAAAAATACAAAAAATTGAGTGTTCTCAGCTGGCATTACTTGTAGACTGGCTGGCAGCCTCTGCAGAAAGAACAAGGAATACTAAAATACTATTTCCAAGTCACTTTATAGAAGTGCTGGCCAGACAATGTGGGAAATTGGCCTTCCACTTGTCTGTGACACCCGTATCAGATTTAGAAGATAAAGGGACTAACAGAGTTTCTTCTGAAGTGATTATTGTAAATGTGTTGGCACAATTTTTCTCTGACAATCAAAATGTATGGATTCATTCCCAAAGCTCAAAATGAAGCCTCGCACCATTTTGGATTGCCCTGCAATGCTTAGCTAGGTGTCTCTGCTCTGTCAGGCAAGGGCAACAACAGAAAATATAGATACATCTTCTGCAGGGGTTACAAGAAAGTATATCCTCCTGTAAAGCTAAGGCATATTACCTCATCTAATTCTATACCATGTTTTCAATCCAGTTTCTGCCTTTGCTAGTCCCAGTAGGAATGCACTATAGACATCAAAGGCTCAGAATTTTGTCAGTCTTGAGGATATCATAGAAGCTACAGTCTTGCAATTCATCCTGAATGAGTTGTTTACATGGAAGTCAAACAGCCATGGAATTTCTTGAAAATAGCCGAGGATCGTTCCTACCTCCTGTCCAGCACTCTTCTAAAAACAACTTCTGTGGCCATACGTCAACTACCATTGAATGAGATTCAGAGCTGTAATAAAGCTGTTTACTGCTTCACTCTGGACACAGTTTTCTTATTCATGTGCCCCAGCCCATAACTGCTAAAACACATACTACCTCTTATTGCTGTGGCCTGAAATTTGTGAACAGTATGCAATAGTGATTTACAAGGAGCTCCTCTCACTTTTATTCCTCTCTCAGGAATAGGCTGGGAACCTCTACACACAGCTGTCTGAACTTGAATCATTTTCAGATAAAAATATTATTTATGCTCTAAAATGTCCTAAGAGCCTCCTAGACAGAGTTGTACCTCGTTAGGATCTGCCCATTTTCACATGTGGGTGAACCAGGCAAGATTCATAATGGAAAATCGCAGCCCAGATCTGCATTTAGGTGAACCTGGACTATGCACTGCATACACAAAGTTCAACTAGCTGCTTGGGAGGTCATTGGACTTTCAGCCTGACCACTTCAGAAAAATACTGAACTTTCTCATTGTTTTTGCTGAATCTGTTTATTCCTGTGTTCTAGATCGTTCTTTTTTTCCAAACATCCCTTCTTAGTCTGAGTACACTTTTTCCAAAAGTGTATATTGGTCATTCTGTGATTCTGTATTTTGGACATCAGGAGTTTTAGCTCAGATATAAGACACATTGCTCCAAGTAAGTGTATTTTGACAGTGGATACAATCCAGAATGTAATATCTAACACCTGGGAAGTCACATCAAAGGATATTTGGTAAATTCAATCCTTTAAAATTATGTCATTCAGCGTCTTTAATTATACTTTCTGTTTTAGTATCTTTGTGCATTAAGTCTGTAAAGGGATGTTGTATTTGATGCAGGAGCTAATCTTAATCCTTTAGCAGCTGCTAAATTCGAGTGTGTATTCATCGAGTTTTGTTAAGGTCTCTGGGTGAAAGGCACTGCAGAAATGCAAACCCCTATCACTATTTAATTAATACCAAGCCAGAAAAACTAGCAGGACTTACACAAGGTTTAAATTTGACAAAGATACTGTTTGTCCTCTTTTGTTTTGAACTAACATGTGACAGCAGAACTTAAGAAATTACCTTGTCGATCTATGTGTAAAAAGACCCAAATAGGTTAAATAAAAATTCTGGTTTCTTTTTTCTCTAGACCTTTGAAACAAAGAAGTACCAGAAAATTTAAATTAAGATGTGTTCATAGCAGAATGTAGAGACATGCAACTGGAACAAGATCTAATGGTATTAAATTACAGTCATACTATAGAGTAATATAGTTATAATTATCAAATAACAGCCTATCAGATAAAAATACATTTTCAATACTTTTAATTGAAAGTTTATTTAGAATAACCAATAGGCTTATTATGGAGGTGAATAAACCTGAAGCCTCTGTCACAGATAGATTGGCATTTTACTGGCACTTAAATGCAACACTTCTGTGGCAATAAAAGAAGATATAATTTTGGAATGTAGCTTGTAAGCAGCAGGATAACAGCAAGAGCCCCATATAGAAGATAGGTGGATTATTTATTAGGGCAGAAAGGTGAATCTTGAAGCTTACCTTCATGTATGTATAAGTATGATCTTGACCCATATTCCCATTATGTTTTTAAAATGGATCATTTTGAAAAACTCTGAAGCTTACATGAGAGAAACAAAGTGATACCTATTGATCGTTCACCAGTGAAATACAACTATTGTGGAAGAAAACAGGCCATTCTATGCCCCTGGTGATAAGAAATTTTAATAAAAGTGAGTAGTCAGGGTAAGGTAACATTTTTAGATACAGAGTTCCCAAATTAAAATTAAAGGTTTTTTCTGAGATAATGGACAGAGAGACATATCAAGTAGACACTCCATACTGGAAAATAATTGGCCTAATATTTGCCAGGTGACTAGACACAATATTTGATTTAAAATGTCATATAGCTAAATGAAGTCATTTCACTCTGACAGATAAACAGCTCAGAGAATAAAGAGGCAGAAGCCAGACAGACCTTTTTTCTGGGAAACCTAACAGAAGACGACAAAGCTGTTAGGAGTTACTCTTTAGTTTCAGTAGTAGGAATTGACAAGACTCACAGCTTCAAAGCAAAAAGAGATGGATCTGCTTCATGAATTAGAAGGTTGCTTTGAAGCATTTTCTACTGCTCTAAATAAAAGGTTGTCTAAACATGTTTTTAATTACTATCAGATATTTTTTCAAGTGTCTACAGCTTGCCCAATCATTTAAAAGAACAGATGACCTCTCCTAAAACACATTCTGCTCGGAAGCAATTTTTATATATCACATATTCTCCATATTTTTATTCCTTGACAGTTTCAATCCTTTGAACTTTGGAATGAAAATGGGATGACTGCTTCGTAAAACAGGTTTTTGCTTCTGCCACTTATGTCCCATTTGCTCAATAATTCCTTGGATTTAGGAACATGATTAGGCTTAAGATATCCCTAAAAATACTGACTAAAGTAATAACATGATAAAAATATACAACACTGTCAACTGCAAGTGTTCCATTCCCCAAAACAGGCAGCGTGAATAAACTGAACCAGAGGAAGAGCTGTGTTCTGCTCTTTGTGTACAGAAATGTATCAGCGTAACATATCACGGAAGACAGAATATAAAACTTTGAACTTCTAACAGCTTCTAAAAGCGACTTGAAGAATCAGTGTCAAGGAAAGGATTCAGGACAAAGTTTTCATGCAGTACTTTTTGAAAAACTCCCTGTGTGCACTCCCTTCAAGAATCATGTGAGAGAACATACTGGGCTAAAGCACTCCTGAAGCTGTGCTGTTCCTCAGCTGCTGAAAAATGTGATCAGAACCATCTGTACTTCAGTCTATAGGTAAAGCCATGAGTACTAGCATGTAATGGGAACTGAGGTATTAATATTTGCACCATCTTAGTTGAAGTCTTTAGATGAAGTACTTCCTCGCCTCTGACTGTAAGTAGAAAATGGAGATCAGGAATATATATTATTAGGAGTTCTACTTCCAAATATGTTCTTACAGAAGAGCTAGAATAACAACAAAGAGAGGAGGAGTGTAGTGTTCAAATATTACTTTTAACTGGCAGCACCCTCAGTTTCTATTATTTACATTAACAGAATCCAATGCAACCTCAACATGAATCAAGCCCACATTATGCAAGCCCTTGAAAAACAAATGCATACATACATAAAACCAGTCACTCTTTGAAAAAAAAAAGTCTAGTCACTCTTTAAAAAAAAAGGATATAACAAAGAATTTGGTGTGTTTAAGAAATATCAGAGTACAATCATATAGATGTATGGGCTATCCATGTGTTCTGCAGTGATACCTAGAGATTTCTGCTGCTTAGTAAAGCCTTAAAAGGTCTGTAAATGCCAGTCCTGTAGAGGCCAGCATGGCATTCCATGAGAAGCCTCTTTCTTTTTCACTTCTGCAGTTACACCAGGCCACAGTTCTCTTTATCTATAGTTATATCACTCAGTGTTAGACAGAACTCTGTGGTCAGTAAACAGAAGCAGGATTGTATGGAGAATGAGCAGGGCCCTTGCTTGTTCTTCTCCTTGGTGCATGAGCAGGGCCTTTGCTTGTTCTTCTCCTTGGTGCATAGACTACCAGTTACACCAGTCTGTATGAGACAGGGCCAGTCTGAATGAGATAGGGCCAGTCTGAATGAGATAGGGCATTTCTGGAAAAAGATCACAATCCTGTTGCTGGCTGGTGCCAGAGAAAATGTGTTTATGAATTTGAAAATATTATAGTAATGGGTGACCAACCCTCTGTCTTTCTATATCAAAATTATAATGCATTATTCACCTATTTTAAAATTCATATTATTTAGTTACACAGCATTTCTAAATTCTGGGGTAGATACTCCAGAGGCACAGTTTCAAATCAATTTGTACAGATGCTTTTTAGAAACTGTCTTGTAAAAGTACCAACAATTTGGCAATTATTTTATCCAAAATTTTAGTCGAGAAAAGAATACTGTGTCTAACTGTCAAAAAGCTTGTTTTCTGTGTAATAATTCCCAAGAGACCTTTTGTTGATCTGTAGACTGTCAGACCCATTACTCTTCAGGCTAGCATAAAAATGAGGTTTTAATTTTTTGATCCTAATTGATAGAGACAATAATAGAAATATACAAGACAGACATTGTTTCTGTCATGCCCTCATATAAGTTGTGCCTCAAATTTAACTATGGAACCTTAGCTCACATTCTTGTTCATCTTTGGAGCATATTTAGAGCACAGAGATGGATTACTGAGAAAAAAAGTATTTGCCTCTGAAATGGGAAATCAGTAGCAAAAAGAACCAGAACACTGCACATAAGTTTGTAATTAGGGGCCTGATTCTGCAATAGTCTGAGTATTTCCTGAATGGTTTGGTGCTGAGTGCCTTTAACTCATCAAGCGATGTCATCAGTTTAGTTTATTCAATAACACATCACTGTGGTAAGAGGAATGAACAGAAGGCTATTTAATAGGACATGTGTTTCAATTGCTATTCAAAGGCAAAAAATCAAGTGTCAGACAGTTGGAATTTTTCGGTTGGGACTGCATGCATCCTGTGCCAACCAAGGCATTAGAGCTCCTCACCTGAAGCAGAAGGGAAGCCACTTCATGAATTAAATGGCTGGACAGATGCCCAGCAGCTATGCACATACAGTGAAAGCCACAGACTTGCTTTCACACTCAAAGCACCTTCACAGCATTAAAATATGTTGTTGCCCAAGCCACAAAGCCACTTTTCTTGATACTGATTTTGAGGGTAACATGCAGCTATGTTGGTTGGGCTTGAAAACTGTCCAGATTGTCTCAGAGTTTGTTTTGCTTCAACTATCTAACATGAAAAAAATTCTTCCCTCATAAATCCATATCTTCAAGCATGCTGCCTTATCAAGTATTACGTGTTTACCCATGAGGATGAATAAGATTGTGCTATGTCCTAGAAAGTCCAAATCAACAAGTTCATATCAACATTGGAACAAGTTGGTATGATCATCTAGTTGTATAAAAAGGACCAAAGAAACTAAGAAATCATCGTGTACAAATTACATCTGGTGAGGCACAAGTTCAGCTTTCCAGGAGTTAAACTTTTCTCCTCATGGATTTAAATTTGACTAGTAGGAAAAAAAGAGTTTATATTTTTAAACTAGGCCTGTGAATTCTATTAAGGAATTTCCAAACTTTCACACCATCTCCTTGTGTCAGGACAGGATTTTTGGATTCAGCGCATCTTTGCTAAAAAGTACTGAAATAGAAGTTAGCAAATGCCACTTTGTTTGGGAAAGGTCCATTTAAAGAACAACAAAGAAGGACACCATTTGGTTTTGAACTTTAACAGCTCTGGAACATCAGGCTTTTTTTACAGCATTTTATTATTATAGGAAATAAACTCATAGTATTAGAAGTTATTCCCACAATGACAAATATAGAGTAGTAAACAAGTAATGTTTTTCTATTCCCTAATCTTCTATTAATTATAAAACCTTGAAATCCAGAAACTTGATTGCAAGCTTGCAACTCTGATACTTTTTAAAATCTGATATTAATGAGTGCTTTTCTACTTACAGCCATTATCGCCCAAAGCATCATCTTAACCTAATATTTCACTTTCCTTTGCTGAAGTGGAATGGCCAGCAATGGCATACAGTTGGCCAAACTCTGAGGTCTTTAGAGCCCAAGGGAACCTCAAAAGTATATACAAGCTGTGAAAACTACAAGATTACTTAATAACAATTTTCATCTACAAAATGCATTTTTGGGACATGCAAGTGAGTTCACATTCAAAAATGGTGTCAAACCTTCAAAAGGATCTCAAATTTTTACAGCTAGTCAGAATGAACAAGATTTATTGATCTTTTCCTCAGAAATCTTTTCCTATTTATTCCTCCCTCAACTGAGTGAGGGCTACAAAAACCTACTACATATTCATAAATATTTTATTACGTACATCCATGTTTCAGTCCTCTGGGTTTCTTTAATTTCAAAGTTTACCTCAAGCTACAGTTCATATGAGTTGATATTAAAATAATAATATATTTACATTGTTAAAATAAATCAAATGTTGATATAGAAAGAAAATTACAAAATATGAGTCTCCATTATTTTTCATCCATCATTTAAATTTTGAATGAATAGTGGGGTTGATATTATACCTCTTTTAAGAGATTGTCTACTTGATATATTTTCTAAGTGACTACAGGTAGTATCCACAGCCAAAGTAACGACTATCTGTCTAGCCTGGATTTTCAATTTTCCTTGTTACAAGCCTGAGAATACTGGAAATTACTTTTGTAAGGCTGCAATGAAGAGGTCAGATATTGAATTCTCTCTGTCTACAGTGTGAAAAATCCTCATAATCTTATATGAATCTCTCTTTGGTCATTTAATTCCAAGTTTTTATTACCCTATGTTGGTAACAGATGATAGGACATTGTGGATGAAGTACTGCTGATTTCCTTAAGAAAGATACGGCCTCCTATAATCTATTACCAAGATGAAAAGATTATATTTGTCTTCTGGCTCAGAAGGTTGATGTTCATCCAGTTTCTTACACAATAAGCCCCAAGGCCAACCAGTTTTGATAGGATCCAAATACAGTATTTTTTAATTAAACCAGATCCTTGATTCTGTAGATATCTGGCTAAGTTAGAACTCCAAAATTTTATCCATTCTTTTTCTGAAGTGTAAATTGTCATTACTCTCAGTTTCATAATATCTATGAAGGCTTTTGTAGCTATAAAAACTGAATACAAGAAAGAATTTTCTTTTCAACATTTCACTTAAGAATGACATTTTATATTTAATTCTTGTTTCGTATGAAGAACTTTCATAGGAAATCATGTATTTCTGCACTTGCCTTACCAAAAAAGAATAACAAAGTATGAAACATTGAAGAATACTGATCTTGGAAACAAATTTTCTCAATCACACATTGAATGATTTGATGACCGTTACATTCAGAAGCATTACAAGTAACTGTAATATAAAGGGCACACCACAAATCCAAAAGGTAAGCAAATTATACTGAGGGATGTAATGCCATTCTAATTGTTGCCATGTTCAATATATATCACATGCATGCTGTGGTAGAGCTCCTACTATCTAAGGACTCTACACAAATCCTGCGCTTTCTTAAATAATATAGAAACAGAATTGCACAAGTTCTTTATTTGGAACCAAATGTCCTTGTGTTGTATATTACTTTGTTTGACTCAAATATTTTTAACATTTTCTTAAAATAGCAGCAAGAAAAGGTACTAAAATCATTATGTAAAGTAGCACAGACGTTACGTTACATTATGTTATGTTATAGCAAAACATTTGTTGTTTTCATGGGGCCTATGAATGCTGATTTCATATTATTTTCACATTTTTACTGCAAATATTTGAAGAATGGAAAGATTGAAAGATATACAAACTCCAGTAAAGAAGAGGAAAATGAGTAAAAGATGGAGCTTTTTCTCTAATTTGTTTGGATATGTTATAAACTCTTAACGTTACTGTATCACAAGATCCTTTGGTAGTTTGTAGCAATACAAGAGATCAGAGAACAATACTTAACAATAGGTCTTTCAAACATTTTCATGCAACAACATGTGATTTCCTATCAATAGTTTTTACTTCAAGGCTCTGGAGCTTCTGCACTCCTTCCTGGTTACCTCAGACAGACAGGAGGTACATCTTACCATTACAATCTTTTTACAAAGTTGTAGGAACATCACTGGTTTTGAAGTGCCTTTAAAACCAGATACCTCTGCTCTTCATCTGTTTTGATAGAATTTGAACAATGGGTTCCAAAGTCACACAAAGATGAGTGTTACGATCAAGTGATTTTATTACCTTTCAAACCAGAAACATCATCAGTAAACTACACAATTTTTATAAAACAGAAGAAAAATTGCCAGTATGATGCTTCCTCATAATTTATAAATGTCTTCTTATATAGCTGAGAAATGGGATACATATAATGTAATATTCCACTACTTTAAGAATAAATCTTCAATTCTGGGGACAAAACGAGCATAGAGATTTGACCAAACCAGAAATACAGATGTATATACAAGAAGTCTACAACTTTCCTAATGGAAGAAATGTTATAACAGCTGGACCTGGAAGTTTGCACTTTCCTAACACAAACTGCAGAATTTGACAAAAAAATAGTTATTATTTTTAATTTTTTAGTTCAGGAAGATATTTTTTCAGTCTGAAATAGACTTTCCTTGCATATGCTGGCATGAATACCAGCAATTTTGGTACTAGTTAATGTTCACTGACAAGACCTAAAGATTTTAGTTCAAGCTATTCAGAGTACACACAATAAGATAAAACTGGCCGTGTCCAACTTTGTTAACATTGTCTACATGTATCTGACCAAGTGTAAACATTTATGAATGCACAATAAGCCTATTAAACAACAACATGTAAAACCAGGATACAGCCTTTTTTAACCAGTGCATTGACTTCAAGCAATGGAAGTTGTAGGTTCAGAGCTTATCCTTTGTCTACTTTGTACCCTTGAAACGTAAAGGAATATTTCCATAAGGGAATGCTCCAGAAGACCTTGGTTTCCTTGTGGTCAATTACATGGAAAAGCTATTTGCAAAAGGAAAGTACTGAATTGCCTTGCTATTACACAAATTTCTATTTCAAGTGAAGCTGCCAAGCACTGAAGACTTAAAACATTAAATGTACATTATAGCCATGACCACTGATCGGACTAATTGCTTAAAAGTATGCCATGGCAATTCACTGATAGGGAAATCAAACAGTTCACGTAGGAGTTAAATCTGATCTTTTGGATAGGATTCATATTCTTTCAGCCATTATGATATCCACTGTAAGCTACCAGTTATCACAGGTTTGCTGCACATTTGATCCTTACCACTTAAGAGTAATCCAAACCTGCCAAAATGCTTTTAAATTGCAATGAACAGAAGAAAAACGTTGTGCTCCTACAAACCTTTTCTACTTAAGCTGAGAATTGAAAGCATAAATAAACTGTAAAGACAATTTGACGCCAACTTGTAACACAATTTCTTAGGATATGTAGACAATTTAGTACAATCCACATATGTATCAATATATGAAATTCCACATGGTGTCAGATGTCAGACAAATAATGTACGTACAGCAGTGGCTTCTACGTAACAATGGCTAGGAAGGGACAAACCCCTACAATTTCTAGTAAAATTCATTAGATGTTGTAATAAAACATAGAAAATATTTAGTATGGCCAAAAATTAACTTCCTTCTAGATCCCAGCATTAAATAGCTTTATAACCATAAGCACTTTTTTCTTTGCATTTTCCCTTTTTCTTCTGTTAAACTCCATATTGTTGTTATTTTTGTAGCCATCCTATTAATCTCTCAAGCGTCCATGACAAACCTTGGCAATAAGTTTCAGATGCTATGTATGCATTTACGTTTTAATTTTCTCATCAGCTAACTTTAGTTTAACTGAACATGTGTTGCTCTTCTATTAAAAAATTATAATTGGGAGAATTCAATGGATTTATTCCATAGTTCTCAGATTTTTACAACACTGCTTCTTCACCTGGTTTTAAACACTAATCTTTGCATGTCATGGGTCATTTGCTGTCTTTTGGCTTTTTCTTTTTCTGCATAAGTAAAAATCTATGCACTGAAAATGTTTGGTCACTTTTCGCTACCTGCTTCCTCACAGAATTCTGCTTGTACCCTTTGAAAACTTACACTGCACTTGAAGCCACCTCACATTTGTATGTACTTGTGCATTAGCAAGGCGAATGAGACATCTGATTTGCATAGGGGTGTGATGAGGATGACAAAGGGAGCCATACTCTGAGCTACAATGAGGTCTATAAAATCATGAATGTATTAGACAAGGTACAAGCCTATTTGATTTGCCCAAAGTTCCAAGACCCTTCATTTGGCCTAAAGTTAAGCTCTATTTAGTCTTAATCCATCACAGCTATGTTAATTGACATAATCAGATTATTACTCAACTTTTAGGGAAAACAAGTTACAAAATCAAGAATTACAAGAAAAGAATTGCCATAAGAAGCAATTAGGGAGAAAAGAAAAGAAAACATTGTGTTCAGCTCATGTCTGTCTGTGATTAAGACTAGTTTCTTCCTACATAGCTTGTACTTGGGTACATTCAGAGGAATCTGGAAATGATAAACAGGAAATTATTAGCTTTTTCTCAATCACAGATGCTACATTCAAGAAACAAAAAGTTGGTGAAGGTGTTCAGACAGATTTTTTTCAATAAATTTCCATTACAGATTTTTTTTTCAATAAATTTCCATTAAATTGCTGTAGTGAAAAACTTCCTGTAAGTTGCTAAAGTAATAGGCTTATAAAGAGCAAAATATGTCATTCTCAGTGCATCCAAACTAATTCTTACTCAAATGTTCCTGATATTTTCCACTGCCTGAGATCTGTACAAAGAAAAGGGCAAAAAGTTTTCAAAAGTTTAACTATCATCAGGAGGATCAGAATTTGGCGAGTATCACAGTGGGAAGAAAACAACAGTAAGACACCTCACATATCTTTCTTTTGAACCTGAGCCCTTTCCTGTGATGAATAACATTTCTTTAAGTAACCAGATGTCCAGGAACGCTGTGATATTGGTCAGGATACATCAGTGGAGGAAGACTATCTGATGTAATAAGAGAGAGTTGACAAGAGAGAAGTCCAAGGTAGAAAGCTCTTTGTTGGGCTATGATCTACAAAGCAGTCATTGATGATGTTTTAATAGGCATGTTCCTTCCAAGAAAGCAGCAAAACCCCAACGAACGATCAGAAGAAAATATTTTGCAGCAGTTGAAGAGGTAGAAGTGATAACTTTGTTAATAAGTCTTCTGCAAAAACAAGCAGAACTTTTGCAAATAATTCACCAGGAGTTAAAGTCAATACAACAGATGCGGGGAGAAGTCTATATTCTTATGGTCTCAGCATTCATTGGGTGTTTCTTGAAAGAGACTTCTATTAAGCTTACTGTTTTTATGCGAGGGATAATGTACTTTCCTACCTGCCCTAGCTGGACATAGTAAATGTTCTGCGACTGTTTTTCAAAATGTTAGTGCAAGTGACATCCAATATCAGTTTCTTTCTGATCCTGAAAATCAGTTCAATATACACTGCCTACATTTGGCTCCACACAGAAGCAGGGACATTCTATAAGTAGATATGCAATTCAAGTGATTTATCAAATGCAAGTTTGTCTAAAACTGCCACATAGCAAGTCAGACATTGCTTCTAGAGATGAAACTCAGGTGTCTGATATTTAAAGGATAAAAATCACCACCTTGAATTGCTACATTAAATGTTTCTCACATTATTGGAGGCAAATAGTTAATGAAAGGTTCATTATCCAGACCTATACAGACTTAGTTTCAGGAAAAGCTAACTTTTCCATTTGACTAGTTTGATACAACCACCTCCTTACTCCTCACACACAAATCTAAAGGCAAATGCAGCCTATTCATACACTGAAATTTAGCTGACTTTTTTCCTGTCATCATCCTCCAACTGCTTTGATGTTACTAGAGATTACATGGGGGTATGATTAGAAGGGATGCTGGAATTACGCCCACCTCTCCTCCCAGAATTTTTAAGAGAGATGTGAGTAGAACTTTCAGACTTTGGCTAAAGATGAAAGACTATGAAAATATAAACTATGGAAATGTGAAGAGCTTACCACGCTCCCTGTCGCAAGTAGAACACTCACAATTTTCTTCAGTGCAATACCTCACATAAGAATCTCCTCAAAGGAAATAGAATAATTAAAAAGTACACATGTAGTATCAGGTGTCTAGATCTATTTTGCAAAGAATCCTGATGGTGACTGTTTTTGCCCACTTCCTCCAAAAGTCAAGAATGTGTTATTCTAAGGGGGAAATACCTTGAAAAGACTTTTTCAGAAAATAAAAAACCAGACCCTTCCTGATAATGATTAGTAGGTTGCATATATTCGAAAAGGAAAGGGGCTGCTTGAATTTTTCTTGGTTTCCACTGGTTTACATGGTGAACGAAGTCTGTTTTGGGATAGCTTTTAAATCTCTAGCTGAACATCGTATGTGTTCCACTGAACTTAGTACACATTTACTTCTACAAGCAGACTGACTTCTTCTTCCTACTCCATCAAAGACTATGTGCATTACAACTGCAGGTGGCCTTGAAAGCAGAAACAGCAAGGTATCCCAGGAACAAGCACCTATAGAAAGGTGCCAAGAAAAAAGATGGGGAAAGTTTTTTATGGCTCAGGATGGTTGAACAGGTTATAGAGCTTTGGGCAACTCTTACTTACTATGTCTTCCTCTTACCTACCATTGCTCAAGTGAGGGAAATAAAAGTTATTAGTGTATTTCAACCTTCTTTTAATGGCATTGATTACACCATTAGTTTCTCCTAACTGGAATAGCATCACACCACATTTCAGCCATTACTGGGATGCCATTCACATCAAAAGGAGGCAGCAATCAAAAGTTGAAATGCCATGTTCTTTTATCATGGATCCTACTGCTGTAGGACCAAGCAGTCAAGAGAGAAACACATTTAATCCAGCCTTTGCTTGTAAGGAGCTTGTATTGTCATCCCTGTTCATAAACATGCAAAATTTTGTGCTGCATAAAGATTATATAAAAATAGTAATTTGTACATTAGAGTCTTAGCTTTGCTTTCGCTATCAAGTATTCTCTCACAAAACAGTCAATAAGGACAGCACTTGAAATACAGTACCCTGTAGTGTGATGGTATGCATTACTCCCGACAAGTAAATAACCCACACTGGATGCCAACTTTCTCAGTACCATCCAGGAGCTGGAATGAAACCCTGTAAACTGCAGGTCCTGCAACCACATCAAAAGTCAGCAGAAAGCTGTTGCTCCCTTAATCCGTATCCACACCTCACCTCTCGTATTCTGCAAAGCCAACAGAAGAAAACCCATCTGAATGTCCTTCCTTCAGGAGATGCTTTGTGACCAAACATTGCAACCAGCAATAAAATTGCTGAACTAACTATTAGCTAACAAACTACTAAGTGCAGCAGTTAGGAAATTTTTTTTTATGTAATGAAAGTGCTAAGTGAACTTTCCTCAGTCTATCAGAAAATTTGTCTCCAATTACTACATGATAAAACTAATTCTAACTAATACCTGTTGAGCGAGCAATGTTAATCCTCCATTTTGACCATCTGCCAATGTAAAACTTTGCTCAGATTAACATTTATTAATACTGTGTTGGGAACAAAATCAAAAAGCAATATCTAAATGTGATCGCCTATTTTTAATTTTACTTTTTTTTTCCAGATCACCAACAATTGTAGGATAACAACAGAAAATATCCCTTCTTCATGTTTTATGAATGCCATGGATAAGTACAGAGCTGAACATATTGCTGCATATGGGGCAGTGCCATCATGCAGCAATTTCCATGGTACACACAGTTTTTCCTGTTTGATGCCTCAGCAGAAGTCTCAAACACAATTCCATAAGGATCTTCTCATATAAGAATTTCAAAGCAGTCCAGAGAGAGTAGGGTTTGAGCAAAGGATATAGAGACAGCTTTCTGAATTTAGTATGCAGCTCAACTGGTCATTTTCTGCATGACATTGGCCAAGATCACAGGTATGCATCAGGTTACTCACCAGAGCTTCAAAGGACCATGGAAACTACAGATGCAAAGGCTAATTAAAGAACGAATGTGTTCTTCTTATTACCAAGCCAGTGGTGTCCTAACTGTGGCTCACAAATAACATATTGCACCACTTCTCGTACCACAAGCAATAAGAGAGGTAAAGCCAAGGACTCTAGAGAGGCTTTGAGAAGGAAGCTGGACTAGATGACCTCCAGAAGTCTTTCCCAGCTCATGTGATACTAGAAAAACTGTCATGTTCCAACAGAGTGGTATTTGTTTAGTATTGCTGCTTATAGTGCAGAAATACTCATAACAATAATTTAAAAATCCAATATAACTACTTAGATCTTCACATTTAGTAAGATTAGGCTTATTATCAGTTTTCTTCCTTGTTAAAATGGGTAATGTTTTCTAAATGTATGACTTTTCCAAGTGGTGAGATTTAGTCTATATTCTTTGAGGAGAAAAAAAAAAAAAAGAAAAATGTAGTATACGTGTAGTGCTTCTCAAATTAATAAATGTTTTCTCCGAGTTGTACACAACTCACAGTCCTTGTAAGGCAAAATACTTGAAAAGATCTAAGTTTGTGCATTTCATTATTACAGTGGAAAAATGTCAAAACTAAAACATTTTGAAGAAAGAACTAAACCAGCTTCTTCGTACATCTTAACAGGGTCATTTGAATATGAAGTTGGGTGCTTTCAGCTGTAAATTAAATAATCTCACATTTATTCCAGAAGCAGATAGGAAGCTATGGAAAATCAGGCTGTTACGTAAACCGTCTTCTGCTCTTAAATAAATTTGCCAAGACTAAGAACACATCATGAAAAACAAGCATATTGAGAAACAGCTGCTCCTGAAATGACTGATCGCTTGTCTGGACTTTTGGGTGGGCAGATACTGGAATACATGTCAGTGTAATAGGTTCTGACTAAATCAGCTGCAGTGAAAACATGGCTTACAGTAAGAAGTACGTATATTAAATTATTTACTATTTTCCAGGCACTGTCCTCAGTTCCTTTTATATTATGCTAGAATTCTGTGGGCCATCTATTACTTTCCCCAATGCTTGATTCTGCACATATGAAGGCAATGTGTATCGTGCACTTGACTTAAAGTGGAGAGTTACTAAATCGTGCATTTGATTTACCTAAAGTATGAAAACCACCTCAGGTTTATTACAAATCAAAGGCTTGGCTAACATTGTATTGTTATTCTCACCATAGCTCTTGACCTTACTCACTAAGTAACCACAGCCACACTCACAAGCCCAAAATTTGTTCTTAATAACAGCAGTGAAAATCCAGCCTTCCCGAAGCCAGGGAACAGGGTTATATCTGCACCTGTGAAATTTCTAGGGGGAAGCTCTAGCAAGAAACATCCATAGATCACCTAACAGAGACTGTCCCCTCCATCACACTGCATCTGAGCAGAGACTGAATCGTCACAACAGCTTTGGCTCCTGACAGCAAGCACTAACTTTGCAGCAGGACTTTTTCTTGGACAACACTTCTCTAATAATTCTCAGAATGAGATTTTCTTAGAAAAAAAACCATCAACTGGAATCATGATATATTTTGGGGAGATTATTTAGAGGGAAGTAAGAAAAATATGCCTTCAGACTCTGTATGCCTTTAGCCTATTATTGCTTTGCCTCTTCTGCCAGAATGGTATCTGCACCACAGATCTTACAACCTAATACACTGAATCCAGTCAAGCATAAGCAAAGATAACCCTAAATATCTGGAGGAACTCTGCCTCAATTTTATTCTCAATTTTCATAGGAAAAATGATGACATTTGTGTTCCTCCAAAGTGGCAATGAGTTGTGTGACTAATGCTGGGTATCCAAACAGGAACAAACTGCAATAAGCACATTTGTGATACTCTCAGTCTTGTCTCTTTACGTATTCTCTTTCAAGCTACAACAGAAAGCATGCTTTGAATCAGGAATTCAGCAACCACCAATCTCTCAGGTGGGTGGCCATGACTAACCACAGGTGACTTTTTGCACAGCTTCATCAAGAAAAGTAGCAAGTGCCCAGGCAGAAATCTCTAGGCTACCGATGAGGAAATTCTGTTGGATGTGGGTGTGACTACCTTCCAGAAAGTTGAGAATTAAATCCAGAATATGCTCCAGCTGCCACTCTCTACTCACAAGAGAAAGAATAAGCCTAACCTGTGCTTTGAGGAGAAAAAGGACATCAGCGACTACCTCCAGGAGGTAATTTAGTGCTGCAGATACTATGTAAGTGAAGGTATCCCTGTAGACTGAAGGAAATAATCTGAAGAATGGTATTTGAGATTGTCTCTCACCTCAGTTCAGCTATCAGACTTGATTCCTTCTTAACAGTTGATCTTCACAAATCTTTCACTTCAAACCCACTGTTGAATGAGCGTAATAATAAAAACTGTATTCTGAAGTCTAATCCAGGGGTAAAGTGCCTAAAAACCTAAGTGTTATGGTGTCAAACTTTACTAAATCTTGCCTTTAATTTCTTTTTTTTTTTTTATTTTGTTACCAAATGAAAACGTCAAAGGCAAATTATCAAGATATTCCCAGCATAGAAACACAGCTGTATTAATTATTACTTAAATCAGCTAGTGCAGATTCAGATATACTTTCCTTCCTAAGGTCAATCTTTAGTTCTTTAAACAAAAGAAAAGCATAAGATGAACAATATTTGGAACAAAATATTTGGATAATATTGTTGTAAAACTTAGTTTACCTTACAGGTGTAAATTTTGGATTAAAAACATATAAAATAAGATAGAATTCCAGCAATTAAAAAGATTTGTCAGTGAAAATTCTGTGGCTGCTCCACCCTGTCCTAAATGTTAAAATGAACAGTAGCAGAAAGGCATGTGTGATCTTAGAACAATTTCTTCTTGTTTACAATTGCAGTAGGCTAAAATGACTCATCGTTCTGTACAAAATGAGCACTGTGTGCTCACAAAAGATGTTTTGGTACTATCTGAAAAGTTTCAGTAAATGAATGTCAAAATGATATATGCAATTTCTTTGAATACAAATTTGAAAATCTTGGTCCCTACAAGAATGTGAAAAGATACGCAATTTCTTAGAACACTGTTTCATACTGATAAGCTAGAGGACAACATCTGGTTTACTTTGTAACTCTTCACAGGGCAGGTGTTATAAAACTGAAGTAAGACCATTGCAATCCTTGTCCCTCAGGAATTTCTAATATAGAACATTTTCCAGAGTTATAAAAATTACATGTAGCATTTAGGAAAATGTTAAGAACTCTCTTTCTCATGACTTTCTCCTTATACGCATAATAGAGGGGGGTTATGAAAGGTTTCTATATTAAAACATAAACTGTAAAGATATAACTTTTATAAGTTTCCTGTACTAACCATGTGTGTGACAGTTTTAGTGATAATTTCAAGGGCAGTCGAATAAGACAAGCACTTTGTGCTTGAAAATTACTCCAAAAATAGATTGTAAAGTACAATTCTGCTCAAAATATGCTGTGGCAGATATTATAATATCTATTTAAACAATACATCTTTTCTCAGTTTAATAAAAAAAAATTATTTTCTCTTCCCTTTAAAAACTACCATATATTATCAAATATATGTTATCAAATCAGTTGGAAAATAATGCGTACAATACAGAAACATGAATTGCAATATGTATTACAAAAGGTGTACATACACCATAAAGGATTTAATTTATTCTTCAGCCTCAGTGCTGAAACAAAAGCTGACTTCACTTGAAAAAAATGAGGTTCAGGGGTCTTGGACAAAGAATGAACCATTCTACTTGTCTGGAAATGCAGTGAAGTAGATAAAGAGGCTAAAATCTTCGCTCCAGGAATAAAAATCAAATGGAAAGAAGACATGTTCCTTCCTGTAAGTATTCTCCATAAAACAAGCTATTAGAAAGAAGTCTAGCCCTCTCAGCTACTTAGAAGGAAACATTCCAGGAAAGAATATTTGTGTTTTGTGGTAGAGGAGAACAGCAGCATGGAAGAAGACAGCTTCTGACTTTCTTTGAAGGTCACGAAAGGGGCAGAGCAACAAGAATTTTTAAAAAACAGTATCCTTTCACATCTAAACCAAGTATCAAAACACTACAAAATATGCAGACAGAAGTGTTTACAGCAACTTTACCAGTGGTTTCTGTATTGACCAAAATTTCCACATAAATGAAGACTTAACTAAACAACCATATCAGGCCCATCATGAAAGCCATTTAGTATGAATGAAAAATCTAACCTAGATCTGTGTGCAAGCCCTTTCATGATGTTAAAGGTGCTCTTTTTTTGCTATGTTTCACACAAGAGGAAAACACACAGGGAAGGAAAACTGCCCTTGCCTTTGTAAAAATTAAAATACAACGTATCCAGGAGCTTTGAAATAGTACTTTTATTCCTCACTGTATATGGACCTACATGCAGGTACAAATTAGGGAAATTAAAATTATGGTAGGAAGTCTGAATGGACAGTTATTACAGCCTTCTATTTTTACTAAGATTTATTTAATGAGTAGAAATACAACAATCCCCATTAAACTTGTGCAGAATATCAATTTTAAGAAACTGAATGGCGTCAGAAGTGTTGGCTCTTTCCCTGCGTTTGCTGTCTTTTCTCTATTGGTTTGGCAGAGAAGTTCATTAAGTTCATAATAGAAATTTTTGCTACTTCACAACACACCTCATTATGAAAGGGATTTATAAAACCCATGCTGATTATAGCCATGGGAGCTTTCTTACAGAAAAAGCAGTAGCTGAACAGGTAAGATTCCTAGAATTTCAGGCGGTGTGTAAATGAGAGCAGAATGGGAAAAGACTCGTTAACTTCTCTGAAGAAAGTCCCCTTTTGTCACTTTGACCTGTCACCACTGGAAAAATCACTTACATCAAAGACTATTTCAGGGGTGTTGCTAAAATTTTAGCCTTAAAAGAGGTGTTCAAAATTTCTGAGGCAAGTCATTAGAATTTATCTGAACTGCAAACCATCACTGAAAATAGCGAGCTACTTGATAGACAAAACAAATCTATAATTAACTTGCATCGTTACTAAAACAAAACTATTTCAGCCACATGGAATCAAAGAAAAAAAAAAATCCCATGTGAATTAATGTGTTAAAACAGACTAGTTTAACAACAGTGTTTACAACTTCATTTCCAAATGTCATCAAAAAATACTTTATCGTTGCTTCAACTTCTGTTTCACACAGAAAAATTCCTTAAGGATTTTGCAGACTTAAGGATGAGAAAAGCTACAGAATTTAAACCAATTTTAAAATGTTGTGTGCACTTTATTGTATCATAGATATGCATTCTACTTTAGAGAAACATCATATCAAGTTACAAGGGGAAGAGCCAAAGTGCAATCCCTTAGCCAGACATCCCAATAACCCACCTTGGAACAGCCATTAATTTAAAAAAAAGTTAGAACAAGTCAGCACAAAAGAAACAATAGAGAAGCAAGACAGATGGAAGAGAGAAAGGGAAGAGCTAGAAATCTTTACATTAAATGTTAAATTCTTCTCTCATAAAGTTGATTGGATGCATATAATACATAAAATCCTCTTCAAATTGATTCATTCCTAACTAAGCATTCAAATACATCAATTGGTTGGTGGTACTTTAATCTTAATATGCATTTATAAAAAGAAAACAGTAATTAAAGCTTTATTCCAAAAAGCTAACCATGTAAGACATCAGGTTGTGCTGAGAGGCTGCACAGACTGAAATCACAGGATCTTCTTTGTAAACTCAAATCATTTTAAAACATCAAAAATATAAAAAAAAAATATATAAAACAATATCTCTATTCTGTAAACCATACTGTTTTGTGAGAACTTATGTATATGTACTGGGAAATGGGGAACAAAAGGCATGGACTTAAGTACACAGGAAGACTATTTAAATATTACTTCTCTGACCACTGTGTGAAAAGCTCCATGATGATTCTTAAATTTTTCCAGAACATATGAAGTTAGGTCCACTTCAAACAGTTTTGTGTTAAGATGTATAATAAACTATTGGGAAGAAAAGATGAGTTTACTTGCACAACATTATAAATCAATACGCTTTATATTTTTTAAAGTCCCAATTGACTGCCCACAATACAGATGTCTATTGTCATGCAAAGAAGTACCTGTCATATGGGTTGGACAGGTAATCTACAAAACACAAATTATAAGGAAATGCCAAACTGACCACAGGCATTTCAGGAGTCCTGGGAGTTTTCTGACCTATGAATCAAAATGCAAAGGAGAAAGCAGCAGACCTAAGAGACTGTTGCCTTGTGATGTTTTATATTATTTGAACAATCTTTCCTCTCTAATAACCACCAGGAATGCTTATTCCTCCTATCAACAAAAAAGAGATCTTCCCCAGGATGTTCTGCTTACTTAAAGCTAGCAGAAAGCTAAACTAATGGGGGACAGAGATAGTGTAAATGCAATGATCAGTCTCGTGTTTCTAACACTAATGGTCATGCCCCTGAGAATAAGAAATTCCATTTTCCTTTTAGTCATGGATTTATGCTGGCATTCTAAGAAAATAGCATTCAGAGTCAACCAGATACATCATTACAGAGAAAATATAAATAGCAATATATAAGTTTTGTAAAAGTCGTAAATGTAGAAATGCTAGTGTAAGTAAAGAAATTGGCTGATTGGGTTAGTAAAGATGTGATTATTATATATAAGATTCAATCAGTAAAGATAAAAATTGGAGTGCACTGATAAAGTGCAAATGTGAATGTCTAGATAAAGGAATTGTTAAAAATAACAACTTATTATATCCCACAATTGTTTGGATTTATTGTTATTATCTGGTAGATATACTTCATCCTGATACACATCTATGACACATGGCAAGCCAAGAAGAGTTTCTGTTTTACTCTATCTCTCTATAGTAGCACTGACGTGCTTCACTGTAATGATGCACAGAGAGGGACATTCTGGGGGCCTTTGAGTTCCCATTTTTTTAAGCTGAGAAATTATCCACACAAAAATACATTAAGAAAATAATATATGAGTGCAGAATCAATCACTTCGAAGTTAGGAACTGCTTAAATTATCACTATCTCTGACTGTGTTATGATACAAACTTTAATTATATAGCCTTTTTTCCACAGATCCTCTCGTCCAATATCACACATTATGAATTCCTGTGCAATGCTGACAAATCACGTAAATTAAATGTTTCACAGACTGAAAGTAGAGCATGCTTCTAGATGACAAACTTATTGCTTAGCCTGCTGTGTAAACATACTGATCAATCACAAAGGTACCTAAAATATATTGGAAATCTAAATATATGAAAAATTTAATGCCATGTTCAGTGAAGAAATCATACCATGAATGTCCCAAGCTACATACTCAAAATTTATGTTTATTTTTACCTGATTTTTCTGAACAGTATTCCAACTTCTTAATATAAGTTCCCCAGACTGCTGTGCAACTCATAATATGAAATAGACACTCTTAAGCTTCTCTTTGGTGGCAAAATTTAGGGTCTAGCAGCCCTGAAAAGTGATTGGTTTAAATCACTGTTATCTTGAATTGAGATCACAGTAGATAGTGAGAACATAGTCCTTTAAATCTTTTTTCCCCCTTTGTTGAATAAGGTTAATAATGTCTCCTTTTGCAGAGTTGTGGTAAAATTAGTAATATCTGTATCCTTCTGAGATATTATTGATGGATGCAATAAAAGTTGGATGGGGGAATTAATCACTTTCTGTGAAAGGCAGAATTTGAATAATGTGGAATATATGTGGTGCTGGACTGTTTCATTCTCACTGAATGAGAATTACTGTTTTTTATCAAGGACTGTAACAACACTATGATTCACAAGAAGTTGTCTTCTGTGAAAATTTTCTTAAAACCTGACCACATTTGCAATTTACTAAAATTGACTACTATTACTAGTAGTAGTCACTAGTAGTACTAAAATTGATTACAATTACTGGTAAATTGACTACTATAGTAATTAAACCCTTACTCATTACTCATTTACTTACTTTATTTACTTACTCATTTAACAGAATTTTTGTTTCTAAAAAACCTGAAACATTTTCATTATAAGCAGCAGGAGCTAGTTTTGCATCCCAACAAAGGCCTGAAGAAAGAACTCTCTTCCTCAAAAGCTGCTGTCTTTCATGTAAGTTATGTATATGTTATTATATAAAACTATCCACAAGCTTAATAAGAATATTTACAATCTCTGACTCAGAGCTCTGCCTCTTCTGTTCGACACTACCATGTCCTTCCTTCCTGCTGGAGCTGTGGCATGATTCCATGCAGGAAAGAACATAAGACTCACAGGGTGAGAAAACTATCAGGAAAGTGGGAGTTCAGTTGGGGGGGATTCTATGCTTTGCTCCTTAATCTTTTTATTTGCATTTTAAATGTCAATGCATGCTTAATAGAAAAAACAGAAACACTGATGTAAACAGGGACTGACACCTTTCTCCAATACCAATGAAAACAGTGGCTACTCTGGCTTTCTAAAGTCTGGGAAGTGTCTGAGAAGCTTATTTCCTACCAGTCTCACTAAGACATTCACTGCAACTGATGCATCACAAAATGGGAGAAGGAGCCTGTGAAGGACTTTGCCTGACTGGATGACTTTTTATGTATCATATTCTTTTTGTATGGCTTATGTCTTTCTGTATGTCAATCTGTCTTTCTATATATCGTATACCATTATGTTTTGAGTCCTCACCACAGTAATTCACCAGCACACTAAAAGAAGTATTTCTCTCCTTAAAGACAGATTATTTCAGACCTTTGACTTTACAAGTTAGGTAACAAGAAGAGCCATGCAACCACAGAAGAGTCCAGGTTGAAAGGTAGCTCATGAGATGATCCAGTCTAAAATTCTCCTGAAGGCAGGGATTTAGATTATGTTATCCAGGGCTCTGCCAAGCCAAGTCTTAAGCAATTCCTGTGAGGGACATTCCACTACTTCCCTGAGCAACCTATTCGAGAGTTTAATTGTTCTCATGATGAAGAAAATCTTTTCTATATGCAGAGGAAATTTCCCCTGAAGCAACTTTTGCCTGTTGCCTCTTGTCCCATCACTGTGCATGCCTGAGAAGAGAGCGTTTTCCACCACAACTACCTTTTCAGGTACTGGAAGACTCTGACTTGACTAGTTTCCCTCAAGCCTTCTCCTCTCCAGGCTGAACAAACTCCATTCCTCTGACCTTTCTTCTAACGGAAATCTTCACCCACTGCTTTCCACCAACTTACTCGGGAAGCTTACCTACAGTAGCATATTGAACAACATTGCTTCTGCATGTATGTATTTGGAAAGTAAAGAAGAATCCTTTCAAAGCCTTCAAAAATAAAATCAGCTTCTCCTAAGAGAAGTTAAGGAGAGTTAGTCTTAACTCCCTAAAGCAATTTAAAATTATTCATTTACTAGGTAACCTTCCTACAGAAAAAAATCTAGCCTTCAAATTAAACATCTTCAAATCTTGTAAAGTGCACAAGTAGGTAAACACAAGCTGTGTGTTAATACGTATGTGCACAGGAAAAAAAGAAAGAAGAATGAAAGGCTGGATTCGAAGGGAACTGGCTTCTGAATTAGTTTTAGAGATTACAGTCCGTGAAGACACCATGTGGAGTGATGCAGAATAACAGGCTTAGCAGTAAAGTACAATCAAAACTAGAAATACCTGGCTTCTTTTTGACATGTCTGAGATCATTTGGGCCCAGAATTAAGCTTTTTATACTTTGAAGGAAGAAAGAAACAAACAAACAGTACAGGCACAGGAGAACAGAGAATTATACTGTTAGAGATTAGATTGGTGGGATACGGTTCTACAGTACTGCAGTTAAAATTACATTTCCACATCTTGTTCTTTCTTGCAGGCCTGGGTACACATTTGTAGCCTAACAGCTGCATACTATTTTTGCTCACTATTTTGTTGGATGGGGACTGTCTCAACCTCAGCATTTTAGGTTGTGTTTCACATTTTAATTCCATTGCACCTTAAAAAGAGCTTACATAATCTATTTGAATCTGATTTTGAGAATAGTTACTTTATTTAAGTTATGACAAGTTGTCTCCTATGGAGTCCAGGGCCTCAAGTAGATAACGCTGTATGGAAACAAACCCTGTATCTTTAACAAAGATTGGAAGAAACGATCTGCTTTGAAACCTTATGTATTTAAATAAACAAGGAAATAACAGAAATAGTTCTAAAAGTCTCCACAAAGCTTCTCTTCAATCAATAGGCACAGAATTTATGTTTAAAAAACTCTCTAAGAATGACAGCATTGAAAATATAATTAAAAATCAAAATGGAGGTATTGTCTGAAATCCGGTAATGTGACAGTGTAATGTCATTGCCATTAAACACACCATAAGACACACTATTAAAATGTGAATGGCAAGGAGGCAACTCTCCATACTAAGTGCAGAGAGGTGCAAAGAATCCCATAGCAACAGACTGAAATAGATGGATTCTAAAAGATGCAGACAATGTCTGGAGGTTCCCACACAGGCCCTTCACCCTTCACAGCTCTCCCTCCCCTTTTTGAGGGGACAATCTGGATGGCAGATATGCAGGGACAGAGATGGCGAGGGCAGATTAATTTTATTTATGGATCTTCCAAACCTATCTCTCAGAAGTGAAGCATGTAAAGAACAGTATATATATAGCCTACAATGTGAAAGTACTAAATCAGATTGCTTAAAGGCTTATTTCCCTTTCTTCAAGAAAAAAAAGCTCAGCCTGCAAGTTATCTATACAATCTTTTTCAACTCAAATTTTAAAAACTGTAGCCAAAAAGGTAATATTGCAAAATAAAGATACAGAAGAGTAAACAGCCACAGAAAGGATAAAAATGGAGCCAGATTTAAAAGAATAAAAATAGAACTTACTATTTCCATACCATTTAGAAAAGTGGCAAAATGTTCATCATGTCATAACCAACACTTGAAGAAACCAAGTAAAAGTTTAAAAACTAGTCAAATCAAAGCTCCCTGAAGGATTATCATTTTTTGTCTTGACAGGCTTCAACAAAGATAACAAGATGGTAACTAACCAACAAGAAAAAGGTATGAAGACAGGGCTAGGTTCCGTACAAGATTAAGCTGTAGAAGAAACACAGAAGATTTTGCATGTTAAGGTGGCTAACATTTAGTGAAAAGAGGAAAATATCCCAGAACTTGTTGCTCATTTAATGAGTTACTCCTGATAAACAGCAAAAAGCAGGTGTAAAACAAAGAAACCAGAATGATGCTTTGTTGCCCTAAAAATGGTGGACTTCTGCTGTTCATTGGGTATAATGGCTATTATGATTATTACTAAAAAGGCTGCAGGGATTCACTACTGCTCATTGTGAACAAGTACAGCTGGTCCTTAAATTGATTTAATTCACTTATAGCTTGTCTTCACAGCTGTAATAATTTCGTGCAAGCAAAGGCAAGCCCAAAGATATTGCAGTCACCATGAGTTCTTGTAAACAGTCAAGCAATGCAGTCTCTAGGATATTTTCAGTAAATCCAGGATATTTTTATCAGCAGTGACAAATGCTAAAGAAAATATTAAAATAATGGGTCTGACAGCAGTATTAGAATGGTGCCATTTTTTCATGTTCCTACCAATTACAATCTTATCCCTTAAATTATCAGTATTTTTAACTCTAGTGTAACTGAAATCCTGTTCTCATTTATATTTTGTCATCATATTGTGCTGCTTGTCTAATTAACATCCTGCAGAGGTGACCTCAACTGCTTAGTTAATCTGTGCTGATATAGACATTTGTTTGCTTGGTTAAAACACACAGAAATTGTATGTGTCCCAAAAGGTCTCACTTTTCCAATTGTTTTAGCTTGGTCTAAAACCTGAGTATCTCTACCTACATATTATGCCACAGCATCTGTATTTTAATTGCTGCTTCAGTTTCTTTGATCTCCTCATTTTATGTAGGAATACAAGAAATGTATGCTGGGTACTGTGCCTTTCCCAGTGCTCTTCATTAATTAGTAAGCTTTTTCATGAGACAACTCTGCTGTCATTGACTTCACTGGGAGGAAATGCGAGCTCATAATGCTTCCTCTGCAAACTGTACAGTCCAGGGCTTTTTAATATCTCTTCTCTGGAAATGCATTTCCTCCCACATCCTATGTCTTATCATATTTGTTTCTGGTACCTACAATTATGTCCTCTTTAAGATGGGATAGGGAAGTGAATTTAGGAGTCTCTTCAGTTATCCTAAATGGGGGGGTGGGGGAGGAAGAAGAAAAAAAGAAAAAAAGAACATCTGATTTACAAACTTTTCATTTGCAGTAGCTTAGGCTCAGTTACTCAAGACGAGAAAAAATATTCTCGCAAGAAATAGTATTGAGAAAAAGTTCCAGGCATTCTGTTGTTTCCAGCTGGGCTTAGTGTGCCTTATAAGAACTCATATTTTCTTAGGCAGAACCTCTCTCAAAGACGTGTTAGAAAAGGTAAGGCCATAAATCTGTGTCAGGTCCAGATGTGCAAGGCTCTGGTGCCTAAAAGTCATCCCAGCTTATTTTTATAAATGCTTCCATGGTTTGTTTAGGCAAAGTAATGTGTGCACAGTAGAAGAAAATCATTCAATATACATCTGGTAAATATGTGATGTATAAACTGTACATAAAAGGCACAGAGTTGAGGACCAGAGCTATGGTTCAAACATTTGTTAGAGAATTTTGCTCACAGATCATAAAACCAGTAACAGGCATAGCCTTCTGCTATTTGAGCTTATAAGATTCAAACTATCTATGTACATCTCTGTATAACCATATGTATGTACCTTCCATCACAGCTTCTGAACAGCTGAAAACAGAATATAGATGCAGATTTTTGTTTACCATCACGCCCAAAGAAGTATCTTTCTCATTACACAGGAAGTTTAGAATTCTTCCCTAGCATAAATGCTTAATGTTGAAAATAAGATTTTTATTTTTCAGTTAGAATAATGAAATTTAATAGAGCATTTTCAACTACGTAAAAAATTACAGACACACACATATACTTCCTTTATTCCTTCAGGCCAGTTTGCTTCTATTGCTGTATTACTCACATTCCAAGTATTATTTTTCTGTACTTTCACATGCTTAATTTGATACCCCTCTTCTTGGCTGGTATTTCTCTGCCATCTTTCCAGTCTCTTTCTGTCTCTATATTATTTTCTCCTTTGCACTTTTTAGACCTTACCCAGTCCCTTAAAACATTAATATTTGCTTTCACCATTGCAAAAAAGTAATTTTCTTTTAGTACCATATATCATTAAGATTTGTAACCTTTTTCTAAAATTCCTGCCATACACTTACTTATTACCTTTTTCCCCTTAACAGCATTATATAAAATTGTTCTTCATCATATTTTCAAATATCACTCCTATTAACAAAACCACTGATGAATTTTAGTCAGACCCTGGCCTACTCTTTCAAAAAATTAAATTAAAATAATATAATATAAAATAAAATAATAAAATAACAATTCTGACTACTTCTTTACAAATATACCTGACATGAAAAATTTTAAGTACTATAAAACAGTGTCCTCACCCTAATGTTCAGAATTTCTTAAGGGAAACTAATACAATATGTTTATGAGGTGTTCAGAAAAATATTCAGGCAACCCAACATACTATCATCAAGTGTTGTCATCTTAGATACCTGAATTAAACTGGTTATATACCTTACACAGTATGTAAAAAAGTACTTGCTGAAGAGACAAAAGAACCTCGGAATAGTTACTTGAAATCAAAATCTAGGCTTTGGGTTTCTATTATTTGGGATTACATCAAGGTCAGCCATTAACTTCTAACTAAAAGAAGCAATTGTTCTAATTATAGAAATAAGCCACTACGATTTTTACAATGGTCATAGTAATATTGTGACAATGAGCCCTGCTATAAACAGGAGCCATGTGGCATGAAATTCTCCATGAGTATCCTAGGAAAGAAAATGCAGCAGTAAACATCATTAGTCAAGCGAGACCTACACGTCATAAGCAATAGGCAAGAGTCCAGGAAGGCCACAAGGTTAAAATGCTTTGTTAGAGTAATTACAGGATTTGAAGGATTAGGCTGAACCAAAAGATTTAAGGACATGGAAGGATTAAAGGGAGAAATAAATAAATTAAATTGAAGAGAATGAAGGTATAGAAGGCAGCACAAAAACTGTATTACATTCAGTAAAGGTTTTTAAAGAATTGTTAAATAAATTAGTTGCAATTGAAGGCAACATTATTTTGCTGTATTTGTTTGCTATTCAACAACTGAATCTGCAGAGAGAAACACACAAAAAGAACAACCCCAAAAAACTGTATATTTCTGAGACTAAAGACCTAACAAAACAAGCACATATTTGAGGTGAAATTTCTCACCAACCTCTCTGTATCCCAGAACATAAAGCGATTATGTATTCTGTAGCTGCTATGAAAGTGAAGGCCTAGTACACAAACTGCAGGTGAGATCACACCCACCACAGCCTGTTATTGAAATTTGAAGATTCTCACCATACGCACAGAAAATTCCAATCTTTACCTTATGCCACCAAGTTACAACATTTCACAAAGCTTGCTAAGCTTTTTTTTTTTTTCAAAAAGCCTACTGCCTTTATAAGCCATTAATAGCGTGAATTAGCTCACTGCATCTATTCCCAAGAAGATCTACAGCCTCTGTTTCTCCAATATTGTGGATGAGAAAAATTATCCAAGGGTTATGATATCTGGCTGACCCATAGCTCTTGAGGCAGGAAGTTGCCAGAAGATAAAACAACCACAAGATAACCATAAGTATACAATGCTAAACATAAATGAATAAAGGTTTGGTTTTGTTGGGGTTTTTTTATGAAACAGTCACTCACAATTGCAAGAGAACATCAATTTCTGCATAGCTATGCAAACAAAATAATTAAGGTTTGAAAAATAGATACCAGCTTTTATTTGGAGTTACTTCAGCAGATGACACCTCTCTTTTCTTCGTTTTTTGATAATGTTTAGAAATAAACAGCATCTGGGCATCTCAGTAAGGATGTCTGAGACAAGTTCAAGAGATTAAGAAAAAGGATGAAACAGTAAGGGGGAGTAGGCAGAAGAATCAGTTACTTGAGAAAGAAAGTAAAAGGAAGAGGAAAGTGTTCAGTATGTAGATGCATAAACCAGACAAAGGATTCAAACACAAAGCTCAGACAAGAGAGAACAAATGAACATAATGTTTATTTTAGAAATTTATGTTTCTTGCTATTCCATCTTTCTAAATACAACCACCACAACCAACAGTATTACCACGTTTGACTCAACTGCACTGCTCAGCCTAACGACAGACCACTCAAAGTTGACCATGATCCAGTGTGTGGGCACCATCTCCTGGTCAGCGACGGGAAGGCAGAAAAAAATGTTTAAAACATTTTTAATTCATTTTTACCTGACACTTGATGTAACAGCATAATTTTGATGTGAAGATGAATGCATATGGTATTACTATCTCATCATGTTAGTAGTAATGGGTCTGAAGCTATGATAATTGTCATTCAGACAATTTTCTGACTTCGAAAAAACCATAGTGTTATCAACCTCAAAAATCATATCCTAGATTCTTCATACGTTTTCTTAAAGCTCTTACTTAAGGCCTAGACATTTAGTTTCTCTCAAAATTATCATCCTAAAAGCATAGTTTTGCTCCAAGAACATTAAATGAAGCCCTAAATTGGTTAGTATTCATTTATCATTTCAATTAAAAGATTCTAGTTACAAATTTTAATTTCAGTATCACCTTTTTTGAATATTACAGTAGGGCCTTTTTCTTTCTCTTTTAAGTGGCTATTTAACTGGGTTTTTTCAGTCAGATAGCAAATTGCTTCAGAAGATTACAGAAATTCAGACACCAGCCCAATTCACAGATTCTGTAATTACATCTGATTTTATTTCTAAAATAGAAATGGGTGCAGTGTTCAGGAGCACTATGTTACAAAGAATCCCAACTTGGCATTGATCCCAACTGATTCGTAACTTATTATTCATTCAGTCAGCCTGAGCTAACCTGTCTCAGACTGCAATAAGGCAAAACTTTATACATTTGAATAGAGCATATCTTTCAGCTGAACTATGTTCTAATCAAATATTGCCAACCTACACCAATCATTTTTTTATTACCGATGGATATTTGCATTTTGAAGAGTGGTAGGATTCTGGAGGATGTTGATATCTGCTTTTCTGCATCACCAAAAAATCAAGTCACTTTCCTTACAAGCTGCTGTCATTTTCAGCAAAAAACTATCAGTTGTTTGCTTTCTAAAATAAAACATCATCTCCTGACAGCTGACACTGACAAATTTTCCTATGCTCCCTTCAGTGTGCTGAGGTCTGACAATTAGGTTTCTAGCGGGATTGTTAGTCCTTATGTTCATTTAGGGCTGTTAGTGATGAAATCATTCTCAGAGTGGGTTTTGGGTTTTTTTTTAATTGTAAAGTTGCTCACCGGTAGCAGGGATGGCTACCAATTTCTCTCATATGGGTCACTGACCAGACACCAGATGGTGGAAATATTCTGTTCCCACTAATCTGGCCCAGAGTTGGCAATTCAGAGGTGAAAAGCTTTATCCCATTACCAACTGCCTGAGCCATCCTGTCTCACACCTGCAGGCTAAAGATTAAACAGTTAATAGTCTTGAAGTAACTACCACCCCCTCAAACATTCCACCTACAACCCATCCCAGGCACCTACTGGGAAGATCTCAGAAGAGATCCATAAATGTCCGTACACTTTACTGAATTTAAATTCTACCTAAGGAGGAATAAAAAAGAAGCCAGGCTGGTAAAATAACAGCATCAATTGGCATAATGCTACTTATACAACAGCTGGAAGGAAAAGTTTACTGCAGATAAAATATCAGGAAAAATAGAAGCTACAGAAAAAAAAAGAAAATACAATTAGAAAATACAGTCAAACACCTTAATCAGCTCTGAACAGCAGAACTAGATCTTTTAGTGAACGTATTCACCCTATCCTTACAATTCCCTTTGCCTCTGCACAAGTACATTGTTTTGCTGCACATTCAAGATATCAATTTTTATACATCAGGCTTCTGTGTTGCATCCAAAATCACATCAAAATTCCTACTTTCCGCCACAAATTGCCAGCAGAACTAGTGTTACATTTGTGAAGATGACACCAAATGTACCATTTGGTGTTCAAGATAACTGCAACAGAAACAATTCGAAGAATTCCTGAGCTTCTCTATATCCAGACAAAATCACTGAAATTCTTTTAAAATGCAGAAGTGTTTAATATCAACATACATTTTGAGAATATGAGATCACAAGAGGAAGGAGTTAGTAGGTTATTTTTTATATGTAGATACGTTTACATTTCTCTGCATTAGATTTGCATATATTTGGATCTATATTCTTTCAGTCCTGCAGAAAAACATGATTCAGATTACACATCATGATCTCATAAAATCCTGTTACACCATAATTACTTTATCTAGTTAGACTCTTTTTCCTATCTGGAAGATTTGACTATTCAAACCTGTCGAGCAGTGCACAAAGAACTCATTCACAAGGGAACTATGAAAGTAACTGTACAAAATGTACCCTGCAAAAAGGGTAAACATAGCTCCCTGGTGCTCCCTTACATGTCTTAAGTGTTCATTCCTTACTCTGTGTTTCATACAGCTTCACTTATGGCAGGTATGGAAAGTTGTGTAGTATATATAAGTGCTTGGTAAGCATAAGTTTTATTTATGACAACCTGCTTAATTCATTTACAGCTATGATGTCTCTAAGGACTGAAAACACCCCATCTTTTGTCCATAAAACCACCCTATCACATCATGCTATGTGTCATAGTACTAGTAGCAAAACCATTGTTCTAAAGTAATTACATATTCTTTATGCTGATTCTTTTCCTATGATCAATTCTTTTCCTTGAAAATACATAATTAGGCCTTGCCAAAAATTTTAAAACATTAAAAATCCCTCAAGTGTACACTTTTATATATTGGAACTGCAGCTAAAATTGTTTGAGGTTTGAATTTCTTTGAAATAATTATTTTAAGTGTGACATTTTCTTTCTTCAGCTTCAGTAATACGATTGATGTATCTCTTCTGCCAAAATCCCTTGTTCATACCAGTGTAGCAAAACTGGCTCCAGAGAATTAAAATAAGCAAAGCTAGAGAAATAGCATTTTCTTAATGCAAACTTCAAACACATTAAAAGTATCCTACAAGTGTAGTATACTGGCACTCCCCTATTAGCAGTATGCAGAAGCAGCAACATTAGATCTTTACTGGTCAAATTTACATAAATTAAAAAAAAGAAAACATGGAAAGGAACATGGAATTAAAAGAGAAAGTTTCAAAAAGAATATAATTTTTCAGTACTTTGCAGTTAATGCAAGAAACTCTGATTTTTTCTTTAATTCAGGGAAGATAGCAGCAAAAGTAAGAAAAAGAAATTATTGCAGCTCAGCCCGAGGATGGTTAACCTGTTAGTATTAACAGCTAGAGGGTCCATGGTAATTGCTAAGTAGCCAAGGTAGAGCTTTGTGATTCTGAAAATGGAACTGGACCTTTGATAGAAATTACAGTACTATTACAAAATCTGACCCCTACCTGGATTTGCAGAACAGCTTCTTTTCACAAGAGGTATTTAATAACCAGGCCCAGTAACAAAAATATTATTCTGTTTGGCACCTTGACCGAACAAGCCAGTTGCTCTGCCCTTTAAAAGCTAAACATAAGATCACATAAGAAGTACTTCTGCCATTTCTGCCACTGTCTAGCGTCAGCATCTAACTCAGCCACATTTAGCTGGCAATCTTCTAAAAACGGCTTGGTATCTAACCACGTGCTCCTGACAAACTTCACAAGAAAGGTCTGGTTTGGAAAGCTGAAGCATTTTTAAACGTGCATCATGTGTTAATTGTCACATTCTTTAAAGCAACGTATCATCCATTTCCTTTGATTTTTTTTTTTTTTTTTGTCAGCACACACAGCTCAAAGAAAATAATATTTAAAAACCCTTATTGACCTGGATATCCACAGCTGACGTGCTCAGGTGAGTAAGAGAACCATGTCTATATTAAACACTGCACACAGGACAGGCTGAACTGAAACTGCAGCATCTGCAAAAATGAAGGTAAAAGTGACACTAGGATGATTATGCAAACTGAAAGGTTATCCTGCCATAGGAGACTAAGTCTGTTATGGTAGCAAAATTAAATTGTTGAGAGGATAAAATTATTCTCTTATGGCAAACAGACTTTATAGAAGGTGAGAGTTGTTTAAACTATCAGTAATACTGGCATTAGAAGAATAAACAGGACATGAGCAAATTTAAACTGGAAATTAGAATGTATTCCTAAGCACCAGGGCATTTTTGTTCAAAAAAATTGTTATGGTGAAAGACTCCAATGACTTTTTAGATCAATATGGTTATGAAACTTTTGAGATGAAACACTGGCTGACCTAAGAACTTGATTATATACTTGCAGCTCATTTTTAATGGTATCAAATGCCTTCTTTGTATAGCAGTTTTGTGTCATAAGCTGGTATCTTATGGATCACCTTGTTTTAAAGTCTGATAGTATCATGAGACGAAAAGCAGGTCACAAAAAGTGGTAACGTAGACTCTGATTAAATCCGGATAGTCTTGGAGTTGTTCGGACACTGAGGAAATGCTTTAATAACCAAGTTACAATTTAAATTGTCATGCCCAGCTAACTTATAGAAAAAAAGACATAGTTTGTCAAAGCCTGCCCTTCTCCCCTAAAACTGAGACTAAGGTACACTAGGTAAAATTTTGGCCAAGCCAAAACTTGTGTGCCTGTTACAGGGACAGATGAAGTCTCTATTTTATAAGGATGCTGTGAGGTTGTATAATAAAATAACACACTTCAGATTAGCATATATGAGGGGAAGGAGACACTAAGTGAGGGGAGATGTGGAATGAGTATCACCTTTCCCTCCATTTATCACTAAAACAAGCCATTCTTCTCACTGGCTTTAGGTGTGTTCTAAGACGTTATACCAGATCAAAGCGAGAATTTGAGTGACACCCAGGCCTCAGGAATACTAGAGCTGCTCGCACTCAGCTATAAGCTGGAGCTAGCGTGGGTTTCTCAGCCAGCTGGAGCATCGCACACTCATAACCGCGCTTCGCCATTAGCAGCATACAGACACGGTGCGGAGCGAGGGCTGCGAGGTTCCCGGTACAATATAAGTGTTCAGGGATAATCAGACATCAGCAAGCTTCCCGTTTGGCGCGCAGCACCGAGCTGCAATGCTCCCCCGCGCTCAGCAGCGGCGGGTGCTCCCGCACCGGGAGCCCTGCGGGACCGGGCGCGTCCGGGGCAGAGAGGCGGCCGGTTTAACACTGCCGCGGCCCGAGAAGGCTCCGCTCCGCGCACGGGGGTTGCGGGGGGCGAGCAGCTTTTTCCAACGAGAAGCGGGCCCTGACCGGCACGGGTGAAGCACGGTCAGCCCAGGGCACCGGCGGCCCCGGGGCGCGTTGAGCCCGGCAGACAGGCAGGGCAGGCCCCCGGGCCGGGTGAGGCCCGTGGGCCGGCAGCTGCGGCCGCCCGCCAGCGGACCCGCCCTGACAGACCTCGCCGCTGCACACGCAGCCAGCCGCCCCACGCGCCGCTCCGCGCAGGAGGCAGGCGGGCGCGGCGGGGCGGGGTGGGGCGCGCGCTGCGTCTGGCCGTGAGGCCGCGGCGCCGGACGCGCGCACGGCTGCCGGGAGGTGGCGACGTGGCCGCCAGGGGGCGCCGCGTGCCGCGCGGGCAGCGGGGCGTGGCGCGGCGCGGCCCAGCATGCAGCGCGGCGCCGTTTGAATGGCGCAGGCTCCGGGCGCTGGGCCGCGGCGGTAGCAGCGCTCTGTAGCTTCTTCTCTTCCCCTTCGGCGTGGGCCGGCCTGGTACGATGAGCCGCGGGTGAGTGATGGGGTGCGAAGCTCCAAGGGCCGCGGCCGAAGAGCTGGCGCTTGGAGCACGGCCGCGGGCGGGGACCCCTCCTAGTGCGGGGCGCGTCTCCGGCCGCTGAGAAACCGGGAGCGAGGTAATCCTCGGTGAGGCCTTGCGCCTCCCCGCTGGTTCTGGGGCAGCGGGCCGGGCCGCACTCTGCCTCGCCGGGGCCAGGTGCTGCTTCGGGGCGCCCCACCTGGCGTGCGGGCTGGGGGCTACGGCCGGGCCGCCGGCGCGGAGCAGGACTTCCTCCCTCTGCTGCGGCGGCCCCCACCCGGCACTCCTGCCTGCGCCGCCGGCACCGGGACACCTGCAGTCCCACCGGCCGGCCTGTGGCACGGCTGTTCGGTACTTGCGGTCTCCAGCGAGCGAGTTCTGGTGATTTCGTCTTTTTCTGAAATGCTGTCATCAGCCACAACTCAAAAGCGAGTGTGTGCAATGGTAGGCGAGTGCAAGGGAATCAGGAAAGGTTTTCGTGCTACCGAAGGGGAGGATAACAAGCTGGGTGTGAGGCCTCCTGACGGATTTTATTCCCTGGGCGTGACAGATTCCGGGGAGGGGGGAGAGGAGGGAGGAAATCTTCAGACGCTTGAAGATCAGATCCTGTATTAACTGCTTTGTTGAAAAGCCTTCAAGCTTTTTTCTCAGCTGCTGTGCTGGAGTAGTTTGGCGTGCTGTTGAATGTAGAGCTGAAATTCTGAATAGTGAGATCTGTTAAGGAGAGAGACTGGGAGGTAGCTTTGGAAAGTTTTTGTTGCTGTTTTTGTAACATGCTGTGCTTTGGAGCAAGATTAAGTAAGTCAGGTTGCTTAAAAACAGCTTTCTTCCATGTGTTCTTGGAACACGAATTTTGCTTTTCCCACTCCTCTGTGGTTTTGTTCCTTCTATTCTCTGGCTGTAGTCAGGGAAGGAAATGAAAGGTAGTTACCCGTGTTTAGTAGAATTCAAGCATAACAGAAGGCAGGTTACTGTCTCTTTGGCCTTGCTGGTTGGAAAAAACAGATTGTTCCGGTCAAAACCTGTCACTTTAATTTCTTATTATCGGTGCATACAGTTTTGATTAAAATTTCTGTGATATTATTTCATCAAACTCAAGTTACCATTGGTTTGAGTTCCTAAACTTTATTAACTCAGAATTTTATTGTAATATCTTGCATAAAATACCACGATATTATTTCTGTGTAAATATAAAAAGAACTCCAAACGTATTGATACATACAGGTTATTCTAGTATTATGGGCATTCTCACCCAGTTTTGAAACTTCTTTTTGATGTATTTCCATTGGAATTCCTTAGTTTTAACAGGTTTGTATGTTGGTCCCAGGATAAGAAGCTTGAATATGAATTAAGAAGTCTTTTTAAATGGTATAAATGAACCATATTGTATTTGAGGGTAACATTAGAAAGTGGTATGATCCCAAGCTCTGTAAGTTGTAGTCACAGACAGTGTTCAGCCAGGTGGGGATGAGGTTGGAACCCCTGCCTCCACTAAGTTTAGAGCTTAAGGGGTTTTCCAATATATCTTTCTCTAGGTTTGGATTAAAAATTTTTGTTGTAGGTTTTTGAAGCTCCTTGGGTTGAGCAATGAATACGAAATAAATAATTTTGAGTAGTTTCTTAAAGCTGATCTAAAATACTAATGGGGGAGCTACAGCGTATTGGAATTTTATTTGCTATATAACAACTCTCAGATAATGTTAATAATAGAATTTTTCCAACCTTACTATTCGTAGGGTCTTCATAAGTGAAAATCCACAGATAAAAGCATCTTATCATTAGTGAAGTATGACTTCAGAAAAGACTAAGACACTGACAACTAATGTTACTTTATGGCAACTTAAAATATCTGTAAATGGTACCTCCAGATGCAGAAAACTGAGTACTGGTTTATTTGACTTTTTTCTAAAATTTATTGTTTTCCAGAAGGTGGATAAGGTTCATTTATTAGACTTTTAGGCTGGCCCCACAAGGAGAGCTAACTCACACCTGGATTCATCCTCAATAAACTTAACCAAATTCTGACTTGTGGTCATTTTTAGAGGTTCTCGATGACTGCTTGTGCCAGAGGGACACATACAAATTCCATACGTAAGAATAATAGGAAAATTAGCTTAAATTATAGGAATAAGCTAATTTACCATAACTAGTTACTCAAATAGGATTTGTCTTTAAGGCAAATTTAATAAAATTCCTCTAATTTTTGTCCACACATGAAACTTTTAACTGTAACAAATGGCCTGACAGGTATAGCACATTAAAAAAATTTGTCCTGCTGGCATTTAAGACACGCTTTTTGTAGTGTTGCAGAAAATTTTTGCATTAACATACTCCTAAGAATTTTTACCTCCACTTTGTTTTTAAGAGAATTCAGTATTTAACACCTAGTGAACTGTCAGCATAAATTACTAAACAAGGAGGTGTGTTGTTTAGGGTTAGTTTTTTTTTTTAACTCAAGCTGTTTCATATTCAAAGGATGTGGAAGCCATCTAAAACTGAGACAGATGGATTCTGTTAACATTTGTCAGAATTAAAATGAAAGGAAATTATGCCAAGCTTACAGAATCACTTCTGCATCATGACATAGTGCCAGTTTATTTTTGTAGACAAATTGCCCTTTTGGAAATAAATTTGGAATAACCATTCTTGGAAGTTTCTCATAAGCATTTTAAATCTGATAATGACTAGCAAAGTTAATTGACCATTACTAGTTCCCTGATGTATACCTATTTTGAATACTTTCAAAGTATGAACTCCTCTCCTTAGAGAGTAACAACTTTCAACTGAGTGTAATACTGTAATCCTTGAACTTGCACTTGTTTTAATATGGGGTGGGGGGAAAATAGGGAACATCTGCAATGGCTAGTGTATATGCGATGCTACAGGAAAAAGCAGTTGTAAAGAATTTGGGCCAAGTGTAGGATGGGAGGAATGTTTTAAAGAGTATTGCCAGTGACTTAAGATATCTAGCTATGTTACATTTGCTTTGCTGTCATGCAAAGTATTGCGGTCTGTGTTCTGTAAGAAATTAATGTTATGTTAATACATGTGTAGATTACGTAATGTGAAGAAAAGTTTGTCCCTTTCTGGGGGCCGTGCCCAGAATTTAGGATGATGGGAGGGAGTGGTGGAGTTGTTAATACTTGCCTTTGATAGATATGCACTTGAAAGCCTTTTAGTGTGGCTTTCTTTGCTTGATTCTGGTAGTTGTATTGCATCTGGGAGAGATCAGAGTTAGAAAACAGCAGTAGAGCCATCAAGAAAACTTTGCACAGGTACCGTTTATTGGATGTGGGCACAAATGAGCTTACTTATCAGGATATGTGGCTGCTGTTACTCTAGTCCTGTTTCCTGAAAATTGAGGAGAGTAAAAGGAGGAGGCAGGAGGGTTGGCATCTGCTATGAGAAGTCACCCATGGAACGGCTGAAATTGGTGGAATGTAAACCAGTCATCTTAATAAAATTGTGTGTCTGTGTTCATAATTGCAGTGTACTTTGTTACAGGTGTAAAACAGTTTGGGCTTGTGTGATGAAGGGCTGAGGCAGAGCTGAAGGGACTTGCATTCTATCCTTTGTTTGTTTTTAAAATTTTATAAAGCAAGGGAGTTGCATTGGCCGTAATGAGCTGCATGACATATTGTTCTGAACAAATACAACCAGCTGTGCTCATCATAAGGGAATAGTCAAAGAATTCAAGATGTTAAGGTATAGACTGTTTAATCCTGCACAAATTAGTACCTAATGGCAGTTTAAAAATACTCTGTATATATCCCAAAATAACAGTGGGTGGTAGTGTCTATTTAGCTATCTCTAGGTGATGATATCTCATAGCAGATAGGAAATAAAAGTTGAGAAAAGCCCTGTAAAGTGCCTGGCCAGCTATTATTTTATCATGTGTTACTACATCTTTGGAAGCAGGTTTCTTGAGAGGTGGACTAGGTTTGTTTATAGCAGCATTAGGTTTAGATGTGCATATTGTTTTGCTTGTGTTCTGCTCTGTCTCTGGGCTACCTGGGTTGTGTTTCTGTATTTAATCGTATTTAATCACAGTGTATTTCTTTTTTTTTTTTTTTTTTTTTTAATGAATTCGCAGTGTCTACCCTGGAACCCATGTAAACATTTAGGTCTGCAACATCATGTGGCAGGTTCAGGTTGATTATAATATGCATAAAGAGCCACCCCCTTTTTGTTGGTTTTGAACCTGCCTTCAGCTAGTGTCTTTTGACTCTTCATTCTTACATTGGGCAAGACAGTGAACAATTTCTATGCAACTATTCCAAGCTATTAGTTTTATAGGCCTTTGTCTTCCTTCCCCTCTCTGCTATAGGTAGCCTTCTTTCCAGACTGAGAAGTCCTGGTTTCTTCAGTTGTTGATTGTATGGAAGGTGTTTCATACTTCTTTTAACTTTGTCTGAGTTTTTTGTTTGTTTGTGTGTTTTGGTTTGGTTTTGGGTTTTTGGGGGTGGTTTGTTTTCTTTTTTTGGGGGGGTGGGTTTTTTTGGGTGGTTTTTTGGTTTTTGTTTTTCAGTTTCTGTTTTTTTGTTTGTTTGGGTTTTTTTTTTTGGTTTTTTGGGTTTTTTACTTAAAAGTCTTCTGAGTTGTTTAGTTGTCTTGTGGTGGGTTGAGTGTTTTTATTTTATTAAGGGGAGAACATTAAACCTGCACTTAGTATTTGAAATACAAACACAAATTAGTTCTGTTTATTTTTCTAACTATTGATCCCTATGGTGCACTGAGCAATCCAAATTATCTAAAATAAACTGTCTTATATCCAGATCTTGTTGTGGGTGGCAATTATTAGCTCACAGCCTGTGATTCTACATGGGAACCCAGAATTTCCTTGTGCCTCCAGACACACAGGCTTTGTTTTATATTTATCTATAATCATTGCTGCTTCTTCTTGTACATCAGTCCTTTAATTCTTCAGTTAGCCCTCATCTTCAGTGTCTAGTATAACTTTGTATTGTCAACATCAATTACTCATCCCCTTTGAGATGTAATCTACGAATATATCGAACAGCATAAACCAACGTAGATTTTCTGTGGGATTCCTGTGGTAGCCTCCTTCAATGTGGAAACTGCTTAGACTGTTTATGACTTTCTTAGCTATTTCTCCATGCAAAATCTTTCCCTTTTATCTCTTGGCTGCTTAGTTTCCTCAAGAGTTTTACCTGAGGGACTTCTCAAAACTTTTTGGACTCCCAGGTAGACTCTTATCATTTAGTTGTCCTTTATCCATGTTGTACCTAATTTTGCAGGGCAGGACTTGCCTTCGCAACAGCCAGGTTGAATCTTTCCCAATATATTATTTGTTCGTGTCCACTAATTCTGTTCTTGATTTACATTGTTTACTAATTTGCCCGACAGAGATGTCAGTCTGGATCTTCCTTGAGGCTGTCTTTAAATACTGACTGTTCTCCACACGTTATTTCTTTAGGTGCTTTGTCAGCTCGAAGAGAGAGGTTCTGCACCTTGCTTAACAATGCAGCTGTTTCATTACTGCTTATGTTCACTGTTGCTTCTACATCATCAGAGACCCTCACAAAACAGCTTAAGCTATGGAAACCTTTCTAAACTGTAGGACAGTGAACACAGACATAAGGGTTTTACTTCACTTCATCTGATGTTCCTTTATATCTGATCATCTGGCCTTTTGGGTTTCTGTTCCCAGTCTTTAAAGAAAGGATTTATAGTTTTGTTGTCTTTTCCTGTTTCAGCTGGGAGGCTAGGGGGCATTATGTTCTTAAATCAAATTTGGCAAAGTGTATCTTCATCTTCATTTCTCTTGGATGCATTCAACTCTTTGTAGGGTACTTCCTTCCCTGCAGGATAGTTCAGATACCTCCAATTCGGGTATTTTGAGATATCATCTTAGGCTCTTTAGAGCCCAGTGTTAAACACTGATATGCCAATTGAGTTTCCTTGGTAAGGCATTTCTTTCTAGCCTTCAGATATTTTACACTTCTGTTAAGTAAAAAACATTCTAGTTTAACAGCACTGTCTTATATATTGGAGATCAGATTTTTGCTTACTGCTTAGCATGAAAGAGGAGGGTAGTTTGAGATCATTGATTAAACAAGTACGTAAGGACGGGTCACTGCTCTGCATGAAGAGTTGTAAGCCGTCAGTGTGTCATGGAAACAATTGTGAAAGTTATCCTTCAGGAACAGAGATCATGGATTTTATTTATTTATTCATTTATTTATTTTTACCATCTGATGGGATGATTCTATGGGGTTTAGCCCTGGTAACTGCATTACAGGTTTGCAGGTTATCCTTGCTATTCTCCTGGAGTTCACTGCTTTCCCCTCAGCAATGTGTTCAAACAGGGGATGCAAAAAAAAAAATAAATAAAATCAAGTTTTTTCCAAGTCCTCCTAGCTTTCTGCCTTCAGCATTAGCCTGAATATAAGGCTGGATTTGTTTGGATTTTAGGAGTGTTAGAGTGGGCTTTTCTTTAAAAGTTCAGTTGTTTGCCTTTGTGTTGTGCTCCAAGTTCAAATTTTAATGTACTGTCCATTTTGAGGCCAGATAATGTTTTTAACCAGTCTGATAAGCAGAGGAATTGTTTGTTCTTGTAATTTCTTCTAAGGTCCAGGAAAAAAAGATTTTTACTATTGATTTATAAGCCTGGTGGCTGAAAGCCTTGGAAGTGTTGAGAGCTCACAGGCTGGCAACTATTCTGTCACCATCCCATAGTATGCAGGAAAAGAGTCAATCAAGTTAATGCAGTAGTCTTAAGCCAGCTTTGTATCTGGAAAAGTATGGATCACAAAATGTTAGAGGTCTTGCCCTAAATAATGCTGCCATTTGCAATGCATGAAGTCCTTGGCCTGAGGGCCCCATGTTCCCATCTTGCAGGTTGAGGGTTTCTGATGATACTATACTACTTCTAGTATTGATCCTGTTCTAAAGAGAATTGAAGCATTTGAAGGTAGGTTGTTTTTTTTTTTTTTTTTCTTGCTTCCACTGTATCCTACAGTATGGAATTAAATATGCATTATGTGAAGAATACAACTTCTACTCTGTTTTGAGCCTGCCACCTGTTTGTCTTATTTGATGGCCTTTAGCTACGGCATTGAAAGATCTTCTGTGGCTAAGAAGCTGTTTCCCATCTGTCTTTTTCACTGCTCAGTGTCTTAGTCTTTCATATACTGAAGTTCTTAATGTGGGATAAATCTGCTACATAGAGGAAATGGGATAGGACTAAAGGTGGTGGGATTGGTGCTAAAGCTGGAGGGGAGAGATTGAGGCATTCGTGTTGAGACCAGAGTTTTGCCGCTTAGGGGGGAAAAACAGTAAAATTGGAGCAAAGGGTTGGTCTTTAAGGTAGGATGTCTTGCTAAAACATGATGTAGTTCTTTAATCCAGTCTCAAGCACTGTCTTTTCTGAATCACTTACAAAAAATGTAAAACCATATGTGCAAGTGTCTCAATCTTGGGTTTGATTCTCGTAGAAATATTTGCATACTTCAAGGCAAAGTCCTTTAGATATTTTAGTATTGGTTACCTGTGGAATAAAGAGGGTTTTTTTTTTTTTTTTGTTTTGTTTGAAATATGAAAAAATAGCCAAAGTTATATGCTGAGAAAAATGGGCAGGGGAGTGGATTTGCCAATAAATTACAGGGAGGTCTTTCACTTCCATTTTTCTGACCTTTGGTATTCTGATAAAGTTTGCCTTCTTCCTGAAAAAAACAGGGATTATTTTTATTTAGCTGCCTTTTCCCACTTGGAAACAGTTGTGGGACCAATTTTTCTGTAGGTTGCAGATGAAATTCATACTGTGAAATGTGCAGGAGTCTCCTAAATTGCCTTTTCCTTTACTTGAATTCTTGTCTGTATGACTCCCCTCAGTGCAGATGTACTAAACTGGATTTAGAACAGAATCTCTGCCTCTATTTCTTTGAGAGGGGCTGAAAATTAAATAGGGATTTTGAAGTGCTCATCAGCATGTTGCTAATGATCAAGCTGCCATTTGCTGAAGAGTGATGTCTTGGGTTATTTAGATGATGGAACATCTTGTGAATAGTTAAACTCTCTTAACTGGTTTTGCCAGCTGCATTTGAAGAAAGTTGACTGAAAGTTTTAGAAAACATAACTATGTATCTTTCCCTTGAAAACAGGGATTTGAGAGATTATGGCATCTGAAGCCCACAATGTTAGAAAACAGAAAGTATTGCATATCGAAGGTCATCCCATTGATCTCCCCAGGAAAAGAATCTCTTCTTCCACTAAAAAGATCATGAAGGAGGTAAGCTCTTTGTGATTGTGGGGGGGGTTTTTATGTCTTCTGATGAAACTGAAGTAAACATCCAAACAAGTTCATAGTTCTGAGCGGTCTAAAACTAGAAGCACAGCACTATTGGGTATTTCATGTTTAGATGTGCAATAGGACTTTAGCTTTAACAGCAATTATATTGTGAAAACTATGCATTATAATACATAGACGTTTTAGCAGGGTCTGTTGTGATACGACAAGGGGTTTTAGCTTTAAACTAAAAGAGAAGAGATTCAGGCTGAATGTTAGGAAAAAATTCTTTACAATGAGGATGGTAAAATAGTGGCACAGGTTGCCCAGAGAGGTGGTGGATGCACCATCCTGGCAGACATTGCCAGACTGGATGTGGTTCTGGGCAACCTGATCTAGTTGAAGAGGTCCCTGCTTATTGCAGGGGCGGTTGGACTAGATGACCTTGAAAGGGCCATTCCAACCCAAACTGTTCTAAGATTCTATGATAGGCCATCACTGCACAGACTACACAATTACACGCATCATATCATCCACGTGAGCAGTAGGTGCTGATACGGTTTTACTCATGCCTACTTCTCTGCAGTCTATCTAAGAACTGTTACAGTAGAGGAATTCTACCATCAAAAAGTTCTCTCTTGCCAGGGGAGCTACATGGCATAGGTAAGAGGTGGGGTAGGTGAAATACCTGCATTGAAATGGACCTGTCATCATATTATCATATAGCTGGATCTACCACATTGTCTAGTAACACATACACTTTCACTGGATTCTTGCTAGTCAGAAACAATTTCTCAAACCTCTTATCTGTGTTACTGGCTGAAGAGTAAGGCAGCAGAGCATGGAGGAAGCTTTAGGGAAGTAAACTTACTGCAAGATTGCTTCAAACAGTGGTAAAGATGCCAGTGTCCTCTGTTTGCTTATTGAAATTATGTATTAAAACCCACATGGTTTTGTAAGTTGGTGTTAAGACCATAGCATGGTTTTGTAAGTTGGTGTTAAGACCATAGCATGGTTTCGCTGATGGGCACAACATAAATGTAAGGAGTCGTATAAATTTTCAAGTTGAAGTGCCAGCAGTATATGAGCATAGTACCTGTTTATGTGAAAATACATATTTCTAACTTGAGCATCTTAGTGCTTTTTTATCTTTAATATTTCTTTTTACCAGTAAAAAAAGAGAATGACACAATTAAGCTGATCTTCATTACATGAAGCTCTAAAACATTGAAGACTATTGTATAAAAAACAGTCTTCAGAAATTCATCTTCAAATCGTGTTCCTTAATTTTCAAAGGTGTGGCACAACCTTGAATGAATTTTGTTATTCCTGTGGGATATCACTGTTCTGTGCAGCCTATCTGGTGTCAGGGTGCTAATCTGTTTCCTATGAATGAATTCAGGATAATCAAGCTGGTGTTGCCTACAGCGGTCTTGATTTTTGGTTTTGTGGAGTTTTTTTGGTTGGTTAGTTTTTGGGTTATTTTTCCCTTGTGCTTTGGTGGGGAAATGTTCTGCTATTATCCTTCCTAATACTAGCATCTTACAGGCATCATATTACGGGCCTTTAAATATATGTGAGACAAGTAATGCAATTTTGCCATCAGATTCCAGTAGGCTTTTCATATGTCGGTGTTTAGTTTGTTCGTAACTAAAGAATCCGTTGCTGATGTCACAATCCCGCCTCTTGCCTAAGATACCCTACAGCTGACCATCGTGCTCCAACGACAGCTGTGGCAGAGAGAGTCCATCTTTAGGCCAGCCTGAAATACTTGAAGATTATGGGAAGGTTAACATAGCTGTGCTTAAGTTGCAGAATAGGAAGAGTGGGTGGAAGGGAGGGAATCCATAGTAGACTTAGGCCATGGTCAAGAAGGACTACTTCTTTTTGACAAACTGTGGGAGTGCTTGATCCGTTTTAGTAATACAGCTTTTTTCTTCTCTACTGCCTTTCTCCCAGGGTAAGAAATCTCCAAAACAGCTGGCTTCATACACAAACAGGTAGGAGAGCGGTGGTGTGAAGAGTCTTGAGTTTCAAGGGAGGGAGGCAGAGAGGAAGAAGCAATTTAAATGTATTACAATGCCCAGACAGACACAGATAAAAGATAGGTCTTAATTTTACTGACAGTTGGTTCTTTTGTCTGCTTCCATAAGTCTCTACATTCATGAAAGCAAGAGAAAAATATTGGTGGTAGCTCTTACACTTTCATGGCTATTTGGGTTATCAGAAGTATCTTGGGGATAAAGCGTTCTAAGTAACCTGCAAGTTGACTACTGAATTCATAATGATATATTTTAACTAAACACAAAGTATTGCTTAGGTTTAGAGCAACCTTCACTAACATACTGCTTTATTGTTGCAGAGTAACAGTTGGAAAAACGGTGACAAGTCCCCTCTCTCTTTTCAAAGTAGTATATTGTAAAAGAAAAGTTCATTGCTATACTCCAAAGCCTTGTTACAGAAAGAAACAGCTCCCTAAATCTAGGGACTGTGACATGGCAAATAAAGAAAATGAACTGGCTTGTGCAGGGAATCTGCTAGCAAAACTGCACAATAGTCGTACGTACTTCCTGAATTCTAGCGACTCTGGCTCATCTCAAACAGAAGGCCCTTCATCCAAATACAGCGGATTTTTTTCAGAGGTAAGTAGAGTTTAAAGAAACTTTAGTTTAAAATAAAAGTATTCCCGTTAGTTTCTTTGTGTGGTTAGCTGTGAAATTTTTCAAAGATACTAATTTTCTTAACATACAGATTGGCTCAAGTCTTGTGATTTACCATCTTTATTTGTCAGTGTATGATGATACAGTTGCCAACAGTAATAGTGCTGCCAGTCTTCCCCATGTTTGGGTCAGCACAGAAGCTCAGATCTTCCAGGCTAGTCTGGGTTAAAATTGCACCAGCACCAAAGGAAAACATTCTTTGGACCTGGTTAAGTTTCATGATCTGGCATGATGCATGGCCATGCACATGTTTATGGAAGTGTGAAAGTGTTGGTGTGTGGATGGGAATAAGCTGGTGAGGTAGGATAGGACCGTCTTCAATAACAGTGTCAGCTTAGTGCGTATGCAACTAGCTTGGGTGTTTGTATGAGACAGTATTTCTTGTTAAGGTTGCTTGATGAAACTTGGAGAATGTTCGTAGGGTGTCTGAAACTGGCTAAAAGGTCAGATATTTAAATGAAATGGGTGTTGTGACAGTGTAGGCCATTTAAGGCCCTTAATGTTGAAATTTCCATTTCTGTCACCATAGATGCTTGTTACCCATTGTGGCCTGCGGGTGTTTAAAGTGAGGCATGGCAGGGAAGATCAGATTGAAGACTATCACCATGCTGTCTTTTCATGGTACTGTAAGCGTGGGCTGCCATGAAGAGACAGCTCTGAGAGTCCAGTGGGCTGGAGGTACAAGTCTGTGGCACTCTTGCACTCCATCAAATTGATGGTTTCAAGGAAGGAGGAACAGAATAGTTAGAATAAGAGGCTGTGGAAAGCAGGGTAAAGAAATGAAGACTGGGAAAGATTTAACCTTGGAGAAACTAAATACCAGATCACTGGACACAGGTGACTGTTTAACTTGAGATGTGGATGGCTCTGCAGTGTATATTCCAGTCAAAGGTTTATTTTAATAAAATACCTAAACTTCATTCCAAGAATGAGCCTTTTCAAAACCGAACCTTTTCTGTGAAAGTACAGAAGAATACATGTAATTACTTATGTCTGAATCATGTTAAAATCAGTAAGCATCTGAGTACAAAGTACTCAAAGTTGGTGAGAATTATAGGTTCGTCCTCATGAATGCTCTATTTAATAATTAGATACCTCTTTTTAGGTGTCTACAAACCTTATTCTTGTAGCTTTTGGGTTAAGTGGTCTTTATCTATTTGTGCCCTCTTCTAAGGGAAATTTGTGGGGTTTAAGGCCATTATTAGCTAAATTTCTAAAACTCAGCATACAGGTAGGAAAGTATATTTTCATATACTAAGTTACTATATTAGAGCAGCAGCTTATTGTGTTGTTGCTGGCTACTGAACTTGTGGTTAACTTTTACATTTTCATAAATACACAGGTTTCTCAGGACCATGAAACTATGACTCAAGTTCTTTTCAGCAGGAATCTGAGGCTGAATGTAGCTTTAACCTTTTGGAGAAGGAGGAGTATAAATGAACTGGTCACCTACTTAGTGAGGTAAATTAGGTGTCTTTTCTATATTCTTACAGTGGCAACAATCCCAAATATGCTGCAGTATTTTTAGGGGTTACTTAAATGTTGTAACTTCGTTATATTTATTCTTTAAATCATAGTGGAAGCATATACTTCAACCTATGCTTTACCAGTAACATTTCTGATTTTATTCTTAATGATTCTAGGATACAGGATCTTGGAGTAGTAGTAGACTGCCTTCCTGTGCTTACAAAGAGGTACAAACAAAAAGAAGTGGGGGATAAGAATCTGCTATAACCACGCTGAAGTTCAAGCACTTCTGAAACATCTTGTGTTTTTTAAGTTTACAGGAAGAAAAACCATTTATTTCAGTTGGCTGCTGTGTAGATCTTTTGCCTTTAGTGAAATCGCTGCTTAAAAGCAAATATGAAGAGTGAGTATTGGTTTCAGATGTTTTCAAAACACTCTTACTTCCTGGCTGTGCACTGCCCTAGACATTAATGGTGTTTAGTCCTCTGACTTTTGTTCCCTCTGCCCCTTCTCCCAAAGCTGCCGTTCTGAAGGAACACCTACCTGAAGGGGATCTTTCCAGTGAAACTTTCTCCTTTAACAAACCAGTGGTGCAAAAACCCTTTTCTGCAAGGTTAAGTACAGGCAGGGACTGGCTTTGCCCTTAGGCAGATTTATTTGTCCTAAACAGTAAAACAGAATAGCACCAAGGCTTTAGTATGCTTTATAATATGAAATCAAGGCAAAGTTTTCAGGCAAAATACTTGAATTTCTCCTTTTCAGTAAGAGCTTCAGTTTACCACTTTAAATACTTGCCTATGTCTTCAATTTCAAACTTGCCAATTTCTCTAGATTTTTATTCCAGAATAGAAAACATGTTGCTTTCTAAGTTGCTTACCATTTTGTCTTGACACTTCAGCTGACCTGTAGATACTGGAGAGTGGGAGAAAAGCATAATCTGTAAAATATGTTGTTACAGATATGTGATAGTTGGTTTAAACTGGCTTCAGGCTGTCATTAAAAGATGGTGGTCGGAACTATCTGCACATACAGAAAAGGCAGAGGATGGGTGAGTATAGTGTTGGGAAATATTTAAATGTGGATTTGTAGCTTATTCCATCTCAAAATCTGTTTCAACTTCTATCAGTAGGAGCACACCCTTTCTACCAAAGAAAAATACTATAATTTGGAAGTAAAAGCTTAAAAGCACTTAAGAAGTTCTTCTGTTCTTAAGATACAGGTGGTGTTAGGAAACTTACTTTAAGGATTGTCATGTTTTGGGTTTTTGGTTTTTGGTTTTGATTTGGTTTTTTGAGTTTTAATACATGTAGAATAAAGTCATATCAAGGATTAATACAAATGCTGTAGAAGTTGGATCAAAATTTTTCAGATACGGTGGCAATATTATATAAGCTAAGTCTATGTGCAGTATTTATGTTTCAGTCAAAAAGTACTGAAATGTAGTATGCATGTTATAAAGTGGTGGTCATTCTTTTTTTCAGAAATATTCATATTTTAAAACAAGAATTAAGTGGTTTATGGGAACAGCAGAATCATCTGACTCTGGTTCCAGGATATACTGGTAATATAGCTAAGGTAATCTAGTTCCAGTTGTGTTTAGTAATGAACACATAATTGTATCACTTGCAGTATTACTCTCATTTGGTGTTATTTATGCTAAACTATTGATGGATATAAACACCTTTATTTTCCACTGATGCTCAAGCATATTGCACAATTTTTACAAGAGGAAACAGCCTCAAGCTGCACCAGGCTTGGTTTAGGCTGGATATTAGGAGAAATTTCTTCACTGAGAGGGTGATCAGACATTGGAACAGGCTGCCCAGGAAAGTGGTGGAATCACCGTCCCTGGAAGTGTTCCAAAACTGTGTAGATGAGGCCCTCAGTGACATGGTTTAGTGGTGGACTTGGCAGTCCTGGGATAAAGGTTGGACTTGATGATCTTAAAGGTCTTTTCCAACCTAGTCGATTCTATGATTCTATAGCCATTGTTGTAGGAGGAATGCAGCAGGGAGAATCTTAGCCCAGCACTGTTAGCATTTGCACATCAGGTGACTGGGGCAAGTGACAACATACTAAATCCTAAAGCTTATTGTTGGCCTAATGCTTAAATGAGTTTGGAGAGCAAAGAAGTGTCTCCATCTCAAGTGAGCCCTGTTTGCTTTTATCAAGGCAAACATGTTGTGGTATCAGTAATATAATGAGGATGTCCAGTAGATGCATGATTTGCTGCTCATGATACTCCTTTCTATTAACATGGCTTTCTGAGGTTGGGCACCAAGAATTACACTGAGTAAGAAACCTCTCCACGTGGAGGGACCTGATGAAGGTAGACAGTGGGAAAGGACTTAAAGCAGACACTTGGTTATGTGCAGGATTTGAGTGAACTTGAGAAGGACTTAAAGATTGCATGCTTATAGATTCTACAAATCTCCTTCAGATACAATTCTATGGCTACAGAATTTGTCACTTTGATGTATCAACCAAGTAAGTTATTTCTTGTTCTTCTGGGACTGCTGTGCTCTTCTGACTTCAATTTTGATGTCTCTATGAGGATAATTACAAACCTCTTGCAGTTTCAGTCAGCAGGCATGCAGAAGAACTGAGTTCTAACTCCCAACTGGTAGAGCAATAGGAGCTTGTAATATGGACTGCCTAGTTCTTCTGGTAGATCAACATAGCAGTTACAGCCAGTGTCAGTTTATTTCTCTGGGATTCAGTTTCTCTTCCTGTTCGTTTGCCTATTTCTTAATGTATATCAGGATAGATTGTGACTGAGACCACCTGAACAAGTCAAGAGCAATAGGACTAGTACAAGTATGCTGGAGGGATGTGGTGAAGGAATATCACTCTTAATAAACATGTTTTAAATACATGATCTCATGATGATGACTTCTTTTCCTGTGCATGCAGGGAGCAGAGGAAAAACTAAATTGGTGCTTTGGAAACTAATCCCTCCGTTATGCAGACTTTTCAGTTCATAAAGAAATGCCATTAAAAGCATTAATTGAAAGTAATCTTGAAGATAACTTGTTCTGAAATTTGGCCTAAACATAATTACTTTTGTATTATAGTCCTGATGGGTTACCCTGCCTCAGACATACAGTCAATGTTACAGCTACAAGTAATGTGACAAACACTTTCTCTCCCCCCCCCCCCCTTTTTTTTTTCCCCTTCTAGGATATAAATGCTTATTTATTACAGCTGCACTGACACGATTGGGAAACTGTGCTTATGTGGTGAAACAATTCCCTGAGGTATCCCTGAAATACGTACTATGTCTGAAAGCCTTTTGAGAAATACTGGCAGAAGAGAACTGAACTGTCAAGCTGTTTAATAAAACCACTAACATCCTAACAATCTACTTCACATTGAAGTGGAAAAACGTCTAGTAGGAGCAACTTTTACTTCAGTGAGGTGAAAGTGCACTATGAAAACTGTATGCCTTTGCTGCATTTGGGATTCACTTAGTTACTAGGTATTCATTTAAATGCTACTGTATTTTACTACAACATCGCATAAAAGATGAATTATCCTGTCATGAAGCCAAGACAGCTGAACCAGTTACAAGGAAGCAACAAAAGCAATCAGCATTAAGAGCTTTTAATCTTTCTTTCACAAGAGAACTCCAAAATGCACAACTATCTTCCAGTTACATTAAAAAAAAAAAAACAAAACTTCAGAATATTCAATTACTTCTCTGTTTTAGTCAAATTATTAAAGACAGTTTTTGTTTGCACTATTGAGAAACTATACAGCAAAGATGCCTTAATTACTAGTGTTTCAAAAAGCCAATGTGTTAAGATGCAGATAGCTATTACGTTCAGATTGTGATGAAAAACTACAAAAATCAGGGTTTCACATTGTGTAGTTAATGAAACATTGCACATATACAAAGATTCATGTATGAAAAATATTATAAATACCTGAAGTTAAGCTTGGATAAACAGTTATTGCAAATGTCAGCAGAATGGTGACTTTGTCTAACAAATGTTTTTATATTGTATGTGGATTTCTAACATAGTAATCTTGTTCTGTATCATTTAAAGTACATGCAAATAAGTAAATATATTAAATGTATCTACTGTTTTTTCTTTTCAAGTTCATAAAACAATTTCTAGAGTAATCTCTTCCACTGTACTTTTTATCATAGGTATTTATGTCTATTGTTTGAAATGTTTACAGCCAGATGAGGCCATGTTTTTCAAGCCGCACCCTTTTTATACTACCTCCTTTAAGAAAATGACAAAGAGCTTTTGCAAAATTGATCAAGTTCTAGCCTGAGCAATGATGGCAATTTTATACCAACAATAGCATTGAAAATACAGCTATAAACTCTTCTACTGTCCTTTTGCTATCCTGTACTATTTTAATTTAAAAGCTACCGCTTAATAGCTCTGAGGGAATTTTGATTTAGGCTTGCTATTGCCTCTTTATTTTATGACTAGGAATCACGCTTTTCCAATTAAAACTTATGAAGTGCCACCTGTTCACTTAAAACATAAATATACATGCAAAGCATGTATCACCAAATAGTCTACTTCTTTAAAAAAAATAAGTATTTACAAGGGTTGTTTTCATACCTAGCGTTAAGCATGTGCACTTTTATTGATGTGCAAGAGAAAAGTCTTTTGATAGCCCCAAGTGGTTTTTGCTTTACAGATGAAATAAATGAATTTTAAACTCTTGTAGTGGTCAATAGCTTTAGGCCTCCTGTTGCTTCATTTTGTATTTAATTTACATATCATTATTGCTGTCTTCTGAAAGCCAGCTAGAAATATATCATCAGAATTTGGTGCTTCTGGTTATTTGAATATTCTTTAAACCACCAAAGGTTTTGCACTTCCCAGCGCAGTCAGAGTTCTGGAACATCCCAAAACAGATAAATCTATGGGACAATCTTGAGATATACACAGCCAAATTCTTTTTGCTTGAATTTTCATGTACTGTTAGAGATATTTCACACTCGGAGTTTGAGATAAAACTTACTGCTCTTCAAATGTTCTTGCTGTCAATTAAAAGTTTAAAGGAACTGTATATAGTATGATTCCATTCTTGTATTTACTGTTCTGTTGAGCACTTAAATGTAAAAGTAATAGAAGGACTAGCTTTATAATTTGGGTAGCAGCTGCTAAAACTCTGCAGTATTCTCCTTGTGCAATAATCTAAAAGGTGATGGAAATTCAGATCTTACTTTCTCTCTCTTTTTTTTTTTTTTTTAATTTTATTTTAAATAGAATGAAGTAACTCATGGCCATTTACTTCTGGTAATAATAAGAAGTAATCATTCTAACTGATTAAAGTGAAATACTCTAGTATTCAAAAATCCAGCTTGACTGTAGATGTAAGTACATGGGCTTGTAATGAATTCTGCATGTGGCCATGGATTTATTGAATCGTAACTGTGGATGGTGCTTTTGTTCTCGTGGCAAGGTAAGATTGACTTGAGGATCATTCTTGAGAAATATCTACTAGAATTATGCATTATTTTTAACTGCCAAAAGTTGTATTTTGACAGCATAAATAATACAGTATTAAACATTATGTCATTAGTATCTGTGCCTTATTTTAAATGAATTTTCTTACTATTTTCAGGCAGCTACAAGATTTATAAGAACAGGATTCTGGTGTCTCCATTATGAAATGATTTTTCTGTCATGATCTTGAACTGATTTAAACTATTCACACTGACATTCAAGCTCAGGTGCCTGTATGCTCTTTAGTTCTCAAATAGGAAGGACTTGGTTTTGCTATAATAGAATGTAGGCGTATGATAGCTGCTCAAAGGTAACATGAGTAAAATGTCTTAATAGCTATGTAACTCCAGGAAATCTGTGTAGTTGTCTCAGTGAATCTAAGAATTAAGATTATGAACAGTCATGTGCACAAATGCTAATTTTATGTGATAATTTCTCAAACTGCTGTTTCTAGGAGTGTCAAAAGATCCAGAGAGAATTAATACTTTATCCTGTATGGTTTTGTGATGCAGAAGCATGAATGTACTTGAGGATAAAGGGTGACTCTGCAAAGCTGTTCTTCATGTTATACCCCTTGATACAAAATTAATGTCTTTGAAAAAACTTTGGAAAATTAATGTCTTTTGCCTCCATGTTCCTTGAGAGTACTTGAGGCTGTTTTGCTGAAAAGGCTTTTATTTGAAGCATGACCTAGGACTTACTCATCCCCTATGCTGAAATTAAAGAAGCCTTCTGGTAAACTGCCTCTTTCTGCATAGGTAAAAAATCCTCCAATGTTCTGTTGATGTAAGAGTCAGGGTTTAGGTATTGCTGATAGCTTGCTGAAGAGTGGAGATGGAAAAACCTACCCCATTAATTAGCTGAGTACAAAGAAGCTCGTGTATCTTGACAATTATATATAGCTCCATTTTTAAGGAGTTCCACTTATTTCTTAGTGAAGAGTACTCTGCAACAAAAAAAAACAACAACAACAACAAAAAACAAAAAAAAAAAAACCAACAACAACAACAAAAAAAAAAAAACAAACAACAACAACAAAAAAAAAAAAAACAACAACAACAAAAAACCCCAAAAAACCAAAACTGGCATCACCCCTACAGGAGCTTACCTTCTGCAGTAAGGTATAATTAGAATGATCTTCCCCTTTCCGTAGCCTGCCTTATCGTTATCAGAGGCTGCAGTTTTTGCACTTGGGGTGCAGTTTTTACGCTCCTGGGGTGCAGGAGGTATGGGAGAGTAGGAAAGGACAAAAAAAGTACTGATATAGTGAGATCAGTCCCACTGCATTGTACCATACCTGTGTTAAAGCTGGCTGTATTTTCATTTTCGGATATATGAAGTGGGCAATTTTGGAGTTACAGGTCTCTATGCATTTTGCATTGAAGAAATAAGTTTGAAGTGCTGATGTGTGGTGTTTTGTTTGTTTTGTTGGGCTTTTTCTTGAAATGGTGGATGTTTTTGTGTGTAGAAACTTGAAGGTGTCTTGTGTAAAGCTTACATTTTTTAGCTAGCAAGTGATTGCTTTTGCCAGTTCATCTTCCCAGATCTTCCAGTTTTACAGAAGACTGAATGTCTGTCTCAGTGTGGAAATTTGCAGCTATATTTTGTGCCCAGTTTTCTAGTACAAAGGGAAACAGGTGGTTTGTAGTCAACTATTTCAGAATACAAAACCATGCAAATCATGCTACTGGTGTGAAATTATTCCAACTTTTGTATAAGGCAAATTAGTTTATGAAAGCATTTGGTTCTTGTGTGAGGAACTTTGTTGAACTGATGCTGCATCAGGGGAGGGGAAAAAAAAAAAAAACCTGGTTTTAATAGCCTTGGTAAAAGATCAGACGGTGTAGTTTAATTTGTCTACCTTTCTATGCACAGTAGTCATTGTAGGCTACAGATAATGATTCACTGAGAGAATAGATAGAGTATGCTTGTGTTGACAGTGCTTATATTATACTACTATAAACAATTTGTTCTATACTGGTTAAATGGCTTGGTTTATATATTAGAACTGAGACTAAATACAAGTATTGATTTTCTCCCTCCTTTCATTCTTCAACACTTAATGATGTTATTGCTTCCTCTTCTGGTTGAAACATACTGTGAGTATTGTTAGAAGAGAGGAGGATGAAAATTCTCAATAAAACTGAGGACTAGCTATTTAACATTACTCACTTTTAAGCAATTGTGAAGATTTTTCCCTCTAAAACTTTTCACACAGATTTTGTTAATACCTACTAACTGAAGTGGGTGCTCATGGCTGCAGGTTTGAGTTTGAACTTGATTGGAAAAAATAAAGTATAAAAATAAAGCATAACCATAGCTGCAGGATTTTTTTTTTCTACGGAGTACCAAGCTGGGCTCTGATACAAACCTGCTGTATGGGAGGCAGGAGGTGTAGCACTGTTCCTTAATGGGATAGAATAGAAATAATCACAGAGACTTCAACTGTTGCAGAATATTTTTGTTTCCATACTGACTAGATTTTTGTAGTATATCTGTATATGTAGATTGTAGTTGCTGATCACATTGCTATAAAATGAGGTCTGCCGATTTGGGTTGAATGTGATACCTCATTTCAGATTCGTACAGATCACTGCTTCAGTTCACTCGGTCATTACTTGAACTATAGATGAACAACTATGGGGTCTTGAACATCTGTACTTTGCTGTAACAAAATACAAGGATGCCATATTTGTGTTTTCCACCCCCACCCCCCTTAATTTTGGTGCTTAAAGCCATTTGAATTCCCTTTGGGAAGTGATAGCTTCCAAAACACATGATGAAAATGGCTTTACAATTTTTTTTTTTTTTTGTAAGCACTATGTATATTGTGAAACAACTAAAACAAATCTAAATATCAAGATAATGTTACATTCCACGGCTGCCTGCTTTTGTGGGTGTAAGTGTTGGAATACATATACGCCCTGGCATCATACTTTAAAGTGACCTGCAGACAGTTTCAAATAGCTCTTGTAATTTAGGTTGATGGCTCTTTTTCAAGTTGTATTTAATCTACTGAGTTTCACTTTCAGAAAGTCTGAATTATGTTTGGAACTTGCAGTTGCCACTTTCACTCTTGCTTCAGGTATTCTATGGATGGAAAGACTTGGTACAATTTTCAGCTTTAGAAAAATGGCTGGTCTTTTTTGTCACAACAGGCTTTCATTACGCCTCTCTTCTGCACGAGGCAAACTTGTTTTCTGCAAGAGTTAAATCATTTTTAGAGACACTTTCAGAGGAGAATTGCCACATCCAAGAAGCCTGTGGCATGTTTGATTCTAAATGGAGGAGAAGTTGCACAAATACAGTCAGCTGTTGGGAGAATGCATTTCATTACTGTTGAGTTTTCTTATCGCATGTGAATCTGCTGTGCTAGTATCTACCTGGTCTAGATAAAAGTGGAATGATGGATTATTGGGGATTTGAAGTCATAACAACTTTTCACTGTAAGAAACCAAAATTGCTATTTCCATGCTGATGAAACTGCTACAATGAATGCAGAAAGGAACTATTTGTTGTGTGCTTGGTTTGAAGAGCAGAAATCTCTGTATGTCTGCTAATAGTACTTTGTTTTCAAGCTGAAAGACATAGACATCTATGTGTGTTTAAAACAACGAAGTTTCTGACTGAAAAGGAAAAAAACCCATGCTGTGTTAGTTCATTTCTGGATGACTGTGCCACCCCCTGTTCCAGCTGCAGAAAAAAGTAAATAAAATTCTAAAAATATAATGAACCATCATTGTGCAAGTAGTGGTAAAACTTTATTTTCAACATTGTAAGCTTCTGGATATTCTTAGTGGAGCAGGACTAAAGAGTAACTGGCAGGTTCTGTTCTTTGCCCTGTGCTCTGGTAAGTCAAAAAGCTTGACACTTTTTAATCAACCAGAATGAGTGTTGATCAACAGAAGTATTAATTCTGGAGTAGTCATGTGCCAACAACCAGCATTAGCATAAGAATAAGCTGGGTAGCTGGTTGTGAAGTGAACCATTATGCTAATTGCATGATGGAGTAGTGCTGCAGGGGGTCCCTCTAAAAATAGTGGTGGCATCAATAATCATTAAAGGGGGTTGAGGGCTTGAACATAGGCCACCTGTCATCAGACTGTGGCTAATACGTGCCTCCCTGGGAACTGACTTGCCTAAAATGAAAACTAGGGAAGGGGGCTGTTTGGTTTAGACACAGTACAAAAATTCCCATCCCCCGAGAAGGGTGCCTGTTGTAGAGATTCAGGTTTGACGATAAAGGAAGTCTTTCCAGTCCTGTGTGCCTAATTCCATAGCAGTGAGACACTTTGCAAAGGAAGGTTGGAGACTTGGTGCTTGCAAAGCAGTCACGTTTCCTCCCAGTTGCTGCTTTCCCACCCCTCTGACGTGTTGGAGCACATCTGCTTGGCTGAGATCCCAGCTCCACGTCGACCTTGTCACTTATCCAAGTGAGAATAAAATGCCTTCATACTTGGCACAGCTCGTTTCCCAAGTGATGTCTTGTACCTCAAGTCTTCCGGGTTCTCACTACAAACCAAATTACCAGCTTAGTACCATCGAACTGTGAAAACTTGCAGGCTTATACCTCTGAATAAGCCTGAATACCTTAAAGTGAAAACTTATGGGCTTATACCTCTGAATAACACATAGCAACTGTGGATGCTACCAATTTGTTTAACCCTTACATTAACACTAGAGAAGCAGAATGATACACGCTAATGGCTATTTCAATCGCCAGATTTAAGGTAAGGCTGTTAGCAATGTTTATGTATGTATATAAATGAGTTTTAAACATAAATGTTCTACCAGGTATTAATGAAAAATGTCCACAGTTCTGAACATTCACAAATGGTGGGCTTGTGACTAGTTAGAAATCCTCCTGCTTAGAGGTGAGTGGTTTGTTGTTTTGTTGGGTTTATTTTACCTATTATTCACCCATCCTGCCTCCCCCTCTGAGTACAGGTCTTTAAATGTATCTCTTCTTGATTTTTGCAAGCTTATGCCTTTTAGGGTTTTCTGACTCCACAGAAAATGATTGGGAGGGTGAGTGAGGATATATCTTGTCCACAAAATGCTGTGTAAGCATGCATGTGCACTCATTGCTGTGCAGAAGTATAATTTTTACACTTCCTTCTTCACTCTAGTGCACTTAGACTTCTGTTGGTGGCATGTCTCATAACATCTGCAAAGGGATTCTTTCCAGCTCTTAATTCTTGATTCAAAAAGCAATATTAGTTGCTTTCCAGCTGAACAGATAAGCTTGCTACTAAAGCTAAAACCAAACAGCAACCAAAAAAAGACAAACAAACAAACCTACCCAAACAAAAAAACTAGAATTTTTGTCTCCAGTATAAAGTAGTGCTGTGGCCAGATAACAACAAATGTTGCCATCCATTTTTCACTAAAAAGGGGACATAATAATGTCTCTGAGTAAGAAGTCTCTGACATTACGGATTTATTTTTTTAAGGAATAGTGCATTGTGATCTAACAGTTTACTTTCTAGATTGTCAGAATATTTGGTGTGCACGACCTCAGCGACCTTACTCTGAAGAGCTGTAAACAGGAGAACGCCCTTGGAGCCATCTTCACAACTGGCAGCTTGCCTACATCAGCCTTTACCTTGGGGACTAGTGAGGCATATTTCAGCATTTCTCTATGCAGGCTTTGGCATACATAGTTCTGATACGTGCTTCCTCATATAGTAGTTCTCTGTGAGCTCTGGAAAATAAGAATTTAGCCTCTGGTGACTCACTCAAGTCTGGTTTGGATTGAATGGTTCTCATACCAAGAATTCTGCTTATGTGACGGGAACTGCAAGACCTTCTCTCTTCCTCCTTAGCCGCACTAAATGAAACCCTGATCATAATAGGCTCCTGTATTGAGAAATCTGTTTATCCGCAGTTCTTAGTATCCTCATTAGCACTTTTTTTTTTTTTTCCGGCAAAATGGATTGCTCTGTGGTTTCTTTGTAGTATTTGATTATCATTATTAACCTTGCTGGTTTTCATGCCTTATAGAGCAGGTTCTATCACAGAATGGTTCGAGTTGGCAGAGGCCTTAAAGATCAACTGGTTCCAACCTCCCTGCTATGGGCAGGGACACCTTCCACTAGGCCAGGTTGCTCAAAGCCCTGTTCAACCTCGCCTTGAACACTGCCAGGGATGGAGCAGCCGCAGCTTCTCTGGACAACCATCCTTACACTAAAGTATTTATTCCTAATATCTAATCTAAACCTACCCTCTTTCACCTTAAAGCCATTATCCCTTGTCCTTCACTACAGTCCTTTGTAAAAAGTCTCTCTCCAGATTTCTTGTAGTCCCCCTTTAGGTACTGGAAGCTGCTCTGAGGTCTCCCCAGAGCCTTCTCTTCTCCAGGCTGAATAACCCAGCTCTTTCAGCCTGTCTTCATAGGAGGGGTGTCCAGCCCTCTGATCATCTTTGTGGCCTCCTCTGGACTCACTTGAGCAGGTCCATGTGCCTCTTGTGTTGGGTGCCCCAGAGCTGGATGCAGTACTGCAGGTGGGCTCTTACGACAGTGGAGTAGAGGGTGGGAATACCCTCCCTGGATCTCCTTTTGATGCAGCCCAGGATATGTTAACTCTGAGGTATATTGCCAAGATACTGCTGTCCACGTTTCCTAGTTTTGACCATAACTCATATTTTTCAGACATTTATTTGATTTTGTCTTTTGGCAGGAAACATATTCAGAACTCAGTCTGATTCAGAACTTGAACTAATTGTCATGGTCTGAAACAGTATTTTCACAGGTGTTTAGGAACATTTGTGCTTTTTGATGAAAGTATCATTTGCAGTGGCTTTTCAGTAGTGTAATTGAATTTTACTATCAACGAGAGACTTGAGTGAGAAGAACTAATTTGAGTTGGATGGCTCCAGCAAGCCCTACCTTTTTGCTTCTGCATCCAGCATCAAGATAAAAGGAAGATAAGCAGTAATTACTGCTCTAAAGCAGTTTTTGAACCCAGCCTCAATCACAGCTACTTGTATCATAGATACCACTTTTTCTCTTCAGGCCACCACCAGCAGTCAGTCATGCAGAGTTGTAGCATGTTTGGAGTGGCTGCAGCACTGCTTCATGATATGCTGCTCCCAGATCCTGCTTCAGACACAGATTTCTCTGCCAGGAAAGTAGGAGACCCTTTTGCTGAACCCTCAGTAGGATTCTTTCTTAGCAGAGCTTCCTTTAGAGGATGTTCCAGACTCTTATCTAAAGTTGTGTCTGTGATTCATTTACAAAAGAACTTGTTTTTCTTTTCTGTATGTGCCTCTTCTAGGTCAAGATGCCACTGTGTCCTTTGTATGCCATGAGAATCTTCTCAAATGCACAAGCTCAAACTTTTTAATCTCCCCGTGTTTTGTTTGACAGTCTGTCCAGCCAGATAGCTGGCTGTGTAAAAGCCTGCAGTGGGACTTGCTGGTGGTCCACCTGAGCTTGAGTTCTCTGTGGCCTTGCTGAAGAATGTTTCTGTTCCAGATACCTGTGCTGCAGCCATTAAAAGGTCCAGTTGCTTTTTCATCCAGCATCATGCTATTTTATGGAGAAAGGGATATAATATAGAAGAAGATTATCCTTTTGAGATGAGCAAGTTGGTGGGTTCTATTTAGTTTGTTGTTTAGCAGTTGTTTTTTCTCTTCTTAGGCAGGTATTAGCTGGTGCCTCACTTTGTTGATATATATTTTATGGAGTTCAGGCACTGTTTCTTCCCCTTTTTGTCCCCCAGCTCTTGCATCAATACAGGGTAGCAGTGATTTGATTTTGCCTCCCGTTTCCAATTCTTCTTATTTTGACATGTCAATATCTAAAAGCACATCTTCACCCTTGCAAAAAGTAATTCTAAACTAGACACTAGTCTGTCATCTGGAGTGAGCACCACTTTTAAGATGCTTTCCTGAATTCTTTAGGCTTGGAGGAGACAGTAAAAGCTTATAAATTAAATCTTGCAACAATTTTTATGTGGGTTGTTGCTTTATTTGCCTTAAAGTTTTGTTATACAAGTTCTATACAAAATCGAGACCCCTGCTTTCTGTGGTAAAGCTACTGCTTCCAGTCAGCCCTGTATTTCACCAGAACTATACGGAGCTTCCCAGAGAAGCCTGCTATCAAATCCACTTACAAGTATTGAAAGCAAGTAGCTAGAGGGGGAGGTCTTTGAAGGTGACTTACGCCACTAATTTTTTTTCCAAAAATTTAAACTATTACACAAGAAATATAAAAATGGCCCATTATTGCATAGCTGAAAAAACTAAGGAGGGGGAAAAAAATAGGCATCCAACCCCATGAAATATATGACAAGTACAAGACTTCATGCTGCAACTGGAAATATATGATAAAGCTTCTATTATGAATTAACAATTACTTAATTTAACCCCTAAGTGCTGAAATGCCAAATTTCTGAGAAATGCTAAATCCTACTTCAGGCTGAACCAGGATTTGGCAGGCTGAAGTGTGTGTGTGGGGGGGAACCCACCAAAAAAAACCCTATGAATATAGAAAGAATTACTGCACTCCCATAGGATACTTATTACCTCTAGTCTAGGGTTGACGTAGATACGTTTGAGTCAAACAGGAAATACTACTACTTATTGTCAAGTTGCTAATTGTGTTGCTTTAATGAAGCTGTTTAACACATTGAATAGCAATGTAAGAAGGCATAGAAAATTAGCTTGTTTGCCATTGATAAATGATAATGTGTGCAATTCACCACTGTGGTTCATTTGAGCAGTTCTCTGTGATGTACTAACTCGGGCTGATCAAGGCATGTCTTTACTTGCACAGGCTGATTCAGCATGAAAGCCCACACAAATAGGACTGTATTTTAAAGATAAAACCAGGATTCATATTTAGCTTTCTTACAGTGTAATAGAGTGTAATAGACCTCCAAATTATTTCATTCAGATTAACAAGGCAAAGATTCAAGGGCGGTAGAACAAAAATTGCTTATTTCAAGAACAGCTTAGAAATATAGAAGAATCACAAGCCAATACAGTGAAACAACACATTAGGAAAAAGCTATCGGCAGTTATTCTTCAAAGTGTTGAATTTTGAATTTCAAAGAAGCAGCAGCTGGTAAACGCCCTCAGGTATCAGCTGTGTGAGTGTAAAGTTATATATAAATATCAAATGCCAGTCTTGTACAAGAAAGGTATGTACAGAGGAACTTAAACCCAAGAAAAGTTACAGTTCTCAGCTTCTCAAGAACAGCCAGAATGTGTTTGTCTAAAAACCAAAAAACAACGCAAACAAAACAACCCAACCTACAGCTACTGCTGAAGATGACAAGCTTTTCTAAAGCTTGAGAATAAAACTCAAGTCACTGCAGAAACATTTCTTCACTTCTGAGATCAAGAAATAGCCAAATGAATTCAGATTCAATTATTTGATAATTTGACAATTCGATTACTTGACAATTCAACGATTTGAATTTTCTACAAATAAGAGGAGTTGAAGGGCCAGCTTTGTTTTGCTTTGTCAAATAATGCAAGTGCACAGGCTTTACTACTTCATATTTAGTATGAATCCAGATTAGCTGCCAGTACACACTGTAATAGTTTTTGTAGCAACATATTTAATACACCGAAGAGGGTATCATCTAGAAAATGCTTGCACCAATTACAATTGCTTTGTTACACTTTTAGGTGCCACTATAAGTTGTGTAAAATAAAGACCCCAAAAAAGCTAAGGAAAGGGGGGCTTTGAAATGGTACAAAGAAATCTTTACTGGCCTTTGGTCAATCATCCTATTGAAAACCTGCATAAAGTTTCATAATAGGACAGAAATGCCTAAACTTCCAGCCAGAAGGAGGCTCTGTGCTGCTTTTAGCCTGCCTTTCTCCTAGCACAGAAGTGACTAGTGTCATTTAAGCAACAGTTTAAGGCTGTCTAAATTACAGCAGCCCTTTGCATGTCAGACACAGGATTTCCCAGCCTCTCTGCAGGGCAGACAGCTTACAGACCTGCTCTGACTGTGAATGTGTCACTTGGTTCCCGAACAGGATTCTCTCTGGTAGAACATCCTACCAAAGTGCTTGCAGCTTCTTTGTGTTTCTCTGACCTCCTGTCTGATGTGAGCCTATTCTATGCAGCATGTGCACAACTTCTTGAGCTTGAACTTCAAAGAAAGGAATGTTGTTTTGTGGTGGTCTATTTCCAATACTGCAGTAAAGGGGTGAAAAAAAAATACTTTCATATGTCATTCTGTAAAGGATGCAATAACGCTGTGTTATGTGGAGGCCATCTTGTGGCACTATGGAAATAGAATCTAGATGTAAAAAACAACAGAGCATTCAGACTGCATACCAAGAAATAGGGATTTTAAACTGCTTATAATTTTGGAAACCAAATCTCACAGTGATGTGTCATTCTAGCCTTATGCAACTAATTACAAGTGGTGTCCGTACAGGCAACAACACAGGAATCTGAGGACGTGTGTAGCACCATTCTGTGTGGCATTGCTTCTTACATAGTCATCTTAATGACTGCTGTGGTTCTTAAACATGCTGCTTGCATGTTTATGCACAATTGGTGCTTAACAGAGATGTAATTTTAGACAATTTTAGAGTGAACAGAAGCAAATGAGGACTGCAGTCAAAGTACTGTAAAACCAACTTTTGGGTTAGCATCATGTTACACCTATATTTATTCGTTCTGCATGCAAGAGGGGGTTTGGAAATGTTTACAGCAGCAAAATTATGTTCCTTTTCCCTGCACTTAAATCTAATAATTAAATTTTCTCCACTAAAGAATGAAACTTGAGTTCAGTAAAGATCAGTTAAACAACTGCAACCAGACAAAACCGGTTATCATCCAGCAATCTCAATGTCAGCATTTACTAACTCCCATGAAGAATATACTAAAGAAGTATCCTGTTTATGGTTTTGGGCACATATTATCAGAAAAGTGGAAACAATTCATTCCTGGGGGGGGGGAAGAAAAAAAAAAAAAAAAATCCTGAAGTTGGAGGTAAGGTAAATCTGAAAGAGAAGTATCAAGTATAACCACTGTTGGAAACGTAAGGTAGGACAATCCTGAGTACTGGAACACCAGACCTTCCAGTGCCTGCCCACCCACCCAGTAACATCTTTCAGGAAAAGGCAAAGAGGTTTCTTCACAAAGCTGTAGAGTGTGGGATTTGATAATGCAGAGTTTCAGGGTACAAGAAACCTTTTCGAAGCAGACTGGTACTCTGAGGCAAGTCAAGGTGGCGGCCTGTGTTCCCTTCTGCCCCAAGTCAGAAGTAGGACCCTCTCAGGGCATCTTATGTTCAGGACGGCACAAATACTGCCACTGAATCCAGGCTGCAATCCTAACTTGTTTGTCCACGTTGTTATGTTAAAACAACGTTTATCGTGTAGCACTGTAAATTGCCAGTAGATGGCATGATGATTCCATGACTCAAGAAAAAGAAAATCCGTGCTGAAGGAAATACGATGCACAATTTTTAATTCTGTGTTTAATCATAATAAAGCTCCTTGTGAAGGAGTGAGCTCAGTAAATGAGTTACTTTGCTGTGGCCTTTCACAGTACTTTTAATGCTGAATTCTTCCATCTACCTTCAGTTTATGTATTCTCATAGATCTGCTTGCTTGGGTGGGCATTTTGATTTCTTCTCACTTCTAATTAGTTTCTGAAAAAACAATAACAACATAAAAGTAGGTATGAGATTTCTGATGCACATCTCATTTATTTTTCATAATCAGCCAGCTCTGTGTCTTTGCTTCCACTGAATGAGCATTGCTCACCTGCTGCACTGGGTGTTACCTGTATACTTCTACTGGGGGACTGACTTAAAGACTACAGCAAGATTAGAGGCAGATGGCTGAAGCTGCTCTCTGCTTGTCTGCTGAAAGTCAACAGCTCTACCTATGAGGGCCTGAATCACACACAAAACAGATTGTGGGCTGCTGCTGTCTGTGGTCCAGTGTGCATTCAGTGTATTAAACCAATATCAGTGACAGGATCATGCTACTTTTCACAAGCAAACACTTAAAGACTAGCCAAGGTGCAAACAGCTTTACAGAAAGAGAAGTTTTCAGAGCAATTGCACTGAATTTTTCAAAAGTTAATTAAATGCTTTACTAATGATGAAATGTAAGCAAGGAATTTACATAGCCAGTTTTGCTAGCATTCTGTGAAAAAGATTCAGCACAAAAATAAGTTCTGCTACATTTCTGTAAACTCCTTTTGCCCTCAGCGGAAAAAAAAACCCTCTCCTTCCTACTTAAGAGTATCCACCAGCATCACAGACCATGATTCTCTGTAAACAGCTATCATAGAATGCTTTGGATTGGAAGGGACCTTAAAGATCATCTAGTTCCAATTCCCCTTGCCATGGGCAGGGGTACCAGGTTGCTCAAAGCCCCATCCAACCTGGCCTTGAACTCTTCCAGGGAGGGGGCATCCACAACTTCTCTGGGCAACCTATTTCAGTTTAAAGCCATTACTCCTTGTTCTATCACTACATACTATGATGCTCATGGATTTTGATGTTGCACTCAGGGAGCTCAGAGGAATTTAATGGGTCTCCTCTGCTTTTTTGGTTTGTACATGAAACCAAAGGTGACAAGAATCTGAAGATATGGATTTCAGTGTTTTCACTCTGATGGCATTACATTAGTCTAGACCTCCTCTTTGTTCAACCCATTAGGAACTGTCATTTCTTATCCATCAGGCCAACAGTTCTTTCACATTAGTGACAGCTGGCTGAAGTAACTTGGACAAAACCGAGAATTTGCTTGTGAGTAGCACAGAAATTTTTAGAAACGTGCCGATTTCTGCGTAGCTGTTACTGGGGGACTGAATCCGTCAGTGAAGAGACAGTTATAAAATATGAAAGTCATCCTTGATTGCGCTTTCAGGAGGTTGATGGAATTGCTCGGTTGTTTGAACTGAAACTGTTGCTTGGCAGTTTTATCTACCTCCTGATCAGGGATTCACTTGACATCAAGCTGTAGACACACCTTTGATAATAGTAAAAATTCCTCCCAGAAAAAAAAAACCAACCAGGTAGCATCTCCCAGATGATGTTCTAAGAAAATGAGTATTGGTTATATTTTGATAAATTTATACCTGCACAGCCTTGGGTTTTTGTTTCCATTTGTACTACTTTTGTTCTGGGATTTGTTCTTTTTACCTAGAAGGCAAACACCCACAGCATGGTATCAAAACTCACAAACAGCATTGTGCAATCCACTCAAATGAGATGCTGCTATAGCTAGTCTCAATCAAAACAGACAGCAATCAACCAAATTAATTCTCAATTGTGTACACTTAAAAATATGGTAACTGATGTATCTGTTTGTATGAAATTGAACTATTAATATGTAAAGAAGTTACACAGTGAGAGAAGCGATCGTTTACCTGCCATGAAAAGGGTCGTGTGCCAATGCAGCTATTCAAAACTTTGCATGTGTAAATATATGCCTCTGCAATGAAAGCTGCACCCACAGTCAGGGTTTCTACACGAAGATGGGATTCTAGCCAAGAGGCAGTTTTAAGTACATTCTCAGTTTATTAGCAGGATGATACAGAGAGAGAAGCTTCTTGGATTAAAAAGAACAGATGAAATTTTTTTTTTGTTGTTCACAAGGATTTAAGTCAAGTAACTATTATGTATGTTATAAATTATTTGGTTATGGAAATCCTTAAAACAGAGGGGCACAACCATTCCATGTGGTCTGACAGCATCCCAGTGCAGTTCCTTGGGGGAGTTTAAAAAATAGGAGCATTTTTACACTAACTGCATATAAAAACTAGTAACGTGAGATTACCACTATGAAGATGATGTCTTTCTCTGGTGTTATACTGGAAACGGCATTGTCTATGGCTTTAATATAAATCCTACTGCCTAGTGATCCTATTGGTAAGTACTTGCTTTGTTAAAACAAAAAAAAAAAAAAAAAAAAAAGCAACGCTCAAAGCTATTCTATTCAGAGAAGCTACTTTCTAACACTCTTCAGTTCCAGCATTCTTAAGCTTCCACCCCCAAACCTCCTGGATTTTCTTGCTTTTGTGAGTTTATGTGGCAGCAGAACCTCATGGATCATGTGTCTTCCTGGTTGTCTCCTAAGTAGAAACACCTGAAAAATACTACCAGATAAATAATTCACATTATTCCACTCACATGGGGTGACAGACACCTTCGAAATCATCCTAGTGTAATATTGAGTATCAGCTGATGACCAGGTTCATCATCTCTGACATAGTCATGCATAATAATAATGTTTTCAACATGTTCAGTAATTACTTCTGACATGAGAGGTAAAAAGGAAGCAAGCGTAGCCACAATGTGACAATGAATATGCATGACCTAACAGGGCACGCTGGTAAAGAAAAAATAGGGGTAAGAAAGGTATCACAGCCCTCTTGGTTTCTGCCATAATTCTGTGCCTACCTACTTAGTAGCAGCTTGTCATGCTAGTTCTTGTACTGTCAACAAGTTCTAGTTATTAGTCAGAAACTGCAATGCTGTAAATCACTGGTTAAAAGAAGACACTTTAGGCCTTGATTTAACGACTGACTTTAATCTTTTGTAAGCTTTTTTGTAACCTCCTAGAAAAAGCTTGATCATTACTTTTTTTAATGATAACTATTAAGATTTAACTTAAAACTGTCTTAATTGTAAGTGAATCCACCTGTTACCAACGAAGATGCATCTACTTCTCACACAGTCACATTCTTCAGGTTCGCATCTGTGTCCTTCCACAATTTTAAGTTGTGAAATCTCAGAATCAAATGACGTCGTAAAGATCATAGAGTCCAACCGGTACCCCAGGACTGCCAAGACCACCACTAAACCATGTCACAGAGGGTCTCATCTGCACGGCTTTTGAACACTTCCAGGGATGGTGATTCCACCACTGCCCTGGACAGCCTGTTCCAATGCCTGGCCACCCTTTTGGTGAAGAAATTTTTCCTAATACCCAACCTAAACCTCCCCTGGCACAGCTTGAGGCCATTACCTCTTGTCCTATCCCTTGTTACTTGGGAGAAGAGATGGACCCCTACACCTTACTACAACCTCCTTTCAGGTAGCTGTAGAGAACGATAAGGTCCCCCCTTATCTCACCTTTCATTTTTACTCACAGACTGAAAACCAAAGCCCCCACCCCCCCAATCCCCTTCTCAGCTTGGAAGGGGCGAATTGTGTGAGGGGACACGTTATCCGCGCGGGAGCCAGCCCTGCAGCAGCTACACCGGCCCCAACGACGGGCAGACACCGCCGCGGCCTGCGGGGACTGTGCCCAAGCGCCCGGCACGGCCCCGAGGGTGGCTCCGGCGGGGCGCGGCGGGTCCGGCACGGTTGGCCAGCGGGCTCTCGGTCCTGCACCACCCCTCCCGCGCTCTTCCGTCGCGCAGCACGCCCTAGCCGCTCAACTCCCCCGCTGCTCGCCAGTGCGCCTGACGTCAGCGGACGGCGCGCCACTCGCTCCCCTGCGCACGCACACGACATCACAGCCCTTTCCCCCTGCCTGGCGCGCAGGCGCGGCAAGGTTGCGGCCCCGCTCTTCCGCGCGGGGTCGCGTTCAGCGCATGCGCGAAGGGCAGCCCCCCGTCCCGCGCAGGAGGCGGTGGCGCGATGGCGGCGCGGCGGGGGGCGGCGCGCCTGGCGCTGCTCTGGCTGCTCGCGTCGCTGCTGCCCGGTGGCGCCCGCGGCTCGGAGGTGGTGGGGACAGCGGAGTCGCCAGGCGGCGCGGGCCCAGGGGAGCGGTTTAAGATCGAGGGCCGGGCCGTGGTGCCCGGGGTGAAGCCGCAGGACTGGATCGCGGGGGCCCGCGTGCTGGTGGACGGGGAGGAGCACGTCGGCTTCCTGAAGTGAGCGGCGGGCGGGGCAGGGGGCTCGGTCCCCGCGCGGGAGGGAGCGTCCCGCCGCCGGGCTTGGGCCCGTCCGCGGGTGCCGCTCGGAGGTGCCCTCCACCTCCGACACGCTGAGCGTCCGTTCCGCGGCCGTAAGATGGCGGCCAACGGTGGCGGAGCGGGGCAGCTCCACACGAGTTAGGGATGTGTCCCAGCTGGCAGCGCGCAGCTGGGGAAATGAACATCTCGCCTCCGAGTTGGGCTTTGCTGGTACGCTTGCACCTTGCCTTGTGAGGCGGTAGAAACAGCCAGGCCTGTAGTGGGAACCGGTCGCGCTGTAGGTATTGTTGTCAGCCTCCTGCAGACGCAGCCAAATTGATGACAAGGGCTGCTGGCTTTTCAGCAATAAAAAAATTGGAACTGAGTGCTAATTTAAAAAAAAAAAACAAACCCAAAACAAACCAAACACATGTTTGCATTTAATACTGGAGTACAGTGTCCTCGGCTTTTGTGGGTGCAAATCGTTACTTCTGTTTTAAAACTCTTTCACTTAGCTGAGAATTTACTCATTCTGGAGAAATGTTTGTGGCAGAAAGTTACAGTTGTAGTTACCTGTTACAGAACCTGTGAAAAACTTATTCACTGTACCTCTGGAAGCCATTTTAAGGCATATGGCTTTACCACTTTACACAAGTTCATGCAAATGCATTTGGAAGCTGTAAGGAATCACATTAGCTTATTCAGTCTCAGGTGGTAGTGGGTATATTCAGATCAGCAAAAGATGTAGCGATACTAAGACAGAAAATGTCCCAGGAATTAAGAATTCAACTAATCTCGTAGTTTCAAGAATAGAAGGTAATTCCAAAAAATGTATTAAAGTGGGAGAACAATACACCATCTCATAGATACCAGTGATTTTCAGTTATTTGCTCTGCAGTAGAAGTTGAACTGAACTTTGGCTCGAGGAACTGTCAGTTGGTTAACACAACAGATTATACTCTGCAAAAGTGGGAAGAATTTTGTCAGCGTAGCACCTCATAAGCCAGTACAACCAAGTTGTGGGAGCCTGGCATCGTGTTTAGGAGCTGATTTAATAAATGCTATGGGGTTGGTAAGTTTCCAAATGCTTGGAACTCGAGTTGTCTGAAATGTGAGGAAATAGTCTTAGCTAAGAGCATACCATATTTATGACAGTGTAACCTAGGTATCAAGTTCTGTTGGTTACATTAACTTGATATGCCTGTTTATGGGTGTATCAGGTTACCTTGATATAACTTAAAGCCAAGCAATTAATATTATATGTTACTCAGTTTGATAAGCATACCTGTAGATGTTGTGCTACCATAAACATGGTACATTTCAGCAAAAATGCTTTAATGTTCAGTAGGATTTTTTTGTTGCCTGTATTGAGTGTAGTACTGGATGGCAATACACTTTTAGTAAGAACTGTGTTAGAAGAAAGAACAGTTTTCTTAAATAACATTGGTATTTCAGGCTCAGTAGAAAGATCCTTCACTTTCAGTGATAGATTTAAATGTATTTGATACATCAGAAGATCTATTTGTCCCCATCTTTTATCACTGTCTCTCAGGCAGGTTTTGATTATATATTACATAGATGTCATTCCAGTTATCAAAAAGAGAAAAACGATCATTCGACATAGCAAAGTTGCAGTTTGAGTATTTCAAAAGTCATTCTCTAGTACAAGCATTTTTATAAACCTGATTAGTTTCCCCACTGTAATAAAAGTGAAACTTTTTTTCTTCTAAAAGGCAGTATTGAAGACCAGTATATGAAGTGAGAATTCGCTTAGTCCTAGAAATAAATTTTAAGAAAAAAACCCAAACCAAACTAGTTGGATTTTGTCAATACTGTAAAGAACGAAAAATTAAAAGAGAGTTCATAGGGAAACATCTTTATAGCAGTTGCAATGTACAATAGTGTAAGCATTCTTAGGAGTTCACATCATTAGTGAAACCCACCTACACAGTGCTGTTCATATGCTTGTCTTTGTGGTGGGAAGGTCCTTAAGTGGTGTATGTCTTTGAGGTAGAGAAGTTGTGTGAAGGACATGAGGATAAAATTCTTTTTGAGGGTTCAGTGGTAAGAGGGTTCATTATTTGTTTTCCTCATGCAAGTTTATAATGTATCAGGTCTAACTACCTTTTTTTTCCCCTTTGAAAAACTTTTTGGTTTAAATTTGAGACTTATTTTTAGGAGAGTTATCTTAACCTTTTAAAGGGAAAGAGAACACAGTTTTTCTTCCTGGGAACTTCTGGAAGCATGTAGGAGGAAAACTACATGCTTATGTACTTTATGGCAACCGGCGCTGAAGCTTTCAAGTATCCTTTTACTAATATTTTCACTGAGTATTAAAGCTTCATATTTTAACATAAAAGCAGTCTGTCTAAAATTCCCTTCTGTATATATATTCAGAGCTCATAGTTTCCTTATTGTTGTGATAGAGCTTTCTAGCGTGGGCTAGTCCTAAAGGAAGCAATTAAAAGTAAAATCCTCTATTTTGCAATAAAGGCACAAACCACAATTTCTCTGCCTTGTAAGTCATCTCTCATATCTACCCACACTATGGAGGATGTCAGTTTTTAGGTTGATTTGGTTTGTGGGTTTTTTTTTTTTTTTGTGCTTCCAGCAGAAGTACTGAAGCAAAGTAAATTTCATTGTATGTATTCTGGAAGGAGGAAGGCATTCTGGATTCTGCCATCATTTGAGTACCTGAAATCTAACCATTTAAAATCTTACTTAGGCTATTAAATTACTCCTCCAGCAGGACGGTAGCTTGAGAGCATAAGAAAATCCTTAACATAACTGGTAATTTCAGCTACTGTTATGGCACACATTGATGACCCTAAGGGGATTGACATGAGTGCTGAATGATTTAAATTTTCCTTTTGGTCATTGTTGTTATATTGAGATTTATAATACGAAATGATCCTACCACAGTTCCTTCTTAAAAAAAAAAAAAGCATCTTCTGATATGATGGAGCGTATTGAAATGTAGTGGAACTTTCTGTTTTCAGGACAGATGGAAGTTTTGTGGTTCATGATGTACCTTCAGGATCTTACGTAGTGGAAGTTATATCCCCAGCTCATAAATTTGAGCCTGTGCGAGTTGACATAACTTCAAAAGGCAAAATGAGGTGAGCCTTTCCTGATTTGATTCTGAATTGATCTATTAAGTATACTCGACAGCACAGTATAAAAAGTAACATAAACAGTAGTGCAGATCTGATGTTTCATTTCAGACCATATATTTCAGCTTTTAACATTGCTTTTAGGATCACATTTCTTAACATCCAAAGTTTGATTTCTTTCTTCCTTTCATATTTATGACCTTAAATAAGAGGATATGGTTAAAAAGAGTCCTATTTGTTTACTTTTATTTTCTTACACAGCTATCCTGAAATAAAATCTAGACATAAATCAGTTAACTACTTTTGCCAATACCTTTTTTTTCTTCTTCCTTTTTTCTTTCTTTTTTAGTAAATGTTCTGTCAAGACTTGGCATAATGACATTTTAATTCACTCTGATTCTAAATTCTAAAATATTTCTGTTACACCTCCATAAGATACTCACAGTTACTGGCAAATGCTGGTAGTTGCCAGCCTGCAGTATTTCTGTACCTCTGTTAGCTTTTTTTTTAATGTTACGACTGGATACTTTATCCCTGACAACTATAAATGTGCATGTGTAACTGCACACTATTCAGTAAGCAATACAGAAAAATGGCTGTCTAATAAGGTGATTGTGTTTAAATGAACGTTTGTAGTTCATTTTTCTTTTACAGGAGTACATGTAGTGTTTTAACTTCAGGTTTTTCTTTTACAGTATCTTATAAAAGATACATTGCATTTTAGGAGTACAAACATCAATATAAACACTGCAGCAGTATTTTTAAGGGAGGTTAAAAATCAAAATCTCAAACTATAGTGCAAATAGTGCAGTAATAATAATAGCACAATTTATGCTTATATTTTTTTCCCAAATGTTATGAAATCTTTGGGTTTGTACTTTGTTAGGCAGGTCTTGGTGGCAGCAATTGATATCTAATAAATATGAAAGGAACTCGGTGAAACAGACACAGTATGTGTATATCCTCTCACTTAGCACTGTTTTGGTATCTGAGGACTAGAGGTAAACAAATTTGATGTTAAGCAAATTAGTAGGATATATCTGCAGAGTAAAGTACGAGTTGGCTTGACATCTCTACCAGCCAAACAGGTAGAAAGTACAATGAGGAATACTGTTGGGAGATGCATGAGAAAATGTGATACACAGGGAAAATGTCAACTAGGCTTTTCTAAGGGAAGTTCTGCCTTAAAAATAAAAAAATCAAACTGGAATTCTTAGAAAGAGGAAACACCATATGAGTAATGGATATGTATGGATACTTGAAAATCTCAAGTTTTGAAGAAAATAGTAGGAGAGAAGGGCATCCTGTGGATGAATATTTGGTGAAAATTTCAGAAGGAAATTGTAATGGGAAGAAATCATCCCAAGAATTGCACAAGGCAGGTAAATAAAAATAATGAAAAATGGATGAAGAGTGACAAAGTTAGATGATAGTACCAAGTAACTGTCTAAGTAGTAGGCCCAAGTGAAGAGAACTAGTGAAGGACTATGGAAAGACCTTATAAAGTAATAAAGACTGAGATTCAATATTGATAAATGCAAAGTAAGTCACTTAGGGAAAAGGTAGTATTAGTAAAGGTAGTATGTTCATATATAAATAACTGTCCTGTGCAAACTCTGTTTAAGCTACACTACACTGTTCAAAGCTGTACTTTAATATTGTACCTTTCCTTGCTTGTTACCAAGGTGGGAGAAAATGTTCTGCAGAAGTCAGATCTAAACAAATAGTTCTGATGTTTCTGGTACACAGGTCTATTTTCCATATCAAGTTTCAGCCTGCGTAACAACTAGCTTGGAAAAAAGGTAGAGTATCATTTGATTCCATGAAATACGCTGCTGAAAGAAGTTAGCTTCTGAAAAGTAAAGCCTGGCTGACACTGCCTCGCAAATAGTTTTGTTTGTAGGCTGTTACTGAAACTTTGTTTGGAATATTATAAAAAGAATATCTATTTTTTGTTAAAGATTGTATTTATAATTATTTACTTTTTGCTCATTAGAGCAAGATACGTGAATTACATCAAACCCTCTGAAGTTGTCAGGCTGCCATACCCCCTCCAGATGAAATCTTCTGGACCTCCTTCATACTTCATAAAGAGAGAATCTTGGGGATGGACAGATTTCCTCATGAACCCTATGGTATGTACAGGCAACACAAAAAGGTTAAAAGTCTTCAGAATACCAAGAATAAAATAATTGAGAAAAGATGTGCACAGTTTTCTGAAAGGAATCTGTTATTCGTTTTTTACTTATTTACAAATGGAAAGTTTTTCTGTGATCTCTCCTCCCCTGTATACCTACTCTGTTACTGTGTGTCCTCTGAAAATAGCCCATAGTCTGGTTCCTTTGACAACGTGATGCGGTCTTAATAGTGTGGAGATCAACATGTTGCAAGATTCTGATTACAGCAGTTGAAAGAGATAGCAAGCATTTCCGTTAATGGTCTGACTTTGAAATCTGTTATTTAAAACACAGTACTTCCTTATCAGGTTTCTTCCCTGACAAATGGATTACTGTTAGTGGGTTACTGACTCAGAATGCAGTAGTGCTACAATTTGGCTGTTTAGCTAAAAGCTTTATGTCAGTATGTCTGAAAGTGTCTGGAGCAATAAATAAGCTGAAGAAAGATCTGCTGTTTTCTGTGTAGGTGATGATGATGGTTCTTCCATTACTGATATTTGTGCTGTTGCCTAAAGTTGTCAACACCAGTGATCCTGATATGAGACGGGTAAGTATGTTCAGTTGATGCAGACATAAAGAACAAAGATAATGAGATTTTAAGGTACAGAAAGGTAATAAAAAAAACCCCTGGAATTCTAAGGAAGTCTTAATAGGCATAATTTATTCAATTAATACAGAATTGCTGTTCTAACTCTGAATTCTAACATCTTCAACTCATGAATTGGCTGTTAAACAGTACAACACGAATTAAATAATTTGGCACAGCTTTGAAAGCATCACAGCATGAATGGTGTTTTCCAGAGTTCCCTTAGAGCGATAAATACAATTCTTCAAAGGCTGTTTTTTCTATAAATTTCCAATGTATTTCTGTAGTATGTTGAAATCTAGCACTTCTTTTTAGACATCATTTCATAAGTGTCGTGTGTGTGGAGAAGAGTATGATGTGGGGTTCTCATATCCATCAACCTAAACCACATAGCTTACAAGACTGTTAAAGCCAGATGTCACAATAGTCTATATGATATGGAGTCTTAATGTCATTAAATTGTCTTATTTATTGTCCTTTCATCATGCAAAATGCCGAATAGCAGAAGGCTAGGACAAAATGGAGATTCAAGGTGTTTGCTGAATCTTATTTTCGGAAGTATTCCTTGGCTGTCATGGGTGGCTGCTTTTTGAGGGTTTGGTTAATCTAAACTCCTTTTCCTCTAAATGACCACTGTCTTCAGTAGTACTTTATAGGTGTCTGAGCATTTTATTTTTTTTAATTTAAAGTATTACCTATAAAAAGCATATCAGAGCCATGAAATGCTCTTTTGGCTTTAATTTTGATTAAAAAATGGATACAAAGATATGTTAGATATCTGTGGCGTGTTCTTCAAACCAGACTGAACTTTGAAAGTTGAATTTTTAAAAAAAATCACTTATTCCTTTTTTAACTGATGTGATGCTGCTTACAGACAGGCTGTTCTAATGGTAAACTGTCAAAACTTCTGATGATTTAGTTCTTCTTAGCTGACTGATACGACTTGTTAAGGAGAAATTTTAAGTTGAAGGACTCTTGCTTGTAATTTAAATTATCTTTAAGGAACAGGAGAAGGGAGTTTTTTAAGAACTCAAGTGTAATGGCATTCTCTAGGTGAATAGGTGTTAAATTCTTAAGTGTATATCCAGCGTCAGTTTGCTGTGGAGGGCATGGAGCTCGTATTACATTTTTCAAGTTAGCTTGTTTTTTCCTTATGGAATCAGCACAGTATTTTACGTATAGAAAGTTAATGATTTAGTAACCATGCTTGTTGTAGAGGCATTAAGTACAGATGTAGCATAGATGCAATAGTAACAAAGGCTACAGCTCTTGCTTCATTTGTACCTTGAAAACAGTTCAAGCTGTGTCATTCCGAATGGTAGCTAGAAGAGCACGGTGACAATCCCACATGAAGTTGGCAATTACTATAAGCGTTATCACATTGTGGATGTGCAGTTCAGCTGTTGTACGCATTAAAAGTACTTCAGGGTTCATTGGTTTGTTTTAAACTGTACTAATTTGTCTCATAGAGCCACTCCGTTAAACTCTAAAGTTACATTAAGCTTAGCTGGATATATGGTGTCGTATTAAAATCCTTCCCTTCATGAAATAAAATACTAATAGCTTGATGTTACAAAGTAAAGCAATAAAAATATCTAATCCCTTCAAACAGCTTCAAAAATTTGTTAAATTTAGCATAAACAACGCTAATTTGAATACACAAAAATATGTGAAAATTATGAGAACACAGATACGAAAATCTTAACAAAAGCTGAAATTTTAAAATGGAAGAAAGTAATGCTAAAAATAAGAAATGGCATTTTTTTCTTTTAGATGTTTCTTTTTTTTCAATCGGGTGGTTGCCCTGTAAGACTGCTTAAGACATGGTTACCTTTTTCTGTACACCAGTGCTTTTAGTTTGGGGGGTTTGTGTTTGTGTACGTAGCTGGGCATTTGGTTGTGGTTGCATAAAAATATGTAGCAATACGTACCCTAGAGAACAACGAATAGTAAAATGATATTTGTGAAAATTTGACATCTTCCTGGTATGATCTTTTAACTTAGAAGCATGCCTTAGAAGCAGCCAGAATTGTTACAAGCTATTAAGGTTATCTAATCTTTGCATATAGGAAATGGAGCAGTCAATGAACATGCTGAATTCCAACCATGAGCTGCCAGATGTCTCTGAATTCATGACAAGACTTTTCTCTTCAAAATCTTCCAGCAAGTCGGGTAGTAGCAGCAGTAAAGCAGGGAAAAGTAGTTCTGGAAAAAGGAGGTAGTTAAGTCTTCATCCTAAGCCTGAGTTCGCACAACTGTTTGTTATGTGCTATCATGTTTATTTGTCTTGAAAGATCAAAAAGCCACTACTGTAAACTTTAATCAGGCACACAATATGGTATGCTACAACTGTGGTGTGTAGCTTTTTTTAGTCTATATAAGCTGTTTTGTACTTGACAGTAAGCAAAAGAGGACATGGCTTCAATACTATATCTGTATAAAGTTATTGATGATACCGAATTAACTATATTGTTCTGTAGAGAATTATTATAAATTATATGATGTGCTAAACAGTAATAAATGTGTTAATCATAAGACAATGTGTAAAATTTTTTTGAAGATAATAGAAGTGAATCATAGACTCACAAAATGGTTTGGGTTGGAAGCGACCTTGAAGATCGTCCAGTTCCACCCCTGCTGCCATGGGCAGGGACACCTTCCACTAGACCACGTTGCTCAAAGCCCCATCCAGCCTGGTCGTGAACACTTCCAGGAATGGGGCATCCTGTTCCAGTATCTCATCACATTTGCCTAATATCTAATCTAAATCTCCCCTCTTTCAGTTTAGTCTTAAGATTACTTTTAATGTTTTATACTTGCTGTTGAGTTCTGAAATTAACAAATCCTTTCAAAATTGAGCCATGGGTTTACTAAGTAATTTGCTGTGTCAGGTTTTCATATGTTGTATATAAAATAATTTTATTTTACGTTGTTTGCTGCCTGTACACTTTAGTTCAAGGACTCTCCACTTTTTATTACCCAGTTTAATTCTGATCTACGTTCTGCTAAAAGCTCTTTGGTGGAGGGGAAGGCAAAGTGTCCTGCATCAGAAAGTCTTTTAAGCTCTGTCAGGTTAGTTATGAATCCGAGGTATCTATATAACATGGTGAACATTTATCTTGGATCTTTCCTTTCTAAATCACATGTATTATCACTTCTGCAAAACGTCTGGTTCTTACTGTTTTCTGTGTGCTTATCAGTGGTACGATCTGTTCGTATTCTGTTCACCTTACTAGTAGCATGATCTGAGGCTAAATACAAAACAAAATTTTAAAAATTAAATCTAGAAGTACAATAGGAAGGTAAATCCCACTAATCTTTTAAATTATGTTTCAAAATCATAGAATCAACTAGGTTGATTAAAGGAAATCTTAAAGGAAGAGACCTTTAAGATCATCAAGTCCAGCCTTTATCCCAGGACTGCCAAGTCCACAATGTCACTAAGGGCCTTGTCTACATGTTTTCCAGGGACAGTGATTCCACCGCTTTCCTGGGCAGGCTGTTCCAATGTCTGATCACCCTCTCAGTGAAGAAATTTTTCCTAATATCCAGTCTAAACCTCCCCTGGCACAGCTTGAGGCTATTGCCTCTTTTCCTATCACCTGTTACTTGGGAGAAGAGACCAACCCCCTCCTCATTACCACCTCCTTTCAAGTAGTTTTAGCTTTCCAGCCATTCTTCCCCAAGCCTGTAGCGTTGCGTGGGGTTGTTGTGGCCCAAGTGCATGAGCCAGCACTTTGCCTTATTGAGCCTCATTCCATTGGCTACAGCCTATCGATCCAGCCAGTCCAGATCCCTCTGCAGAGCTGCCTTATCCTTCAGCAGATCAATGCTCCCACCCAACTTGGTGTCGTCTGCAAATGTACTGAGGGTGCACTTGATCCTCTCATCCAGATCATCAATGAAAATATTAAACAACACTGGCCCTAACACCAAGCCCTGGGGGACACCACTAGTGACTGGTTGCCAACTAGACATGACACCATTCACCACTACCCTTTAGGTTTTGCCATCCAGCCAGTTTCCAACCCAGGAAAGAATCCACCTATCCAGGCCATGAGCAGCCGGTTTCTCCAGGAGAATGCTGTGGGAGACGGTGTTAGATGCTTTACTGAAGTCCAAATAGACAGTGTCTACAGCCTCTCCCTCATCAACTAGGCAGGTCACCTGAAGAAATATCAATTCTAATGCATTTATTTGTTCTGCCAAACACTTAAGAGGGCTATAAATTGTCTTATGATACATACTTAGAAGTATGCTGTGAAACATAAAAACTGCAAAAGAACTAAGCACTCATTCATACGTTTGAGTCAACTTTTAAGATGTTGGAGAAGAAATAAATCAGTGTTTTTCTGGACAATGAAATATTTCAGTCTTTACAAAGGAAGCTGCTTGAATGGTCGTCTTGTTTTGTATATTAAGTAAAATATAGCCAATAGAGACGAAGAGGGTATTTGGATATTCTTGCCAGAAGGACTTACTGAAATGAGTGCTGTGTTGCCTTTGGGAAAACAAACCAAACCAAACCCATTGTCTTCCAGCAGTTTACTGAAAAATTCATAGGAAAAACTGGGAGCAGTTCTTTGCAGACAGAGCAATTAGCTTTGTTAGTGTGCTGTCCTGGCAAGTACAAGCCATGAGTTGCTTTTGTTTAACAGTACCTGGAATGACAATTAAATTGCATTAACTTGTTTTAATCACAGTTCAGTAATTAATCATACTGATGCATTTTTCCCTATTACAAAGGTACGAACAGCAGTATTTATGCCTTTGTTCATTGTGTCTGTTCACGATCTTGAGCTGTCTTTGAGGAAGAATGGAGAATTCAAGCCATAAAAAAAAAGAAAGTCTTTGTTAAGAGTTCAAAGTAAAAAAATTGACAGGAATTGTGAGGATCTAATAAAACTTTGGAAGGAGCTTATAGAATATTCAACACTTCTCTCAGAACTGATGTATCGAGGTCCAGGCAATTTCTTTGTGCGTCAGGATCGGGTGCAGTGTACCACTCCCCTGCCTTCCTCAACAGAAAATCCTGGCCCACCCCCAGATACCTGTTACCTGAACAATCCAAGCCCAAAAATCTCATTACCTAATGTTACTCCCTCGATCATGTACATTGTTCCTTTCCCTTGCAGGCCTTTCTGATAAAGTTATTTATTTGTACAAGTGTATTGGTCTGCTGCTGAACTAATGGTAGTTGCAATGGTGCCCACATTTTTTTATTACTTTTTTTTTCCCCCAAATTCAGAGCTGGCATCTGTGTGTGTCAAGTGAGAAAAGAGGTTCTGGCCAGAGTGCCTTGGTCATTTAAAGTCACTTGGTCACTTAAAGTTGTACTGTGGTCTTGGACTATGGTAAACGCCACAAGGCAGAGCTTATTTGACAGTTTTCCTAGTGCAGTTACTAGTACAATGCAAGGTTGTCTTTCTGCAGAATGTAAATGTTTCCTATAGTTCAGTTTTAATTCCTTGTCCTTACAGATTTTTGGTAGTCTGTCCTCTGCGTTAGGTCTGACATCTCCGTTTTCTGAAAAAAAAAAACCCCAAACAGCAAAACAACATAGCTGCCTTTAGTGAGGCTACTTGAGATAACATAAGGCAGATGGTAAGTTGAAGAAGCTGTTACCTCAGAACACAAATTAAAGATGTACAGAATCTGCTTGGACTATAGACAAGCTGATTTTCTCATTGCCAAAAGAAGGAAGACTTGCTTCCTCAGCTCGGACTGTGTAATCCTGCTGCCTTCTGCCTACAAGTTCTAGTACTGCTCAGGCTTTGCCATCTGTGGACTTTACAAGAAATTTGTCCATCTTTCTGCTAGATTTCTGAGAGGTCACAGAAGAGTTTTAGAGACCTCACAGAAGGATCGAAGAAGTATCAGCGCCAGCAGAAAGCAAGCGCCAGAGGCATGCAGTCAGAAGCAGGAACTATTATTTGTTTCTGGCAGTGAATATGAGTAATACCATCAGCTCACTGCATCTTAAGGATGTATAGCCCAAGAGCTCAATTAGTCATGTTCTGAATGAGTCTCCTTAGTTTATGACAGGCTTTCTAGAAGAGAGAGGAGACATGTTTTGCTGAAGTCTGTTTCAACTATTAGTCATTTAAGATGGCCTGGAAGGTGTTTAGAACAGTTTGAAATAATTCTATCAATCGCTTCACCAAAGGTGTGTCTGTTCTTCATATGTAAGGAAGAAGTTTCATGTATAGATACCTCAGTGTTTTAAGCAGAAAATACTTGGTGCTCTTTATCGTTTTGATGAAGTGGGGATGATAATGGCTCTGTAAATGGGGTGTGTATGGCCTGAAACAGATTGGCTTGAGGTTAAGATTTGTATTTCTGAAGAGAACTTAGAACTCTAAAGTTCTCTTTTCTTTGGTGCAACTGTCAGGTTTTGTGCACATAATTTGTGATTTCTGTTTCAATTTTTTGTTTATAAAGTGTGAGAAGCTTGTCTCTCAAAAGTAATTGTAAGGATAAATTTAGTAATAAATAACAGGTACTCAAATAGTATGGCTGTGAGCTTATTGAAGAAAATCCGGTAAGTAATCTTAAAGAGCACCTTTATTAAGCATTTATATGGAATTCTTCATATATACTTATTAAAGCAGCCCTTTTAAGTAACCACATGTCAAGGTTTCAAAAGTAATCTAGGCAATTTAAGTATAAATTCTTTTCCAATTTAGTGAAAAGTGTATTAAATCACTAAAACATCTTTATTTCGGTGTTAATGGACCTTTAATTGCATACAGGTTGTGTGTGATCAGTAGCTCAAAGAGGACAAAGTTTGTTTCACAGTTTGATAAAAGTACTCTATTTTTACAGGCTAACAGTGATAGCAGTGCCAAGGTACTAAAGGGATTTCACTTTCATTTTTAGGACGTCATGTCTGACGTTAATCCTGCTGCTATTGATAGTTAGTATATAGTGAATTTGTATTCCTATGATTTTTTTTTTTGTTTCACTTGTTTCATATTTTCCGATTTTATTAGGAAAATAGCCATTATGTATGGCTATGTATTACACTTAATGAACTGAAGGAGAATAGAAGTGTATACATACACTGTTGAAATCAGTGGAAAAGCAGATCTACTGAAAAAAAGTATGTTAAAAGGTTAAAAAACCCCATATATGTATATTTTGCACATTCTTGGGCAGGAAAAGTACAAGATGCACCTGTAGTCCAGAGGGCATTGGGAAGATCCTGCTTAATTGACTTAATTGTGACCTGTATCTCCGAAGGCCCATTACTGAACAGGTAACTGGCACCGAGGCCAGCCTACCTGGAACAACTTCTGTGCATGCTCTACTCTCCAAAACAGAGCGCATAGACAGTGCATCTTGGGAGCTGTTTCCCATGCCAACTTCCCTACCATATCCAGGAGTTATTGGGAGAGGTGTTATTGGGAGAGTTGTTATTTGGCATATCCAAAAGTGTATTGACAACTATTGCACAAACTTAAAACAATGAATCAGCAGATTCCCAGGGAAGTTCTCTGGCTGTGTTTTATTTAGTAAGATACTTGAAGCTCTAGATGATTGAAAGGGTAAAAGAGAAAGACCCCAAGCTAATGTAAAGACATGAAAAAGTCTGAAGAAATTTTAAGGATTTCTGTAATGGTAGATTTGACCAAAATACTAAGATTTGCAAAAAATAACTTCATAGAAAATTGTAGATGAATAATGTTTTTGTAATGTACTATAGACATTTTCTTCTAGGTGATTGTAACATTGGCAGTAGTGCTAGCATATATGGACAAGAGAACCAATGAAGATGACTGACCACTTCATGACTCCTCTATGTCTGTATGTCATAACTAGTCACAGCCGTTAGGAGAGCACAGACTTCTCCATCTGCCTGTTACCTACATGAGAGAAGAAAAAGCAGTGATCCCATATTTCTTTCCAGCTTGGTAAGATTGCTGTGACATTCAAGAGATCAAGTTTATCAGTTTTTTCCTCAGTCACTACATAAAAACTGGGCACCTGTTTAAGGCTCTTCCTTAAATGGTGTAATCTAGCCATCCAGGAATTCACCTTTCCCCCACTATTAGTGTAGGCTTCATTCTGTGTGATAGTCTGCCAATGGACTAACTAAATACAAAACACATTATTATTACACCTTAAGTGCTAAAAAGCAAGCAATTGTGAAAAAATACCCAGATTTTCAAAATTACTGCTTTCATCAGTTCTGTGTCTTGTAAAGACAGGACCTTAGATCTTAATAACTATTTTGAACTTGATACTGTGTGTAAAATCTGGTGATTCATACCGTAAAATAATACAACATTGGGGGAGCTTTTCAGTCACAAAATTGTCTGTAGGAATAGTATAGTTCTAGTCTACTTTTAGGTTAAGCGAGTGGAAGCTTCTTGAGATCACAAACAAGTGTTTGGGGGTTTTTATTCCTGTTGTTTCAAAATCCATAAAGGATTTAAATCCTCTGTCAGAATAAATACTGATTCTTCAGGAAAACCTGTCTACCTTTAATATTACATGGTTATTCCTTCAGGTTATTCAGGCAGTGACCCTTGTGGAATAGTTTGTTTCTGATAAGGTTATGAACATTTAATGACAATATAATTTTCTGTACAAGTGGAACTTAGTTAGCTCCTTTATTGATGATACACAGAAACAGATTACAGTTGAGCTCATTTTTATAATGTACTTGGTTCTGCATGGCTGATAGGAATAAAAATTAAAGACTGTCATTCAGTCAAGGGCAAATGGTGCTGAATATACAACTGAAAGAAAAACTTTCGTAGCATTTTTTGACCAAAACTGGATTTCGAACTGATTCTTTAAACCTGAATACAAATATCAAAAAGTAATATAGAAGGTGGTGAAACTCATTTGAAAACAGAGCAAGTAAAAAATTAAAAAGTTTTTTAAAAGAATATTTTCTGTTTGAAATATTAGAATGTTCCTCTCAGAAGCTCTCTGGATTCTTTTAAGGATCTTTGTGCTGTCTGGTACGCCCTTTGTGTTTCAGAATGGAGAATAGGACACCCAAGCTCATAGCCTGGTGTGCAGGGCACAGGGCTGCTGTCTACAATGCAGATGCAAGGAAAATCCAGTTAAATACTCAGAGTAATACTGTCTATTCCTGGGATCAGAAAAAGGATAACACTTTGAACTAATTTTTGGGAGTAGGGAAGAGTGTTTCTTTTCCTACCAGTTCGTTTTCTCAACCATCCATAGAGATGGTTCAGTGTGCTTCAGCTTGGCTGGTGGGAAATGTATGAACTGTATTAATAAAGATTTAATTTCTTGACTGTGGTAGTAGAACCCTGAAGGTGAAGAGTATTTAAAGAAATTGGAGATCAAGATTAAGCCTCCTAATGAGGTTGTATTTTTGCTGTGCTAAACGTCTCTTACAAAGAGGAGGAGCTCAGATGACAAGTGGAGCAGTTACTAGAAGACAGGTTTATGGTGGAATAAGTGCAGCATCCATCATCATGTTTACCAAAAATGATGAGAATTGAACCATGGTGTTGTTACCAGGTATGTGATTAAAGGATCCAGATGGTTCTTTCTTAAAAATAATTCTTCTACCTGTAGCTTTGTAAGGGTACCCCACGTGTTAGGCATGTGAATCTACAGACAGCTGGTAGCACTGACTCCTTGAGCAACCTTATCTTCTAATCCTCTGATTTTTTAATTCAAATTGCAGTGTTGATACTCCCTCTTTTGTTTTGGTTTGTTTTTCTGCTATTACTCTAATTACACAGAGTATTTTCACTTCTATTTGCCCTTCATTTTTATGAAGACTACAAGCATCTTGTTGAAATTGCTGTAGCAAAATCAATTCACCTGGTGCTGGCAGAAATAATTGTATACATCACTTGTGCTTTCAAGGGTTTCAGTGGTAGCAATCAATTATTTCTATCACCAGGTAGCTAGCTAATGGTGGAGAGGTCATTTGTCCTGGAAAGATCTGATCATATTGCGGTTCTTTCTTTGTAATATGTTTGAGGCTTATTTTATTGTAGAACTTTTTTACAAACTCTTTAAGTGTACCCTGAGATAGTATCAGAAAGATTGTGCAGTGACCCACAGTTCACTGAAAATACGTAAGTTCAACAAAATGTACTGTTTACAGTTTTTTCTTGGGGGAGGAGAGGGAGTAAATATAAAATTGAAGAATACATCCAGAGGGCCTAGGTTGCTCCTTCATGAAATATGTCAACTTAAATCCCAGTGCCTAGCACTGAAAGTTATCAGCTGCTTTCAGCCCACTTCATTAGTATCACATAGGAATGAAGCACACTTAAAGAATTCTGCCTCTTTCCATCTTAAATCTGTATTACAAAAAAATCTGTATGCTCCTCTTCGTACACGGTAGCTGTTTATGCATCTTTTATATATGATGGACCAAACTTGCCCTCTGAAGCTCATTATGTGCCTTTACAGCTTTGCAGTACGCTATTGGCTTTTTTTAGTCTTTTGTACATTGTTCAAATTTGATAGCCTTTTTTTTTTACCCATGTAAACTTCCACGTTCTGAAATGTGCTTCTTTGTAAGAAGTGATTACAGCTACAAAGGCTTAAATTTCTAACTTGATTTAAGCACTATTTGTTGGTGGGTTTTCTTTAAATGGTGCTCACGTTGCCTACTCTTTATCATGTATTTTTAATACATTTTACATATATTTTGGTTTACATATTTTTAGGGTCTAATAATTCTTTCATGTTCCAAGGTAGGAATTAGAATAAGCGGGTATTTTTGGAATAACAACATGTCTTACCAAGAATATTAATACAGTTTATCAACAGAAGTCCAAACCATGAAATGGGCTCTGTTCTGTTCCTATTTTTAGCAGTGCTTACTTGCTTCAGCTACCTCCTTCATGAACAAAATACGGACCAAAATTACCATATAAGTATATATTATATAAATAAAAATTCCTGTGGAAAAGGTATTTATACATTTATATATATAAATATATATCTATATATAAAAATACCTGTAGAAAAATACATAAATGCATCTGAAGACAACGTTACTTTTGAAGGGAAGTTCAGTATTCTTTCTCTAGCCAATGCAAGGGGTATTGATCTTGGCTGTTGAACACAGCATTATGTCTATTCCACATGATGGCTACAGATAGCGGTTGATGAAAAAATCCTAGCCCACACTGTAGGAATGTAGTTTTCACATGTGTATGGGCTTGTGCTGCTATAATACTTACAGATAATCTCCTCTCAGTAACCCAAGTATGCCATAACCAGGAATGCTTAAAACGAAGTAGTTAGGTCATTAAGCTAACCAAACTGAAGCAAGGGTAAATAAGAATTTAAACCACCTGTGCATGAACTTCCCTTAATTTCTAAATTCTGTAAGTCTGGTTTCAGAATCAGTGTGTTAAAGAGGTATTGCAGGTTTTCTAGTCTGTATAGGTTCTTAGACTATAGATTCTTACCATCACAGTTCCTTAAACCTTTTAGTAGTTATTGAGCAATCTGACTAATTCTTATGATGTGATCCCAACCTCTCTCCTGGGGAGAACTGTGAGCAGTAAAATGTCTTGTTTTGGTAGAAATCTTGCTGTTCCCACCCTATCCACCTCCTCTGTCATTTATGTTGCTATGCATTTCCCTTAAACAGCAGCAGGATCAAGAAACTAAGTCATGTAGTTAGTGTGAGACAGTGAGATCTGTGATAACCATCACTTCCAGGAGAGATTAATCCCACAATCAGCTACACAGACACATGTTAGTGTGGCGGGATATATGTGGTTTGGGATTGGTTTGGTTTCTTCCCTGTGCTCATCATCAAACTGAGAATTTAATTTGTTTATTTAAAGCCTGCCTTATGTTCTGAAGCATTCTTTTTATGATCCTTCCGAGCATTTCTTATGATGGTATATTGCTGTATATGAAAAGCCCCTTTTTTTTTTCCTTGCATTTTGTAGCAATGCTACTTCAGCTGTGAGGTTGCTAGAGAGCAACAGAAGTCACGGAATCTCTCTTTGGAAATAAGATGGTTGCCATGACAATGCTCCCAGCTGCTTCTTGTCCCAGATGAGAAAATAATTTTTAGACTCCTACATTACAAGGTTAGGCTACAGTGTTTTAAACTAAGCAGTATAGCTGATAGATTCAGACACATTGCTTGTTAAAAACCTGGGCTGATAATCAACTAAAATTGTTGAATCAAGTATTTGTGTAGGTACTTATCAAATATTTCTTGCTATTTGTTTTTAATCAGATACATGAGGTAAAACTGGTGCATTGAGATGGAAAATATTTTTATCTTACTGATTTTACCGAATGCCCTTTTTTGTAGTAGAAATTATCCTCAAAGCTGATACCTAGATAATGTTTAAAATATGACTCTGAGTTTGAATCATATTTTGCAATATGCCAAATCTGGATCAAACATAAATGCTAGACACTTTTAAGGTTTATTTGCTCTGAAGTCCAAACAGTCGATGATGGATGTGTTTGTCGTTTTGGTGGTCTCTAGTCAACCTCACTTTTAGCAGGATTATCACCAACACTAGTTCAGTTCAGTCATGCTGCATCTAGCCAGTATTGAAAACCTCCAAACGTGGAGGTTTCACAACCAGTCTGGGAAAGCTGTTCCCATACCGCACTACTCCTGGTGAACAAGCTTTCCCAGATGTCCCATTTGAACGTTCCAAGTCATAGGTTGTGGTTATGGAACCATGTTATTGTTGGACTATGTGATTAATTGTGCTAAACACGAACGCCTGGTCAGGTTCAGATGAACAGTGACAGGCAGAGGAACCCTAGCTAACCTAATCAGTGAAAATTGGAAGACAGACTTGACTGTTCCTAAGACTACCAGAAGAGAATTATTAGACCATTGTCCCTGGTGTGAAACCCAAAGAAACTTTCCCAGAACTCCTTGCAGAGTGAAGTGTTGCCTACACGGGACTTGCTATGGGATGCAGGGGAAGGGCACTTCGGGTTTGTTTAAAGGTTATCATGGGATGCTTTTAACAGGACTCTGAGAATGTGTGAAACTTTGTGTGGAATGTTTAGAGGAAGAACCAAAGGTTGGGAAAGGGAGGGATCCATGTAGCATGGAGGAATAAGCCTCTTGACCAGTCTACACTGGCTGCTTTTCATCACCTTATCATTCCACTTTTTTAGTTCTTTTATTTTCTGAATTTCTCTCTATTTTGCTAATTTCTCTTTATTTCTCTTAGTCTTTCCCCTTTTTAAAAGATAGGCCTCTACTGTGCCCACTGAAGTCCTCTGAGACCTCCATGACTTCTAAAAGGTAATTGTAAATGATTCAGAGAGAACTTTTGCTAGTAGAATTTAATCTGTCCTTGCCAGTTTGAAAATACCTAACTACTTCAGTACCTTTGAGATGTTTTTCACCTATTTTGGCCTCCAGTCCTACTTCTTCATTAAAATTAATTTAAGTAAGTATCTGATCACTGTTTAAAAAGTCTGCAACAAAAAAAGGCACCAAATCTGTGCCTTTTGTCCTCCTCCCTCATTAAATAATGGATCTTTTCGCTTTGACTTCTTTATATTTCCAATGCATTTACAGAATATTTGTTTAGTTTTTATGTTCCTTGCTAACAGTAACTAACCTCAAATTTTATCCTAGTCTGTTATTCTGTTATTCCTATATAGTCACTTTTAGGAATTTGTCCTTTTATTCCACTTGTTTGCACAACTTCATTCTGATTTTCTAATTTCTAAAGAACTCTTGAACCAGACCTTTTGAGCTCTTAGTATGGCTCCTGTCTTTTTTCATGAGAAATAGTTCGTCATGCCTCCTTCATTATAGTACCTTTCACCAATTGCCAGCTCCCTTAAATAGCCTTTCTCTCTCAGACTCTTAGCAAGTGAGGGTAGAAAATGGTTGCCTAAGTAAGTTTCTTGGTCTGCTTTTATATATATGTATTTTTAATATATATTGTCCTTATACTGTTGCACATACTTTTCCTTTCCTCAGAATTATAAATTCTACCTTATTAAGATAGGTGCCATCTACATTGCATTCCGCACAAATAACTCTCCAACAGTTTTCACCTTCAATGATGATATCTGGCAATTTCTGCCACCTTTAGAATCGAAAAGTCATTTACAAGATATGTCCTATCATACTCTTTTCCAAAGCTACCTGAGTAACTTAAGTTTTTCATTACCTCTAGTTCTATCTGTCAGCTAATCAAACAATTATTTTCCAGCATCTTCCATGATGGTGGATTTGGATGTATTTTTCAAGTTAGGACCTAGTTCAGTGTTTTTGTTGAAAGTGAACCCTTTTCAATTCAGTTAGGTTCCTATGCCTTTAGACTTTAGTCTGTGGTTCAACAGAAGACATGAAGGTACATTTTCAGTATTTACTTCAGACCTCGGAATATTTTCATAAAGAAACCTGAAAAAAAAAAGGTTGCTGAACATTTGAAAAGTCAAATGTTTCTGAGAGGGAAGCATTTGTTTTCTTTTACATTCAGTCAAAAATATATACCCTGGTTCATTTCCAAAGTAGTGGTAAATCTCACAAATAATGAATGTGTAAAAAGAGATTGAGAAGCTGCACAATGTGTTTCAGCAGTTAATAACTGCTTTCTGCATTGTCAGGCAAAACACACTTCATATGCCATTGCCAGCTCAGAAGTTCAAGAACAAGTGAAAACTGTTATGAACATTTATTTTTTTCAACTGCTCCTATACAAAGATACCAAAGTGCATTTAGCCAAGGTTGCAAAGCAATTCAAAGCCACTCAAAGTAGCAGATGTATTTCTATGCCCTGGCTTTGTTGTTTGGTTGATTGGGTGGTGGGGATTGTTGGTTTGTTTTGTTGTTTTTTTTCCCTGAAGCAACCACTCATGCTGTGCACCCGTAAAACTACTTTCAGAAAAGACACTCAGTGAGCCTTTTTTAATGTTTTATGTGTTTTACCTTGTTAGAACTTTGTGTTTCGAGTTCCTTGGTATGCTGAACAAGATTAGTGCATAAAAGTTAGCATTTTTACAGGTTTCTGGCAACAATACAAAGCCATAAATTGCCCATCTCAAGTCTTTTGAATACCATGGGTACTCAAGTTGCTAGCCTATGTCAAAGCCCTTCCCATTAATGATGAAGCCCATCATGGGCATAGTGATCACGAAATTACAGAGTTTTTGATTCTCAGAGAAGTAAGGAAGGGGTCAGCAGAACAGCTACCTTGCACTTCAGAGGGCAGACTTTGGCCTGTTTAGAAGACTGGTTGATAGAGTCACTTCTGGGAGGCAGTCCTGAATGGCAAAGGAGTTCAGGAAGTCTGGACATTATTCAAGAAGGAAATCTTCAAGGCACCGGAGCAGGCCATCCACATGTGCTGGCTGAACATGAGCAGCAGAGTTCCCAGGTGGCCAAGAAGGCCAACGGCATCCTGGCGTGTATCAGAAACAGCGTAGCCAGCAGGGCCAGGGCAGTGATCATCCCCCTGTACTCAGCACTGGTGAGGCCGCACCTCGAATACTGTGTTTAGTTCTGGGCCCCTCACTGCAAGAGAGGCATTGGGGTGCTGGAGCGGGTCCAGAGAAGGGCAACGAAGCTGGGGAAGGGTCTGGAGCACAAGTGTGATGAGGAACAGCTGAGGGAACTGGGATTGTATAACCTGGAGAAGGCTGAGGGGAGATCTTACTGCTTTCTACAACTACCTGAAAGGAGGTTGTAGCGAGGAGGATGTTGGTCTTTTCTCCCACATAACAAGTGATAGGACAAGAGAAAATGGCCTCAATTTGTGCCAGGGGAGGTTTAGACTGGATATTAGGAGAAATTTCTTCACTGGAAGGCTTTGGTCAGGCATTGGAGCAGGCTGCCCAGGGAAGTGTTTGAGTGGCCATCTGTGGAAGTACTTAAAAGAAGTGTAGATGTGGTGCTTAGGGACACAGTTTAGTGGCGGGCTTCGCAGTGTTAGGTTAATGATTGGACTTAATGATCTTAAGGGTTTTTTCCAACCTAAATGATTCTATGGTTCTTTGTATAATACTGCCACTTGGTGACAAAATTATCAGCATATGACTTACAACTACTAAGATTAAATTAACACTACTTTGCCCTTGCTGGAATGGATGGCTTCATTGTGTGGCTTACATATGGACACTTTTCACATCCCTTTCAGACAGAGTCTGGTTAGTTGCAAAATAGGAGCTAGATTGTCTTTGCAACTTACTTTAGAGCTTGATGAAATTGATCAATCTGAGTCAAATTCTTTGTTTGCAAGGCTGTGCCATGAGTTGTTAAAATAACAAGAACTTGTAAAGACAATTTCCACATAGGAGTGGCTGCATTGGAAAAAATTCAAATGAATGCTTGCCAGTTAAAGCTTAGCAGAATCAGAGGGATAATTAAAAATTCAGCATATTGTGGAGAAGGAATATTGGTCATTGGGCAGAGAAACTAACTATCTTAATTAACATGGCTAACAATAAGTCATTATAATAATGCATTATTTTAACATCATTGTATGAACAAACCATACCAATGTAAAGTACCTTAAGATCACTATATAATTTTCATGGCTGAAAAATTATTCTCAAAATATTTCATCAAGATCAGAGAGAGAGATGTAGTAATTTTTATTATTTTTCAAAGTTTTCATCTACAGAAATAGATGCCTTTCTGAGCACGAGTGAATGAATGCTGCTGCCCTTTCTTCTCTCTTCTGATTAAACGCTTCCCGCTTCACTTCTGCTCTGACAGCTCAGATGAAAGTTTGGAAATAACAAAGAGAAGCAAACAGCAAGAAATTAAAGAAAAATGAAAAGATGAGGAGAAGATAAACAGTGACGGAAAATGTAGGAATCAAAGGCACAAAGCAAAATTGCACCACAATTTAAACCAGGGTTACACAAGACCTATCAGTAAATACCATTAAATTCAGTGGTGTTTTCTAGATTGTATCGATATGGACAGAATGGAGCAGTACCTTCTTCTGCCCTTTCTTAGCATACCGTTTCAGCAAGATCTCTATCTGTTCAAAGCACTTTTATTATTTCATAAGGTATTTTCTTGCCTTAGCCAAGACAACTAACCAAAAATTAGATACGTCAAGCATACCGATACCAGAAATTCCCTGAGCTGTATAATGCTGGAAGTGGAGAGAATGTGTTCTTAAACTACCCTGTAGCTCTGCTACTGCCCAGTGTCACAAAGATACTGTTCTGACTCCTTGTGGCCATCCTCATGCATAATAAAGCGTTGCTTGTACTTGAAATATCACTGAGATTTAGATGTTACAAGAAAATCTTCCCTAAAACATTTGCTACATGTATTTATTTAATTGTGCATGAAATAGAAATCCACACATGTTGTGCTTTCACTGAGGATAAATTATTGAAGAACAGAAATTATGCATAGTACAAATCCTCAAGGAGAGCTTGCACAGGATGTAAATGCTCCATCAATTTTAATTGTGGCTTGTTTCAGGGATGGAATCTGATTGAAGTGGGTTGCGGGCCGGATCAAGGAGTACAAAAACTTAACTGTTGGCTCTTGTTAATTCAAATAAACTAAAACAGAACTCTATTGATCAGCCTGTTCTGATTTAGGGGGGTTTTTTTTCCATTTTTTAAACTCTGAGACACTGCTTCTCATTCATTCATGTTATAACATGAAGTAACAAGGCTTATGGTTGGTTTGTTCCTAATACTTAAAAATCAAGTTGTCTCTATGCAATCTTAATTCACCTATGCAAAATGACATAGTAAATTTGAGCATCTGCCTGTGTGTATTCAAGCAACATAAGTAATTTTCTGAACTAAAACCTCTTCATGGTTCTCCAACACTGTGTCTATTTATTGACCAAGGAAATTTAATTTAGTTACTGTGTTGTCTTAATCCTTACGGAAGAACTCTGTACTTTATAATTCATAAATACTTGCGAGTGTAATATGTCAGAGTAAAGTCCACCAATGTGAAATAATGAAGATGCAATTTTGCTGCATTGGAGATAGCATGCTGGAGCTGATTTATTCACCTGGACTTAAGTAGCAGGCAAAGTACAACTGTAGAGAATGAGCTCATTCATTTCTGCATGATTTTCTTTGCCAAGCTTCACTTGAAAGAGGTAAGGTGCCTGCCTAGTGCTGTTTTCCTCAGTTGCTTTCTTAATAATTTATAATACTGAGTTCTATTTTAGAATTAAATGGATCTGTAAATCATTTCAATGTGTAAATATGAAGGAACAAAAAAGACTGACTCACTTAGAAATGCTAAATTAAAATAAAACTTCTAAAATAATAACTTCAGATTCAAGTACAGTTTTCCTGAAGTTTAGTGATGCTTGTGGGTTAGGTTTTTATTTTAAGTCATTTATAACATAATAAATAATAATAGAAACCATAATAGAAGCTTTCAGGGAAAAGGACACATGACGGGGAAATGCAGGCAGAGCACAACTTAAATGCTTTAAGGGAAACCCTATGACAAATTTAATGGAAGGTAATATCCCAGTTTATTATGATCTCAATGTCAAATGGCCAACCCTGCATAAAATAGCAAATTGTATATTAATAGTAAATCAGAATTATTATTTAATAGCTTTAGGTAGAGTAGAAAATTCTGGTTTTCTGGTGTTCTGTATGGTAGGTATAAAAATTAACTCTCATACCTGAACTCTGTTATAGTGATTTATCTTGGACATTTTTTAAAGTGTGGTGAATATTTGTTCACTGTGGAATACTGTTTGCTGAATCTGCTGCAAAGTCATTAGATTTATAAGGAATGTGGCTTTGTTGCAACATAAACCACTGTGGAGAAGGGTACTGGCCTCTGTAGACTCCATGCTGACGCTGGCAGGAAATCAGCTATGATGCAAGAGCTGCTTGCTAGATCTGTTTGCTGCCTTTGCCAAAGCCACTGGGGGGAGCTGTCCTTAAACCCAACAAACCCAAACAAACAAAACCACTCCAGTTCGGCAGGAGTTTTAAGCAAATGTGTCCTTTTAGAGTACGGGAAACATTACTTATCCTCATTCAGCCTAAGCTGCTGTTGATATAAAAATTCCTCTTTAGACAAACTGGCATTTGCCTGAGGACCCCAGGACTTAGTCCAGTAATAGCCTAAGACTTCTTGCTATGTTGGATAGTTACTACATGTGTAATCCCAAAAGGAGGACAAGCTCAAAAAGGTTTTGATTCAATATATTAAACCCTTGTGGGTTTTGAGGAGGTTGAAGAAAAGTTCTTTTTGCTTTGTTCATTGAGCTTTTTTTTTTTTTAATCTGGTTTAAACTTGTGACCTATTATTTACAGCTGTAGATGGAAATTCATAAAAAGGATAGTCCAGATGTGCTGGAGTTATCCAGTGCATAGAAATATTGCCAGCACTCAGAAAGCCATGTCTTTGAGTACTGTTTGAACTAGACAGCCAGCAGAGCTAGTGTTACTGTTTCTGCCAGGTTGACCATTGGTGCTCTATTTCACTGCAGTTTGGACTCGGGGACTATTTCAATTATGATAAATATAAGATGTGCTTTTTCTTCCATCATTACTTTTTTGTCACACACAAAATTACATTCTGTTTCATTGCCCAGCATGGTACAAGGTAACAGGTAAGAAACATTCTAATGCTCTGTGTCAGAGAAATGACCAGTCGGATATAGGCTGCAAGACATCAGGAAAGGGAGAGGTCCTTGAAACATGGGAGAAGCTAATTTTGCCAGAGGCTTACTACACTGAAGCTCAGTTTTTCAATACCTTTGTTCTTCAACACTTTCCTACTAGAAGTCAAAAATCTTTCCATTTTCAATCCAGTCTGTGTTACAGATCTGTATTGCTGCAGAAGGACTGACTTGGAAGGAAGATGCTGTTGACGAGCTCAGCTGGATTTATTCTCTTCTTGCTCTCTCAATGCACTGTATCAGTGATCACCAAAGAGGCAGTGGTCTTGGCTAATGCTCACCTTCTTCCTCAAAGAGGCTATGAGAGACTGGGTAACAGCAATGAAAAAGGTACTCATGAAGACAGTTGGGTGATTTGGATGCATGCTGTGTTTTACTTTATGGTGTTGCTGTAACATTTTCAGCCAATGTATTTGAAAGTTAGCCCTGCAAAAATCAGAGAGTCACAGAATGGTCTGGGTTGGAAGGGACCTTAGAGCTCAACTGGTTCCAATACCCCTGCCATGGGCAGGGGCACCTTCCACTAGACCAGGTTGCTCAAAACCCTGTGGAACCTCGCCTTGAACACTGCCAGGGATGAAGCAGCCTCAGCTTCTCTGGACAACCATCCTTACACTAAAGTATTTATTCCTAATATCTAATCTAAACCTACCCTCTTTCACCTTAAAGCCATTATCCCTTGTCCTTTACTACAGTTCTTTGTAAAAAGTCTCTCTCCAGATTTCTTGTAGTCCCCCTTTAGGTACTGGAAGCTGCTGTGAGGTCTCCCCAGAGCCTTCTCTTCTCCAGGCTGAATAACCCAGCTCTTTCAGCCTGTCTTCATAGGAGGGGTGTCCAGCCCTCTGATCATCTTTGTGGCCTCCTCTGGACTCACTTGAGCAGGTCCATGTGCCTCTTGTGTTGGGTGCCCCAGAGCTGGATGCAGTACTGCAGGTGGGCTCTTACGACAGTGGAGTAGAGGGTGAGAATACCCTCCCTGGATCTCCTTTTGATGCAGCCCAGGATATGTTATAACTCTGAGGTATATCGCCAAGATACTGCTGTCCACTAGACCAGGTTGCTCAATGCCCCATCCAACCTGGCATTGAACGCTTTCAGGGATGGGGCAGCCACAGCTTCTCTGAGCAACGTGTACCAGTGTCTCACCACCCTCACAGTAAAGAACTTCTTCCTTATATCTAATCTAAATCTACCCTCTTTCAGTTTAAAGCCATTCCCCTTTCTCCTATCACTACATGCCCTTGTAAAAAGTCCGTCTCCAGATTTCTTGTAGTCCCCCTGTAGGTACTGGAATGCTGCTCTAAGGTTCTCCCCAGAACCTTCTGTTCTCCAGGCAGAACAACCCAGCTCTTTCAGCCTGTCTTCACAGGAGAGGTGCTCCAGCCCTCTGATTATCTTCATGGCTGTCTCTGGACTTGCTTGAGCAGGTCCACATCCCTCTTGTGGTGGGTGCTGCAGAGCTGAAGGCAGTACTGCAGGTGGGGTCTCACGAGAGCAGAGGGGCAGAATCACCTCCCTCGACCTGCTGACCTTGCTCCTTTTGATGCAGCCCAGCATAGGTTGGCGCTCTCGGCTGCAAGTGCACATTGCTGGGTCATACTCAGCTTCTCATCAGCCAACATCGTTAGGGTTGATGATGTTGGTTGATGAGAAACATCAAGTCCTTCTCATCAAGTCCTCCTCAGGGCTGCTCTCAATCCGTTCTCTGCCCAGCCTCTAGTTGTGCTTGAGATTGCCCCAACCTAGGTGCAGGACCTTGCACTTGGCCTGCTTTGCAATATGAACATGTTCTGCCCTGAAGTCATAGAATCATAGAATAGGTAGGGTTGGAAAGGACCTTAAGATTATCTAGTTCCAAATCCCCTGCCATGGGCAGGGACACCTCACACTAGATATGTCGCCCAAGGTAGTGTCCAACCCAGCCTTGAACACTGCCAGAGATGGAGCATTTACCACTTCTTTGGGCAACCTGTTCCAGTGCCTCACCACCCTGACAGTAAAGAGCTTCTTCCTTATATCTAACCTGAACTTCCACTGTTTTAGTTTGAACCCATTACGCCTTGTTTTATCGCTACAGTCCCTGATGAAGAGTCCCTCTCCAGCATCCTTAATCCCTTGCTCAGCTGCCATCTATTTCTAGAGAAATAACCAGGGGTTTTCTGGGGAAAAAAAAAAAAAAAAAAAAAAGAATTGTGGAATTTGAAGACTTATTCTTTGCACAATCATATCTAGATTACATCACATACCTCAGTACCTAAATCCCATTGGTACCTATAATTGAGGCATCCCTCTGCCTATCTAGCTTGCAAGGTCCAGCTTGGTAGGTTTTCTAATACATTTACCAAAGTAGATCCCACATAAATTGTATACAAAAAGAGTAGTGAGCTGATTCATTTTACTCCTTTGACTGATGTCACTTGAGGTTTTAAAAAATCCACTTTCCAAGTGAATCCTGTAACAATCAGCCTAAATGATTTTCTCATTGTCTGTCTATAGAAGCTGTTCTATTTTGCCTGAATAATATTCACTGAGAAGGGCGAATACAAGAGTCACTGTATATATCACTGGTGTGCACATCATTATATAATCACTTAATAATAATTCTATAAAGTCATGGGATTGGGTTTGGAGTCAGGCTATATCTACTAGGCAAATGTTTTAACAACTGGAGTACAGAGTCATGTACAGAGTTCTGCTCTCTCAGGGTGTTTAATAATGGTATGCAGATAGTATTGAGATTTAAAGTATTCCATTCATGGCTGTAGATTCTATTAGGCAATGAAAGGCATAAAAGTAAGGCCTTGGAAACCCTATCTATTCCTGTAAATCTGTCCTGAGTGGTGTAGAAGTACCAATAAACTTCTGAATATAAAATATAAAAGACTATATTTAACACAATAGTGATTCTATGAAAAATAGTATTTAACAGGTTTAGTCCATCTGGACTTCTACAAAGCCTATGATATAATACTTCATACAATATTAAATCAGAGAAGGTAAGGTTACATTATAATTTCAGTAGAGATTGAAAAGAAAATGATAATGACTTGGTTAGAAAAGTAAACTATAAAGTCAAGAGGAGACTTTGGAAGTATTTGCTCATAGGTAATCTTCTCTAGATTAAAGGAAATTAAGCAATACAAATGCAATCCTAGAATATATCAACAAAGGTGTTTTTAATAAAACTTGGGAAGAATCAGTGGCACTACATAGGGCCATCTGCAATACTGTGTGCAAATTTTACTCACATTTAGGAGATTAATTTGCAGTGAAGAGATGCAGAAAAGCTACCAAGACAATTAAGGAACAGAAGATTTATCTTACACTAAATAATACAAGAACTTCTTTATGCTACCCTACCAAAACAAAGGCTGAATAAAAATACAGTTGTCTTCACTGGGGCTTATTACCCAGGAAAAAGCACAATTTAACTAACGAACAATGTGACACGAGAAAGAAAAAGGTGGATGGTGTACATTAATAAAATTAGATTGGGAACCAGATTAGTATTTCTAACAGAGCAGTGACAGTTATTGAAGTCTACAATGTTTTTCAGTTGGAAGAGAAGAAATTCAACAATTCTGTGAAGAAGACTGCATGATATAATTCCCTGCAGGACCAGTGGTAGATAAAATAGTCACTCCTGGTGCCTTTCTCTTTCCAGAAAGTTGGTTGGTTGGTTGGTTGTTTTTTTTGAACACTAGCCAAATTGTTGAGTGTACTTCTGATTTGTTGGTCACAGGACCATACAATGAGATTCACTCTTTTCAGACTCTGTTCTTCTGTTCAGGAAAAGAAAAACCATGTGTTCAGTAAAAGGATCAAAGGATCATTGATCTCTGGTCAGTGATTTGGGCAGAGAAGAGGTTTTTTTCTGAGCTTTTAGTTAAAAGTTTTTATCTTTGGAAATATTTTCCTTAATTGTTTTTTGGTAAATATTGAAAAAAACCCCAATTGCTGTACTTGTCCTGAATTATCCTGGTTTCCCAGAAAAAAAATAAAAATTCTAAATTCAGCATCTAAATTCCTATTAGTCACTGTCAGGACAGAACATAAGATTTCATAAGTCTGAAGAACTCTCATTTTACATCACAGGTGGTCTGTAGGAATTTTTCTCACATAGATATTAAAATTGTCAAGTTTTTATTAAACATAAATTACAAATATCCCATACTATAATGATGTAATGACATGCCTTTCAACTCTACGGAGAAGTGAATTATTTCAATTCATAAACATGTTTCTGACAAACAGAACGGACATTGAATAACATCCTTCTCTACAAAAGGAGTTCCCTATATATGAATTCATATATACATAAATGTGTATTTAAATAAATTATATTCTGGCTTTTAGAAGTCTCATAGCCAATTGTAAAAAGCAGAGCATTGTGCCTTAGTCTCAGAGATGCTTGATACTATACTATAGCAAGAAGTTACCTTAGAAGCAAGTTACATTTAAAAAACACAGTATATATATTTCAGCCCAATCAAGAGGGTCATCCCAAGCCTTATATGCCATTTTTGTTACCCTCTGAGTCTATTGGATAAATAATTAAGTGGAAAAGCACTTTCACCTATTTTCCTGGTATTGTTGTTATCACTGCACAGCTCTGTAGTTCTGCTTGTAAATCAGTGGTAAGATTTAGCCTGGAGTTTGAGTGACATGAACTGTTCTTAAGAAAATCCTCAGATGTTTATCACTTTTGTATTAGCAAGAAGTATGCTTTACTATCTCACTTTTACCACTGAGCACATGGCATACTTATCGGAATGTAATGCAAAGATGTTACATATGCCCAAAGTGTAAATTGGTTAAAGATAAATTAGATTTATTTGAGGATAAAGGTAGCTCCTGTAATTAAACACAGTGGTCCAACACATGGCACAGGGAATTGCAAAGTTGGTGACTACTCAAACTAGAAGAACACAAGAAGAAAAGGAATGGTCTGTACATAACTTCTGGCTTTTCAACCGTATTGCTGTCATAAATGCAAAATCGCGCTTACGTTGTATGACAGGGTTAACAAACCCATTTTAAAATTTCTGAACATTTCCTGCATGTTCTGCTCTGCAATCTTCCCCCTTTAGCTGAACAGGTGCCCCCTAGCTGGGATGAAGTCAGAGTCAGCTTCTGGTCAGACTGCAGTCATTCATTCATTGTAAAGGACAGACTTCATATCTAAAATTCACTATTTGAACAGAAATTTACTTTAAAACTTGGTTTGTTTTTTTTTTCCCCCTACTCAGACTATCCAAGGGATTGTTTTGAGATTTTTCAGCGCTCCAAAGGAAATTCCAGAGATGGTCTTTACATCATCCAACCAAAGGAGGACCCAATTGTAGTCTCTTGTAACATGCAAGATGGTGGTTGGACAGTAATCCAGCACATTACAGCCAATAGTACTGTTGACTTTGATAGGACCTGGCAGGATTACAAATATGGATTTGGCTCCGTTCATGACAACCATTGGTTAGGAAATGAATATATGCATCAGTTAACAAGCAGCTCTGTGCAATATATACTTGGAGTTAAACTTGTAAACCTAAACGCTGAAATCAAATGGGGACAATATGAACCCTTCCTTATTGAAGACGAAGAGTCTCAATACCGAATCAGGGTTGGTCTATACCAAGGCAATGCCACTGATGCTCTGAGCCTAGACACAGAAGCTTACCTTCATGACAACCAGAAATTCACCACCAAAGACAGAGACAATGACAATTACTTTCAGAATTGTGCTAAACTGGAACACAATGGCATTCCTGGGGGAGGCTGGTGGTATGATGCATGTGCCGGAGCAAATCTAAACCGTAGGAATGTGATATACTGGCAAAAGGACTGCAACAAGCAACGCATGTGCAAGTTTGCATGGATGATGATCAAACCCATTGAGTACAGCCTGTCATACCCAACCAAGTCCTGTCTGTGTCAGAAAGTTGAACTGTAGATAAGCCATGTGTACTTTGAAAGGACCATGGATTCTTTCTCCAGTAACTGAAGTGAACTCACACTGACTGAATGATCACACTAAGTAATCATGATTGAAAATTAATTTGGGCCTTAGGAGGGGCTTTATGACAGCATATTGTCCAGGACTAGACCAGGACATAGACATCATCCAACCACACCAGCGAGAAGTCACTGTCAGAAACTGAGGCCTCTACTAGAAGATTTAAATATTTAATGTTATAGTATTTTAGCCATAAGAGGAGTCAGGTATGAAATCCGAGATTTGATGTCTTGTACGAGATATACATGAATATATGTGCATTTCAGAAGTTTTGCTCCAGTATGAATGTTGACCTCTTATAATTGCACATCTTCACATATCATGCAGGAAGGAAATTTCCAGTGAAGTACCTACATTTACAAAACACATGTTGGAGAGTATTGTGTACCATAGGGCAGCATCAGCCCTTTCCTTTTTATCTTTAGTGAAAGCTATTTTAATATATAAAATTGGAATTAGCCTCATTTCCCATGGCTTCTTTTCCCTTTCATTGACTCTTCTTTTTATCTCAACTTTTTAATTATACCATACACAGTGAAGTATTCAGCATAGGCTTTTCTTTTCTTAGTCCTTTTTAGAGGACCCAGAGCTAACGGAATCATCAGCTTTTCCATTTAAAGCTGCTAATCCAAAACTTTACAATTCCTCTGAATTTTTCTTCAAGAAACTCAGTGAACCCATTTTTTTAACGATCAAATTGATTTTGCAATTCTTTACTTATTGGTCCTTTTCTTTTTTTTCTGGATATTGCTGCACTTTGTTTGTCATGTTTTGACTGTTGCTTCTCCCTGTTCCATGATGTGCTTCAGCTTTCTCTTTTTTTAATATCACGGTGAGAAAATAAAAGTGTTGCCTTTATTTCATATTTGCTAGCTTCAATGGGTTTGTGTCGTGGTTTGAGCCCAGCCGGTAACTCAGAACCACACAGCCGCTCGCTCACTCCCACCCCCCCCTTCTTCCTCCCCCCGCTCCCAGAGGGATGGGGAGGAGAATGGGAAGAATGTAACTCCCACGGGTTGAGATAAGAGCAGGCCCGCAACTAAGGTATAATACAAAACCACTACTGCTACCACCAATGATAATAACGATTAGTGAAATAACAAGGGGAGAGGATACAATTGCTCACCACCCGCCGACCGATACCCAGCCCGACCCGAGCAGTGATCAGGCCTTCCGGGTAACTCCCCCCGGTTTATATACTGGGCATGACGTGCTGTGGTATGGAATACCCCTTTGGCTAGTTTGGGTCAGGTGTCCTGTCTCTGCTTCCGCCCGGCTTCCCCTCCTCCCTGGCAAAGCATGAGACTGAGAAAGTCCTTGGTTGGAATAAACATTACTTAGCAACAACTAAAAACATCGGTGTTATCAGCGTTGTTCCCAGGCTGAAAGTTAAAAAACACAGCACTGCACCAGCTACTAAGAAGGAGAAAAATGACTGCTATAGCTGAACCCAGGACAGTTTGGCACTCAACCTTGAGTTTTAATTTAAATTCAAGGTTTGTTTAAACAGAGCCTTATTTCTGATTATAAAACAAAGAATCTTTAAATTTCATGGTAAATTCACCTTTTTTTAAATAATGAATAAAAGGATTTAAGTTTTGATAATCCTGAAGACCTTGTTTTCTTTTACAGCTGGAAAAGCTGAGTAACAACTGAAGTTTTCATTGTTGCATTATATAAAATGTCAGGAATTAGAGTATCTTTTATGTTTCCTTAGACATTTCAATTACACAAAGCCGACGAACAGATACTGGCAAACTCCTGCTTTTTAATTTAAAACTGAAATCTCATAATTTCCATGAAAATTACTTTGCAGAAAAAAAGTTGTAATGTGTTTTGAGAAGTCCAAGACTGCCAGAATTACTTACAAGAGAAATTAATTAGAAAGTGGAAAACCCAAGAAAGGAATTTTTATTTTTTACAATGCACTGCAACATTTTCAGAAAGAGCTACAGATCTGTTACGTGGGTGAGGCCAGTATAGCATACATGTCTATTTTACAGCATCTGATTTTTCCTCCCCTAAAAACGTATTCAAAGATGAAAGTGTGATAGGGGAAGAAGTAGAGAGTGGCTGAATTGAGTTTATGTCATTGAGTCAATTTAACGTGGGTTCTGCTGTAACTCTATCAGGTTGCCTCCAAAGTTGTAATGACGATACAAGAAAATCACCCAAGTGCTGCCAGTCTCCCAAAGCTTTTATTTTAATTCTTGGCCATATAGCCAGATTCTTACACACTTTCCAAAAATATGTTTTGAATAACCTTGACATGGAAGCACAAAACTGGAAGCCGGATAATCTGTGACTGTTAGTGGTTTCAGAAAGGGATGGTGTTGCAATTGTTTTTTCCATTTTGGTAAACGTATTTCTTAAAGTTTACTAGGCACTGCTGGGCTATGTATCAGATCAGGAACTTCAGTTTTAATTAGTCTCAGTAAAACTGCTGCCTTTTCCTGAATACTTAGGCCATTAGCTACTAAATGCCATTAGTTTCCTCATGTATCTGTTGATAGATCAAACAAGCCAGTCTTCCTTAAACAACTAGACATTTAAAATCCTTCAAAAGTTTTCTTCTCAACAAGTACTTCTCCAGACCCTGCTCAGTGATGGCTCCTGTTTCAGTAGGCCTTACTGAAATCCTGGATTACAATGTTCGGCTATCAAATATGACAAGGAGGCAATGTTACAGATTTCTGAAAAAAGCCCTTTGTGGGATATCAAACAATCAGAAAAATCAAACTAGAGATGGGGATTTTTCATGACACTCGGCTCTAAAACTGGAAGAATATCTAAAGGGTGATAAGGAAGTACAATTAAGGATTTTGCCTTGAAGCGTATCATTCTCTCCGGATCTAGACTCCTCAAGCCCATATATGCCAGTACAGGTCCCATTATCGGTACAATAGAGATGAGGAACAAAAATCCACATATAAAAATAACTTTCAACAGTTAATAGCAGTAACTAATTGACATGCATAGTTGAGTAGGATAAGCATAATTCGCAATTGAATTATATAATAAACGGCAAAATACACTTTATCATATTTTACACGTTCTTACAGTATTTTCTCTATAACCCTTTTGATTTCATCCTTCCTCTGTTCAACAGGACTTCTTCTATAAAGGAAACCTGTGCATTTATATTTTACCTTGAATTTCTGTCTTTTGCAAAACTCTTCAGTCTGTGGTAACAAGTCACAGAAGGTGCAAAACTGTAACTAGGTGTTCTATACCCATTTAAAAATTCTGGGAACTCTTCCAAGTATTTATCTACAAACATAAATTATATTTACAGAAAATGAATGTTACTTGATAATTTATGGAGATCTGAAATACATATGGTATGTATAAAAAGGGAGACACAAAAATGATACCCCAGTTTGTGAGAAAATTCAATATTCAAAAATATTAAAGGTGCTGTGTCTCTGAAAAGCTTAGGGATGTATATTTATGCATCTGTATTGACAATAAATACATACATATATATGTGTGTGTGTACGTAATTATGTATAAATAAAATGTACTTTTTACCAAAAAAGTTCTCTTCACCAGTCCCTGACCATGACCATAATCAATTATAGGATCAGTATAAGGTTCATTAAAAGGACAGAAATACAGATAACAAGGTTGTTCTACACTGTAAAAGTCCACAACGCTTTTTAAAGGTACAAAATATAATTTGAAAACAAAATATAATTAAGTACTAACTGATACTCTGATGAGAATCACGTTTTTCTTTTTGTGGTTTTGAGGTTTTTTAAGAATAAACATCCCACATAGCAATAAAGCAACACACACCTCTTTATACAATTCCAGGTATTTACAATGTACCCATGTTTGGCCATGTAACGTCTCGCATACTGAAGTGCTAGCAGCATAGTTTGAGCATATATTTCACAATTACATTGAACCAACTTTGATGCATCCGTCACTGTGTATTCTAGTACATTTACTGAGCACAGAGTCCATAAACATTTACAGAACACTGTTGTTCAACAGAAGCCAAAGCCAACAAAAAGTATCCCATTTAATTTCAGTAGAAGCCAATGCTTTACTTTAGCAACAACACTGTAGCTAGCAGGAACTGTTACTACCTCATAAATTTTGCTTTTAACTACAGCTTGTGCCACACAGGGACACATTCGTTTGCTAGAAATCAAACACAGTTTACTGAATGTCTGATCCAGTGTAATATAAAATAAACCCACTATAATAACCAACTTGTACATAGTTACTGTACACAGGAAAAGCTCTGGATAGTGACAGAGGAAAGCTGATGAAGGGGTCTTTATATAAAGACCCTTACTTTCCTTTAATAAGCAATCGTATGCTAATGCACAAAAAATAATAGGCACAGTATGGTCTGTTACAAAATCAATCACCTGAATTTAGAGAACATATTTTCACATTACTACACTGCTAATCTTTCACTGACATAATTTTCCCCTCTGGAGATTGGGGATAAAAACTACTAATTAATTGTACTGTGGTTGTTGACGTGGAAGAATTATTTATCTGTACAGCAACAATTTGATGGCACGATAATTTAATAAATTAATATGAACAATTTCACAGGAAGCAATGGTACATCCAGGATGACTAATACAATCCATGAAATGCGCAACTGGGTCATGTCACCACTGCAATGTCCCACTAAAGCATATATTAGATATAACATGAAGATTGGCCCAAACTAATATTCCAGAGCTTCTCACTCAGAATTTTGATAGAAAGGCTAGAACTGAATCTGAACTTCATAAATATTTGTTTACTTTAGGACTTCATTCCTTATGGCTCCTGTCGCCACTAACTGTGTTTTCTCATGGCTTTTTCTAAGGCTTCATGTTTGTTCCCAGTGCAAGGAGCCAGGTCACAAGCTCTGTACCAATGGCCTTCTGCTCGGCCAATGCTGCAGGACTCCTGACAATCTAACACAGACATCAGACAGGCACCTGGTGTTCAACCCTGCCACAGGACGGTCCTCAGCACACACCCAAAGTCCCAGCAAACCTCAGCTAGTGGCCAGAGTCTCAGCTCACTGCATCCAGGCCAGTACAGCCCAGCCCCAGAAGCCACAGCCAGCAGAAGGGCTGACTCTAGCCCGCAGTACAGCAGAGGATATGGTTCTACTGGACCAAAAGATAGCAACTGAAGATAACTTCTGTTTCCAAACACTTGACATTGGCTAATATTTGTAAAGCTACTTAAAGATATAAAGTGCTATGAAGGTGCAAAATCTCCTTAATAGTTTTATAGAAATATTAAAAAATTACTAAAAAACCCTTTTTTTCTTTCAGAGATGCCAACTCCATCACTGTTTATAGTAGTTTCATAACATATACGTAAATGCACAGGGTATCAATATGTATTTTTTCCTCTTCTTGCATCATTACATCAGTAATGGAATATTGGAGCAAGGAGAAGTGCAACAAAGGAGATATTGCAAAAAAAGACGTTCCTTGTGTTGTAAAATAGATAGACTACATCCATTATGCTTTACAGTCAGTTCTGATTTGAATTGCCACTATCACACCAAAATTTTAAAATTTCCTTCAGAGTCATTGGGAAATGGAGAAACTTGGAAGTATCTGCTAACCATCACCATTTTTTTACAGATGACAGTGACTTGCATAATGGAACTGAAATTGGAACTGGCTTCTTCATATACAAAATAGATCATCTATTTCTTCCACTAGAAGCCCTTCCTATGTCTCCACAAAAGTCATCCTTAAAGTGGAAATTTTGTCAGTATTACATTCTCCTACAATATGTGTGTTCATTTGGAGTGTTATGAATCTCCCTAACCATTTAGTATCGGGGATGACAGCACTTCCCCCTTTAAATAGTCCTTGTTTTATTCCAACACCAGATGGAAAAGTCTCAAAAACAGCAGTATGAGCTCCATTGCTTGGTGACTTGGAACACTGAAAGCTAAGCAGAGACAATACACTAGGAAAGGAACTGCAGGAAGAAACAGCTCTGTGCCACAGGGAGATAGACTGGATGACCTGACCTGATGACTGGATGACCATCCCACTTGAATTTCTAGTATTTTATTATTTACTCTATATATTCTCAGATTGAAAGAAACTGAAAGAAAGAAGACCCCAAGCATAATAACTTTAATGCAGATCTACTGCATAATCAAAACCACCCTGTGTTGCTCATAGCAGCCACTGACTTCTTTGTGCCAAGCACACTACTTTCATGCAAAATTTTCTTTTTCAATAGATTTTCTTTAACCCTTAGACATATAAAGCAGCAACTTTGAAAAGACAGAATTACACCCAATTTACCAGCTTACATCAATATCTATTTCCCCCCTTATCCCTTATATAGGAATAAATTATGGAAGTCTGGTATTGCCTTGCCAGTATAGCTTCTCTTCCACTTTTTTCTTTTTCCACTGGCAGAATAGCAGCATCTTAAAAGTTTTCCTGAAAGTTTTGTTACAGAGGGCATAACACATGGGATTAACAGTGCTGTTCACGTAGCATAGCCAATATCCAAGGTGCCACAATGTCAGGGGAATACAGTCAGAGCAGAATGTGGAAATCAAAACCATGATATTGTAGGGAGTCCATGTGATAATAAAAGCCAAAAGTATAGCACTTAAAGTCTGTGCTGCTTTGCGTTCCTTTATAAGAACCATCCGTTTCCTTTTGGTGATTTGGTTATTTATATTTGGATCCATGCTCTTGATGGAAGGATCCTTTGACAGAGCAGCAGGACAGGGAGTTATTTTTACTTTACGGCAACCATTGTTGGCTTCCTGGGTGCCATCAGCCTTAACCACCAACCGGAATTTATAGGCCACACATTTTTTACTTTTTTGTATGTGGCTTTTGGCAGGTGATAAAAAGTATTTCTGGTTCTCAAAATCATTTTCTTCAGGTTGGTGTTCGACAACATCCGTACTCTCATTAAACTCTTCTGCCTTACCTTTAGATGGACTTCTGTAAGTTACTTGGAAAACTGAATCTGTGGCAAGTTTATCCTCCTCTTCTGAAGATGCATAGCTGCTGCAGGTGGTTAACTGGTCAGCCTTAGCCCAGTCGATGCAAGTACTTGCTGCCTGAGAGGCTTTCACGGTAGCTGATGTACTTCGACTAGATGAAGACCAGGAAGCCTGACACCTCTCTCTTTTGGCTAAGTTTTGTTGCTTGCAACTGAAGCAAGACTTCAGGAATGCTTTCTGAGGCTTTATCATCTCAAACTCTGCCACAGACTCCGAACCCTGCAGTTCAGCAAGGTCCTTGGTACGTTTCTCTGTCTCTTTATAGATGCGGCAATACAAAATGGTCATCACGGACACCGGAATGTAAAAAGCAGCAATTGCAGTACCAAAGGTGATAATGGGCTCATATAAAAACTGTATCTGGCACTCTTCAGGTGGTACTGTTCGTTCACCCACGAAATACTGCCAGCACAAGATCACGGGTGCCCACAGCACGAAGGAAATTAGCCAAGCCAGACCAATCATAATGCCAGCTCTTTTAGGCGTGCGTTTGGCCCTGTAAGTTAAAGGCCTTGTGATGGAAAAATATCTGTCAAAACTGATGACAAGGAGGTTCATTACTGAGGCATTACTAGCTACATAGTCCAGTGCTAGCCACAGGTCACAGGCAAGGCTTCCAAGAGACCAATGGCCTATGAGTATATAGGATGTATAAAGGTTCATAGAAAATATTCCAATGATGAGATCTGCACAGGCAAGGCTGAGCAAGTAATAATTGTTGACAGTTTTGAGCTGACTGTTAACCTTGAATGATATCATCACAAGAATATTTCCCACTATGGTTATTAAGCTTACAATTGCAGTTACAGTGGCAATAGTAATGACTTCCCAGAGGCTATGCCCTTCTAACTGCTTGTGGTTGATGGATGAACTGTTTACAACAGTGGAATTGCTGAATAAATTTACTTCCATTCTTGTTCTTGGTATATTGTCATCAGGATCCTAGCACTGCTGCATATTGTTTACTGTATGCAAAAATATCCTTTTGGAGACAGCTGTAAACATCAAAGATAAAAACAGAAAAAGAAAAGAGCTCATTAAATAGCACAGATTTCCATTAGAATTACCATAAAACACTTGTAAAATAATCCTTCAAATTATTTGTGCTCTCTTTTTGCATTTTGATTATTGTTTCTACCATTATGAACGTAAATAAAACACACAAATATACATTCTTGGACAATGTCACCTTAAGACATTTCTAAATGCAACCAAAACAACTATTGTTTCTTTAGACAGTCAATCATGCCTGCTCTTGTATTTTGAATACCTTAGGAGACACTCTACATACTCGTAAAGACAGACATTTAAAGTCTTGCCGTGCAGTAAGACAGTGAATCACTGTATTGTTTCCAACAGTACTATGCAGAAGACATGTTAAAATTTTAAAAATTATCTTTGGAAAATTTGGAGAAGTTACCAACAACAGAAAGAGACTAAGAGGAAACTGAGGATGCATGGGGAATTACGAACCATGCTGGCATAGTGGCAGCAGGAAACAATTAGGTGTTAAAAGTGCTTGGGGAAATTGAGGAGGAATCTTTGAGTTAAGGAAGGAAGCAAGGTGAAGATGTTTTTGGAAAAATAGGTCAGGAAAGACTTTTCTTTACTAAGAGATCTCAGGACACAGGACACTGACTGGGCCAGGTGTGGAAGTGCAGTTTGGGTAGTGGGGGTAACTGAATGGCAGGGTTGACCAAAAGGAGTGAACTGAAGTGGAAGCCACAATGGATGACCACAATGACAAGCAACACAACAAAAACAATTCAATACTTGTATAAGCAGCAAAAGGTGGAAATGGCACCACGGTCATCCTATTAATGCTCACATGCCTCTGATGTCCATCCCTTCCTACATTCTTCATTGCTGTTTTCTTATCCCTTCCTACCATCAGAATTTAGGAAGAAAGACTGCTGAAGCTACCCCATGTGGACTGCAGACTTCAGAGCAACAGGATAAGCAGACATTGTTGTTGTCCTGATGGAATTGTTCTTGGTTTGAACTGACATGGGCAGGAGAAACACTGGTATTATAGTATAGAAACTATAATTAAATTCTAAATAGAAAGCACTCTCGTTATCATCATGCAAAGCCTTCCCTCCCTAATGGGCTGTCTTACTTTGACGCCTATAAAAATTGACAGTAGCTAAGCTGCTAGTATGCAAAGATCTCTTCTTGGCATGTTGGCCATTCTCGTCATCTCTTCATATTGTATCATCTTTTGTCTCATAGGTCTGTGTTAACACTTTGCAGTGTTACCTTTTGTACTCTATTTGTGTATCACTCAGGGCAATAGTGCCTGTAAATGTGACTTCTGTGCTCTATGATAACAGAATTTATGTTAGTTATCGATCATAAGAGATGATAATAATAGAGAGATCAAAATTAAATTACAAAATCAAAATGCACATGTACAGTATCATGACTTTGCTGTCTCTCATCATTATCAATGCATGAACTTCACACTCGTGAGTTGTAATGATATTTGCTATTTGTTGCTAAATATTAGTGGTTTTTTTTCAATGTAGCTGTAAGTATTAATTAAAGTGAGTTGTTAAATTTGTACATATAGTCAGCTTACAGTTATCTGCAGGCAGATTGTTCGTGTCACAGATTAATTGCACCACAGATGCAGGCGCAGCTTGGGTTTGCCAGGTTTCATCAGCTCTAGCTCAGCACCGGGTCTGCCAGACCTGTGCCGGCTGCACAAGGAGTCATTTAGATGTCTTTCTTTGCAACGTGCTTGCCAGTGCTGCTCCCTGTTACTTCATTTATTTGCTTGTGTTGCACTGAAGTCATGCTAAGCTAATTCATTGATTTGCTGCATGGTATGCCTCAGAATTAAGCAGCCCTTACCACAGGTAGTAGTGCACACACATGACGGCCCATGATTTCGCAGTCTGGGAGTTTTGGTCACATTTTGCTGTAAGGACTACTGGGTTTAAAAACCCTACAAAACCAGACTGATGTTTTAATGTATGTTGTCAAAGGACAGCCAGCATGCTCAAGAGTGATCACTGAACTTTCCTGAGGACAGCACGGGTGCCTGACTAGTTCAAGCAGAGCAGGATAAACTGGCCTAGCTCTAAGGCACAAAGGTGTTCCCGTGTCCCGTGCTGTGTCTTCAGAACAAGATGATCCTCAAGAGGCAGCAGAGGACACACACTTCATGTAGTGCAGGCTTGTGTGCGACACCCTGTAAGCTGGGACTCAGCCACTTTTTCCCTCATTTACTACACACAGCTAACTTCGTGTCCTGCGCTTGGGCCACAACAACCCCATGAAATGCTACAGGCCTGGGGAAGAGTGGCTGGAAAGCGGCTCAGCGGAAAAGGGCATGGGGGTGCTGATTGATGGCTGAACATGAGCCAGCTTGTGCCCAGGCAGCCAAAGCGGTCAACGGCATCCTGGCCTGTATCGGAAATAGTGCGGCAGCAGGGCCAGGGCAGTGATCATCCCCCTGTACTGGACACTGGTGAGGCTGCACCTCGAATACTGTGTTCACTTCTGGGCCCCTCACTACAAAAGGACATTGAGGTGCTGGAGTGGGGCCAGAGAAGGGCAACGAAGCTGGGGAAGGGTCTGGAGACCAAGTCTTACGAGGAATTGCTGAGGGAACTGGGGTTGTATAACCTGGAGAAGGCTGAGGGGAGATCTTACTGCTTTCTACAACTACCTGAAAGGAGGTTGTAGCGGGGCGGACGTTGGTCTTTTCTCCCACGTAATAAGTGATAGGACAAGAGAAAATGGCCTCAATTTGTGCCAGGGGAGGTTTAGACTGGATATTAAGAGAAATTTCTTCACTGAAAGGCTTTGGTCAGGCATTGGAGCAGGCTGCTCAGGGAAGTGTTTGAGCGGCCGTCCATTGAAGTATTTAAAAGATATGTAGACATGGTGCTTAGGGACACGGTTTAGTGATGGACTTGGCAGTTTCAGGTTAATGATTTCAGGTTAATGATTCAGGACTCGATGATCAAAAGGGTCTTTTCCAACCTAAATGATTCTATAGTTCATATGGCTCTAGCTATGACTGCTGTTTTCTAAACATGAAACACAGTTCTGTTTGAAACACATCTGGAAAGCTATCTGCAGAGGGTACGCAGGGAAACGCTCCCCAGGTGCCTGCCAGGGGCTTGCCCCAGGAGGAGAGGGGTCGCCCGCGGGTCCCCTCCGCCAGGAAGGCCGAGACCTCCGCCGAGGCCCACCGCAGCGCTCGCCTCCCGGCCGCGGCTGGTGCCGCAGGCAGGGGGAGCTGCTGAGGGCGCGGGCGCGGCGCGCCGCCGCCGTTTCCCTCACTCGCCCTCCGCAGGCGGCCTCTTTCCGGGAGTAGGCGGGGACCGGCGCGGCACCGGCCGGCCCGGCCTCAGGCAGCGCGTGGGAAGCACGCAGCCCGGCCATGCAGCCCGAGCGGGGCGGCGGCCTGCCCCGCAGGGAAGGTGGCCGGCATGGCCGCCGGCGGCCCAGCGGCGCGGATAGGGCGGTCGATGCGGCGACTGCAGGAAGCAGCCGGGACTGCCACGGCGGAGGCGAGAGCCGGGGAAGAGGCGGCGCCCGCGGACACCGAGGCGGGGGCCGGGGCAGGCGAGAGCCTCGAGGTCGCGGGGCAACGCTGCCCACCGCTCAGCGGCCCCGGCGGGTAAGCAGGAGGAGACAGCCGGGAAGGCGGAGCTGAGCGCAGTAGGACCGCGGGGTGGCTGTCGGGGTGGGGGCACAACCCTTTCCCTCTCCTCTCTTGCTCCGCCCCTTCCAGGGTGGAGGCAGGCTGGCGGCTGCGGCGCCGCGGCCACTCCCAGCAGTTGGAGGTGGTGGGAAGAGGGGAGTGCTGGCGTTGGGGGCTAGTGTTGTGTACCCGGTGAGCTCGGTACCTGCACCCGCTCTCTGCTCCCTTCCTCCCCTGAAACAGCAGTATAGATAGGGATTTTCTGGCCGAAAGAAGTTTATACTTTTGTGCTGAGAAATACGAATCTCGTTTGAAAATGCATCTGAAAAACACATCTCTGTTTGTAAATAGAGGTGAAGTGCTGCTAAAAATTTTTTCGCACAGCTTATTAGAAGTTGAAATGAGTGTGTCTTGTCCAGCCCATGGTACTAGCAGTGAAGTGGTAACGGGGCTCATCTTACAGCATTGGTATCTGTGATTCACTGGAACACGTATTTGTCATTAATGTAAGGTGATGTGCTCTGACCAATTTTAAAGTGTTTTAGTAGTTTAAAAGTAGCACAGACATGCCTAAGTGTGCCACAACTACCTTCACTTTCCTGCAGAGATGTTAAAAATGCTTTCTACAGCCCACCAAGGTATGAGATCAACACTGTGCCTTTAAAAATGGTTTCCATTTACAAATGCTTCGACAGTACCACGTTCAGATTGTTTTGCTTCCGTTAGTGTTGTTACAACATAGAAATCATGGTTGTCCCTGGATTGGAAAAAGATTACAATGATGACCTAATACTGATTAGTTTTGGCAGCACTGGGAGTCCTAATGTAGATGGACCAGCTGCTGCCCCTTTTCAGCATCACGTTGATTAGATTCACTTTGACTTTTATGATGCCATGGCTTCAATTGGACCCAGCAGTGTTTTATCTGTATTAGAACTCCTGTGGTTGCTGCTGGATTTAAAAAAATGTAAAATATTCATATTGTTATTGTATTTAGAAACTTTTTAGCACTCCTGTTTTGGGAGGTAAAAGATTGGATCAATACTGTTACCTAAGGTGCTGGTTGGTAATTTCACTTGTAAGTGATATGAACTGTTGAGTTCATACTTATCTAGAATCCAAACCTGTCCACACACATATGAACAATAGTGCTCCGTCATAAGCCATAGAGAAATAGGGGGGAAATTCAGCACCTGTATTCGCTGAGGAAACATCTATCTGGAGCTGACTTTTTTTTTTTTTTTTTTTTTTTTAAAGTCATTGAACCATTTCTTACTAAGCTGACATGCATTTCTATCTGTGTTTTCTCTGGTACTGTTGACTCAGCACAGTCCTCTTCATAGTTTAGAAGGTGCACTCAGGAAGGGAATCATGTTATATGTGTGCATTTTTGTCTGCGTTGTTGTTTGAAATATTTCGGGAAGCAGTTAAAAATTTTGTTTTGGGACAGCTTACAATATGTTTTGCCTGATCCCTGCATTACTGACTTTGATATGCTCATCATCTTAGTCTAGCACAGTGACTATGTTTATTTTTGGCTAAGGCTAATATGGGTTGGGCCTTTAAGTGAAGCAGTAGCTAAGGTTTTCCCAGAACTCTACTGAAGAGTAAGCTTAATGCTCTTCCTATGCTGGAGGCTTTTGATATTAAGCACTGTATGGTCTTTCAGCACACCTGCCACAAATCTCATGTTTAGCAGCTTGGACAGAACTGGCTGCCAGCAATCCAGCCGTAGTGTCAACAGCTGTGCCAGCCTGCAGCTGCTGCTGTCTAGTGCTGCCTCTGAGCCAATCTCAATTTACCACTTCTGAAACAGAGAGGATCTCCTTCTTTCTCCTTCCATCATACAGATGGAAGCTCCCTTCCAAGTTAGACAAGCTCCCTTGTACTGTCTTTGGTGTGTGCTTGACCATGTTTTCTGAACAGATTTAGCTCTTGCCTGGCAGGAAATTACCGCATTTTATTCCCAATTCTTTAGCATTCTCTTTGTTCGGCAAAGGGGCTTGTTTTAAAAAAGTGCACCAGCTCAGTGAGAGAGCGGTTTGTGTGAGAGGAGACCCTGCTGTCTTTCACCAACAGGGGTCAGAGCTTCTCAAGTGACGATGGCTAAGTTGCAAACCCGGAGAGCCAGCATAATAATATGGGGAATGCGAGTGGTTTTACCACATTGCTCTGAAAATTTCCTTTTTTTTTTTCCCCCCCCCACATGGGCCTTGAAATTTCCTGGAGAAATTCCCTTGTAATTTTGTAATATGTAGGATTTCCAAGGGCAATTAATTCTAGCCCTTCTGCTTTCTAAACTAAAAATTGTGGTAGATTACACTCTGCATTTTCCACACTGCTGGTGTCAGCTTGGCATTTTGGAGGAATTTTCTTACTAGGTTGGGATAATTCTAACGTTTTGTAAACTAAATTTATAATAACATTTTATAATATAAAATTATAATCACAGGATTTAGGTGACCTGGTAGTATTTCCTGAGAATAATTTTAAGTCTAGGTTCTTCTATAGTTTAAAAGCTGTGATAAATTAATAATTGTTTTATACACCATTTGTTTATTAAAATATTGCTGCTAAGCTGGATATTTAATTCTTTATTGCTGGAGCATTGGTTGTTGCTTGGGAAGTTTGTGTCTTATTGTGTCTTCAATTATGAAAAGCTTTATAACAAAACCTACGTGAAATTGTATTAAAGTAACTGGATTTGGTTTTGCTGAGTCTTCTATGGACAGAGCAGTAAAATGCAAGTAAAATTATAGGTGAATGGATTCAGTAAAGTGTAATAAGAGTGTTATTAAAACCAAGCTTTATTAAAAACTATTGGAAATACTTAGCATTTTTTCCAATGAAGTAGAAATTGGCATTAAATTGCATAATATTTTAGCAGCAATATTTGTTAGTCAATTGCATTCATTTAAAACTACTATTCATCTTCAAATATTGCGTTTGGATTTTTTAATTTAATGCTTCCTAAGCATGTGTTTGAAGCTAGACAAGGATGTTATTTCTGACTTGTACTACAAGGAGAAGAAAGTGTAGTGGTACATTTGCTTTTCATTTTTTTTGTGGACCAATGAAGGCTGGACATGACTTGTTTTAGACTACTGTAAGTGTACTGCAATTCTTTGGTTTTAGTAATGGGTGATCAGCTGTGCTACTTGCAAAGCCTGTCAAGACCCAGTACTTGCTGAGTCAGTTCTCTCCTCTTCTGCTGGGTGCTAATGTAGAAGGAGGTCAGGATGTTGTTTATAAATAATTGACTTATTCATACCCTGCATGGTAGATCCAGCTGTGGATCAGAGTCTTAAAGATGAAAGCTTTCATGATTTCTGTCAGCTCTTGAGGAGATAGCTCTCTGAGGAACTCCTCAGCTCTGCTCTTGAAACAAGATGCTGCCTCTCTCAAACATACAGTTGGTTCAGAAACTGTGAGAAGTGTTCTTAATCCCCGTGAAGAGGAAGGAGGATCTTGCATTTGTTACATCTTTTTGTAACTAGTGTGCATGTTGATTTAACGGGCTTGATTACTGAGGATTTTGTGTCCTCCCTTTAAAAATGAATCCGAGTCTAATTATGACCAGCTGGTTTAACAAATGGCAGATTTCTTTGGAGATCTGTCATCCTGAATAATTTCCCGTTGTTTCTGTCTGCTTTAACTAATCTATTCTATGTTAAATAAATAGAACACATTTGCAATTATTCATTTTTTAGTAAAATAATGTGGAATTATGATGCTTAAGGTATAAGGTCCAGTTGACACTGACACAATATTATCTTCCACTTCTAACATTTTATTATTAAAGAATGGAGGTTAACAGACCGATTTTAGTGCAGTCTTTCTTGCTTACGGTTAGTTTCAAGATGAAATCACATTTATTTATTGTTTAGTATATCTTCATTTTTATAATCCATGCACATGTAGAACTGATCTAAGAGAACATCTAAGGCTGTCAGCATCAGATAAATTTTTCCTAGTTTAGTATGAGCTAAATCTTTACAGTCTAAGCAACTGCAGTAACAATCTGTTCACAGACATGGTAGCAAAAGCTTTGATTTTTCAAATACAGATACGTTTAATTTCCTTTAGAACACTGTAACAGAGCTTGTGCAGATGGAAGAAGAATAGATTTCTGGATCTTGAACACAAATTTTTGAGGTTTGATGTTAATATTCTCAAAACAGCTAGGAAAAATCTTATTTAGATTAATGTACATCAGTTTGTGAGCTGTACTTAATTACTAATGAAGTGTGAAGAGCTTCCCTTCTGGGGAGTTTCTCCACTTTGAAAGGTGTGAAGAGGCACTAACTGATTGTGAATGAAGTGTGGATTTTTTTATTTTGAGTGTATTGATTTAGATTAAGACTCTTGAAAAATGTGTGAACAAGTGGTTGCAAACTTTTTTAGGGTTGGTTCAGTGTCAAACTGGTGTTTGTTAAATGGGATTCTGCAAGGCTTACGTTCTGTGTCTGCTCACGTTCAGTGTTTCTATTGATAATTTTGATGAAGGAGTAAAACATACAGTGTTTAAATTTGCAGACAGTGCTAAACTGGAAGGGTAGGTAGGAGGGGGGAACACAGAACACAGTCTCAACAAATGGGAGAAGCAGCCTGCACTAAGGTGTAATTCAAGGTCTAATGCAACACCACATCGTTACACATTTACTTAGGAAGAACACGCAGAAGTGTGTGACTGGTTAAGCTGCAATTTCGTAGAAGGGAGCTGGCTGAGAATGAGAAAGCAGCATTCAGCAAAGTAGTTACACTGGAAAGTCTGGTTGTACTTCTGCAAGATTCAGACTAGCTGGAAAAGTTCATAAGGAGGGGCTAAAGAAAGATGTGAAGCCTGGCAGGTGTGACCTAGGAGGGAAAGACCTGATTCTCTCTCTCTCTCTCCCCCTCTCACCTCTTTATTTTTTGTCTGGTGAAGAGAACACTGTAGGGAAGCCTGGATATCAGTTGATTACTGTAGAAAGGTTTCTGCAAACAGATCCATTTTAAGCAGGACAAGATGAAAACCATTGCTAAGGAGGAGGAATTTTAATTTGGACATTGAGAATAAAAATTGTGACCAAAAGGGTAGATAGATTGTTAATGCGTTGTGTCAGAAGTATATGGAGATCAGTGCAGGAAAATACTGTCAGAGGTTTTAAGAGTGTGGTAAAGGTTACTGAGCGTACGCGGTAGAGCTGCTGTGTAACCACTTGCCCAGCCCCCCCTTTTTTTTTTCTTTTTTACTTTTTTCATTGCTGTCTTTGCAATTGAGAAAGATAAACACTCTTTATTCAGCCAAAGTGAATTTAGTCTTTTCAGTTTCTAGACAATAGAGAAACCTGCTTTTCACAGCACTGGGAACTGCAATGTTTGGTAATAATCCCAGATTGTTTAGGGTGGAATGGTGTAAATAATATTTATCATTATTCCTTCACTTTATTTTACCAACTTCCCTGCTGATTTAACTTGAGACACTTTTACTGAGACGTTACACAGCTGAACATGCAGCATCATTGCTGTGTAACAGCATCATGTCTGACTTTTTTTTGTGACTTCCTTGGAAAGAGGCTTCTGCAGGTAGACTTAGTAATACATCCTGCTGGTAAAACCCATAAATCCGCTGGAGTGTGTGAGAACCTTTCCTTAAGGCCCTGTTTCTATTCCTGCTTCCCTTTTCCCAGAGGATAATCATACAGTTACAGACTGTACAGACTCTGTCTTTAACTCTGGAATAGCCAGAATCTCTGTCTTCTGCACAACAGAGTGATGATTCTGGGCCACAGCTCCTCCTAGGCTACTGCTCTGTCAGCGGCATGTTGTGAGGCCTTGAGCTTTTTCTGATTGCCTGACAAACTAAGGGTTGTTTTTGGTTTTTTTTTTGTGGTGTGGTGTTTGGTTTGGTTTTTTGGTTTTTTTTTTTTTGTTGTTGTTGTTGTTGTTTGTTTTGTTTTGTTTTTGTGTGTGTGTGGGTTTTTTGGTTGGTGTTTTTTTTTTTTAGTTACTTTTGGGGTTTTTTTTTGTTGTTGTGGGGGTTTTTTTTGTTTGTTTGTTTTTTGTTTTGTTTTGGTTTTGGGTGGTTTTTTTTCCCCCTTCTTCCCTCCCTCCGTCTTTCCTTTCTGTATTCTGTTTCAGGCTGTATTTACTCAGGTGATGCTGCTTTGCTGACTTCAATGCCTTATTATGGTCCTCTTAATTTGTAACAGCAGTTGGAATACCTTGACAGCAACAGAAGCTCAAATGATCCTATAGTCCTCATTTCTTTTCCTTCCCCTTCGCTCTGATTCTTAGCAAGGATGTTAAAAGGTTATTGTCTCAAGAGTAAAGATTTATTTGTAGAGGTAAAACTAAAAAATGAATTGTGCTAATGAGAAAAGATGGTTCCTTCCACATTTTTGGCATGGCTCTTTGTTTCTTAGTTTGAGTTACTGTCAAGGATGGGGGTTTTTTGGTGCAAATTTGCCTTGTGGGTTATACTCGAGTGTAGTACCGGTGGATTCAGAGTGGTTTCCCTACTGATGGAACCACAGCTGAAGTTGTCCACTAATTGTCTAGACAGTCGAGCACTGCCTAGAGCTCAGCACTGCAAAATGGATGCAAAGTTCTGTGGCACTTGGTGTTCCATATGCACCTAGGGCTGGCAATCAGTGCAAACTATTGCAAGTGAAGATGTAATGTGTGTATAAAATCCTGGGGTTGTAGTGTATCCCAGCAAGAACAGCCCAGCCCTCCTTTACATTGTTGGTAATTTGGATGTGTTTGTACTTCCAGCAAGTTCTAAGTGATTCTTAGAGCTTCTTCACAGTGGCGTGAACTGCAGGATCAGAGCATCATTTTATATCTTACATTTTATAACTATACGCTGACCAATAGCATAATAAAATGACATTTCAACATCTTGTTTTTAGAAGTATGGTGGTGGGGCATTGAGGAACTTGGACAATGATTCTTAACTACTTTATCTCATGTTGCATGTTGAGTTTAGGGAAGCACATTCTTTAAAGCTCCCTGGAAAAATATCTTTTAGAGGGTTTTCCCCCTCCCCCCCTTCCAAAAAAAGCTGGAGATGGATGAGGAAGGGGGTGTCTAAGGTTTGAGTGATGATCTCTAAAATGTCTGTAGTAAGTTGCATTCAGATTTGATACACAAATAGCGAAGGGATTTTGGTTGGTGGTTTGGTTTGTTTTGGTTTTTTTTTTTTTTTTTTGGCAAATGCATACACTATTGAACCCTGGTGTAGTCATAAAACAATTTCATAACAATGATTTAAAAGCAGAAAAACAGTACTGCTTCTTGAGCCTCTCAAGGGGCTGATAATCACAGAATAAACATGGAGATACGATACACAGTGGAATTTTTCATGGGCACTTGATATGTTTACATCTGTATAGAATTATTTGGGTCTTGTTTCATGATAGGCTTTTTACAGATGTTATGCCTAGGTAGGAATAGTGTTTCTTTCTTCAGCTATAAATAGGTTTGAACACAAGAACTTGTCAGGATCTAGGCTGTTTTTCTTCTGTTTTTGTAACTGCAATGATGCTTTTCAGGGGGGAAACTTTGGTTACACTCTTTATCTACCAGTTACATACTATAGAGGGCTGTAGATCACACCAGGTCATCATCACGTGACTAATCTATCTGAATTACTCATGAACCATTTTCAAAATCAAGGGGAGAGAAATGTTTTTTGCTATTAGAGTTGGTAAGACATCTTGTAGAATCGTACTTTGTGAGTGTTGGAGCAGTAACAGTTTTATGTAAAAACTGCAAGAACAAGTCTCTTCCTTGTGTGCTTTGAGATGTTTTTCCCTTTAACTGGAGTGTCATTCCTGTTATGCAAAACATAGGTTTCGGAATAGGATGTCTCTCTTGGCTAATTCTATCTTTAGCTAACCCAAAGTGGTGAGTTCCAGTATCCAACATTTATGAAGCAGTCTTAGGATTTCATCCCTCTTTCAAAAATTCTCATCCTGTACAATAAAGACTAAAAGCTTTTGTTAACCTGTTCTCTCAGCTGCCCTTTCTTCAAATTAAGCTTCTCTTTAGCTTTGGTAGACTCTCTAAAGGTCACCAATAGAGCAAACTAGTGAAGAGGATTACTCTTTGCAGGGATATTTTTTCTCTTTTCATGAAACAACCTCTGTCGAGGCTCTTCCTTCCCCTTCCTTAGTCTAAAGTGGGGAGGGGGTGGTGGTGGGGGAAGCATTAGGTTTTTCTTTTTCCCCCTCAAGTTGAATAAACAGGTGATAATAGAAACCTGAACTTGTGCTGGAAGACCTATGATGTTTAGGTGAGCAATAAGGAAATAAATTGTTCCTGTTAATGAGAAGCAGTGCTTAAAAATCACTGCAGGCTCACTATAAATTCATCAATAGGTAAATATGCCAATATGAGAAGAGTATGAACATACAGACGTACATGAGAGTGTCAGACTTCATCTCCATTAGTACCTTTGAGGAAATAATTTTTAACTTACTCTATCATGTGTGTCACTGTAGTGTTGGAATAGATTTAATATTTGGCAATATTTAATCTTACTTATACTGTTGAAAAATCATGAAGTACAATGCACAGAAAATTAAAGATTTTTTTTTTGTCTTTGTTTTTCGTTAGGTATAGTACAGAAAAAATATAGCATAAAAGCAAAAGGATTTGCGAATACCTATACCTGGCTGTCAAGAATTGCAGAGCGGCTTTTAAAAATGCTGGTTTTCTGTTGAACAGTTGGAAGGGGAAAAATCTTATTTAAATTATGTGAAACCCTGAAAGAGGAAGTGTAATGAGAAGTGGTTTAATTATTTTCAGTAAGGCAGCAGATTGATGCACTTTTCATTAATAATTGCTTATTCTCTTGCATTATTGTATCCTTTGTTAGGCATTGAAAATGCTGTTTATGATGCAGAAAAGAAAGGTCTCTTAATGAAGTAATGTATTATTTTGAGCTCTTTCTCAAAATATATAGGAAAATCATCCTTGTGTCTGCCAGTTTACATTAGAAACAGCTTGTGCATGAGGCTAGAGAGCCATTAGCACTGATGCTTTTTTGTAAAAAGGCGGTCAGTGGACACAGCCTGTTTTAGATACAGAGAGTACATGATGAAGAGGTTTCGATCTGCAATGAGTAATGAAGTAAAGGATTTTAAGAATGTGGGGAAAAGGAAAAAGTGTAAACTTCGTCTGTTTTCTTCCCAGTTTCAAATACAAAGTGCAGTCAAGTTTTTTTTCAGTTATCTGAGAGGTGATACTTTTTGAACTGAACTTCCCTCAATTCCTTTTTCTCAATCCCTTTGTTCTTCATGTAGAAACATGATACTGTCATAGAGAGAGAGCAGGCATGAAAGAAATAATGAAATGTTCTGTTCGTTTGTTTCTTTTTTTTCTTGTGTGTGTGTGTGGCGGTTGAGCATCTGTGTGATGCATAGGCCACCACCTTCTCTGCCAGGAGTGTCCGGTTACTGTACAAAGTAGAATAGGTCTGGCTGGGAAAACAGGCGAGATCACCCATTTCACAGTATGTAGTCATTCATGGGATGTGGAAGGTATGACTTGAAAGCATTTGTGCAGAGAAAGGAATTGAATTTATTTCCACTTTCTGGATAAAACTCTGTAGTTCTGCGGTAGCTGAATAAACATGGATTGTATTTATTTGCACAATCACTTTGAGATGCTTTGTTTTGGCGCTCCCCTCTTACACCACAGTCTCCATCTACTCTCTGGTCATTTCAGGACAAACACAATTATTTTTGCTCACGAAAATTTTATGTTTCTGTCAAAAGTGTACAGTGGTTATGTAGCTGTTAGAGGTCTTTTTATAAATTCTTGTATTTCTGTTGCCTGCAGTGGGCAACTGCTTTGAGACCAAGTGCATGCCACACATTGGTGGTATAAAATTCTGCTTCTGACTTACCTAAGTCAGGGCAGTGGGATGTCTCTACATCTTTCTTTCGTTTTTGGTTTTTTATTTTTTTTTTTTTTTTAAATCTGTGTTATATTGATATTTTGATATATAGACAGAATTCCCAAACATGTTCATCATTGCTTCTCAAACTGTAGTATAGCAGTTGGAGGGCATGCTGCTCTGGGAGCTATACTACTACTAATACCATCTTTGAGCTATACTACTAAAAGAGCTTGAAATGGGAGGTGTGGTGCATTGCTACCTTTTGTTTTGGAGGAGCATCATAGATACACGTTATCCATCATCCAGCTATATTTTGAATTACAGTGCCGAGTTTGTGCTAGGAAGGGGGCTACTGACTTGTACAAGGAAAATTGATAATGGAGGGTGTGAGTGGTTGTTGTTTTTGCACCGCTTGCATATACTGTCAGGGAAATCCTACCTTGATTATGATGCAGGGATTGCAACCTCTAAATTTAAAAGCATATCCTTGATGAATTACTTTTTTTCTCATTTCCCCTTTTCTTGCATCACTGTGTTCACTCTGTGGTATGCACACATCTATGAAAATGGAAAGGAAAAAACTGGGCTTCCTCACTGACCAGCCCATATGTTTCTTATGTCATTCAAAAGACAAGGAAGAAGAGAGGTTTTGGTGTCTCTTTATCAAGTGGGTAGTTAGTACTCTCTGTGTGTTTTCTGTTTTTCCACTGTCTAAAGAAATACATTAATTTTAGTATTGATCTCAGAAATGCTGTTTAAAACCCTGGAAGTTGAGGATAGTATTTTTTTAATGTAGCATTGTTGTAATAAGTTGTTGTTTTGTCTAGTGTGACTCAATTCTTTTTTTTAATCAGTGTCATTCAGTCTATATATCCTGCTCCCTTGTTCCTTGATATATAGTTTTGTATTTGTAGTTATGCATTTTGGTTGCATGTTAGGCAATCTGCTTTTTATCCTCAATATCTTTTATGTAATTTATTGTTCATTGATTTACTATGTAGCTGTGTATTGGTCCTAAAAATTATCCCTTTTTGATCACCCCTTTCTGAAAATATCATTAAATGAAGCTATTGCAACTGAAGTTTTAATGCTTCATCATGCCCCACCGTAAATGTGATAATGCAAGTCAATTTTGAAAATGCACGGTGGCTGGATCTGCCAGTTTGTTGATAGAAGGGTAGTAGAGATGTGAGGTTTTTCAGAGGCATGTGAAATTAGAGTTTGGAAATGGCAGTATATTGGTAATGAAAGATGAAAAACTTAGGGACTATGCTGTTGACAGTGTTGCAGACGTAGTGAAAGGGAGGAAAAAGCAGAATGCTGTCCTTTTGAATATCTTACGTAGTACCTTTTTAGTATTTCAAATTAGTAGAGTGTCTTTTTTTACAGCTTTAATTTTCGTTGTGTGAATATTTTTGTGTTTGCAATATGCTGTTACTGTGTGATAATTGATCTGAAAAGCAACAGATGTTATGTGTTTTAATTAAAGTCAAGATAAAGTTTCTTACTGTGAACCAAACATCAATACATAATTTTGGAGGTTCAGTGTACATTACATATGTCTTGGTGACTATCTTAAAGCAGGGACTGAAAATGGTTGCAAATGATGTAAAGTTCATGTTGACAGTTTTACCAATCAGCATGAATATTTTGTAGCAAAGTATCTTTTTTTAAAAAAAAAAATGTTTATTTTAAAAATACGTGAATTCGACAAAGAACACCTGCATGTCCACGTGTATTATGTGGAACAGGGATAGTACTGGAGAATCTACCAGTCTTTAATAGAAAGGGAAAACAAAATTGGCTTTAGAAAACAAGTTTAACATTGCAGGAGATTAAAGCCAAGGATATGGTTTACCATACACTTAGCCAATCTAGAGGATAACTGCTGCTGGATATGAAAGAAGGACTTGCTTCCCAGATCCCATGTTTCGTGGCTTGCTTCCAGCCTATCTGTTATTTGTGCTTGTCTGATTCTGCTGTGAACTGATACAAGGAACTTAAGCTGGCAGAAGGTTAACAGTAGGAAAGAGAAGAAAACTATTGATTATTTTTCTGCCAGTTTAGGTGTGCAATTTCAAAGAATACTGTTCTGTTTGGTGTCTTTCAGAATTTTTTCTTCTTTAATGCTGTGCCAATTGAAACAGTGTGGGTGAATGTCAGTAGGTATTTTCATGTTTTTAAATCCATAGAAAAATAATGTCTTACTCCTTATGTGCTTTCTTTGTTACAAAATAGATGCATTTAAAGAAACCTATAAATATTTTTGAATGTAAAGGTAGGAAATAGTTATGTTGTTGTTCAAATGCAAGATAAGTTTTGGAGAACTCTTTTTGTTCTTAATATAGCACAGCTGAAATCTTTCAAAAGCTTGTTTTTGGAGTTTTTTTCTTCCGTTTTTTTCATTGTGGCAAAAAAATGTTGTCTTGAGAAACTTTGTCACATATTTTTATTTGCTGAAAGAAACCCTGAAGCTTCTTCAACATGTTGGTTTTGATCTTGGTAGAGTGTTGCTGGATTTGTGTTGGTTTTGTTCTAAAACTGTGTGCATGTAGGGGGTGTTAAATAAACATTAGGCTTGTCTGTATAACTGAGGTGTTCTCTAAACTTTACTCTTTTGAGCAGATTTTGTTAAGTTTGTGAAATAACCTTTGTGGATTAGAAACAAGATGCAAATTTTTCTCTGTTCTCCAGATGGATGCTGCTTTGAATGAGCTTTTTTGCATAATTTGTCATACTTTTACTTCATCATTGATATGGTTGCAAAAGTACAAAGCTTATCAATATGTATCAGTTTATAACAGATCTGTTTATTGAGAGAGGCTGTCTTACCCATTAACTTGTGAAGACTAGCAATATAGCAATGTTCTTTTAAAAAGTCTGGTCTTGAACTGTTGGAGTGAATGTATACTCTCAATGAACTTTGATTCCTTGATATTACAGAACTCTTCATGTGTGTTCTTTACAAGTTGCTGTTAATACAACTGCTTTTGCAATTTTAGAAGTGCTAGAATGAAACAACAAAATAACACACTAAGAATTAGGTATACTGTTCAGGCCCCGAGTGGACAAAGCCCCAACCTCCTTGGTCTGATTTCAGTTTGACCTTCTTTTGAGTAGGTGGTTGGACAAGATGACCTCTTGCAATCCCTTTTAGGTTGGATTGGTCTATAATACTGTGACATTAACACGTAAGAAATGAATCCATTTCTGAATACAATCTCTAATGCAGCTCAGGATACTTCTACTCAGGAATGGCAGATTTGGTAAGAAGAGCAAGTAACTTTCTGTAGAAATTTTCCTTAACCTATCCAGAATGTTACGTATAATTTGGTTTTAGAATATGACATACAACATTCACATGTATGCAATATATAAATACTCTGGCTTTGGCAAATACAACCTATACATAGAAACAATCAGTGATCTAACAAAAAGCTATAACCTTTGGGCCAATATACTTACTTTGTAAGGTTTTCTTGAAACCTGTTATTTCTGTCAAGACAGAGGCTCCTATTTCATCTTTGCACTCATATTTTGGACTGAATGTTTGTAAGAAAAACATTCAGCTTTAAGTTAGTGACAATTTGAAAATAATAGAGCTGCCAAGTTTTGTTCAGGTTCATGTGACCATTTTGTATAAATTGCTTGATGAGTTTGCATACTTGCCAGTAACTTTCATATAATCATTTCCACTGAATTAAACAAAAAATACAGTTTATTTTCTGTTGGTGGAAATGTATTGGCTTGGCAAGTCTAAAAAGTCAAAAGTCTCTTTATCTATAGACAGCAGCTGGACAAGCTTCCTACAGGCTCTTTGCTTGCAGCGTGGCTCGGCCTTCGGGAAGGGAGGCAAAGGACTGCTAATTTAAAAAGTGAATGCAGCTTGTTGATTTTCTGCTGAGTTTCCCAATTACTGCAGAATGAGTGCTAAATTTATAATGATACTGTTCTCGCAACAAACCCTGTCAGTTATTCTTTAGTTTGGAGTTTTCATCTATATGAGTAGAGCTAAATTCTAGCTGGTGGCTTTGTAGTTTGGAAAATCCTGTATCTAATGAGCAAAGTCTTGAAATACACAGTTTCTGAAGTAAATACTTACTTGAGAGGCTCTACCAAGTTCCCAAGTCTGCTGCTAATGTTAGAGAATAGAGCTTTTGAGATCTTCTTCATGTGAACGTACATTGCATGGTTATTAAGTTTGTTTTGTCTATGAGTCAACAGTTTTCAAACTGAGTCTTTACAAGCTGCAGTACAAAACTTCAGATATGTGTAGTAGAGGTTGGTTCATTTTGCCTCTGTCAGCCATCCATTTGAATGACCATGCAGCTAATCATGTGCTGGCAGGTTAAGGAGGTATTTCTGAGGTAGCAGTGGAAAGTGAACGTTAGAATTTATGGATTCTTTTATAGTTCTTTGAAAGGGATTTTTAATGCCATTTAAATCAGTAGTTATAAACAAAATAACCAAGCTGTTTGCCCTTCAGGCCCCATTTTTTGCCCCTGACTCAGTGAGTCTAAGGGAGAGATTTATTTAGCTCCTAATAGAAGCTGCTGTTCTAATTCAGTGGGGTGTAAGATTTGTATAAAATATGGCTATAGCTTGTGGAAGTATTAGTAATGATCAGTGAGAAAGATGAAGTACGACTTGTAGCCTTCTGGCATTTGAGCATGTTATAACTTTACTGAATGCAAAGAATATTTTTAGAGCAGGGTTGTTTGGTTTTTTTTTTTTGTGTGTGGGTTTTTTTTTTTTTGTTTTGTTTTTTTTGTTTGTTTTTGCTTGTTTGTTTGTTTGGTTTTTTCCTCCCCCCAGTTAAACAGTAATGCAAAACCAGTCGCTCTTATTTGAAGTTTTTAATCAGTTTCTATTATTTGCATCTCACAGATAGAATAAGCAGGAACTTTGAAACAAAATAATTTGGTGGACAAGGTTATTCCATTTACCTTTTCACTGTTACTGTGGTCAGACTTGTGAATATGATATCCGTTGAAAACAACTATGTATAGATAGATAGGCTAACAGCTCACAGTTTTTGCCAAGTGTTGCTGAGCATTACAAAATATCCTCTTCTGCCTCTGAAGGAAACGATGGTATTTTATGGTATCACTGCATTAGGAACATCTTATTTTTCAGGCAAATTTACAAATCTTACCATTTATTTACTTTTCTAAAATCTGGATTAAGAGTACTAAATAAGAACAGTTTGGGGGATTGTATTCTACTCTTACTTCGTACTGACCTTTTTATTGTTCAAACTTTCTCTTTTTTCTCTCTCTAGAAGTTTATCATTAACGTTCCTAGGTAGACAGAAAAATGTATTGGCATGCTTCATGGGATTTTCCCAGAAAGGGATTTTTATGTATGTATGTAACATGCTGATAGACATGTTTACTTTATTAATTCACTGTTGGTAATTTTTTTTGTTTGTTTTTAAAACTAAATTCCCGTTTGTCTGTCTCATCGTGAATTGTATTTCAAATTCTGTCACTGAATTGAAGCTACCTGTCTCAGTAACTTCTGTATTATTTTTTGTAGGCAAGGACATATTGGTTCTAAACACCTACAAACTTGCATTGGTATCAATAAAATTGCATTAGTACTTAGTCTTTTGTAAAATAATAGCATTAATCTAAGAAATGTGTTTAAAAATGCAGTTTGGCTTTCATTTGCCATAATTCTGAATATCTATTTTCTTTTTCTTTAATATCCTATATACTTTGTATTTTAAAGAGCCTATTTAAGCTTCCACTATGATAAATCAGATAATGTATTCCTTTGCCAACTTTAGATTTAATGTTAATAAATCTAATCTCTTCCAAGGCGGAGAAGAGGGACATACATCTAGGGGTTGTTATTAGGTAAATGTGGAAAATCAGAAAAAAATTTTTTAAGATTGTTATACTATATATAACTATCATAAGGTATAAGCCTATCAATCATTGTGATAGAGAAAATTAAGCTGTCAGGGGATTCTCCTGTACCTTTCTGGAATTAAGGTTAAAAAAAAAAAAAGGCACATTTAATGATCACCATTACAAAAAAAAGTCTTTTTGAGATTGTGTTGTATTCGTAATGTGCTAAGATAATTGCTGGTGTGATCTCATTGCTCCTGTTTGGTTACACCAGCAATAACTTTGAACCATGAAATTAAAAGCAGGTATGTCTTTCCAAGAGCAATTTAAGTCATTAAAGTAACTGTTATGTCTTTGACATTTCCACTTATGTCTGCCTGGAGGAAACACTCAGTAGTTAATATCAGCTGAGCTACCTTACTTATTGTCACTCATACAAGTGTAGAGACTTTTACTCTGCAAAACAATTCAAAGAGATCATGAGCTGCTTTGCTGCTTGGTTATATGTGCTTTTCTGACCCCACAACTTACAAGTTCGATCTGTGAGATTTTGACTGTAACAGATGCTGCTCAAATTGGGTTGGGGAGGAGAGGAAAAATTGTCTCTGCACAGACACCTTACTATTTTAAATACAAATGAGGAAAAGCTATATGCCCATCCGTGATGCAGCTGATAATTTAGGTCAGTTTCAACCCATAGAATATTTTCATTTTGTCTTGCTAGTCTTTTCCCCTGATAAGAAGAAGAGTTGGGATTGAGGCGGATAAGACTGAATGTCATTGCACTTGGCCACAGCCTTAAAGCAGTTTCTAAGAAGGAAAGAGGGAATGAAGGCAGAAATTTACTCAAGGAATTGGTGTGTGCTGTTGCTGTTTGGGAGAGCAGCAAATTTAGGGATTAGACGGTGGTTATCACTGCCTATGAACATGCAAGCGTCCATGCATGGCAATGGATATGTCTGGTGTATCGTAGGTAAGCGTCCCTAATAAGGAATGGAGAGAAGATTAAGAAAATGTGTATGTTTTCGAGAGGTATAACATTCAAAACAGTAATACAGGAATTGCAGTAACAAAGGGGAAAAGTAACACTCGATCAATATAATTGTAAAGGGTTTCTAAAGAGAAAATGAAGAGGTTATCGTATAACTTTGGGAAGAAGGTGAATGGGAGGAATAGCTGTGCTCTTTGTAACAGATTAACAAAAAAGCTCAAACTGTGTTTTATTGTATTTCGTAAAGTTACATTCTTGGGAAGAGAATTGGGAGAAATACTACAAAATAAATAAAATGGAAATCTAATAATGCATGATAGCTACATAATGGGAAAGGGCAGTTGGCCCAAAGAAAGGCAAGCTGAAAATACGTTGTTTCTATGTTCCTCCCCAGTCACTGTAGAATATTCTAAGTACTGACAAAGATTGAATGTTTTAAACTTTTATTACAGAGTTAACAGAACTGAATAGGAAGATAGCTATAAGCCTTAACTCCTGTGGGTTCCTAAGGGTAATAAGTATAGGTTTAGAAAGTCTTAATGGAAGCTCTGACTTTTAATGCACTTCTAGGTTTTTTAGAGGACTGTGAGCTCAACAGTCCTTGTTGAGTGTTTGGGCATGTGTGCTTAACATGCTAGAACTGACTGCACTTACAGTGAAGAGTGATTGAGTAATTGTAGCAGGATGGAAGAGGTCACTGTTCCACTTTCTCCATTGTGTACTTCAGCCTTGGTTTGATCCGAAACCACTCTGGGTTCCAGGTAAGTGCAGAAGGATGACCCCAGGGGAAATTGCCTGCTCAGAACGTTTACTTCATTTTGACAGCTTCATTCCTGAACCATGTGCATCAACATGTTCTTGTCTGTGAGAAAAGTCAAAGAGAAAGCCTGCTTGCCTGTTTTTTTCAACCCAGTATGCAAAACTTTAGAAGGAAAGTGTACTAAAATATCCTTTTGCTGTGGTAGAGCCTGTAGATTGTGGTCACGTGTGCTATGCATTTTGCTTTTCTTCAGAAGGAAAGGGGAGTCATAGGCTCTGGTAAAGGATGAAAATTCGTTTCTTGGTTGAAGGCCCCACATTGTGCAAGCTTCTCTGCAGGGGAGCTTGGCTCTTTCACTGTTCTTTGAAGGACTTTGATGAACTTAGTGTTTAGGCAAAACACTGTGTGTATATATTCGTTTCCTCTTCTGATATGCAAAACAGTCTGAAGGTTTCCTGGTTTTGTTCAATTGGGCTTTTGCATACTTTTCCCACTCTCAAAATTTCAATGAAATTGAAAATTCATGCAAATGCATGTAATATCATCTGAAATAAAGGCACAGCAGGTAAATATTATACCTCCCGTGGCAGAAGGTGTTTTTCTCCTCACGTGAGTAATACTGTTTTAAAGGTTATATTTGAGTTGGCTTCTGGAATTTGTTTCAGCTTGTATCATTTGTTATTTGAGGATGGGGTGGGAGGAGAGCTATTTTATTTCATTACACATAGGACAGATGTTTGCTCTGTACTGATTAAGAGTAATTTTCAGTAAGGTATGAATACAGTGGTAGCAGCACATAGACTAGCTGAATAGGCAGCTAAGAGGAAAGTAATGAATATTTATGTTTGTGTGTTTCTGAGGTTGCTACTTTAGATGGTAGCTGTCTGGTTAAATGGTAGAAGCTTATTTTCTGAAGCTTCATTCACCAGTGTTTTTAAATGTATTTGATTATATTAATGGTGAAGACACATCTTTAAGTTGCTTGTATGTTGAATATTCAAATGTATTTATTTTCATTTTTATCTTGTAGCACGGCAGTGCATAATCTAAAATTTTCCATTAAATATTTATTGGAAATGTAAGCAGGTCAAAAGTAAACCTCAGCACAGTACTTGGGGAACCAGGCTGCACAACTACTGTTAACCCTCCTGAGAATTTGGGGTTTATTTCCTAAAGTTCAAGTTAGCAGTTTTACTTCTAAGAAATGAAATTTCCTTGAGGTGTGCTGTGCATAGCTAATAACAGAATCTGAAAAAGAATTTAGTCCAGTTTAAGAGAAAATGTTTGAATCTGTATTTGTTTACTGGAAGCTTGTTAAAATAAGAAGGTGATGCTCCTGTTTTGTTTACGTTGACAGATGAAAGGAGTGAATCCTTTAAACACATCTGTAGTAAGTAATTACATATAATGTCATAGTTGCCTAAGGTAACTCTGATCTTAAAAAAAGCTCCAAAACCCAAAGTACAACGCAGACCTATCTGTGTAGCGCTATTCTTGCTTTGACTTGTGAATTGTATCAACTCCTTTGGAATTTCGCTAGGTTTGCTGGATTATAGAAAATCATTCAATTTATAGGCAAAGAACAGAAGAGAAATAAGTTGGTTCTTATCTTGTTGTAAGCAGATTTGGCTCTGTGGAAACTATAGCTCTGGATCAATCCCCAGAGAGTTGTGACTTCATCCCTTTGCTCATGCAACAACCATATGTCCACAACCACCACTTTAATGTATTTATCTGATGAATAGAAATAGAAGAGAATTTACTTAAAAATTGCATAGGACCAGTGAGAATGCACAGAATATTTTCCTTCTTGTCAGCTGTTTGACAACTGGGCGTATATTTGTATAATTATGACGGCTTTTAATCTGTTTAAGCTTTTTTGATTTTAACCAGATCTCTCAAATGGTACTGAAAGAAGCTTGTGGTGGATTGTTTTTCTTGGGAAGTTGTTATTCTAGTTCCGATTTTGCTACTTTTATGACATGCTGGGCAGTCAGTTTTTAAGACATCAAACACAGGAGAATCTAAAATCAGAACTGTGTTTGAAGATGCTTTGCCTTTTGGTGGACATTTGTTTAAAAGCCATGAAACAGGCTTCCCTGCTATTTTTGGTAATTTTTAATGTGTTTTCAGAACTAAGAACTAACAATGGTCTGTTGTCCACAAACTGCTACTTACAGCTTTTTTTTTTTTTTTTTTTAATAATGTACTTGCATATAAATATAGTATTTGGTGTGCAACAGGGGTTTATTTGGTATTGATAGAAGTTTTTCTGTTGTGTAATTAGACACTAAAGGAATGTGAAAATCTCAGTTTGTCCTTATGTAGCTGAGCCAAAGTGTAACTACAACATTTTCTATGGGGTAGTTAAGCCTTCTTCACGATGGATTTCTAAAATCAATCTAAAGCATGTGTTGCATTGCTCTTTGTCCTTTCTTGAGCTATGAAAGTAACTCATTGGTTATAAAACAAGTTAATGAAGTGATGGTGGTTTGCTCCCCATAGTGGCTTTGTGCCGTTATTTTTACCAGGTTATCCAATGTTGTACCAGTATGTAAGTCCACAATATGTGCTTAAAACCCCCCCTAATGTACCCTAATGTAGTTTTAGAAACATGGTAACTACTAGAGATTTTAGTAATCTTTTTGCATAAGATGTTACAGCTCTTCACTTGAAGGACTTTTTAAAAACATAAATAATTGCTCTTCACATTTATTTCAGAATTACATTTAGTTTAAACTATCAAAGCCAAGCTCCTCCGGAAAGTCAGTGTCTGATGGTGAGCTGTAAGGGTGTTTTGGCTTGTGGATATAGGATGGCTTACTCCAAAGTAGTTTGCTTTTTAAATTATTTTGTACTGAATGCAGATGGCTCTAATCTTTACAGCAATGCAGATAAACTTGAATTTTACTGCCCTGGTCATGAAGAACGTACTTATTATTGGGAGAGTGAAATTTAAATGTATAGCAGCAGCACACTGGTTTGTGAAAGGAGAAGTGGAGTAAAGGAGAGAAGAGAGTGTGAAGCTGTCAGCAGGAATGTTTGGAAGCAGGCACAGTGGAAATCCTTTACTCCACTTCTTCAGAGCTTTAGACTTCTGCAGAATGTATCTTGCACAGAACTTTCCTAGTTGCTCTTAGTTCTCCTCTTGCCTGGTGAGTGCTCCTTCCTCCAGGAAGTAAGTCTTTCTGTTTGTGAACTGGTAGTCATTCCAGCTGAACCCCAAGCTTTTGGAGGGGAGAGATCTGTTGATATAGAGGATTCAAGGGATGGGAGAGTTTTCCATGGCTGTTAAGTACTTGTGGCAAGTGTCTGTTTTGCTTGCATCTCTGCGATGAGTTCTCCTTTTGACCCTAGAGCTTTTTAAGAGTTTGAGCTAGTAGATTGCCTGCCAGCAGTCTATTTAATTTTTCCATATGTATTTCCATAAAATGGCTTTCATGATGGAAATTAATTTGACTAATGATTCCATATTTCTTAAGACCCTGTAGTTATAATGGAAATTCTTACATAGATCACCCTTTCCAGATGTTTTTCTGCAGTATTTGTTATCTTCCTATTCTGCTCTATAAACATCAGTTCTTTCAATTGTTACCTGTATCACTGCAATACAGAGATACTGTCATTAAATTCTTAAATCTGCTCCCTGCACATTGCTCTCAGGTTCAGGAGACAAGCTGCTCATTAAGGGCTTCCAGAATAGGAGAGAAACCAGTGAACTTGCAACAGTGTCACTGCTTGACCCCTGTAAGAATCGAAGCTTCATTAGGTGTTTTTAATTATACTCTTGAGGAACTACATCAGGAAGATGGTAGCACCTGATCTAAAATTTTGGTGGGGATCCAGGCTGATTTGTCTTTCTGGGTTTTAATTCTGTGGTGGTTGTCTGTATGAATGACCATTTAAATACAGAACAAAATGCTTTTGAGTTGCAGTGGCTTAACTGCCCATTTGTATGTTACAGGTAGAGGAGGATGATGATACTGAATCACGAGAGGAAGAAGAGAAGGAAGAACTGAAAAGCTATTCAAGAAGAAAAATTGTTTCCAACTGGAGCCGCTATGAGGATACAGAAAAAGAGGAACAGAATGAACATGGGGAGACACAGAGAGGAACAGACTTCAGTGTTTTGCTTAGCTCAGCAGGTAGGTATTTTATACTCTATAGGTCTTTTACTTTTGCATTTTGATATGTTACTACTGTTCTGGCTGTTGTCTTTAATGATAAAGCAGGACCCTAGAATACCATTCCTATCTGCCTCAGTAAGTCTGCTATTGATGCATTTGTGAGTGCTCAGAGTCTCCATATGAGCAGCCTTATAGCATACAGGCTGCACCGTGCGATGGCAGAGGGGGAGTAAGAGAGGGCTGCTGCATTTGTAGCCTCCTAGTGAAACTATATATGGGTCTGAGTGTATGCAGCATCCAGTTATTTTGGACTTATTCTTGTTGACAGTGGATTTTATTACTGATCTTGGTCATTTTGTTGTTTTCTGGAAAAGGTTGCTAGTATGGCTAAACACAGCAAAGCAGTCAAGCAGGTGCTTGCTGTTGTTTGACAGATTTGTAATCAGCAATGCACAGATGTGTGTTTGAATAGCAAAAGTTACCGTCCTTGAAAATAAAGATGTTGTTTTCCCCTCTTTAAAGGAGATAATAAAAGGAGGTGGTTGAGGCATAGGCTGTAGTAGATCTTATTATTTTTTATCTATATGTGAATAGTATGGGTAGTTGCACAAAAAAGTTACCTAAAATTATTTTAGAAGCTCTTGATGTGCCATTGTGTTGGAATACCATTTAGTAAAAAGCTGCAAATGATGTATTATAGGAGGTTTTTTTGGAAACTCTGAAATCGGAGTAATTGGATTTTTCATCCACAGCTTGGAGGGCTATAGCTAGAAATTATCTATGGTAAAGAAACAAGGACCAGACCTTTCTTTCTCTCTGCCAGAATCAATTTCTAAAGTCCAGTTTTACATGAACATTGCAGAATTTGGCCTAAATTGAAAGTTTTAATCATAGAATCATGAGGTGCGTATTGACTTTTCTGAATGTTTGGAGTCAAGATGCCTGGTATGGTCCTCAGAGCTGGATAGGTAACATAGCCTGGGAGCAAAGTAGATAATCACAACGCAAAACTTTTTGAATCAAGAGATCTACCCTGAGCTGGATGTTGCCATGGTGTAGCTTGTTAAAACAAACTTTAGTATCTCTAATTTCATACTTAGCCTTCAGAATGTCTTTAAAATGTTCCAATAAATAGTACTTTTGAACTGAGGATATAAGGAAATACTGCATATTTCTACTAATTCGTATTTTTGCTAAGTTATACTCCAATACAGTTATTACCAACCCATTTACTTTACTCTGTAGATTCTCTAGGTGCCTAAAATTAAAATCTTGTTACTTAATATTCTTACTAGTTATTAATTCTGAATCTTTCATTTAAAGAGTGCTTTATTTTAGGATATATTGTGACTGTTCTTGACATTAAAATAAATCTATAAGAAACAGCAATGAAATAAAGTACTTTAAGAGGAAGAAAAAGTACCTCCTAAACAATAATGCCGATTTCTTGGAGTCACATAAAGCAACGTGTGTTGGGGGTGTATGTATGGTTTTTTTCACTTAAGTGCAAAAACTGAGAATGCAGTCATCTTTATTTCTAGTGGTCTGAGAAAGAGCTTGCATCTATGCTTTATTTGATAATTTTGATTTCTGTTAGCATATTGCTGTTTAGCATTCTGAAGTTGCACACTGGATCCAATTCAATTGCAACAAGCAGTTGGGGGAGTACTGGAGAGAGATTGGAGTTACAGTGCCATTTTTCATGAATGCAAAAGCTTAGAAAGTTCTTGCAATTTACTGTTAATACACAACAATGTGATTAATGCAGCCAGTTAGGAATCCTTTGGCAAAAGCTCAGATTAAAAAACGGTTCTCCTATATAACTTTTAAGTTCCATAATACTGAAAGCAGGGTCTTAAAAAGAGTGCCATCCTTCAAGATATGACTTGGATTTATTCCCAGAAAATATCCTGTTAATTGAATGAGATAGTATAGAAAAAATAGTTTGAAATAATGTAGTAATAAATTCCTGATGCCTAAGAAACTAAAATTCCAAGCTTGGTTTTTTTTAATATTTTGTAAATGTGCTTCTGTGTGTTATTTTCTAGTTAATATCAACAACAAAATGGCAAAATGAGAACACTAATATACTGTCATATGCGAGTCATGTTGATAATTAGCAGGATTGGAGTTTTTAAATCTAGTACATGAACATTACTGTTTGAATTAAGAAAGTGGCAGAGTTAGGGCTTGTTATACTGTATTTTTATCTGTAGTAAAGTGGGATATATTTTCTGAGAGGGGGAGGAAGAGGTTTGCAGACATTTGCAGGGGACAGTAAGTCTTCAGGGTATTTTATTTTATCCTTTTTTATAGCTTCTGAAGACACACTTTTTTTGTTGATTGTTTTTGGTTTTGGATTTTTTTTTTTTTTGCCTATGCTTCCAGCTTGTCCCTGCCTCAAGCCAGTTTCCAGCGCAGCACTGATTCTGTCTTTTCAATCAAATATTTAGGCCTGACTAGTCCCAGACTGTGTCTGACTGCACCTCATCTCTCTGCTGTCAGCCTTTGCCTGCCTGCTAATTCTTCTCACTCACCCTTGCTTCTGTTGATTTTTCTTCATGTTTGTTTTTGATTGCTGGTGGTGGATCTTTTCTCAGACTTTTCTTTTGAGCCATTTCCCTTCCACATATATTCACTAAAATCCGGCTCTATCAGATACCGATTGTCCCTCGCACTATCCAGTCCTGGTGATCCCCTGATCCCCAGTTCTCAGTTGTTCTGCCTGGGATTGCTCATTTGGCTTAATTTTTATCTCATCGACTATCATATCTTCTTATGTTCCTCTTAGGTTTTTTGCCTTGTCTAGTCCATCTCAGTTTATTCTTTCAAGCTTCAATTTCTAATCTCTACTGCAAGCTGTTTCCTCCATCTTTCCTCCACACACTATCGGTGTACATTAAGTCGTACTCAGTTACCCAACAGTGTGAAGTGACAGGCCACTGTTTTCAACTGTGGTATGGGTATTGGCATAGTTGAGGTTGAAAAAATATGTATGTGACACTTTGTTCAGTGTTGTACCTAATGCCTCTTAAATGTAGACTTCTCTTACAGTGAAAATCTGGCTCTTCGCTCATAATCAGAGGTTAGAGGAGACTTATTTCAATTGCCCTGCTTGTTGAGATGAGATAAAGATCACTGAGAACGGACTGTTTAGTGATTGGTTGTTAAGCTTCAGCAGATCTTGCCAAAAAATATATACAAACTGATTTCTAGAAGCATGTAGCTTGGCTAAATCAGGTCAGATTTTTCACAAAATGAGCAGAGTGTACCTTTCCTGTACAAAAACATTGTCCAGCCTCATTTCAAGTTACTGATTCAGGGCAGGAAAGTGGTTACAGTGTTTCAAGGCCTTTGTTCTCAGGTCCTTTTGTGTTAGAAAAATGTTCCAGCCATTCACTGACTTTTTTCTAAAAGGTGGTGGTGAGGGGAGGGTGAGAAAAAGACTACCTGAAGCAGACAATTGACATGGAAAATTTCAGACTGAATAGTTAAAAAAGTGGCTGAAAATAGTCTTAAGTAAGAACTGCCAGATAGCTTTGATAACAGCTTATGTCACTAGCCTGACAGAGCTTCTTTGCTAGGGCTTATTATATTTGTGTGTAAAGAAGGATGATAACTTTTAAGTCTACTTCTTTCCTTTTTACCACTTTCTATTTTTTTCTTTAATTAACCTTGAATATAGCAAAGCAAACTTTTCTGTATTGCTTTTGATGTCTAGCTGATGTAAACTACAAGTCCATTGCGAAGCCTTCAGGGAATATGTCTTAAATCAATTTAGTGAAAATGCTGTTGAAGCGTAAAGAACAAGAGAAGTGGAAGTGATAGGATAACCTTACTTTGCTAGAAGAATCTTGCCATTTTTGAAGAGCTGTCCTCATGTTTTGGCTGATGAGGATTAAATGTCCCAAAACAGATTTAAGTTCTTCGTTAGGTTTTTGGCTGTGATGCTTTAGGTTCAAAAATATGCTTTTAAAATCTCATTACAGAGCTGATCAAAATGTATGCAGGGACTGGATCACTTTCCTTTAAACATTGGCAGCCAAAAACTGCCAACATACATGCCTCAATAACAGTGTGCTGAGTTGCAGGATGTAATGATTACCAAGATGAAAAAAATATAATTTTGGACATGATTTTTTTTTTTTTTCCCCCCATTTCGTCTTTTGGCCATGGCTGAATAATTCTGATGGACACAAAGGGTAAGAAAGAACTGCTGTGTAGTTCAAACAAAACTGGCAGAATAGTTTTGATATTGTAAGAATTTGTGTAATTTCTGTAGGTACCTAGCACTCAAATACAGTAGGGAGTGCAGAATAAAAATCGAAAGAGCAGTCACTTTAGCATAATATAATGAACGGTAAATACAGGATTACTTTCTGTTCCCTAAAACTCTGTTTTGTTTTTTTAACCTCTTACTTTGGGGCCTCTGCTTAATTTTGATGTGTCTATTGCAATATATTGCGGCATTTTTGTCATTTTCATGGGCAATATATACATGAGAATTAACAGTGTACAGAAGACTATTGGCTGTCTTGGAAAAGCTGAACAGATAAACTAGTGGAGCAAGGCTTGTGTTAAAAACAGGTGTTCCTTCAACTTTTCTATCTTAAATATATACTGACAGAGATTTGGAGGGAAAAGTGTGATGACTGAATGGATTTTCTTATTTCTGATGCTAATTCTGTTCAAAGAAAAAGAATTGCAATGGCAGGGCACGGTTTGGGTGCTAAAAAATAATCCTTTCAGTTTTAGAATTCTAGAGAATAGCTGAAAATTTGTTTCCTTTACAGAACTGCCTAACTTACTGTTGATTTGAACTACTGTATATATCGGGGTCCCACTTTCCAGTGGTGATTGCCAACTTCTACTACTTTTCATTTTGTATGTCTGTTCTGTGAAATTATTTATGACCATAGGTCTCCACAGAACTCTGTTTTTGCATCTCTGTTTCTTGAGCCACCGAGACATCTAGACTAATGAAGAATTGTTGGTTATCAACTCTGAATACATGCTTACTCTGTGCAAGTGAGAAGTATTTTTTAATTATCCTTTAATTATGTCTTTATGACAATGTGTGGATCGGATGTGTTTTTAGCTAGTGTATCTTATTTGGTCAGAAATTCAACAGATGCAAAACTTCATGTCTTTGTTGTTCATCAGGTGGCATGAGCTTTGTGATAATAGGTCACTTGAACATTCCTAGCATATGCGCTCGTGAAATAAGCAGTTAAGGCTGTGTGCTTTGCATGTATCTTTCCTCCTTTTTTTGCTACCTCATTCCATAAACATTCTCTGAGCTTTCCTGACATGCTCTCCTCTCCTGCTGCTCCTTCTAGCCCCATTCTAGCACATCAGAACTTTCCTTTGCTTCTTTATGGTCATGTGGTAGATACCATTTCCCATCTGTGGAGGCTCTTTATCCAAGTGGTCTTGTTTCCACTTGCAGAGATTTTAGTCGTGACAGTTATTCCCTGGGCAGTCTACAGCTTTGGACTTGTTGATAGACCTGAGAGATACTATATGTATAGCTTAAATACTTGTAGGTATCTGAAATCAAGAAAAATGTAGCCTCTTCCCCCCTCTCTTTCTCCCCTCCCTAGCCAAAATAACTTTCCCAAACAAATGGAAAAAAACCTTCCACTTTAAAGATTTGCAGTAAAATCACAGGACTTGGCATCAGTGGAAGCTGGTTCTCCATCTGTTCAGTGCTTCCTCCTGAACTGTTCCTAACATTACAGAAATTCATCTTTTTTGTTCTAATCAGGCAAGCTGTCTTTTTCTTTTTTTTTTTCTGAACTAAAAATAGGAAGTGCCAGATTTTAAGTATTAATTACATTTTCTTGATAAATGTATTTTCCTGTAATAGGTAATCTGTACTTGTTATACATGCTTTCATATCTGTGCCTTTTTTCCTTCTAAGTTTTATCTAAAATGTAACCAAAACTGTATGCTTGAAGTATAATATGATCTATGATTTGAACACATTTAGATTCTGATATCTTAGAACTATGTGGCCATATGTGTCAGTGATAGTACTGCAAAACTAATGGTAAGTAATAAAAGAAAGATCTAAACGGTTTCAGTGTTTCAGAGATTTGTATGCTTTGCTGGAGAATTTAGCCAGTATTAGGACTGAACAGAATAAGATTCATGGACTAAAGGGGTTAAATTTTGTTCTCATTAAAAGAAGTGTGGTATACTTTTTCCCATTCTTTTAATTTTTCACACCTTGATTTCACTAATTTTTTCAAGTTCCAGATTTCTGCATTTAAAAAGTTTTCTGACCAATGTCCTTCTGTAATTTTGGGTCTTAATCCTTTGCTGCTGCTATATATTGACGGTATTTCTGCTGAATTGTGTTTATGTTTGTTTTGGTTACAAAATCGCAAATCAGTAAGTTTAAATGTGGAACAATTTGTCCTTACTCCTGTCTTGCTGTTGTCATGTCCACCACTTGAGTTTGTAGGCTTGAGAGCTAGATAAAAATTGTCTACTCACCTGATCCACAGTTTCGCTTGTTTAATCATGTCCTTTTGTTTTTATAATACCCCTAAACCCAATTCTGACTAGGCCTCATGTTGGTCATCATAGTTCTGCCACATCATCATCTCTGACTTTCCTGCCAGTGAAATCCCCTAATCAAAACCAAATTCCTCTGACTCTTGTACTCAGACAATACGTTTAGTATCCTGTCTTCACTTTCAAAATTCAGTTATGTTATTCCCACTACATTCCTGTTCCCTATCTCCTGTTTTTACTTCTCTTTACTTACTTTCTGCCATTCTCCCTTCCTGCGAATTTTACTTTTAACTCCATGAACTTTGTGATTTTCCTTGTTTCAGTTTGATTGATTTTAATCTTTTCTGTCAGATTCCTTTTAGCACTTCTGATTCTGAACCACTGTTAAATCACCTGAATTAGACTGTTTTCTTTTTAGAGCAGTGTCCTGAGCTGTTGTTAAATCACCTTTGTTAGACTGTAAGCTTTATAGAGCAGGGGCTTTCTTCTGCTTGCCTGTAAATTATTGGTTCTTTTTCAATAATGGCATTAGTAGATATTACTTCGAACTTAATATTAAAAGGTGTTGATTGATGTGGAAGAGCTGTGTTTGGTTTTAATTCTAATATTTTTGTGCCATCTCTCAGCAGCCTACATTAAAGAAAGAAACAATAGAAATAGAAATTTTATAAAATTCCATAAAACCAGAATTTTTTGTTTATGGTAAGGATGATAGGAGAATCAGATGTAGCAGATTGGTTTAATTGCAGAAGCCAGACTTCGTTTACTATTCTGTTTCTCATAAGGATTGATGTGTTCCTAATAACAGTTTACAAACAAAATAACTGTGATAGGAATGTTTCCTTGTTCATTGGTGGAGGCTCCAAAGCAGTGTTGTGACCAAACTGCACCATCAGAAGAGACCGACAGAAGCTACTGCTATTCTTTTAGCAAGATTCCCAAGAAATTTGTTTGCAGGAAGCAGTGCTGTTTCTCAATGTTGGGTTTGGAGTGAAAAAAGGGCCTTGATGTAGGCAGTGCTATAAAGGACAAAGAGTGCCTATTTCTTCCTCAATCTCAGTTGCAGCTCCTCTTTTCTTCTTCTTCCATTTGTGGTGCTGAAATTCCTTCTCATGTTTGCTACTGGTGGCTTGGGCTCTCCTACTCCTTCTCCTTTTAATGCTTTCTGAGTCACTCCTATTCATTTTGCCGTTGTTCTTTCTCTGATCTCATCCTGTTGCTAAAGAGTTCACAGTTCCTACATTCAACTTCTAATCTGTGCTTTCTCTTGGTCCTTCCCTCGCCCCATATTTTTGTACCTGTCCAAATCACATGTTGGCTTCTCATATGTTTTGTGTTCTGTTTGCTATTGTTCACTCTCAGCTCTCCTGGGAGTGACATTTTTGGCATTTCTGGCTATTGTATAGGAAGATGGTGCTTCTGAGCACTTAAGAGATTTGTTTCTTTCCCAAAGGGCTTATTTTTTGTCTAGATTTGGGTAATTTTCTTGAAGAATGTCAAAGGCATATTGAACCTTGCTAAAGTCTTTGTTTCAAAACAAGAGTTGTATTAACTGTCTGTTCCAGCCTCAAGGGAACTCTTCTGTCCTGTTGTTCTTTCTTGTAAACCAAACCCTCTGCATGTGTAAAATTGTGAACTAGAAACTCTTTCAATAAAAAAAGTGTGCTTGAGGGACAGAATAGGGTGCAAGCGGGGAGGAATTATGTTTTCTCTGGTTCTGACTCATTTTCAACCTTTTCTGGAATATGAATCAGATGACCTTCCTTTGACAGTACACACTCATCATCTCAGTTTATAAAGCGTGGTATTTCTGAATCTGCTGCAGATAATTTGGATTGTGAGACTGATCATTCTCTATTTCTCTTTAAGCTCTTGATTGAAAACAGGCTGTGATAATGTTGTATTTTTTTTCTTGAATATGTGCATGTGCTTCCGCATGCAAAAAAAATGTGTCACTGAAAAGCGTGTATCATCTAGCTACAAAATGTAAGGGAGAAGGTGGAAGAACTAATTCAAGGTTGAAGAGCTTTAATAGGATGATATCTATGGATTTTTGTGCCATAAAGGTTAGAGGCCACAATTGCAGATATTTATAGCACAGAAATTTTCATTCGACACACTTGGTTAACTTTATGCCAGGAAAATACTGGCAGAATGGAGGTCTTTGAAAGCTAAGTATTTTAAATTGACAGTTCAGTGTTAATAGGAGGTAAACTGGGTTAGATTTTTCTGAGTAAATGAAGTACTAGGGTTGGAAGAATAATAGTTCCAAAGAGAAAGTCTGTATGATTTGTACTCTTTCAGGAAAAGATACCCTGTTTGCAGTCTTTATCGTCACCTTTCTGATGCTCAAGGAAGTTTACCAACGTGATCATTATGGAAAGCAGCAGTTTAGCCCTGGCTTCTTTACTGATGGAGTCATGTTAGAGTTATTTTTTTTTTTCCCTCTAGGTGTACTTTATGTTTCTGAACTTGTTAGAAGATAGAGTTCAGCATGACAGATGACAAATGTTGATTGGCTTTTATAATGTAAGATTTGCCTTGGGCTAACCCACTTCTTGACACAGAAATAACTATCAAGACAGAAGTTATGCTTGACTGAAGAGGCAAACAACCTTCAAAGGCAAACAACATTCAAAAAAATGTTTGGAATTTCTTGTGTAGATATGTTTCTTAATGCGTGTTTCTACCATGTCTGACGGATTGAAAGACAGACTCATTCTGAAAGCCAGTTGCTACCTCTCACTTCCCTATGTTGGTGTCTGTGCAGGGCTTTGTCACGATGTGTCCGTGGGCCCAGGAGTGGATAGGAGCAATTAGGTCAGTCTAAAGGCATTATTATCGTTCTTTATTCATTATTCGTGTTTCCCACATAATACTGTGCTTCATTTTGGGGCAATAAGTCATCCATCAAATCTGGGGAAAAAAATCCAAAATGCAAATAGGATCCTGTGAGACAGTCCTTACAGTCTGGGACCTTCAGCATTGCCAAATGTCACAGGTCTCTACACATTACTTCAGAGACTACTAACTTGATCTGTCTCCTGAAAAATCAACAAATCCTGCTCCTTGTCACCTCCTGTTGTACGCAGGGAGCAGTAGTATGTGCTGGTTAATTATTCCAGAAGTCTTTCTTAAGGTCTGGAGAATTCATTCTCTCTCTGTCTCATTTTTTCTGTCTTGTACATGGTTAATTTTTGTACACTTTCCTTTTACCTTCTTATCTTGAAAAGCATGCCCTTTTTTTTTTTTTTTTTTTTTTTTTTTTTTTTTTAAGAAAAACAACGATATATTTGCTGCACCTTTCAGGTGCCCTTTTCAGGACCACATTACCTCTGGGACAAAAACTAACAAGGAATTCTACCCAGCACTTACTAGTGATTTTGCTTAATCTATGTTTGAAGGGACATTTCACTGGCACAACAGGGAAAATGGAAGGTGTTTGCATGTTCCTTTTCATCTTATGGTGTCACCTGTCACTTGAGATGCAGAAAATGACTTCTGTGTAAGTGGAGAAACTGATTTTTTATCCCAAGTAACAAGATACTTTAATTTGCCCAAAAATGGGCTGGCTAACACTGCTTCAGCTGCAAAAAATGGACTTGTATTGGCTTCCCCTGCACCCATACATTAAATACCGGAGAAAGAAATCTGTAGCTGTTACGAGTGATTGTGAATTGGCTTCATTTGATGACATTTTTCATCTCTTAAATAATTTTATGTGTAATTATTAATTGCTTTAGTCATCTTGTCAGACATTACTGAAACATGAATTCTGATGAAAGCAGCTATGTTCTATTTTGGATTTTCTGTTCCTTTTATACATTCTGAGAAGGAACCTAGTCCATGTCTTATGTTTTGTTTCTTGGATGTCTTTGCTTCTCTTGCACCCATGGAGTGTTTGACTTTGTTGTTATGTTTGTTATGCAGCTGTGGAGGTCTTATAAAAAAAAAAAAAAGTCATAAATTTGAAGTTGCTTAATATTTTGCTTTGGCTTTTGATAATAAAATAAGATCATCTTGCCTCTTCTGACGAAGTAAGTTTGAAAGGCACGTCAGTGACGATATGAATTTGGCCTATCACCAGATATGGATTTAGTTGCCTGATTTGACTGCATGAATGATGCAAAAGAGTTGGCAGGAATGTGAAATGGAACAGCTGGTGAGAAGGGAAAGATCTTGGGGAATCAGGGAAACACTAGGATTGGTATTCGTAGTAGTAAGGGAAGAAGCAAGAGCTCCCTTTTCGGTGGTAGCATGCATGTGTATTGGATTAAATCCAGATGCCTAATTCTGAATTATCATTTGTAGTTAGAATACTGACAGCAAGTAAATTTTCTGATCCAGATAAGAGACCACAGTCTCTCTTGCTTTGAATTTTCTATTCTGTAACTCCATGTGATTCTGTCTGCCCTTCCTTCACATTTTCTCTGTTGTTTATTTTATAATGCCTCAATCAGTGTTCACTTACTCTTGTTTTTATATATCCTCTTTCTATCCCACAACTTTATTTCTCCAAGTTGTATTTGAATACGAAAAAAGAGGAGGAGGGAGATAAAGGAGGAGGAGTAGAAATCTTTGAGAAGAACAATCTAGTCACTTAGAGCAAAATTGCCTACAAGTATGAGATGACTAAATTAACTTGTAGAAATGTGATCTGAAAGCATCAAATCTCATACCAGTAACTTACAAGCACGCTTTAGCTTGTCAAAGAAAATTGGTCATTATAAATATCTCTGTGTAAAGTAACATTTAACTACAGACAAAGCATTTTAAAGTCTCCAAAGTGTTTGATTTGGTCATGTTACGTTTGTGTTAAAAAAAACCCCTAAACCCACCAAAACTCAGCAACAAAACAACAACAAAAACCTCCCATGTGATTATTTGTGTTTGGTGCCTGTACTTCAAAATAGTTTATCTGTATCTGTTAATCTTAACTTTTTTTTTTTTTTTTTGTGGCTGTTATTTATTAATAGTGGAGTCCTGTAATAGTTCTCAAGGGTTATCGTTTTGCAAACCTTTCTACTTTTAAAGTGTTTTGACATACTACCATTTTCTGCTGCTGCAGTGATTGTAGGAAACGGAGGGAGTGGACAGTGGAACCCCTTGGGAAGTAAAATTGGAGTATGAATTGAAGACCTGGTTTATAAACTTTCTCAGTAGATGAAAGAGTATTTATGGTCTAAATCTTAGCATAAATAAAAATAAAAGAGGACATTTTTTAGTTTAAAAGGCTGCAGAGGAATGTAATTATTTTTACCTCACAATTGCAAATGCTTTGCGGTGATGACAGATGCCATAGACAATGTTTGTTTTTGTTGTTTTGGGGTTTGTTTTTTTTTTTTTTTCCCATCTAAATCTCCCTGGCTGGTTGTAAATTGAAATTATTTCATTCAAGAAAGACTAGTGAAGTTTGTTCTGTTACAAAAATGGCACACCAGGCAAGCAAAACTATATGATAAAAAGCTGCTGTAATGCATTTTTGAAAATTGAGGCATTGAACAACTACACTGGCAATGTAATTTCATGTGACTAGGATTCATTTAATAATGAAAGGAAAGCACAGTAGATAAATCTGGGGAGACTGTAACATGGACAAGGTATATTGGTGACAGTGATAGTATACACCTATGTTACAAGGAAAGATGATGTCCACATAATGGCATTAGGGATGATTTATCTAATTTGCATTAGAATAGGTAAAAGAATTTTTGAATAACCTAAGGAGAATATATATGGGTGTTTAAGAAAATGATTTTTTTCTAGAGTCTCTTTCTGTATGAATTCTGACAGCTTGGCACTGCTAAACTTAGAAGTGGTTCTATTTCCTCCTTGCAACACTTAAAAATATATAGAATTTTAATAGTTGGATGACACAATATTTGCCATTATTTGCTTTTAGATGTTGCAGGTGTAAAATACTACCAACAAACATCTTTGTATTGCAGTTCCTTCACTTTTTAACTTGCAAAATGTGTGAAATATGGAATGTAATACATCTATTTCAGTGAGGTGTGGGACAAATTCGAGGAAGTGAAACTTGCTGTTGTTTCTTTCCCTAACTCAAATCCCCTACTTGAAGAACAGCGGACCAGGTTCTCTGTCTAGTAATTGTACATGGAAGGCTAACCCCAGAATAGCCAATAAAATTCATAGATTACAAAGCCAAATAAACTGTGATTGGGTGAACATTTCTGGGTAACATAAGCAGTCATAACTAATTTATGAACTAGTTATTGGTCAGATTAGGGCACATCTTATAGTATGATGACTGTCAAAAGCTATTGTCAGTCTTGGTTTAATCAATTTCAGTGTCAGAGAATCCCCCGGAGCTTTTGGAAGGTTGTCCAGTTGGGCTCTTGGATTGATCCAGTGTGCTGTTACCTTCACTCAAGTGTGCGTCTTGATTCCCCCCTAATTCTGTATAGTCTGAGGACTGCAGAGAGTTGCAGAAAAAGCACACAAATGATAGATTAAACTCAGTGCAGATGAAGTTTGTGATGTACGTGTGTGTGTTGGGAAACAGTGCTTTATCACATTTAAAGACATCTGAGGTGATTGTTACTATTCATTAGTTGAAAGCAAATGAACCCTAGAAATTAGGAAAAGAACAGAGAACAAATCGGAAAACACATCATGATGTCACTGTCATGATGTCACTATATAAACCAGTGACACAGGCATGTCGTGTAACTCCTATTTGGACACCAGAGGCTCCACAAGGAAACAGAAGTACTGAAAAGGTACAGCAAAAGGCAGCAGGATGACTAACAGTATTGAAGAATTTACATACGAGGCATGGCTGAGGATGGTATGAGTAAAGTAGAGTATAGGTCTTTGGTCTCAAAGACAGATGACTGAGAATATGGTGTAGCTGTCTAAAACCATGGAAGGATGAATATGGTGAATAAGAAATTATTATCGTCTCTTCTGGCACAAGAAGCAGGGAGTATTGAATGAAACTGACTGGCAGTAAATTCAAAGGAAGGTATTTTTTGATGTAACTCAAATGTGGAAGTTTGTCACAGGATCTTGTGGAAGCTTAGATTTTGTGCAGGTTCAAAAAAGAACTGGAAACATCCTTTGAAGGTTATCTTATAAATAAGACACCATCTCTGGCTCAAGAAATCCCTGAACTACAAATAGCTAGAGACTGGCAGAGTATTTCTGAGGAAGTGTCCCTGTGTGTGTGCCTGGTTCTCAGGCTTCCCTAGACTTAAGCTATTGGGCACTGTTGTGCAGCATTTGGGACTACATGGAACCTGTGATTCAATGTGGTGTGACCTTTCCCAAGTAATATGCTTCTTTCTTCGCTGTTTGTAATCTTTAGAATCGATAAATTAATATTTAAAGTTTGAGATAGTGTCAATTTGAAACTGTTGAAAGGAATTGAGGTCCTTTAAAGGATTCACTTTTCTGTATTTTTAGTATTTTCAGCAAGATTGCTGACTTCACCACTGTTTGATATGTAACTACATAGTAGCAGGGTAGCAAGTTGAATTCCTTATGAAGCATCAATGCCACTCAGTGGGGCAGACTCTATAAATGGGTATTTTTTAATATCTCGTAATTGCAGGAACATTGAAGAAGACAAAGGATGTCTGCCTTGAATACTGAAAAAAATGCTATCGCATGGAATTAGGTAGGTAAATGTAGGCCCATATGCTTAACATCAATCCTGGAAAAAAGGAATGGAAAAGGTGATACAGGATTTGGTTAATTAAGATTTAAAGTATGGAGACAGGCATTGTTGGACCTAAAAGTTGGTTAAAGACTAGCAGCATCACAAGCAAAAGAGAGGGGTGAGCTGAACATTTACAAGTCAAGGCTGCAAGGCAGCAGGTTTAGAGTTACCAGGAGCGCACAATTACATCTGCTGTAACAAAGCTTTCTTCTAGGCAGATGCTGCTTTGGCATATCAAGCCCCTTCACAAAGCAGTTTATATCTGCCATAAATGTATATAAGCCGTTGTGCTTTTGTTTTAAGCCAGAGTTCATATGCTAGAGGACTGAGTGTCTGTCACTCTGCATTCTCTCCTGTAGCTATAAACTGGTTTTGCCTGACCTGGCTCTGCCTGTTTATTTCATGACAAAGGATATGAATGTAACTAATATTGGTCAGTTTGGATTTCTGGAAGAGATCTCTTTACGTGTGGTTGGAAATAGTGCATTATATTACTTGCATGTATTTACAGTGCAAATGGTCCTGAGGTGTTTTAGAGCCTTTTTTTCTCATTACAGTAACTTTTGGAGGTGGGGATTATTTAGTGAAAGGGCTTGAGAGAGATGCAAACGGCTGTGGAGAATTTTGTGTTTGTCTAATTCAAGCTGAAATTGACATATTAGGCTGGTGATCTAACTATAGGAGCAGAAATTGTGGATTACACTCCTTGCTTTGTCTACTAGGTTATGTAAATTATATCTCTTAACAAAAAGGTAGAAGTGTAAAAGTACCTCACGTTTTACCTATATACATGATAGTCTTGAGTAGACGTGGAAGTGAATGCAAAAGGTAGGTAAACAGTTTAGGAATACATATACTTACAAGTTGTGTGCTGCTACTTGTTGATTTCTTTTAGCTATAACTGTCCAGAAGAGGCAGTTGGACTTCTGGTCTGTGTTTCATTTGCATAATTTCTAAAAGGCTTATTAAACCATGCTATGACATTTAATGTTTGTTACCTGCTGAATTAGTTGGGAAGTGGTCCCATTTGTATGTACTGTTTGTGCCATTTTGCTGAGCAGATGTACTCTCTTTAGGCAGTTGACTGTAGTTGTTTTGTGATGTGGTTTACTCATTTCATGTAGACAAGCAACTTAATACAGAGAGGAAATGAAAAGATATACTTGTCAGATGCCTAGTGATCCTTGAACAACTGATTATGATAAAGGTGGATAATAAATATTGACTCACTGCTTTCAGGTGAGGTGATTTTACATAATTACACATTTTGGAAGACATTCTGTGATGTATTTGTTTCTGGTTGTGCAGAGGTTTTGATTTTGGAACTTCAAAATGAACTGTTCATTGATTTCTATACATCTGAATTCTTTGAAGATAAGTGAGAGAAATCATGCACTTAAAAATAACATTTATCTTGATGACTTAAAAGATTAATGAAATCTGAAAAAATAACAATCTACTTTAAAAAAATGTTACATAGTTGTAAATAGTCTTTTAAAAATATTCGTTGTATCCAGTTCTCCTTCCTACAAGCAAGCCTTCCACTTGTTCTTAGGCTTCTTGTATTTGAAACAGCTTAAAAAGTTTTCACTGCAATTCTCAGTTTAGAATTTTCTGAAACGTTATGTTTTGAGTAAGCTTTTTGAGACCCTCATTGAATAATAACATGATTTTTTCTTAAATAGGCATGTTGGCTAGCTGTTTTGAGTGGGTTTTTTGTTTTTTAGGGTTGTTTTTAAGCCATGATAAATAATACCTTTTACAAAAGAGGAGGCAAAAACCTCACACCCAACATCCAAGGTTAAGAAAACTTCTCCAGTGTGAGAGCAGTAACTGGAGAATCGAAACTTGAATTACAATTCTTATTTTCCTCTCTCTTTTACTTCCAACTCTGAACTGGATTGCACAGATACAAAGCTGTCTTCTGAAATTAACTGACAAAAGCTGTATTACATCTGCTGGTTGTTAGAAATGTTAATGGAATTGTAATAGGTTTTGATGGTCCAAGTTCTGGAAATCTTGAACTGGTGCCATTGAAACTTATAGCCATATTGTTTTATTTTTGCATTGTATGGAATCCACTTAACTGATGATTTTATTTCCCTGGGATGTTAGTTTAGAGACAAAAGTATCAGTGCATGTTGCATAGGAGCAGTGAGGAAGCAGGAAGAATTCTTACTGGATCAATATAATATGTGAAGTGAGGCAAAGGAAAATAAGATTGAGAGGTGTTTGAGCATTTATGAAGAAGCAGTTGGAGCTACTTAGTAAAGAAAAGGACAGAAACTGGGGAGATGTAGAGAGTGCTGGAACCTGTCAGCCACAAAATGGCTGGGTGGATAGGTACACTATCAAAAATTCTCATCAAGTTCTCATCACATACAGCAAGTGGGAAAGTGGAAAAGGGTTAGAATAATGCAAAATTCTGTCCTGTATTAAGCAGAAGACTTAAGCGTGAAAGTTTAGAGACTATGGAATGTGTTGTGTGTCATGTCGCGCCCCTCCCCCCCCCAGTTATGGCAGTCAAGAGTGGGATCTTGTAGGAGGAATTTCAAATATAAAAAGTATTCTGCAGTTATATGCACAAGATGACCCCTCTCCTGTGGAAGTTTTCACACATTTTTCCTTGTAGGAATCCCATTATTTTGAGAGTATGTTGCTGACTCTTGATATGAGACAAGGCTCAGCATAGTATGAACTTCTGGTTTTTTAGTCTCATGGTATTCTATGAGTAATAGAATTAAATAGAATTTGGCAAGTAAGTTTAATCTGCTAGCACTTGGTGGAGTTCATAAACCCTTTGTTCGTAAGTGAAGGGTTCAAAAGAGGTGTTTGTGAATGGCAAATTTGTCCTTAGCAAGCATCAGGCAAGAGAGAGAGAGGTTATTTTAGTAAGTTAGCAGAACATAAAAAGAAGGGAAAAGGAAAAAAAAAAAAGAAGGGGGGGGGGGGGGGGAAGGATTGCTGGATACATTAAATAAGAAAGAACTGCTAAATAAAAATGAGAGAAGTGAGACAGAGATGTAGAGGAAAGCTATTTAAAACTATGCTGGAAAAAGAAATATTGTGTCTTAGTAAACAAAAAATGGTGTGAAATGAGTAAAAGACAGAGCAAAGATGTAGGTTTTCAAAGCTAATATTACATGCAAAATTGATCGATGCGATACTATAAAATGGTGTGTTAAATGGTACATGACTATGCTTTTTCAGTTTCAAGGGCTCTGGGGCATTTGGTGTGTGTGAGCACAGGCATTTTTCAAGTTATTTTTATATTATTTTTCAAGTCCTATTAGATGTTAGAATCTCATTCTAAAATGTTTTGCATGTTATTTCCATGTAGAATTCACATCTATGTGGCTTATGTAGTGGATGTTCCAAATGAGTGAAATAACTGAGATGACCTGCACCTTCTATTTTATAGCTTTACTGGGGCACTGGTGTCCAGTCTTCTTATTGAAACTCTGTACACAGTACCTCGGGGTATATTAACATGGTGCTGTTTCCTTACTGTGCTGTAGTTTACTTTTCATAGATAACTAATCAACACTTTTAGCTTTATTTAATATCTGTTTATATAAACAAAAATTCATTATCCTATAATAAAAGATATCCTTTTACTGCTGTGGTGCAAAATGCTGTTTGCTTTGCCAGGTTAAATAGGTGATGAAGTACAGTAAATGTGTTTTAATAATATTAACAGAAGCATGGCTTTTTATTACTTTGTACTTTTCTTAAACAGCCATGATTGGAAATATGTATTAAAAATATTTTGAAGGATTTTAATCTTAGGAAGTATTTTGGTATAAGTCAAGAGAGAAAGCATTTCATGGTTTTCTTTTGAATAACCTTAATATCAACAGAGAGCTGCTATTTGAACAGTATAGGAAATCTAAGAACATAAAATATTTGTCATAGAAGGATTTAAACTTCAGTATCAGTATAAAGAAATTTAAATTCATTGAGTTATTGTCCATACATTAAGGTATATATAGATGTGATAAAAAATCAAAGCAGAATATGAAACAAAAACTTACCTAGAAGATACTTGATTGAAGCTTTATCTGTGCTCTGTTAGAATATTCTGAGACTCACTTAGAAGATAGGAAGCTTTTTTCTATTTGAAATGCATTGTGCACTCTCGTCTTGTGATTTCTTTTTCCACAGCGTCTTGTTATTCACTGCTGCTTCGTCTTGTGGTATTGGTTGTTAGTAGTTTATTTCCAGATATCTCCAATATCAAATTTCTTCCATATTCAGCATTTGTGTGTATTCTGCCCTAATCAGGTAACAGAAAAGAACCTGTGAACTTTGTATCTTTCCTTCTGCCCAAACCTCCCTCAAAAAAAGGCAGGAAAAAAAAAAACCAACCAACCAAAAAAGGCAAATGCACTGACCCCAGTTAACTCAAGTATTCAGCACCCATTTAAAAAAAAAAAAAAATCATGTGAAGACTTAGTATCCAGTAAATTCCATCTGTTTTCTGTAGCTATTCCAACACTGAAAAGTTATTTCCCTACACATTTAGGTAGCCTCCAAGTTTTAGATTTTTGTAGGAAATATGCAGGAAGGATCAGTAGACATCAGGTCTTAACTTTTAACCCATGCAACATTATTCTCTGAAGAATGATGAAGGTCTGCCTCTCTCAGTTCCTTATGCTTCTGTCAGACACAGATGTGAAATGCTGCTTTAGAACAGAGGGGGAAAAAAATCCCAAAGGGTGTAGTGTTTTGTCATCTCTCAGGACAGTGAGCACGCATGGCATCAATGAATAGCAGATATGAGCTATTCAAACCAGTCACTGAACTGACAGGATGAGGCTTTCATACATAATAGACCCATTAATTATTTCTTCTGATGGACAGCAGTGTCTACTAGAAGAAAAAAGCAGCAGATGATAATACTAGGTTTGATAGGTGCTCTGTGTTTGAACAGCTTGTCATCAAGAAAAGAATTCAGGAAAAAAATGCTGTTTTGGGATATAATTAGATAAAACGGACTGGAGTTGTTTTGACATGGTAGGTGTCATACATAGGGTTAAAAACTCCATTCAGGTTAAGGTCTATTCATAGCTTGCTTTTTACCAAAAAAGATGTTCCAGAAGATTTACTTTAAAAAACGTGGTTTGTGCTTTGCTTCATGTAGCCTTTCACTGGGGGAACCTGGCTGTAGTCTTACGGTTTTTCATTTATAATTTAAGGTGCAGATAAAGCCTACACATTCATGGGGGTGTTTTTTCTTTTTTTTTCTTCTTTTTTTTTTCTTCTTTTTTTTTTCTTTTTTTTTCTTTTTTTTTTTCTTTTTTCCCCTGCAGAAAGAAACCTTAATGTTTTAAAAATGTTTTTCAAAGGACTCTATGTATGAAGATCATGTTCAATCTCATTATACACTTTGTATGAAACAAAGGCTTTCTGACTCACAAATCCATTTCTAATTAATTTTAGAAATTTTAATAGTCTGATTTAATGTTAATTAACTGCTCTCTTGAGGTTAATATGTAGGAAATAATATATATTAGAAAACCCACTTTAGTGTAGCATACGTCCTTCATAAATCTATCCTAAAATATGATGGGTAAAATCTTCATTCACTGTACTGATGTTGTTAGGGGCAACGTGTGCTGATTGTGGGGAGAATAATGGAAGGTTTGGAACTTTTCCTTAGAATATAGTTTCCTTCCCCCCCCTTCATCCCCCCATTGGAGTCATATTTGCTGTAACTTTTCTTTTTAATTTATTAACAAGAAAATCTTTACAATAAATTTTTGTTTTATTTTTGTTTTTGCCTTCCATACGTTGAAGGTGAAGAAGAAATAAAACGATGAGAGAAAGAAAATAGTCCAATTTACTTTAGAACTGGGGTGAAACATGAACCAAAAAGATGGTGGGAGAAGGGGCTACTTCTACAGGTTTGTAATGCTTTGTTGTAATTATGAAGACCCTCTCTCATCATTTGCCCTGGTCTTCTTTCATTGAAAGAGCAAAGTTACCTTCTTCTTCCTTATTACAAAACAATGGAGAGCATCTGGATAAGCTTTTTTGGTTTATACAGTCAATAATGATGAGCAGAGTTATACATTTATATCACATCAAATATGTTTTGGAATCTTTGGCCTCTAGCTGGCATCCTAAATAGCTCCAGATCAAATCTAAGCCTAGCAGCATATGATGGCTGTAACTTTAAATCCAAGTTGTCAATGTTGTCTCTTTAGATAAGGAGTTGAGTTGCCAAGGATACAATGGGTACGTGATGTAAAGTCCATGCTGAAAGTACTGGAATAAGGCATACTTTCTGAAATAATATTAACACTTCTGTCTTATGATTCCCGTTCTCAGGCATACAGTGCATACCTGGAGTTGGTAGCCTAACCTGAACTGACAGTCTCCTAAATTTATTAAGATATTTCATAAAGGTGCTGATTCTTATGAAGCCCTTCCAAGTAATTGGAATCTGACAAGGCACAATCTTCGTGTATGCAGCAATAAGATATCTGTATACAATTTGTATTCTTAGATAATCTGTTGGGAGACAAAGAACAAACAGTAGTCCCAGTCTGCTTCTCCCTTGCAAATCCCCAAACAGGGCACTTGGATATCTACTCTGTGATTATCTCCAGAAGAAGTCCTGAAGCACAGCACAGAGCATTTTTTAATACATGCATGTGTGCAAGCGCACACATACAGATACATGTATAAACCCCACTTTTTCCCCCTCTTTAGAACTGAAGAAGCTGAGCTATTTGTGTGTTAGTATCAAAAGTATTCTGCAGTCTCAAGCTTGGAAATGAGACTAAACTTGGGTGAAGCAGCATTTTAAAGTTTATGGGATGACAGCAATCCTGACATCTTGCTGTGCAACTTCAGTTGAAGATAAGGAGATGACTGGTGTTAAGAATTCAAAATCTGAAGACAAAGCTGGTTAAAACTTTCAACCTTGAATATAACGCAAAGAAGAGGAAATGAATTTTTAGCATGGTGTTCTGAAAATCTTTTCTGGTTGGTCAAGCTGCAACAGGAATAAGCTATATTATAAGCTGCATGTATAAAGGGGATAATATCTCTAGCGGTGAAAGTTGCTGGTATGTCTGAAGTAGCAAAAGGTTCAAGCACGCGCAACTATAAACTCTGTAGGTCCTATAGTCTGTTTTGTGAGTGGGTATCTACAATGTGACAGTGCTGTTTATTCTTGCACAGTCTGGTTATCTTGCACTCACAAAATGATGTGATAAGGGGTTCCATATCCGTAAATAACATCAGTTGACATGAAGTTCTTGTACCTCTAACCCAGGGGTAAGGAATACATCCTTCTCGTTTATTTAATTTCGTTCACAGACACGTTGGATGGGGCTTTGGGCAGCCTGGTTGGGTGGAAGGTGTCCCTGATCATGGCAGAGGGGTTGGGCTAGAAGATCTTTAAAAGTCCCTTCCAACCCAAACTATGCTATGCTATGTTGTTTTCTGCACTACTTTCTGATAGCAGGTTAATTTGTAGTGATGAAAAAGTCCTGTACTTCTTGGACAGACTTCTGTTTCAATTCCCTCTGTTTTTTGGGTGGTCGTATGCATGTACATGTAATAGCCACAAACCTCAAAATAACTACTGTGTAGCTTTGGCTAACAATGTATCGTAACTCTGCCACCTGAAAATCAGATGTAGGGTGAATCATGCACTTACCTGTTTTAAGAAGATTGCTTTCTAAAAGTTCCATAAGAAGCGAGCACAGAAGTCAGCTTTCTTTAAAAATGCTTTATGTTTTAAGTGCACGAGCGTTCGAGGTGAAAGCTCACTGAAATTTCATTGCAATCTCAGTGGGATTTGATATTTACAGTATCAAAGCTGATAGCTTTGCAAATAGTATTAAACCATGTACTACTGTCTGTGTTAGTCCATTCGTGATTAATAATTATGGATTCTTCAAATCTAAAAGGCCAAGAGTTACCCCTGCTATATGAAAGTAATTTGTCAAATGTATCAGGGAAAAATATTTTTCTAATAAAACTGAGTGATCAGTAAAGCTGTATCTCAATGAAATGTTTCTACGAATTATAGATGTGTGGTAACCACTAATGTTAGAACTGTGAATAAATTTGACAAAATAAAACCACCAACCAAAAACCCAAACAAAACCCATAGTGTTAGAGAAAACTTCTAAGCATTTTTGTGTTTGAGAATTTTACGAAGGATTTACCATTTATCATTAACAAAGTTATGCTCATGGAAATCCCATTTTTACCTTTTTTCTGAATGTTGTCATTCAGCTTTTATAGATCTGCATGATTACCCGCTTCAAGTGAGTTGATAACTGCAGTGGTCGCTTTTCAGAGAAAAGTAGTGTATTTATCAGAATTTTAAAATTGCTGAAGAGCTAATGTTCTGAAGAAAATGTCATCGTTACTGCTGCTGCTTTTGTTGCCTGCAAGTAGTTCTTGCTTTTGTGAACAAAATTATTTTCCTACTTACTCTTCAGCCTCAGTTATTTGGGGTATGCTTGTGTGTGTATTGTTGTGACCTCAGATCAATAATTATTTGTTATTGCGGATTAAATAGTTCAGGTTTGTCATTGGAATATGTGATTATCTTTCAACTAAATTAATCTGCAAACTGTAATTTTCAGTGATCGATATAGAGGACATTGTATGATTCTTAAAAAAAAAAACCCCAACCAAACCCACAAACCCCCAAGCCCATAAAAGACTATATAAATGAAAACAGTCTTCAAAGTTTTAAAATTTTGAAATCGATTAGATAACTAATACTGAGTAATGTTAGACCTAAAAATGTGACAACCTGAATCTTACAATTATTTTGAATTTAACAGGAATATCGGCTAGCTCTCGGTGAAAATATAGATAGTTTGTCGTTTCTTGAGATTAGACTATTTCTCATAAAATGGGTCTTTCCTGTAGACTGAAAACTGGTTTAGAACAAGAAACTCAAAAGAGAAATGGATTGAGTTAGCTTAGAAGAGAAGTTCTTTGTTACCTAGGAAATGAGTTAAGTACTTAGCACAGCTCTTATCATGCCAGACATCTGAGGGCTTTTGTGTTTTCTAGATTTTAGTTGTGGCAGTCAAGTTTAGACTTGAGACTACGTGGCTTTAATAGAAAATCTTTTGAGAAGAAAGACAATTTGTTTTCCACTTTTCCAGTGGAAATACTGCTAGTAGATGTATTTGGACAGAATGCTTTAATAAAAATGTATAATGATGAGTTAACATTATTTCTAGGACTGTTGCTACTAATATTTTATTGGAAATTTATATTCAGTGAAATTTTGCTAGAAAACCCCCCTGCAATTAAACTTCAATTTTTTTTTTTTTTTTTTTGAGAAAAGTAACTGGCATGCTGGCACAGGTTTTAAGTAATTTGTTTTATAACTTATACTGTGTGCATTTTTGTGTATTAAAATGTGGCTGCCTTGCTATGTTTTTTCACATTATTTTAATATCGGAAATAGAAATACCCAAAGATTTCTGCTTCTATCTAACACAGTATTAGGAAATACAAGTAATGGCTGTTTCACAAAATATGAGCTTCAATTATATTTTGATCATGTTTTAATTAATGGTTCAGTATTTGTGAATGTGGTGTCTTCTTTAGTCAAAGCAGGGTGCTGTTACTAAACTGTTCAGGTTGGTAACCAAGTATGAATCTGTTTTGAAGATTGAACAGTTTTTCATAATTGTGGTTTGTTAACTGGCGATATCTGATGAATATGTGCTCAGCAGATGGTTACCTGAAGTCTTTCAATTGACATGATTTTTGTAGACTGTTGATATATTGCATTCACCAGTTGGATTATGACCTTGGATTTAATGTCTTAGATTTTACGCTAATGTGGAGCCTCTCCACCCTCGCCTGTGTTAAAGGGAAGTTCTGCAGTTAAATTTTTTGTTGTAAAAAGCTAAGGAGTGATAGGATGTCGCCACAAATTTTAGAAGAGGAAGGGAGGGGGGAGTGTCAAAGATTTTTTAAGTTTCGCTTATGCACACCCTTTCTCTCCCAACTTGATCATTCTAGTTGCCATAACAACTTCATAATAGCAGAGCATTTGCTGCTACAGTTAAGATTGTGTCAGCACTTCCATTATAAGCTACTGTTTTCAGGAATTTGTAATTTATTCACAGGCCTGAAAATGATATACAGTAAGTCTATGTAATTGGTTTTAATGTACAGTACCGACTTTTTGAAAGCTGCTGTTGTCTGATCTGTGATGGCATGTATAGAATAACGTATTGTTTCAAGTGTTTTTGTGGTTTTTTGTCTTTTTTTTTTTCTTTTTTACTGAGAAGTAGCAAAATATTTTTAGTCTAAAACTAATTTTGACTGGTTCCCATCTGCCAGAGGTATGAGAATCAACATGTTCTTTTGCTCTACCACTATGCGCCATCACGCCTGTATCCACTTAGACCCATCTGTTTGTGTTAGTTAAAAGGTTAGTGTGAACATGGTGCTTTTCTGGGAAGTAAGAAAAATATAACCTTTTTAATAAGAGAATTTCGTAACTCATTAAGAAGTAGGTGTTTCACATCTGTAAAACTTTTATAATAAATTTTATGTTAAATAGCTATATTCAATGGATAATTTTTGAAATGCAAGAAGTAGGAGTCTATGAACAACAGCTAGTATTGAAAAAAGTGTTATTCATTGTAGGAACAGTTCCTCTTGTAGAGTTTTAGCAAGGAATTGTGCATAACTTTAATGCAACTTTCTGAAATCTGGAGATTGTTTAACCTGGAAAACCCATCTAAGGAGTTACATAATTTGCCAAAGATCTGCTCTGTGCTCTGTAACAAGTGATTCCACTACAAGCGTGGTAAAGGGATTGTTCAAAGGGCTTCCCTCCACACAAATGGATCAATTATTTATTTATGTGTTTATTTTTAACATAGTAGTTTCAGGCAGGTCTATAAGGCACAACACTAACTTGCTGCCCTGAATAATTACAAATTGTATATTTGTGAGGACTTGTGGATTTTTGTTTGCTTCCTCTCCATTTTATTTTATTTTTTTTTTTCACCTGATTGTCAAATGTAGTGCAAGACCCTTACTCCTAAAACAAAGTGATGCTTTTTTGCTGTAGGAGGCACCACAAAGTTGTATGTTATACGGCTCTAGAAACTGCTCTGTTCTACTGTTACTTAGAAGGGAACAAACTTTCTTTTGCTTTTTAATCCCTTGTTTTTATTTTACTTTGAAGTAAAGGCTTCATTTACATAAAATTACTTAAGTGTGAAACAAGTATGTTCTTTTTTTAGTTCATCTATGTAACTTCTTCACTGTAATAGCATCTAATTGCAGGTATTTAGACGTTTGTATCTCTTCAGTTGATTTATGTTTGAAAAACTTCAGCAACCACATATAACTTCAAAAGAAACACTCGTTTGATTTATTTTAATGGTCTGTAGTAAGCACAGCTATTCATTTCAAAGGCCAATTTCTTTGATTTTTTTTTTTAAAGGAAAATCTAGTTTAAACTTTGAATATATTAAATTAATTGAATCATCCTATTTGGAAATTATTTGTTTAATGAAGAAAGATTGTAGGTACTTCTCAACTGAAAATTACACGTAGTTTTTTTAAAAGCTCATTGATTCTTTGGCACAGACTTTCTTTGACTCCAGACAGGTGAAATATTCAACCTGGATTTCCTATGTCCAAACATTTTACTGTGCTTTTATTGCTTCAGTTTTTAATGTATTTTCCCCTTCCTTCCAATAATCTGTTTAGTTTTTAGCCATTTTCTATTATGTTCTTGAAATCATATTCACAGAATTGACTTTTGGAGAGTTTAGTTTCCAACTGACAGATTACAGCCAAAAGCCTATAAATGTTGAAAGAAAAAACACATAACTCCTGAATAAATAAAATACTTCTAAAAAGCTGCATGATGATGGTAGTTGCAAATTGCATCTCTCTTGCTAGGTTTTATGGGAGTCTGTATTTGTTCTCCTGTCATCTTTTCTTTGTTTCTACTTTTACTCGCTCCCCCAACATCCCTCCTGCTCCAAAATTGTGGAGTTTTGAATTTTGGAGAGTTCTTTTACCTCGAAGATTAATTTTTACTGCTAACATGAATAGTTTATTCACCTTAGTTGTTTTCTAGGTTCTGTGTTCTGTTTTGATTTTAATTTAAAAAGATTTTGGCCTTTCTCTGGTAACTAAGAATTCATGGAAGTGTTTGTATCCTTTGCAGGTTTCATAGTTACCAGAAGTGATAGTGCCTCATCTCTGCAACTTCTTTCTTTTGAGTGAATATCTGAAGAGAATGCTAGTTTAAGATTAGGTGGTACTATTCTTCATGGTACTCTTCAGATGAGAGAGAATATTGAAAGGAATAGTATAATGTTGCAGCTTATGGGTAAACTATACTCTGCCTCCATTTGTTTTGAAATTTGCTATACAACTCTGTGGAGCTATTAAACAGATTAGTTAAAAGGGTTTACAAGAGTCTCTTTACCTCTCTTCTGTCAAAATTGAGCTAAAAGGTGAGGTTTGATGCCAGTTTCATTTTAGAAGAGTGGTATAGAACTAATTAAGTCTGGGTTGTTGGGCTGAGTTGTTCCAAAATCTCTTAAAATTTTTTTTCAAAGATGTGTGCTATGCTGATCATACAATGGTTTGGGTTGGAAGGGAAGCTAATATAGTTCCAACTCCCCTGCCATGGGCAGGGACTCCTTCCACTAGACCAGGTTGCTCAATGCCCTGTCCAGCCTGGCCTTGAACACTTCCAGCGATGGGCCATCTGCAGCTTCTCTGGACAACCTATTCCAGTGTCTCATGACTCTCACCATAAAGAACAACATCGTTATATCTAATCTAAATCTACCCTCTTTCAGTTTAAAGCCATTCCCCCTTGTCCTGTCGCTACATGCCCTTAAAAAATGTCCGTCTCCAGATTTCTTGTAGTCCCCCTGTAGGTACTGGAATGCTGCTCTAAGGTCTCCCCAGAGCCTTCTGTTCTCCAGGCAGAACAACCCAGCTCTTTCAGCCTGTCCTCACAGGAGAGGTGCTCCAGCCCTCTGATCATCTTGTGGCCACCCTCTGGACTTGCTTGAGCAGGTCCACATCCCTCTTGTGGTGGGTGCTGCAGAGCTGAAGGCAGTACTGCAGGTGGAGTCTCACGAGAGCAGAGGGGCAGAATCACCTCCCTCGAGCTGCTGACCCTGCTCCTTTTGATGCAGCCCAGCATAGGTTGGCTCTCTGCGCTGCATGCACACAGTGCCAGGTCATGTTGAGCTTCACATTGACCAACATCCCCAAGTCCTTCTCCTCAGGCGTGCTCTCAAATCCTCAAATTCTCCACTGAGCCTTTATTTGTGCTTGGGATTGCCCTGACCCATGTGCAGGACCTTGTACTTTGCCTTGTTAAAACTTAATGAGGTTTGCACGGGCACACCTCTCAAGCCTCCCAGGGTCCCTCTGGATGGCATCCCTTCCATGCGGCATGTCAACTGCACCACACAGCTTGGTTGTAGACAAGTTTGCTGAGGGTGCACTTGATCCCACTGTCCTTGTCACCAACAAAGACATTAAACAGCGCTGGTCCCATTGTCAACCCGTGTGGAACATGACTTGTCACTGGTCTCCACCCGGAGCCATCAACCACAACTCTTTGAGTGATTACAGATTAGGTAGTGAAAGTATCACATTTGTGAAGGGAAGAATTAAATGGAATTGCAGAAGCAATTTTTTCTTAAAGTCCATGTTTTGCAAATTGTAAAAGTGATTGTCCATAAATGCCTAGGTACAGCTTGTTTCCACAATGCAGTCAGCTTTTTTTCACTTCACATCTTGCCTAATTCTGAAAACAGTTCCCTTCAAAAATATTATGTGGTTGCAAAATTACTGGGATTGAAAGAACCTCTTGGATGTTCACTAATATAAAATCCGAAGTCTTTGCTTTGTAATAGATAAGCTCACTGAAATTATATTGTTCAGCCTTCAGTTGAGCTTAGGTTTAAATTTTGTTACGTTTCAGTCTTATCTGAAAGGTTATTAGTTTCCTGTGTTTTTGTAATGTAAAGAATGTTCTCTGTGAACAGGTCTGACCCAGCACATAGTCACACATCTGAAAAACACATGCCTATAATTCAGGTGGCTTTTATAGTGGTATTGTGGTCCTCATTCTCTGTCTTGTCATGCGGCAGATGAAAGACCTTTATATTCTGCAAATAAACAGGGCCGTCCTGCAAAGGGCACAGACAAAATTTGCCAGCTTCTCAGTGAATGAGGAATGGTTTATTGAGATTTTCCAGGAGAGGCAGGAAAACAAGTCTTGTTCAAGAACCTCTATGGTCTTCTTGCTGTATGTCTGCTTTCATATATTTATTGTGTGGGAAAATAAATCCTTTCTTCCTGATTTCAGGCTGTACGCAGGATTTTCTAAACGCTCATTTTATAGGCTTGGCAATTCTGAAGTGAAATCAGCACACAGAAAGTATAATTTGAGCTTTATCATGTTTGCCCACTTCTGGAGGAGGTTCCAGGATTCTTTCTCAGGAAAAGTTTAAATAAAAAAAAAAAAAAAAACAAAAACAAAAACAAAAACCCAAACAAAAAACCCAAACAAAAACCACACACAGAAGAGATGTCTCTTCTAAGGTAATCTATGAAAATAGTTTTTGTAGGGTTTTTTGTTTGTTTGTTTTCTCCTTGGGATTTATTGCTGCCAAGTTGGGAACTGGAAAAAAAACCAACCCGAAAGTGGAACACTTTTATAACCGTTCGTGACAGATTCCACATTGTAACTTTCAATTTATGAACTGTTTTGAAATTAATTTGGAATTTTGAGAAAGGTTGTATTTTGGTACCAGATGTGTCTTTACGATTTTAAGGATGTTATATTTTTGGTAACTAAGAGAGGGAGAGGAAAAATAGATTATAATGGATATGAGACCCCACTTGGAGTACTGTGTACAGTTCTGGTTCCTCAGCATAAAAAGTACATGGAGATCTTGGAGCAAGTCCAGAGGAGGGCCATGAGGATGATAAAGGAGCTGGAGCCCTCCTGTGTGAAGACAGGCTGAGAAAGCTGGGGCTGTTCAGCCTGGAGAAGAGAAGGCTGCATGGAGACCTCCTAGCAGCCTTCCAGTATCTGAAGGGGGCCTACAAGGTTACCAGAGAGGGACTCTTCATTAGGGACTGTAGTGATAGGACAAGGGGTAACAGGTTCAAACTTAAACGGGGGAAGTTCAGGTTAGATATAAGGAAGAAGTTCTTTACTGTGAGGGTGGTGAGGCACTGGAACAGGTTGCCCAAAGAAGTAGTAAATGCTCCATCCCTGGCGGTGTTCAAGGCCAGGTTGGACAGAGCCTTGGGCGACATGATGTAGGGTGGGGCGTCCCTGCCCATCACAGGGGAGTTGGAACTAGAAGATCTTAAGGTCCTTTCCAACCCTAGCTATTGTATGATTCTATATTCTTGCAACACAGTCCAGCAAGTAACTGTCTACACTTTAGCATCTGAGTAAGCCGAAGGAGGACAAACTAACATACATATAATGCATTACTTATCTGTTTACATGCTGGGTATTTTAATTATGCTCAGCTACAGTTTTTTTTAATTGCATTTCTAATAATTTGTTAATAAAGGTGGCCTAGGAGGGAATTAGCTTCTTGGTGAGTAGTGTTGTGGTAGTGTAAATAGCATCTTCAAACATCTATTTGGTATGCAACTCTGGTTTTGTTACTGAAACTACACATCAACAAGCATTCCTTATTCCTTTAGCCGTTGATTACTAACCAGTGCTTCTTTCTATGTCTGGATTGGGAATATACAGTAGAAAAGACACAATTACTTTTAATAATTATCTAGTTATTTAAATGGTACTTGAGTGTAATTCTCTTCCATTTCCGTTCAGCTGGGGAATTATGAAAATATTAGACTCTCTTTTTATTATGTGCTTTTTTGAGTGACTCAATGTACAAATGCATTTGTCAGTTGGATTATGAATATCACGCTTTATGCCTTATCTCAGACTTATTTTTAAGGAATCTTTGTATTTTCTTTCGATTACACAAGTGTGAAGTCTCAGAGGGGAGCACAAGACTCATGCTTCTGTTATTTACCACATGATCTCCTGCCACACTGCAAGCATCATGTGCAGTGGCAGCAAAAGACTGCTATCTTGGTACCCTTTGTGTGAAGGGTATACTTGGGTATACTTTTCTACCATATTTGGGTAGAAAAAAAAAATTTGCAATCTAAAGAGTGGTGGGCATCATGAGCTGGGTGAGAGGCAATAGGGCTGTGCAAAAGCACAGAGAAAGCCCCAGGCCATGTCTCGCAGTCGTGGTACCTATAGGACAGAGACATGCGTCTTACGTGAGCTGATACAAATGTATGTCTGCATTGTCACTGAACTGGACTGCCCATTTCACTGTTTTGCCTCCTGCATGCACCTTCTACATTTCATTCTCAAATGTTTCAGAGAACTGCTTTTTGGGAAAGCCTGTCTTCTTGATTGCCACTTTAAAATAGAGCTGAGCATTAAAATTCAACACTTGCAAAATGATGAATCTATTCAGTTAAAATGTCACTGATGGAGACATGACCAATTCTGTGATGAGAAGAAACAGGAAGTTAAGCTGTGAGTCTGTTCATCCTAAGCCTTCAAGTACCTTTGGAAATGTTAGGCTTTGCTTCCTGATGTGTGTTTGAACGGAAAAGGGTTCCCTGAAGCTCTACCCTCAGATAGAATTGATTTTGTAAGCAGGTGGCAATTTTGTTCCATCCTTTGTCTCTCTAGGATGTTTCTTTGACCTGCCTTTTCAGGATGGTGCATCTTCCCAGTCACCTGTTTTTTACAATTTGAATTAATTTTTTTTTTTGTTAGCTAGCCAAGAGGCTTTTTAAAAAATAGGAAGGATATTACAGTATCATGAAGCACAGTTTAACAGAGAGACATAAAAATAACAAATTGAATTTTAGAATGTAGAAGTTGACTGTTACCTGTGTGCTTCAGCTTTTATTTAGGTGGTCCAGGAAATATAAAAGAACCGCCTTCTAAAAGCAAATGGGACCTATGAAACAGCTGTATGCTCTTTCAGTACCTTTCGGAACAGATCAGAGGAATGAGAGGAATTTCTTACAATTCTGCATCAGTAAAATACTAAGAATATTTTGACACTATTTTGTGTATTAGTTGAGACATCTAAAAGACATTTTAATGCCTTTTTTTTTTTTTTAATAATATCATTCATTGGATCTATGGAGGGATATTCACATTTCAGAGACTTCCCTCTTCATCAATTTTTTCTGTTTTCTCAGTAACAAAACCTGCAAAAAAAATCTTAAATATGTTTAAAAATATCTTAAATGTATTATGGCTGACAGTGTTTTCTGTCTAGGAGAAAAGAAGTGCTGTTTGCTTAACTAATTAACGATGACATTTACCTTCAACAGCCTAAGAGATGCTGCTATCTGTAGAAACACCTTGGTGAATAATCTCAGCTTTGAAGCTAGTCCAAATGAGGATGGCCGAGTATAAAACGTACCTTCTGCTATAAAGCATGTATTCTGTTCAGGTGATCTACTTCTGAAAGTAAAAAAGATGATGAATGTTCTGTTGGTATAACAGAATATAGTTGTATAATTGGAATGAGAGTCATTAAAAATGTATGTTGAAGATGTTGATTTAGACATTTATTTCCTATGTGTGTTCTAAATCACTGCAGTCTTCTATGCAGACTGTGCTGGTAGGACAACTTTTAACATTTATTGTAGCATTTTAAGATAATCCATAGGATATAAATTTAAAAATATTAAACTAAACCTCATTTACGGAGTGGAAACAAAATATTATGGCCATTTGGAAGCAATCGCCTTCTTTGGTGTGAATGATCAGAAAAATTACATTGGAGTAAAACATAGAAGCCTTCATTTGATATTACTAATAGTAACTTTAATTTTGTGATCTGAAATAGAAGTTTATAAGAAATTTTAGAACTTGAATTTATACTTGTAGAAGAACTGTAACCTTATAGTGGAAGTTAGGGCTGTTTCTTTAATGAATAATGATAAGTGATGATTTTGAAAACAAAATGTCTTGATAGCTAAAAGTGAATGCTAGCATTTAGTTCCTGTCTTGATGCTGGTTTTTTTATTATTACTATTAGTTTAAGCAAATTAAGATTTTAGTCAAGCTTTGTTTTATGGCATTCAGTAAGAAGAGCTTTAGATAGAGGCAGAGGTTTAGTTGGTTTGCTGCTGGGAATTCTGTGAATGTGACTGTTGCCCAGATAGTGATTTATTTATTTACTTACTTTTATGATCACGTTCTTAAGTAGAATAGAAATAGTGATGCCACTAGTGGAATCTTCTAAGGAAATATTTTTTAAAAAAATGAAGTTAATTTATGCTTTTTGTTAATAAAAATAATAAATAATAAAAGGAAGCTGTAATATTAAACATTTCTTCTGTAAGTATGACGGACCCAATTCTTTTCTGGTGTAACTGGTTGCATTTTAACAGCAGTAATGCCCATCTGCTTCTCATGCTTTCTTGGCAACTTCAGTGTACTAAAAGTTATAAATGCTTCAAATGATACTGCATGTTGTATAATTTCGGTTTATTGAAGCCCACATTGGAACACACTGTTCTAACAAACTGTAACTCAATATAATATGGGGGTTTTTTTTGTTGAGTTTGGTGCTGAGTTTTCTCAACATTTATAATTAAATAATAAATCTCTTACTTGGAAACTTTGGCAGTCAGCACAGAGAAGTGGGCCATTGTAGAATGCATGTATAAAATTGTAAAATACTATTTCACTGGGGTTATGTATTTAAAAATGGGATGTATTAATTTATTGTCCAGGTAGACACTTACTGTGATTCTGTTAATCATGATGAAAAATCAGATGATGGACGGGTTTTGCCATAATTATGTTGATTTTTCAATTTTTTGCACTACTGATCCATAACTGTTATTTTGGTGGGAAACCCAGGAAAATAATTTGAGAGAGAGAAGACTGGAGAAAAATAGCAAAAGAAAATGGAGACTTTAAAAAACAAGAAAAAACCCAAGCTACAGAAACCCTGAATTTGGCCTGATAGAAAGAGATTAATCAGCAGTTTGTAAACCATGTACATATATATGTTTTGATACTTTGGATAGGGGTAGAAGAAAAGAGGTGGTCCCGCGTGGCAAAAAAGCAGAGTGGAAGCATGCAAAGGCTCTAGCATAAGAGTAATTAAAGATGCCATTCTAGTTATCTCTGCTGCTAATTGTGCTGTAGGCTTTTGAACAAATATGACAAAATAAGAAAGGAATTTTCCTTCTGCTGAGCAGGAAGGAAAGTTGTCAATAGTTGAAAGCAGGAAAATGGAAACTTTTGAATGTCGTCTTTTGCATAAATCCACACTAACTAGATCCCCTCTGACTGGATAACTAACATATTTGATAGCACATGGAAGCGGGGTCTATTAGAGAATTCTGGAAATGTCAGGTTCAGAAGTCCACTTAGTTGAGGTACCAGGGAGGAAAGAGTATCCTCCTCCTGTTGTTCTACTTTGCGCTAGGCAGCTACTAGTGACCACTCATGGAGGTGAGATACCGTGTGAGGGACCATTCTTAGATTGTAAAGGAAAGCAAGATGAAATGGGGCACTTAGCCTTTGCATGTTCAAAGGTAGAAGCTGTATGGATGTTATAGGATCACAGGATAATTCAGGTTGGCAGAGTCCTCAGGACTCTAGTCCAGCCTCTTGGACAGGGCAAGGTCAGCTGTGGTCAGATGTAGTTTCTCAGGGCTTTATCCAGTAGTAATCTTGAAGGCTGGCAGTGGCACAACCTGCTCCACTGCCTGACTCATGATGAAAAGGTTTGTCTTTATATCCAGTCTGAACTTCTCATTTCAACCTATCCCAGTTATTTCTTGACCTCTCCCCATGCACATTTGGACAGCCTGGCTCCATCATGTTGATAACCTCCCTGTAGGTTCTAACAGGCTGCTGTTGGGTCCCCCCAAAACCATCTCTTGTGCAGGCTGAACAAGGCTGGTTCCTGCAGCCACTCCTCACAGGGTAAGTACTCCAGCCCACAACCATCTTGGTGGCTCTCTGCTGAACTCCCTGAGGTTTATCAGTGCCTGTACTGGGGACCTCAACCAGAGTGAAGTGCAGTATTCTTGGTGTGATCTGACAAGCTCTCAGGGAGCACTGCTGGCTCCTGTGCAGCTTGCTGCCTGACAAGGCCTCAGTTGCAGCCAGTCAGTTGCAGCCTGGACGCATCTTCATAGTGTGGATCAAATGTAACATAGCAAGTACACTGCAGTGAGAGAGGTTTTAGGTTTAGCATGAGAAAGAAAAAAAGAATTCTCATGTAAGAACAGCAAAACATTTGAGTAAACTCTCTAAAGTCACTGGGGAGTATCTGTCACTGAAAATCTTCTATGACAAGTTAGAAAAACATCTTCCAGGAATGACATAGGAATAGGTGAGCCTGCTTGGGAAGGAAGAAGGTCTAGATGATCACATGAAGCGTGTTTGAGTCCTGTGATTTCCTGTCTGAAAAGGAATACATCCCTCCCACCCCCTTTTCTTTCTAAATATTAGTAGCTGTTTAAGCTAACATTGCACAAAATAGTTATGTCTGTATAAATGAGCATAGCCCTACATACCATAAGCTGTAGAAATGAAAACAGAAGAAAATACACATGCGTGTGTGTCACCATTTGTCTTCTGGCTTGATTCCATTTCAATCTATGTATCTTAAACTGATGAAGTATTAACGTTCAGTTCTCATGTAAGACTTGTTTAGCAGTACCCTTTTATATTTCTCACAGTTAATGATACTGTTTTCAACTTATCTTTGATTATTGTAATACTGTTCTTATATATAACACAAAGATGATCCGAGGGCTGGGTACCTCTCCTGTGAAGACATTTGGGCCTGTTCAGCCTGGAGAAGGGAAAGCTTTGGGCAGACTTTGTAACAGTTGTCTAGTACCTAAAGGGACCTATAAGAAATTTCGAGAGGGACTTTTTACAAGGGCGTGTAGTGACAGGACAAGAGGGAATGGTTTTAAACTGAAAGGTGGCAGATTTAGATTAGATATAAGGAAGAAGCTCTCTACTGTGAGGATGGTGAGACACTGGCACAGGTTGCCCAGAGAAGCTGTGTCTGCCCATCCCTGAAAGTGTTCAGTGCCAGGTCGGATGGGGCATTGAGCAACCTGGTCTATTGGAAGATGTCCCTGGTGGGGGGGGGGGGGGGGTGGAACTAGGTGATCATTAAGGTCCCTTCCAACCCATTCTGTGATTCTATGAAACTGTTCTTTGATTATGGTGTATGAAGTTTTGCCATATCACTGAAAGCTGATGCCATTGGCGGTCCTAGAAATTACCACTTGCACTTCTTTGCTGTTTCTCTTCATGATCTGCTTCCTAAAGATTTATTTCAGAATCAGATTAGTTATATTGTCATCTTATTAAATCTTCCTTGAGTTAATAACCTGTAATGCAGTGAGCATGATTTAAATTGTATGCGTGATTATAATGAAGAGTACAAATATCATGGTGATCAAATAAAATTAAATTATGTACTGGGTTTCTAGATGACTGTTTAATTACAGTATTTTTAAATTTGGATTACAAAACAATAAATAGACTTTATTAGAAAACTTTATTAGAAATTAGGAGCAATCCCTCTTGTCAATTTAAGTGATAGACTTTAGATTATTTAACACCAATATTTATATCAAAACTAGAAATTATGCCTGTTGTGTAGGAGTGATACTTCAACATGGTGTTAGTCTCTGAGGAAGCAGAAATCTGCCCTGGAAAGACTTTTCCTACCCCCATAGGCCCAATCAAACAGAAATCAAAAGACATCTATCCTATGTGTGTATGTATTGTGGTGTGTTTGGCCAGTATGTGTTAGGTGTAGTGAGGACCAGGCTCGCTATTGCTTTTGCTGCTTGACCAACATGCATGCCTTAATGGTTGTGTTTCAGTAAACCTTAGATAGCAATATCAAAATAATAGAAATGGAACATAATAATAAAAATGCATTTAACACCCCATTACTTCCTCTGCTTCCCATATAAATGTTAATCAATACAAGGTTTTGTTTTTCAAAGTCTTGAGAATCCTTTAGTTTCTAGAAGCATTGGTAGCCATTGCTTCTGCTATACTTGTGTTCTCAGAAATACTTTAGCATGAATATGTTTGAAAACCTTCCTATTTGCCATTTGTGTTTAAAAGGGACAAATAAAAAATAATTTCTACTTTTGGGGCTTCAATAAACCTTTGTACTTTGCACTAAATCTTAAGAGCTTAAAGGCTAAACTTATAACTCTAAGTATGCTATGTATGCAAATAATTGTCTTTCCATGAATAATCTTGCTGAATATACATACTATATATTTATCTTTGTTTAATATTTTAGATGTATTTACCTGAGTGTTCTGTTGATGCTACAGAAAGAGTAACTCACATCCAATACTAATACAAAATCTTACTAAAATACAAAACCAAACAAGTAGCAAGTAAGTTCAGGATGCATTCTGTATTTGTGCATCTATTCATGCAGAATTTAGGCATATTACTTATTAGGATAAAATGGGAATTAAGGCAGCTGTTGTGATGTGAGATTAATCCAGTTAAAACCAGGGAATATATGTAGTAAAGCAAAATAAAAAAAAAAAAAAAAAAAAAAGGGTGCAGTGCCTGCTTTCTGCTGCTTTCTGATCCTCTCCTCTTGCAACTGGTATCTATGGCTGTATATAAATGAGAGACTGTTAGGACTGTAAATATGCTTTTTCTCTCTGTTTCCTGCTGGTTGCTTGGTTACCAGTACTTGGCCATGCATACATGCACGATATTAGCTCATTCTTCTGTCTTCACACTTTGAGTTTTAATGAGAAGATGCATGATCAATATTCATATTTTTATTTCTCTGCGTTTAGCTATTAAGGGTTAAATGGCTTATTGTCCTAGAAGATTTTAAAGTAATTATAATTATACCTAGTTTGTTGACTTCATATGGAAGAATAGGATATTCCACTATATACATATGAGTCTTTCGGGGGTTTTGGTTTGGTGGTTTTTGTTTGTTTGTTTGTTTTTGTTTGTTTGTTTGTTTTTGTTTGGTTTTTTGTTTTTGTTTTTTAATTAAAAAATCAGAGAAAACCTTGGAGATGAGGACTTTTGCATATTATCACTTCTAACATTTCAGTTTTTTAGTGTTTCATAAAAAATAATAAAATACGTTGGAGATGGTGAAAAAGTAAAACTAGAAAAAGTCTTAAAGTTACCAATTTTTTTATATATATGTGGGCAGTCAAAAGAGAATTCTGTTCTTTCAGATTTTAATCTCAGACAATATTATAATTTGTTAGTTGCTTTTGTATCTGTAGATTACTTCTGACTTAGGTACAAAAAAGTACTTATCCATATCATGTAATGAAGTTGCTACAATTTTTGCAGAATTTTTATTTACAAAGGTAGAGCCATTAAGCTTTAGCAATTTGACAACGTGTCCATACTTTAAAATGTTAACTTTCCCTTTTAAAATGTGTGTGCGTTAATTTCTGTTCAGATGTACACACCAACCAGAACAGACAAATAATTTCCTCCCTCCATCATGTTATGTTGTGCCTTCTGCCCTCCCTTTTTTTTTTTTTTTTTTTTTGGCTCATGTCTTTGTTCTGAGTGTGGTTAAATAACTGAAGGAAATTGGTGCTATCTCCAAAATATGAATGGCTGATTCATGTTTCTTCTGTGCTTGTTTGAAAGCATATTTTCATGTTCAGTTGTATCTGTGCAAGATGACTAGACACTGCATTACTTTCCTAGTTAGGAATATTTGTTGGTGTGACGGGTCACACCCAGAAGGTGTGCAGCCATATTGGAGTAATTTCCCATGTCCTAGAGTCTTCAAAAGCTATGCAGAGAACTACATTGAGATTTTCTGCTTTTGGAATTCTATCCTTTGTAAAGATTTAATTACATTTCTTGTAACTATCCTTATGCAGCCTGTGCACCCCTCTTCTTTCGTTTCACCTATAACCATTCTTTACTAGTTGCAATTGAAAAATGTAATTGCTCACTGTAAACTGTCATCATTACCCTTTCCAATGGTGGCAGTCTTTGCCATTTCTCCTCTAACTTATCCACAGTAAATGTTAGTGTCAGGATCACTACAGAATGACATGTAGTATTTTAGGTATTTCTATCATATCTGTCACCATGGTACTTAGTAGCTTTCTAGCTTTCAACTGAGTGTACCCCAGAGGAGAGGACTTGGGAGTACTGGAGGATGAAAAATTGGATATGAGCAGGCAATGTGCGCTTGCAGCCCAGAAGGCCAATTGTATCTTGGGCTGCATCCAAAGGAGCGTGGCCAGCAGATCGAGGGAGGTAATTCTACTCCTCTACTTTGCTCTGGGGAGACCCCACCTAGAGTACTGCATCCAGCTCTGGAGTCCTCAGTACAGGAAAGATTTGGACCTGTTGGAGAGGGTCCAGAGAAGGGCCACAAAAATGATCAGGGGGCTGGAACACCCCTTCTGTGAGGAAAGTCTGAAAGAGCTGCGGTTGTTCAGCCTGGAGAAGAGAAGACTATGGGGAGACCTTATTGTGGCCTTTCAGTTCTTAAAAGGTGCCTGTAAAAAAGATGGGGAGAGACTTTTTAGCAGGCCCTGTTACAATAGGATAAGGGGTTTTAGTTTTAAACTGAAAGAGGGGAGATTCAGTCTGGATGTCAGGAAAAAATTCTTTACAATGAAGGTGGTAAAATACTGGCACAGGTTGCCCAGAGAGTTGGTGGATGCGCCATCCTGGGAGACATTCAGGGCTGGATGTGGTTCTGGGTAACCTGATCGAGTTGAAGATGTCCCTGCTCATTGCAGGGTGGTTGGACTAGATGACCTTTGAAGGTCCCTTGCAACCCAAACTATTCTATGATTCTAAGTGGAGAAAGAGGTTAAAGAATGCAGGTTACTATATGTTGTTATTTATTGATCTGCCTTATGTAGTTAAATTATGTACATGCACATGTGCATATGTAAAAATATTTAAAAGCTGAACTACACTTTGCTTGCCAATGGTTATTAGACCTGTGATTTTTCTTTCCAAATTATAAGCTTTAAGAGCTCCCTAATTTCATAGTTATCTTCTTTTGAAGGTTTTAATGCAGCTGTGTTTATGACACTGCTTTCAAAAGTTAGTGCCATCTGGAGTTTTTTAAAAAAAACCCAAACTTACTGTTCTTTTCCAAATACCATTTTCAAAGGTGTGTTTCCCCTCATCTTTCATCCCCTAAATACTTAGATATACTGAAATAATGACAGTAGAATAGCAAATGCAGGGAAAAAAACCTTCTCAAATTCTCCAAGTATCTTCTGAAAAGGTACACTTGTTGCTAAATCTGCCAGATGCTTTAATATACACTACACAGTAAAAAATAGGCAGCTGTAAAGTGCTTGAAAAAAATGTCTGCAATAGGTCACTAATCGTTTTAGGAGAAACAGAATACAATAAATTTCTATTAAGTGCATCTTCCTCTGCTTTCCTTAATTATTTTTCTTCTTTCTCTCTGGAAAGAAAAAAAAAAAAAAAAGTATTCAACAGCTAAAACAATTTGAACTTATCTTAGCCTAAACTTCATACTGTTACTGTTCTACTTTTCTTATGGTTACATGTATTAGCATAGTACCATAAAAAAGAATCCCTACTTAGGGCTTCTAGAATGGAAGATAATTTACCACAAGCAGTGCTTGCCCAGCGGACAAACTTATTTTCTTGGGTCTTCTATTTATCTTTCTTGAAAAATGATATGCATTTAAGAAACCAAATATTATAGAATGCACAGGTGGTTTAGGATTATTAAGTTTCATTGCCATGTAACACAACAGGTTAACTTTTTTTTGTTTAAAGTGGATCATGAAAGTTAAGAAATTCTTTAAAATAAAAATAAATAATATTTAAGTACCGTCCTAGACTTTTTTCTAGGAGAAGGTACAAGTAGAACAGGTTTTGGACTGAAGAGGAAAGATGGCTATTGTGTAACTCTGAAAAATACTAATCATATTGGTAATTCCTGTTGCATCATGTTAAAACATTAAACTGAATAAAAAATACTCTTCCATTACTTTTTAGGCAACAATAAAATTAATTGTATTAATACCTCTAACATTGTTAGATTTAGGTAATATTTCAGAAAAATAATAAGAATAATAAGTGAGTTTAGGTGCTCAGGTAAAATCCGATTCTGGTTCCTTCTACTTTTCCCCCCCACCCCGTGTATAAAGCATCTGCTTTAATGCTAGCACTGAAGTTGTTACCATTGAAAAATCTAATCGTAGATGGTTTGTGTTGGAAAGGACTTTAGGATCTTCTACTTCCAACTCCCCAGCCATGGGCAGGGATGCCTCACCCCAGATCATGTCGCCCAAGGCTCTGTCCAACCTGGCCTTGAACATTGTCAGGGATGGAGCATTTACCATTTCTTTGGGCAACCTGTTCCAGTGCCTCACCACCCTCACAGTAAAGAACTTCTTCCTTATATCTAACCTGAACTTCTCCCATTCAAGTTTGAACCCATTACCCCTTGTCCTATCACTACAGTCCCTAATGAAGAGGCCCTCTCTGGTATCCTTGTAGGCCCCCTTCAGATACTGGAAGGCTGCTAGGAGGTCTTCACGCAGCCTTCTCTTCTTCAGGCTGAACAGCCCCAACTTTCTCAGCCTGTCTTCATACAGGAGGTGCTCCAGCTCCCTTATCATCCTCGTGGCCCTCCTCTGGACTTGCTCCAACAGCTCCATGTCCTTCCTATGTTGAGGACACCAGAACTGCACACAGTACTCCCAGTGGGGTCTCACAAGAGCAGAGTAGAAGGGCGGGATCACCTCCTTCGACCTGCTGGTCACGCTCCTTTTGATGCTGCCCAGGATACGGTTGGTTTCTGGGCTGCGAGCGCACACACTGAAGCTGGCTCATGTTAAGTTTCTCATCAACCAACACCCCCAAGTCCTTCTCTGCAGGGCTGCTCTGAATCTCTTCTCCGCCCAACCTGTAGCTGTGCCTGGGATTGCTCCGACCCAGGTGTAGGACCTTGCACTTGGCTTGGTTGAACTTCATGAGGTTGACATTGGCCCACCTCTCAAGCGTGTCAGGGTCCCTCCGGATGGCATCCCTTTCCTCCAGCGGAGCAACCACACCACACAGCTTGGTGCCGTCGGGAAACTTGCTGCGGGCGCACTCAATCGCACTGTCCATGTCGCCGACAAAGATGTTGAACAGGACCAGTCCCAACACCAATCCCTGAGGGACACCACTTGTTACAGTTTTCCAAGTGGACATCGAGCTGTTGACCACAACTCTTTGCGTGCGGCCATCGAGCCAGTTCTTTATCCACCGAGTGGTCCATCTATCAAACTGATGTCTCTCCAATTTAGAGACAAGGATGTTGTGCCGGACAGTGTCAAACGCTTTGCAGAAGTCCAGGTAGATGACGTCAACTGCTCTGCCCCTGTCCATCAGTTCCATGGCTCCCTCATAGAAGGCCACCAAATTGGTCAGGCAGGATTTCCCCTTAGTGAAGCCATGTTGGCTGTCACCAACCACCTCATTGTTTTTCATGTGCCTTAGCATGCTTTCCAGGAGAATCTGCTCCAAGATTTTGCCAGGCACAGAGGTGAGACTGAGTGGTCTGTAGTTCCCTGGGTCTTCCATTTTCCCCTTCCTGAAAATGGGGGTGATATTTCCCTTTTTCCAGTCATCAGGAACTTCACCTGACTGCCAGGATTTTTCAAATATGATGGACAGTGTCTTAGCAACTTCATTCACCAGCTCCTTCAGGACCCATGGATGGATTTCATCAGGTCCCACGGACTTGTGCACGTTCAGGTTCTTAAGATGGTCTCGAACCTGATTCTCTCCTACAGCGGGCCTAAGGTCTTCATTCTCACAGTCCCTGCATCTGCCTTCCAAGACTTGGGTGGTGTGGTCAGAGCACTTGCCAGTGAAGCCTGAGGCAAAGCAGTCATTGAGAACCTCAGCCTTCTCCAAATTCATGGTATCCTCTTCTCCCGTTTCCTTCTGGAGAGGACACACATTATCCCTAGTGTGTCTTTTGCTAGTGACATACCTATAGAAGCCTAATGTAGATAAATATGCCGGTTAAAGTTTAAAATGCTCCTTTGTGAGATAATTAATAATTTTATAAAGTGACTTCTCTTTCTTTCTGATCTGTGCCTGTAATCTGATAGTTACCTAGCAGAGTTATGCTGAAGCATAATTTTGATTTTTGGACTATTGCAATTAACTGCCTTAATAGGGAGAAAAAACATCTTAAATTGAACTACACAAATATCAGTCTTTATTTGTTAATGAAACTCTGTTACCGCTCTCCTTCAGTAAATCCAGTTTAAACTTTACTTTCTAAAGGTAACAGCAGTAGTAAAATGTTGGAAATTATTTTTCTTCAGGTAGACTTCTTGTATATCATACTAACTAAAATGTATACAAACACATGTGGAATGTGTCTCCTTACCATTTCCTAAGAAGCTTTCCATAGCGTCAGATAGTGTCAGGTGTTTTATGGTGTGTGAAGATTAAGGGCACACAAAACAAAATCTGTTGCTTTTTCTTTGTAGTATCTAAAAACAAAGACAGATCAATGTCCAGTGGAAGAAAGTAACTCGCAATAAAATGGAATTAAATGAAGTGTATTGAAAATTGGCAGGGTATATAAAAAAGTATTATTTGTTAGGTTATTCAGCCCCTTCCTAATACTATTCAGTTTACGTAAGCTTCTTTGCTAGGGTCTGTCTCAATCAAGACTGACAGCTACTGCTTGGTTGTTTGTATGTTGGAGTTGTTTGTCTTTTTGTGGATTGGACTGGGGACCCTCTGGCTTTAAGTATACGTTTTTGTACAAATTCGGGTTACAGTTGTGGGATGTCTGATCTTGCATCTAGAGTTGTGGGAAATCTGGAGATGAAACCTTCACTTTCAAGTTTTAATCCTCTCATCTGCCCAGTGTCTCCATACCAGAGGGTTTCTTATTACTAGCTTCTGATGGTTTCCCCTAAATAAGCAGTTTACAAAGCATGATGTGTTTATATGCATGTCAAATAACACAGAAAATGTTTCAAGATGATGTTTAAAAAAAAAATAAATTATGTAACTTGTATGTTTTTCCAGAGGAGATCAGAAGTATTTCGCGTAGTATGCGCCTCATCCGCAGTTCTGTGCAGGCCTGAAGAGAGGCTGTGGGCTGCCACTGATTGTCACCCCAACACAAGAAGGAGTAATGGAGAGCGTGTTCTTTTCCTGGGAGCATGGGCTATGTAAAAATTGTGCGCAAGAGGCTGTGTTACTTTTAATCTTAAAACATGAATAATCTTTCATTTTTCTTTTGGAATCCTCTTCGTTCATAAAGTAGTTTGGTACTAAAAAGTCCAATAGTTGAAAATTTCTAGAAAAATTGCAAATATTTCTCTTATGTCACTTTCAGTAGCCATTAGGGAATGGGAATGTGTCTTCACTAATGGAACTGGAGGCAGGTATTGATTTGATCTTTATGGCTATTTGATCTTTATGGCCATCTATACATGTATTGACATCTGCTCTTCTTTAATTGCTGTTGCTTATTCAATTACAAACAAAATGATTGCTTAAAACTAATCCTATCCTAATATAATGTCGGTATCATATTAAATTTTGAGGGGGATTTGCTCAAGAAAAAGGTGCTGATTTTCTAAAGGAGCAAAGTTAAGCCTATATAATAACAGCAAGAAAATAAAACCCCCTCAAAAGCTTGAGTTGAATTAAGCTTTTATTTACAGTTCCTTACTTTGCAGTTCTTGGAGGTCTCAAACTGCTATCTCCGGTGGTTTTCAACAGTAGAAGCAGAACGTTGCTTTAAAAAATGCCAACTCAGCAGAGTGAAGAGCAGTTAGCCTGAAGGCAGGGGAGAGGCTGAAGTGAACATAAAGGCTTTTTCTTACCTCAGTTCCTCAGTTTAGTTTCAGTGTTGTCATATTTGCTCAGGTAAACAGTAGACTGAAATTTTGATCTTAATGAAACTGAAGAAATAGGAAATTCACATTATAGTTCTGGTTTTAATTTTTAATGCTAGCTTTAACTTGAGGTTTTTGAATATTTTTGCATGGTTGATCATGCTTTTGAATGACTATATCCTAAAGATACATGTAGAACAAGCCTTGTCTATGCTACTCTTATTTTAAAAATGTTTCCTGATGAGCCTAAGTTTTTATTACCTGCACTTAGTGTATTTTATGTCTAATCAGGTATTGGTGAAATTCCCCTGGTATAGATTTAGTTTTCTATTTCTAAGATGGCTTATATATCAAAGGTACCTTTTAAAGACTGAATTAGAGAGATGTAAAATTAAATGCTCCCTTCTGCAGCCCTTAATTTCAATGTTAATGATGGTAATAGCGGAAATAATCAGTGCTATTTCCTCTGTCCCATTTACAAGCTTAAGAAAAATCTATGTCACTAATTTGTTTATATAATGCATTTTGCAAACTAATCTACTTGATGCAGTAGTACAAATAATAATTTAAATAGCATTATAGATAAAAGGACAGATTCTGCCACCTTCATTTATATTAAGTTATATTCTACTTTGCAAACAATACTTTTTGGTTTTAATAAGACACCATAAGGGTAGGATTCCACTGAAGTCGAACCTAATTGTTTCCCTTAGGATTTAGTTGTATAGTTGTAAATATGTTGTACCATTTTATGCTTTCTCATATAAGTGGCTGTGTATAATTAATGGGAGTGAGAGTTTCTTCTTAAAAAATACAATAATCTCATTTTATGAGATTGCCTTTCAGCTTGCTCCCATCCTCTGTCTTTCTCCCCAATAGATGCTCTGTTTCTTCGTTGTATGTGGAGGAATAGCATGTGTGTGTCAAAAAGCCTTAAGATTAAAAGAATCTGAAAGAGGTAAAAGAGGGTTATTAAACAGTTGGGTGTGAAGTGTAAATCGGTCAAGTAAGGCAATAATAGCACATTTTGTAGCCCTTCTCCCCATATTTTATTCATTATTTGTTTTACAGTAATATCTATATGCTTCACAGTACGATTCACTGGAATTTCCCTGAAGACATTATAAACTTAGGTATTCAGAAATGTATTATGTTAAACTTCCTACCAATCTCAGCTAGTAACCAGGAAACACAAAGTGTAAGAATTAAATTGGAAAGTAAACAGGCATTAAGGTGTCAGAAAAATTCAGTTGTTTTTCTGTGATTTAAATGATTCTTTTTGTGAAGGTTATGGCCTTCTGTCTGTCATATCTTAATGATTTCAATTTGGGAAGTCATTAACAGGAATCAGTAAGTGGAAGACTGTGTAGTCAGCCCGAGATTTGACAGTGACAAGGAAATATTTTAATAATGCCATGAAATAATGCCCTGATAACAAAAAGGGTATTTTCTGAAAGCTTTTCTTAAAAACAGGTTTTCCCATGGGCAAGAGAACTAATAAGTTTATTTTCTTTTAGTTTGCTTCTATATGCTCTTTTCTCTGTTCCTAGCATTTTTTGCCTGGACAAAACAAAACTATTACTAAACCAGTAACAGTCCATGCTGTTACTGGTTTAGACTTACAGATTTGCTGATTGCCCTGCTGGTTGGTGCATTTTTTTTGAATGAGTAGGAGGATGAGCTTTAACTGTCATTCCTTTGATAAGACATTCAAGGGCTCTTCTTTACCTGATGAGTGTTGGTGACAAAACTTGGATCTTTATATATTCAAAAGCTTCACCTGCTGTTATATTTAGTGGAAATTTGCTAAATAGATTGAAAGTTATGGGTAGGTAACAAAAGGTATGATTTATAAACCATGTTTCCTTAAGAATTATTATTATCTTAAGTAACTAAATATGTCCCAAAACGAACTAACTCAATGTATGTTTTTATGCATTTGGTGTATTTTTCTAATTGTTACATTTTTCTGTGGTTGTTAAACAAGTTGCATGTACATTTTTAGTATGGTATTTGTCATATTCCTTTAATATAATTTCTTGGTGAAAGATCAGTATCCTTTGAAAAGAAGTCTTTGTATAAATTGGTTATTGCTTATTGAAAGCAGCATGAATTCTTTACTTACCTAAACTATCCCAAAGATTTTAAGGAAGTAAACACTCACAAGTATTTTAGGAAAAGTAGGGAGTAAGGTCGTCATCATATAATTAGTAGAGCAAGCTATTTCAGTCATGTATGCAGTTAATTACAGCAAAAGGTACTTTTATTTTACCTGGGATTGGTAGAAAATACTCCCCCTTTTTTCACACCTCGCTTCAGTTCTGTAATAATTTCAACTCTTCTGTTTGTTTATAAATTCCAAGGTTTTTTTCATTCTTCCGTATGAGAATAAACTTAGGAGGATGTCAGTCATATTTATGAACATGCATTTTTCACACTCATTAACTTCTGTTACCATAGAAATAATATACAGGCTCATCTGAGAGAAAAGAACCTATCTATTGTAATTCTCTGCAAAGATTCAGATGCTGAGATGGCCATGTTATATGAGGCAGCCACATACCATGGCCTTGTTCTGTCCAAATGCAGAACTAACTTTTTTTTGGACTACTCTTGATTCATCCAGTGAAGACACGTGGGGCTTTGGGGCAGGGAGAAGAGAAAACAAAACTCTGGAAAAGGCCCCAAATAAATGACTGTGTTGGAATTTTTCTGTCTGAACTAGAAGGTCATTTGAAAGATTGTCTTTTTATGATTTAATAGAATAACATTTCTAAATTGCTAAAAGCTTTTGTTGTTTTGTTACTGCTGGAGAAAGAATGAGGATACAGCAGTGAGGGATGTTTTATAGAGCTTCTGGTATTTTAAGAGTTGGTAGGCCGTATAATATAGCCTGTGTTCAGTGGGCTTTGTAAGTATTAGGGCAAAACTACTGTGTGACAGCACAAATGCTTTACAGTACTTTCAGTTATAAATAGTTTTATGCATGCATAGCCATGTAACTTCTGCAGCACGATGGCCATGCAATTTAATTTACCTACTAAAGTTCGAGTTCAAGATCCTCAGGACAGTGAGAAGAGCATGCAGCAAGCTCACTGCCCTAGACTTCAAGAGAGCAGACTTTGGCCTCTTCAGGAACCTGCTTAGTAAGGTTCCATGGGATATAGCCCTAGAGGGCAGGGGGACCCAAGGTTGCTGGTTGATATTCAAGGATCACCTGCTACAAGATCAGGAGTGTTGCGTCCTGACTAGAAGGAAGTGCGGCAGGAGCGCCAGGAGATCTCCATAGGTGGATAAGGAGCTGCTGAGGAAACTTAGAGGGGGAAAAAAGAAGCTTATAAAAGGTGGAAGTGAGGACGGGCAGCCTGGGAAGAATACAGGGATATTGTCCGGGAGGCTAGGGACCAGGTTAGGAAAGCTAAGGCCCAGTTAGAATTAAATCTGGCAAGGGATGTGAAAGATAACAGGAAGGGCTTATATAGGTACATAACAAATAACAGACAGACTAGAAACAATGTGGGCCCTCTCTGGAAGCTATTGGGAGAACTGGCTACCATGGATTTGGAGAAGGCTGAGGTTCTCAATGACTGCTTTGCCTCAGGCTTCACTGGCAAGTGCTCTGACCACACCACCCAAGTCTTGGAAGGCAGATGCAGGGACTGTGAGAATGAAGACCTTAGGCCCGCTGTAGGAGAGAATCAGGTTCGAGACCATCTTAAGAACCTGAACGTGCACAAGTCCGTGGGACCTGATGAAATCCATCCATGGGTCCTGAAGGAGCTGGTGAATGAAGTTGCTAAGACACTGTCCATCATATTTGAAAAATCCTGGCAGTCAGGTGAAGTTCCTGATGACTGGAAAAAGGGAAATATCACCCCCATTTTCAAGAAGGGGAAAATGGAAGACCCAGGGAACTACAGACCACTCAGTCTCACCTCTGTGCCTGGCAAAATCTTGGAGCAGATTCTCCTGGAAAGCATGCTAAGGCACATGAAAAACAATGAGGTGGTTGGTGACAGCCAACATGGCTTCACTAAGGGGAAATCCTGCCTGACCAATTTGGTGGCCTTCTATGAGGGAGCCATGGAACTGATGGACAGGGGCAGAGCAGTTGACGTCATCTACCTGGACTTCTGCAAAGCGTTTGACACTGTCCGGCACAACATCCTTGTCTCTAAATTGGAGAGACATCAGTTTGATAGATGGACCACTCGGTGGATAAAGAACTGGCTCGATGGCCGCACGCAAAGAGTTGTGGTCAACAGCTCGATGTCCACTTGGAAAACTGTAACAAGTGGTGTCCCTCAGGGATTGGTGTTGGGACTGGTCCTGTTCAACATCTTTGTCGGCGACATGGACAGTGCGATTGAGTGCGCCCGCAGCAAGTTTCCCGACGGCACCAAGCTGTGTGGTGTGGTTGCTCCGCTGGAGGAAAGGGATGCCATCCGGAGGGACCCTGACACGCTTGAGAGGTGGGCCAATGTCAACCTCATGAAGTTCAACCAAGCCAAGTGCAAGGTCCTACACCTGGGTCGGAGCAATCCCAGGCACAGCTACAGGTTGGGCGGAGAAGAGATTCAGAGCAGCCCTGCAGAGAAGGACTTGGGGGTGTTGGTTGATGAGAAACTTAACATGAGCCAGCTTCAGTGTGTGCGCTCGCAGCCCAGAAACCAACCGTATCCTGGGCAGCATCAAAAGGAGCGTGACCAGCAGGTCGAAGGAGGTGATCCCGCCCTTCTACTCTGCTCTTGTGAGACCCCACTGGGAGTACTGTGTGCAGTTCTGGTGTCCTCAACATAGGAAGGACATGGAGCTGTTGGAGCAAGTCCAGAGGAGGGCCACGAGGATGATAAGGGAGCTGGAGCACCTCCTGTATGAAGACAGGCTGAGAAAGTTGGGGCTGTTCAGCCTGAAGAAGAGAAGGCTACGTGGAGACCTCCTAGCAGCCTTCCAGTATCTGAAGGGGGCCTACAAGGATACCAGAGAGGGCCTCTTCATTAGGGACTGTAGTGATAGGACAAGGGGTAATGGGTTCAAACTTGAACGGGGGAAGTTCAGGTTAGATATAAGGAAGAAGTTCTTTACTGTGAGGGTGGTGAGGCACTGGAACAGGTTGCCCAAAGAAGTGGTAAATGCTCCGTCCCTGACAATGTTCAAGGCCAGGTTGGACAGAGCCTTGGGCGACATGATCTGGGGTGAGGCATCCCTGCCCATGGCTGGGGAGTTGGAACTAGATGATCTTAAGGTCCTTTCCAACCCTAACTATTCTATGGTTCTAAAGAACATGATATTTTAATAAGGCCTTTGATTTTCCAGGTGTGGAGTGTTTGCACTATGGAAGTTGAAGACTTCAGGATAAAGTGTTTTTTAGAATGTGTTTTCTTTGTAGAACAAGTATCTGTGCCATCCTACACACAGATACTTAGAGCTGTTTAATAATTGCTTTCTCCCATGGGGTTCCTTGTCTCTGAAGTAAGAACTAGCATGCTTAACCCTCATTAAAACAAATAGATTAATTTTTTACTAAAATGAAAAACCTCTTTTTAATCATTCAGCTTCATGCTATTTAGGAAAATGTTCAATTATTAAAAGTCTGCTGTAATTTAATGGATTAGAAAGATTCTCCACTTCATTAAGTTATATAAAATGCCATGTTTTTTCTTGATACACAATTTATTCACCTCGTATTTCTCAAAATATGTAAGCTTTCATCTTATTTTAGGATCTCAATTTAAATGTCAAATTTGACCCACAGATTTTTAAAATAAAAATACTTTTCCTGTAAAGTACTTAGAAGAATAATGGTGAGCACTTTCATAAGTCTAAGTCTTGTTAACTTCATGAGCAATGCTTCTTGTGAAGTAGGATTGCAGTCTACCTCTTAATTTATACAAAGCAGGAAACATGTAAACTGTAGGCATCTCAATAAAGCAACAAGAACAAAAGGCAGGTGTTGCGGATGGTTACATCTATCCATGTATTTGCCCACGGACAAGCTCCAAGTGGTCCAGGTGTGAGGCAGCTGCACTTCAGAAGCTATATGAGCAAATGAAATATGTTGACCCCATGTTCATTGTGAGTGTGTTGCTTTGTTGTCAGCTTTGTTGGTGCTTGACTGCTCATCTGAATTTTAACGTCAGATAACACTAAATCTAATTGATTGTTTATTTTAGTCTAAGAGTTAAATTAGCGGAATAACAGAGAAATAAAAAATACCTAACAGTAAACAAAGCCAAATTAAGTTTACGTTTGGTGATTAGTTTTACTTAGATGGTTTCAGTTTACAAGATAAACCTGCTTTTTAATACTGTGGACAGGGGTCATATGATCACACTACACTTAACTGCAGGATGTGCAGAAAAAGATCTCCGAGCTCTCTTATTTGCATGCTCTGTGCTAGTGTTTAGTCTGGGTAAAGAAAGGCAGTTTTGAAGTGAATCTCACGGTCATTCCACCTTACTGTGGTTTGGTTCATACCACACAATTGTTTGGTTAATGAAGACTTTTTTTTTTCCCCTTTAGAAATATTCCCCTATTCATAGAGAACCCTTCACTGTAGATTTCTGAAGAAAACTTAGTAAAGGTGTTTTGAAAGTTATCAAGGTTTTATTTCTAGTGTGTTTAGCTTAACAGGTAGAAACTATTTGTGAGAAAAATTGGTGTAGGCATGCCATTTCCACATCTGATGTACTTGCTTTTCAGTTTCAGGATGTACTAATTTCAACAGGTTTAACGTATTTATTTACATATCTCAGGAAGTTTGTGCTTTATTTTGGTTTTGTATGAAACTAATTTATAGTTACACAACTTTTGCTAGTTGTGGATATGATGTTTGCTTTCTTCAGCTACATCATTTTTAAACCAAAGCTGCATGACTCTTCCACATGTAGACTGCTTAAATCTATCCTTTTCTAGAAGTGGACTTTCACCCTAGCTGACATTTCAAGCTGTATTTTTTAAAAAGATGATTCTCTTTAAAAAAATAACACTCCTTGACTATACTAGGATGCCTGCCTAAATAATTTTTATTATTTATTTTCATAGTGATTGACAGTTTATTGCTGTGTTTTATCATGGAAAATTCTTATAAATAAAACAATTAAGCAGTTTGACATCATAGAAATGTATGAGGCGTCATAAAGATAATTGCAGGAATATAGACCAATTGATGGAGTATATTTTAAATTATTTTTAGTTGCTATCTATCAAAAAATTTCAGGCTTCTTAGTAAACTTTTTAATGTTTTCTGTTTCGTTTCAGGTCTAAACTCTGTACTAGTGACTTTGCTGACTTTCTGTGCAAGTTCCAGTCATTTTGAAATGATGATCTTTTACTGTATTTTGAGGTGTAAAGATAAGAAATACTGCATCAATGTTGATTTTTAATAGGATAATAATAATACAGTGAGGGTGTTCTAGGTTAATTTAGCAAAAGTATGAGATAGTTGATCTTTAATAATTCATTGTTTTGGTTGAGCCATGGAGCTCCTTAAGTTAGTTTTGGGGGCAGAAAGCTGTTGAGAAAGTTTAATTGAAAAGGGAAAACCAGATTTTTCAGAATGGAGGATAAACAAGCAAAACAAGTTAGATAGCATTCCAGACATTAGCTCCATTTACATACCAGTTGTGCATGTGCTGAAAACAAAAATTGTATGTGCATTTATCTGAAATTCATCAGAACAGCACTTTTGTGCAAAGTAATTTTTGCATGGGTTAAAGTGTTTTATTCTTTAAATTGAAGATGAGCATTGGTGAGACTGAGATAGAGGTGTTTTTTTTTTCTTTCTACAGGATAAATCTCCGTAGTAGCAAACTGATACCACAGATATGTATTTGTATCTTTTTAAATACAGTGACTATATAATCCTAGTTTGCAAAGAAATGAAAAGGCTCTACCCAGGTGATTTTGCGAAAGTTCTGTTAGTAAAGACATGCTACATTTTCATGCTAAAATGCATGAGTGTCCTTTAAACAAAATGTGTTATGCTGACTTCATCACAAGGAGGATACATTCAAGCCATTTATTGTGCTTTTCTATTACATCTTCAGCTTTGTAAACATTGTACATACTTTCTTGGGAAAATATTTTCATTCTGATTAATGTGCTCAGTTGCAAAGCAAATGGATTTTTTAATATTGGCAATTAATGTTATATTCATTTCTAACTAATTGAGCTTGTTTCAATTTTGTTTCTTCAGTTTTAGACATACAATTGTAGGGACTCAAGTCATGCTCTGATCTTGAATGAAGCAAGAGAATCCTGCTTTATCCTCTACTATAAACTTCACATAGTAAATATTTGTGATATGGGGAGTTACCTGGTATTTTTTAGAACAGAAAATGTAGGTTCATAGATGTGACTGTGTCCTTCCTAGAATGAAGTGTTCTGATTTTTTGCTGGTAGCTTGAAGTAAAAATCGCCTAAATATTTTGTATTGTCTGATTGCTTGCTTCATATTGTGCTAAACACATTTCTTTTTTATCTGCCTGAGAATGTTACCTAAAGATAATGGAGCTGAAGGGTAGAAGTTGGTCGAAATACAAATTGTTAGGGATTTGTTTAGTTGTGGAAGTGACTCATTTAGTACTGTTTTAATGGAAGTAGATCATTGTAAATTTTTGTGTGCTTTTAAATGCAGCTGTCTTGCAGAAACATCTAATTTTAAATTAAGTTTTTCTTTTTTTTTTTTAATTGTTTGTTAATTGCAGTTTCTGAAACAGTCTGTTCTCGCTTTTAATTACTGTGTTTATTTGGAATGTTACTCTAAATTCCAGATTTTATTTTGTGTTTCTGTTTTATATGTGTTTGTCTGTTTCTGTTTGTTTCTTAACCTTCATTGAAACTTTCATTGTATTGCTGCAGTTAAGTAGGTGTTTGAAAAGATACAAAAAAAAATTAGTAAAAGTTTTCATTTTTATATTAATTTGAGCCAAGTATTGCAAGATAAGGAATTGAAAGGAGAGGGGAGAAATGTCAAAAGATTCTGGCACGTTGTCGTGGTTTGAGCCCAGCCGGTAACTCAGAACCACACAGCCGCTCGCTCACTCCCCCCCCCTCCTTCTTCCTCCCCCCGCTCCCGGAGGGATGGGGAGGAGAATGGGAAGAATGTAACTCCCACGGGTTGAGATAAGAGCAGTCCCGCAACTAAGGTATAACACAAAACCACTACTGCTACCACCAATGATAATAACGATTAGTGAAATAACAAGGGGAGAGGATACAATTGCTCACCACCCGCCGACTGATACCCAGCCCGACCCGAGCAGTGATCTGGGCCTTCCGGGTAACTCCCCCCGGTTTATATACTGGGCATGACGTGCTGTGGTATGGAATACCCCTTTGGCTAGTTTGGGTCAGGTGTCCTGTCTCTGCTTCCTCCCGGCTTCCCCTCCTCCCTGGCAAAGCATGAGACTGAGAAAGTCCTTGGTTGGAATAAACATTACTTAGCAACAACTAAAAACATCGGTGTTATCAGCATTGTTCCCAGGCTGAAAGTTAAAAAACACAGCACTGCACCAGCTACTAAGCAGGAGAAAAATGACTGCTATAGCTGAACCCAGGACAGTATCCACCCCTTATTCCATACCATTCACGTCATGCTCAGATCCCACATCTCTCAGCACACCATCACCCCTGTCCCATATATACACATATATATACACCCACACCCACACACAGAGAAAGATATCGTTCCCTAGTCCATGGACCAATCCCTGTAAAATTGCTGAACTCATCCAGTCCATGATGTCAGGTTCCATCTCTTGTAATAGTCTTTCAGGGCAGGAGGGACGGTACATGGTGTTGGGTTGTTGCCTGCTGATGATACCGCCAAACTCATCTGATCACTGCTGAGCTCATCTGGTTTCCTCAAAATTCATTCTTTGTTGAGGTGATGATCGGAGGGAAGTCAGGGTCAATGGCTGGTGACCTGAAGATATCTAGCTGGTGGGCTATAAAAGTGTTATAGAGCAGGCAACAGCGTACAATTGAGTTCATTGGCTGTTTTCCCCCAAAATCAAATCCCCTTGAGGTACACATCGGACTTCCCCATCTTCCCGCATTACCCACCAAGTATATCCAGGTCCCTGAGCAAAAGCAACCCCACGAGTGGGTTTGCCTTTACCTGAAGCAGGAATAACCCAGACTGTCTTCCCCAACAAATTCTTTATGTGCACCACAGGAACTTTATCCCCCTCTACAGTACGTAAAAGTTCTGATTGGGCTGGGCCAGCCCTGTTGGCAGATCCCCTACTGTTGACCAACCAGGTGGCTTTTGGTAAATGTGTATCCCAGTGTTTGAAAGTCCCACCACCCATTGCTCTCAGTGTAGTTTTTAACAGCCCATTGTACCGTTCGATTTTCCCAGAGGCTGGTGCATGGTAGGGGATGTGGTATACCCACTCAATGCCATGCTCTTTGGCCCAAGTGTCTATGAGGTTGTTCCGGAAATGAGTCCCATTGTCTGACTCAATTCTCTCTGGGGTGCCGTGTCGCCACAAGACTTGTTTCTCAAGGCCCAGGATAGTGTTCCGGGCAGTGGCATGGGACACAGCGTATGTTTCCAGCCAGCCGGTGGTTGCTTCCACCATGGTAAGCACATAGCGCTTGCCCTGGCGGGTTGGTGGGAGTGTGATATAGTCAATCTGCCAGGCCTCCCCATATTTGTACTTCAGCCATCGTCCTCCATACCAGAGAGGCTTTAACCGCTTGGCTTGCTTAATTGCAGCACATGTTTCACATTCGTGAATAACCTGGGCAATAGTGTCCATCGTTAAGTCCACCCCTCGATCACGAGCCCATCTATATGTTGCATCTCTGCCTTGATGGCCTGAGGTGTCATGGGCCCACCGGGCTAAAAATAATTCACCCTTATGTTGCCAATCCAAGTCCATCTGAGCCACTTTAATCTTAGCAGCTTTATCCACTTGCTGGTTATTCTGGTGTTCCTCAGTGGCCCGACTCTTGGGTACATGAGCATCTACGTGGCGTACCTTCACCACCAGGTTCTGCACCCGAGCAGCGATATCTTGCCACAATGCAGCAGCCCAGATGGGTTTACTTCTGCGTTGCCAGTTGCTCTGCTTCCATTGCTGCAACCACCCCCACAGGGCATTTGCCACCATCCATGAGTCAGTATAGAGATAAAGTACTGGCCATTTTTCTCGTTCAGCAATGTCCAAGGCCAGCTGGATGGCTTTCACCTCTGCAAATTGACTCGATTCACCCTCTCCCTCAGCAGTTTCTGCAACTTGTCGCAGGGGACTCCACACAGCTGCCTTCCATCTCCGATGCTTTCCCACAATACGGCAGGACCCATCAGTAAACAAGGCATATTGCTTTTCACTCTCTGACAGTTCATTATATGGTGGGGCCTCTTCAGCACGCGTCACCTCCTCTTCTGGTGACATCCCAAAATCTTTGCCCTCTGGCCAGTCCATGATGACTTCTAGAATTCCTGGACGACTGGGATTTCCTATTCGAGCTCGTTGTGTAATTAGTGCGGCCCACTTACTCCATGTAGCATCAGTTGCATGATGTGTAGAGGAGACCCTGCCTTTGAACATCCAGCCCAGCACAGGCAACCGGGGTGCCAGGAGGAGCTGCGCTTCAGTTCCAATCACTTCTGAGGCAGCTCGAACCCCTTCATAGGCTGCCAGTATCTCTTTTTCAGTGGGAGTATAGCTGGCCTCGGATCCTTTATATCCCCGACTCCAAAAGCCAAGGGGTCGACCTCGAGTCTCCCCTGGAGCTTTCTGCCAGAGGCTCCAGGTAGGACCATTCTCCCCAGCTGCGGTATAGAGCACATTTTTCACATCTGGCCCGGCCCGGACTGGTCCAAGGGCTACTGCATGAACTATTTCTCGTTTAATTTGTTCAAAGGCTTGTTGTTGCTCAGGGCCCCATTTGAAATCATTCTTCTTCCGGGTCACGTGGTAGAGAGGGCTTACAATCAGACTGTAATTTGGGATGTGCATTCTCCAGAACCCCACAACACCTAAGAAAGCTTGTGTTTCTTTCTTGTTAGTTGGTGGAGACATTGCTGTTATCTTGTTGATCACGTCTGTGGGGATCTGGCGGCGTCCATCTTGCCATTTTATTCCCAAAAATTGAATCTCCTGTGCAGGTCCCTTGACCTTATTCCGTTTTATGGCAAAACCGGCCTTCAGCAGGATTTGGATTATTTTCCTCCCTTTCTCAAAAACTTCTTCCGCTGTATCACCCCACACGATGATGTCATCAATGTATTGCAGGTGTTCTGGAGCTTGCCCCTGTTCCAGTGCAGTCTGGATCAATCCATGGCAGATGGTAGGGCTGTGTTTCCACCCCTGGGGCAGTCGGTTCCAAGTGTACTGGACGCCCCTCCAAGTGAAAGCAAACTGTGGCCTGCATTCTGCTGCCAAAGGGATTGAGAAAAATGCATTGGCAATGTCAATTGTGGCATACCACTTGGCTGCCTTTGACTCCAGTTCATACTGAAGTTCTAACATGTCCGGTACGGCAGCACTCAATGGTGGTGTGACTTCGTTCAGACCACGATAGTCTACTGTTAATCTCCACTCTCCATTAGACTTTTGCACTGGCCATATGGGGCTATTAAAGGGTGAGCGGGTCCTGCTGATCACTCCTTGGCTTTCCAGTCTGCGGATCAGCTTATGGATGGGAATCAAGGAGTCTCGGTTGGTGCGATATTGCCGCCGGTGCACTGTTGTGGTCGCAATTGGCACTTGTTGTTCTTCGACCTTCAGCAACCCCACAACAGAAGGATCCTCTGAGAGACCGGGTAAGGTGGACAGCTGCTCAATTTCCTCTGTCTCCAAGGCAGCGATACCAAAAGCCCATCTATACCCTTTTGGGTCTTTGAAATACCCTCTCCTGAGATAGTCTATGCCAAGGATGCATGGAGCCCCTGCACCAGTTACAATGGGGTGCTTTTGCCACTTCCTCCCAGTCAGGCTGATTTCAGCTTCCAGCATAGTTAACGCTTGGGATCCTCCTGTCACTCCAGAAATAGAAATGGGTTTCACCCCTTGATACCTTGATGGCATCAGAGTACACTGTGCACCGGTATCTACTAGAGCCTTATACTTCTGTGGGACTGATGTGCCAGGCCATCTGATCCACACAGTCCAGTAAACCCGATTATCCCTCTCCTCCACCTGGCTGGAGGCAGGGCCCCTCTAATAGTGATCACAAAATTCTCCACTTCTGTCTTGTAGAAAGGGATTAGTATTCCTTATCACAGGAGCTGGAGTAAAATCAGCTCTTTCGCTCCATCTGGGAAACTGCTCGCCAGAGACTGGAGCAGCAGCTTTCCTGGGAGGATCATCCTTGACCATTGTTCTCCTCTTCAGTTCACGCACCCGTTGCTCCAGAGCTGAAGTAGGTTTTCCATCCCACTTTCTCATGTCTTCTCCATGATCCCGCAGGTAAAACCATAGGGTGGCCCGTGGCGTGTACCTCGTATATTTTCTTTCTCGAGCAGTAGGGCGCCTTCTGTTAATAGCTGAGACATGGGTTGGTACGCGTGGAGAGCTGGATAGATCGGATAAATCGTCTCTCAATTGTTTGAACTCCTGGGACAGTTTTTCCACAGCTGAAATGATGGAAGGGGTGAGATTGTCTTCGAACTCTCGGAGTTGACGAATCAGGCAATCCACTGTTGGTGATACTCCGTCATTCCAGGTCATTGATGCCAATGTGTGGGCATACGATGATGGCGCACTCCGTGTAAGTTTCCGCCACATGGGTCGTGTACATTCGACTTCATCTGGGTCTACGGATGTGTTCCTGGAATCCGGCCTACGATAGATCATCTCTATAATGGCTGATTCCCTCAGGGACTGGATGCCTTTCTCTATCGTGGTCCAGTTGGCTGAGCGATTCGTAATATCGTCTTTGTAGGGAAACCTTTCCTTCACAGCTGCCAGGAGCCGCCTCCAAAGACTGAGGGCTCGCTTCTCTCTTGCAATCGCTTTGTCAATTCCTCCTTCCTTAGCAAGTGATCCCAGCTGCTTGGCTTCCCTACCTTCTAGTTCATGACCGTCGGCCCCATTGTCCCAGCACCGGAGCAACCAGGTGACAATGTGCTCCCCTGGAAGACGGGTGAAATCTTTTCGCATATTCCGTAGTTCGGTTGAGGTCCGGGGTCGAGAAGTGACCTCTTCTTCTTCTTCCTCTTCCTCTGACCCACGTAGTAGTGACTCTTGTTCAGGTGCTGTTGCATATAGTAATGGCACTGGGTCTTCATCTTTCTTCGCTTCACGGGTTGCTCTTTGTGCCTTTCGTTTGCTTTTGCTTACAGGGGCAACAGACATTGTCACAAACTGGACATTTGGTTTAGCTGCAGTGTTTGTCACTGTGGTTGGAGTGGCTGCAGTGTCTGCCACTAGGATTGGAGTGGTTGCAATGTCTATTGCTGGGGTTGGTGCAGCTGTTGTGCTTGGGAGTTGAGTAACACCAACAGCTGCATTATCTGTTGCTGTCGGGGTTTGAGTAGCTACTGTGCTTGTCACTGGGGTTGGTGTAGCTGCAGTGCTTGGAGTAGCCATATTGTCTGTTGCTGTCGGGGTTTGAATAACTACTGTGCATGTCACTGGGGTTGGTGTAGCTGTGGTGCTTGGAGTAGCTATATTGTCTGTTGTTGTCGGGGTTTGAGTAGCTACTGTGCTTGTCACTGGGGTTGGTGTGGCTGCGGTGCTTGGAGTAGCCACATTGTCTGTTGCTGTCGGGGTTTGAGTAGCTGTTGTGCTTGTCACTGGGGTTGGTGTAACTGCTGTATTTGAAGTTGGAGTAGTTGCGTTGTCTGTTGTGGTCAGGGTTTGAGTAGCTGTTGTGCTTGTCACTGGGGTTGATGTAGCTGCTGTACTTGGAGTAGCTGTGTTGACTGTTGTGGTCAGGGTCTGAGTAGCTGCTGTGCTTGTAGCTGGCATAGCTGCGTTGTCTGTTGCTTTGCCATCAGATCCAGAGACATTTTTTTCCCTTTGAAGGTGCTGGATAGTGTTGAGCAGGGCTCTGTAGGCATAGGCCAAGCCCCAGCACGTTGCCAAAATTTGTCCCTCTCTGGTATAACCAGGACGACAGCACACCTCGTTTAAGTGTTTTACTAGTTTTTCCGGATGTTGCACTTGTTCAGTGGTGAAGTTCCAAAGCACTGGAGGGGCCCACTGGCCTAGGTACTTGCCCATACTATCCCACACACCCTGCCACTCATAACTGTCCAGCCTCAGGGAAAATCTCCTGGTGGTCCTCCTATATCGTCGTCTAACCCTAGACCAGATTCGAACCTGATACTGCTGAATTTTTGACATTAAACGAAATAGGATGTTCCTACGACGGGATGGCCGTGGGTAAAACACACTCCGTATGTTTGCCAACATGCTGATCCCCAGCACAATCAGCAGGCAGGTTTCAAGGGTACTCAAAGGCCATCTAAAACCTTCAGAACTCTCAATTGCTGTTGCAAATAGGCTGGTGGGGGAACGGGGGGTGAAAGAGAATGCTTCCTTCGTAAGTTTACCCCCCGAGGAGAAAAAAAAAGATATGCAATTGCTAAAATATTTCATTATATACCTCCCAATGTATAGTGGTGATGGCCACGCTGGAAGCACAAACCAGACCAGTTTCATGATCAATGAGTCTATTGTATTACAAGTCATTACCATGAAGTACAGTGAAACAAGAACCTTAGCCCAGGCCCCCCAGCCGATAAACGCTAAAACAGCAAATAGTGGCTGTAAGTAAGGTACAACATGCTGAAACTCTGAGATCAAGCGCAACACGTCTGAGAGCCAAATAATCACCATTGTGACGAGTAGTAACAATGAATGCTTATCACAAATATGATTAAACACACTCTGGTCAGATCTGTCGTTATCTCAACCTTTCGTGCCCCACGTTGGGCGCCAAAAAGAACTGTCGTGGTTTGAGCCCAGCCGGTAACTCAGAACCACACAGCCGCTCGCTCACTCCCCCCCCCTCCTTCTTCCTCCCCCCGCTCCCGGAGGGATGGGGAGGAGAATGGGAAGAATGTAACTCCCACGGGTTGAGATAAGAGCAGTCCCGCAACTAAGGTATAACACAAAACCACTACTGCTACCACCAATGATAATAACGATTAGTGAAATAACAAGGGGAGAGGATACAATTGCTCACCACCCGCCGACTGATACCCAGCCCGACCCGAGCAGTGATCTGGGCCTTCCGGATAACTCCCCCCGGTTTATATACTGGGCATGACGTGCTGTGGTATGGAATACCCCTTTGGCTAGTTTGGGTCAGGTGTCCTGTCTCTGCTTCCTCCCGGCTTCCCCTCCTCCCTGGCAAAGCATGAGACTGAGAAAGTCCTTGGTTGGAATAAACATTACTTAGCAACAACTAAAAACATCGGTGTTATCAGCATTGTTCCCAGGCTGAAAGTTAAAAAACACAGCACTGCACCAGCTACTAAGCAGGAGAAAAATGACTGCTATAGCTGAACCCAGGACACACGTAATTAACAGTTTTACTTCAGTCCTTAAGTTCTGACTACAGGGAATACTTTTGCTTTGTCAGTACTTCATAGGTCTTCAGTAATAATTGAATCTTGTTTTAAGAGATTGTTTTAAAAGAACTTCTTATTGAAGCTTAAAACTTGTGATTTGATTTCATGCATGCACCATATAATGACCATTACTTTCCTTTTCTCTGAAAACTTGCAAAGGAAAGTATGTACTTTTTGGAAAGTAGACATTAGAGCACAACAGCTTCTGGTTTTGGATCATCGAGTTTTTCATTAAGACTAGTTAATGTCGTCTTTCATCATTAGTCTATTTACAAATTAAAGGATACCTTTTTTTGTTTTTCAATATCTGGTGAAAAGTGTAGTAGGTTACAGCAGAAAAACATGAAGAAGAAACATATTGCCAAGTAGGGTAATGCGTACTTATTGATCTTAGATTTCTGTACAAGATATTTTAAAATGAGAATGTAGTAATACAGCAATTTTTTTCCCAGGCTTAAAAAAAAATTGTATTTGAATTTTGTCTTAGATAATTTTAAAAAATCTTATAAGAAAAGACTAGAATATTATATGATGTTTTCCATACATAAAACCCCCTTTTATAGCTGCTTAGAGGGTCAGACCTTAGGAGCTGAGAACTAGTGGCCCACAGGGAGAAGAAGTGTTATCATATGGTTAGTTGTCATAATCTCAGACTGTGAAGTTCAGATTTCTATTCTGAAAATTAACATCTCTTTGCCTGTCACTTCAGTGACAACAGCATGTGACCTAAATTTTCTGATCCCTCATTCATTTTTCATGTTCCTCTCTGAGGACATCGTACCCTGAGATCAAAACTCTTATTTTACCAGATACACTAATTATGTTATGGCTAGATTTTAGATGAAAGTTACAGCTTACGCTTAGATGTCAGATGCTTCAGAAATAGAAATACATGCTATTAAAACTTTTGATTCCACCAGGATCTATTTAACAACCATAAATATTTTTTCAGTAAAACAGAGCTGCGGCTATTTTTTTTTTCAGTATAACAGAAGCCACTAATATTGCATTCACCAACTGATAGAATGAAAAATGCATTGAGAATGTTTACGTAACCCATCGTTCTTTCTATTTCTGGGAAGCTATAACATCTGTATATGTAGCAGTCTTATTTGGGCTGCTGATGGAATAAAACATTAGTAACTCTTATTAAAATCTTAAGCATCAAATTTGTAGGAAGTTATATGGAACAGTGGTATTTCTTGCTCTCACATAACTCCAAAATTCAACAGTACCAGTCCAGGGAAACGAATTTAAAATCTATCAGTATAAAATTAGCTGGTGATCTTTTACTACAGGGATATTCATTATCAGATTTTTGGGACTACCTTCTGTAAGTGTTTAAAACCTACGAAGAAACCCAGGAAGATGACAGCAGATCAGTTGACACAGTGTTCACCAGGTAGGCACACTTTGTGACTGGATGTTTGATCTTGACCCTATCGATTTTTCATAATCTTCTACTCTTAAGAAAAATGCCTCTATTAAGTTTTCATATCATGGAGAACACTGATGAAGATTGAGGAGGTAAACAATCCACAAAATGCACATACTGTCTGTTTCCAGCTGTCCTTTTTCTACTCTCAGGAATGTGTCTCATTGAAAAACTATTCAAAGAGACAGTGAGCCCTTATCATCGCTGGAGGGATAGGATTTGTATCTTGTTATCTCAGAGGAGGAGACTTTATTACTTCCTGCTTCCAAAGAAGAAAGGAGGTGAATTCTGCTGAGGGAATTGAATGATTTCAACTGCTGTGTTGTATTCACATTGGGATTTATTTCCATTACCAAATTAAAAGCAATAGCAAAGATACCTACCAGCCAACATAAAGCTTCCGAGATCCTCACTTGGAATATCTTATATTCCTGTGTTAAGCACTTGTACAGGCTGCTGCTTTGACTTTTCAGTAGTAGTAGGAACATTCAGGAAAACACTGCAATGGTAATGGCCTGTGTATGCTGCCAGGCTGTGCGGATGCTCGTATATGAAGATACCTGGCTTATGAAAGACATTTCCTGTGAACAAATTCAAAGACTACCATATGCAGTCATTGGTCTGGTGCAAGAATATATAAGGTATCAAAGGAAGCCTGCAAACAATATGTAGCTAAAGAAGAGGGCTTCTCTTTTTGAGTAGCCTCCTGAAGGTTACCCCTGAAAAAGTATGCAACAGACCTTTTTACTATGTCTGCCCTGTAAAATTTATGGTCAGAGTTCTGGGCTCACAGAAGCATGAATAAATGCACTGTTAATGGGTGCCAGTCTGCACTGTGAAACCAAGTTTGCAGTTTCCAGTATGAACTTGTTCACCTTTTAGGTCATGCGATCTCTTACAGACATGTAGCACCTCATGCAATAGCTTTTTTAATTATTTATTTATGATATGGAAGAAACTAAATGAATCTACAATCCAGATAAGTGCGTTGTAGAGAAACTGTGTAGAGGGGTTTTGGGTGTTTTTTGTTTGTTTTAGTTTTTGTTTGTTTGTTTTGTTGGTGGTGGTGTGGTTTGGTTGGGTTTTTTTGAGAGCAAAACTTTCTGGAATTTTGGAAGATAGGCTTAGTATGAATTCATGTTTTTACAATGGAATCAGCTGATGCTTTCCTACCTTGAGCTATTACTGTCATGTAACCTAGAATAACTAATAATTCCAAGTAGGCCCAGCAATTTTGTCTTTCCTAATTATTTGAAATATGTACAATCGATATGCTTGAATCTCAGGACACACCTGATGACAAAAGCTGGTGGAAGTAAGTTGATTTACTATACCCACCAAAATGTTAATAACTGTCTGAACTGGAAAGATTTTATTACACCTTTTAAACTCAGCTCTCTAATTGTGCACAGAAATAATATAAGAAGACATGTTTTCAAATGAAAAGATTTAAATAATAATGTAATCAGCATCACATTTCTCTTTGTGCTTAACAGTGTCAAATACACTGGATTATGCTTTCTCCAAGTAGTCAGTGAACCTCTTCTACAGTTTGTCTTCATCTAGCATGTGTGTATAGTAGTCTCCAGGTAACAGTCTCTTAAAATTTTCATGTCCACTTAACAGCAGCATTGTACAGAATATGTAACATTTTTCATTATACCGAAGTGATAGAAGTCATGAATCTCTCTTCTAATGATATCTCATTCATCTGGTAGCCATGTTCACTTACACGCCGTTTCATGAAGGATGTTTTCCATATAGCTGGCTGGGGGAAATCTTTGTCAACCACAGTGAACCACAGTGAACTCATCTACTGAAAGAAATTGGTGTTTATTGAGTTATTGAGCTATAACTTAGTTTTTTCCATTCTGTTATGATTACAAAGAGGTTTGCCATTTTTATTCAGAACAAAAATTTTCAAGTGAGTTTGGGTTGGAAGGGACCTTAAAGATCATTTAGTTCCAACCCCCATGCCTTGAACACTTCCCGGGATGGGGCATCCACAACTTCTCTGGGCAACCTGTTCCAGTGCTTCACCACCTTCACAGTAAAGAATTTCGTCCTAATATCTAATCCAAACCCTCTTTCAGTTTAAAGCCATTACCCCTTCTCCTCCCTCACACCCTTGTCTCTCCAGCTTTTTTGTAGCCCCACTGGAAGGCTGCTCTGAGGTCTCCCTGTAGCCTTCTCCAGGCTTAACAAGCCCAAGTCTCTCAGCCTGTCTTCATAGGAGATGTGCATCAGCCCTCAGATAATCTTCATAGCCGTCCTCTGGATTTGCTCCAGCAGGTCTACATTCTTCTTATTTTGGGTGCCCCAGAGCTAGATGCAGTCCTCTAGACAGGGGTTTCATGAGAGCAGAGTTAGAGGGGCAGAATCACCTCCCTCAACCTGCGGGATGTGCTCCTTTTGATGCAGGCCAGCGTATGGTTGGCTTTCTGGGCTGCACGCATGCATTCCAAGTAATGTTGAGCTTCCCATCAACCAACACGCCATAGTCCTTCTCCTCAGGACTGCTATTAAACCGTTCTTTGCTGACCCTGTATTTGTGCTCAGGATTGTTCCGACCCAGGTGCAGGACCTTGTACTTGGCTTTGTCGAACTTCATGAGGTTTGTGCTTTCCCACCTCTCAAGCCTGTGTAGGTTCCTCTGGATGGCATCCCTTCCATATGGCATGTCAACTGCACCATACAGCTTTGTGTTGTTGATAGACCTGCTCAGGGTGCACTCGATCCCACTAGACTGTGTCACTGTGTCGTGGTTTGAGCCCAGCCGGTAACTCAGAACCACACAGCCGCTCGCTCACTCCCCCCCCCCCCCCTTCTTCCTCGCCCCGCTCCCGGAGGGATGGGGAGGAGAATGGGAAGAATGTAACTCCCACGGGTTGAGATAAGAGCAGTCCCGCAACTAAGGTATAACACAAAACCACTACTGCTACCACCAATGATAATAACGATTAGTGAAATAACAAGGGGAGAGGATACAATTGCTCACCACCCGCCGACCGATACCCAGCCCGACCCGAGCAGTGATCTGGGCCTTCCGGGTAACTCCCCCCGGTTTATATACTGGGCATGACGTGCTGTGGTATGGAATACCCCTTTGGCTAGTTTGGGTCAGGTGTCCTGTCTCTGCTTCCTCCCAGCTTCCCCTCCTCCCTGGCAAAGCATGAGACTGAGAAAGTCCTTGGTTGGAATAAACATTACTTAGCAACAACTAAAAACATCGGTGTTATCAGCGTTGTTCCCAGGCTGAAAGTTAAAAAACACAGCACTGCACCAGCTACTAAGCAGGAGAAAAATGACTGCTATAGCTGAACCCAGGACAATCAGCAGGCAGGTTTCAAGGGTACTCAAAGGCCATCTAAAACCTTCAGAACTCTCAATTGCTGTTGCAAATAGGCTGGTGGGGGAACGGGGGGAGTTACCCGGAAGTCACACCACCACTTGGCTGCCTTTGACTCCAGTTCATACTGAAGTTCTAACATGTCCGGTACGGCAGCACTCAATGGTGGTGTGACTTCGTTCAGGCCACGATAGTCTACTGTTAATCTCCACTCTCCATTAGACTTTTGCACTGGCCATATGGGGCTATTAAAGGGTGAGCGGGTCCTGCTGATCACTCCTTGGCTTTCCAGTCTGCGGATCAGCTTATGGATGGGAATCAAGGAGTCTCGGTTGGTGCGATATTGCCGCCGGTGCACTGTTGTGGTCGCAATTGGCACTTGTTGTTCTTCGACCTTCAGCAACCCCACAACAGAAGGATCCTCTGAGAGACCGGGTAAGGTGGACAGCTGCTTAATTTCCTCTGTCTCCAAGGCAGCGATACCAAAAGCCCATCTATACCCTTTTGGGTCTTTGAAATACCCTCTCCTGAGATAGTCTATGCCAACGATGCATGGAGCCCCTGGACCAGTTACAATGGGGTGCTTTTGCCACTTCCTCCCAGTCAGGCTGATTTCAGCTTCCAGCATAGTTAACGCTTGGGATCCTCCTGTCACTCCAGAAATAGAAATGGGTTTCACCCCTTGATACCTTGATGGCATCAGAGTACACTGTGCACCGGTATCTACTAGAGCCTTATACTTCTGTGGGACTGATGTGCCAGGCCATCTGATCCACACAGTCCAGTAAACCCGATTATCCCTCTCCTCCACCTGGCTGGAGGCAGGGCCCCTCTAATAGTGATCACAAAATTCTCCACTTCTGTCTTGTAGAAAGGGATTAGTATTCCTTATCACAGGAGCTGGAGTAAAATCAGCTCTTTCGCTCCATCTGGGAAACTGCTCGCCAGAGACTGGAGCAGCAGCTTTCCTGGGAGGATCATCCTTGACCATTGTTCTCCTCTTCAGTTCACGCACCCGTTGCTCCAGAGCTGAAGTAGGTTTTCCATCCCACTTTCTCATGTCTTCTCCATGATCCCGCAGGTAAAACCATAGGGTGGCCCGTGGCGTGTACCTCCTATATTTTCTTTCTCGAGCAGTAGGGCGCCTTCTGTTAATAGCTGAGACATGGGCTGGTACGCGTGGAGAGCTGGATAGATCGGATAAATCGTCTCTCAATTGTTTGAACTCCTGGGACAGTTTTTCCACAGCTGAAATGATGGAAGGGGTGAGATTGTCTTCGAACTCTCGGAGTTGACGAATCAGGAAATCCACTGTTGGTGATACTCCGTCATTCCAGGTCATTGATGCCAATGTGTGGGCATATGATGATGGCGCACTCCGTGTAAGTTTCCGCCACATGGGTCGTGTACATTCGACTTCATCTGGGTCTACGGATGTGTTCCTGGAATCCGGCCTACGATAGATCATCTCTATAATGGCTGATTCCCTCAGGGACTGGATGCCTTTCTCTATCGTGGTCCAGTTGGCTGAGCGATTCGTAATATCGTCTTTGTAGGGAAACCTTTCCTTCACAGCTGCCAGGAGCCGCCTCCAAAGACTGAGGGCTCGCTTCTCTCTTGCAATCGCTTTGTCAATTCCTCCTTCCTTAGCAAGTGATCCCAGCTGCTTGGCTTCCCTACCTTCTAGTTCGTGACCGTCGGCCCCATTGTCCCAGCACCGGAGCAACCAGGTGACAATGTGCTCCCCTGGAAGACGGGTGAAATCTTTTCGCATATTCCGTAGTTCGGTTGAGGTCCGGGGTCGAGAAGTGACCTCTTCTTCTTCTTCCTCTTCCTCTGCCCCACGTTGGGCACCAAAAAGAACTGTCGTGGTTTGAGCCCAGCCAGTAACTCAGAACCACACAGCCGCTCGCTCACTCCCCCCCCCCCTTCTTCCTCCCCCCGCTCCCGGAGGGATGGGGAGGAGAATGGGAAGAATGTAACTCCCACGGGTTGAGATAAGAGCAGTCCCGCAACTAAGGTATAACACAAAACCACTACTGCTACCACCAATGATAATAACGATTAGTGAAATAACAAGGGGAGAGGATACAATTGCTCACCACCCGCCGACCGATACCCAGCCCGACCCGAGCAGTGATCTGGGCCTTCCGGGTAACTCCCCCCGGTTTATATACTGGGCATGACGTGCTGTGGTATGGAATACCCCTTTGGCTAGTTTGGGTCAGGTGTCCTGTCTCTGCTTCCTCCCGGCTTCCCCTCCTCCCTGGCAAAGCATGAGACTGAGAAAGTCCTTGGTTGGAATAAACATTACTTAGCAACAACTAAAAACATCGGTGTTATCAGCATTGTTCCCAGGCTGAAAGTTAAAAAACACAGCACTGCACCAGCTACTAAGCAGGAGAAAAATGACTGCTATAGCTGAACCCAGGACACACTGACCGAGAGGTTAAACAGTGCTGGTCCTAATACCAACCTCTGAGGAGCACCACTTGTCACTGGTTTCCACTTGGATGTTGAGCTGTTGACTGCAACTCCTTGAGTGCAGCCAGCCAGTTCCTTATCCACTGAGTGGTCTGTCCATCAAATCCATGTCTCTCCAGTTTAGAGGCAGGGATATCATGCAGGAGCTCCTTGACTGTTGTTTTGTTAAGGGGTGTTATAAGCAGCCATAACCTCCATCAGCTCCTGGGGATTGCTTCTGCCCAGCCCAGAGACCCTGGGGATGTTTCTAGCTGAGGCCGATGGATGTGGCTGCTGCTTTCCCATTTGCAGGTTCAACCAATAGTGAGGTTTACGCAGTAAGCTGATGACTTCCAACTCTTTTTTATTACCCAGCTTGGAAAGTCTTACAGTGAAACGCAGACGTGATAAACAGAAAGACTGCTCAGTAATTCAATAGATGTCATTTCCCAAAATTTCCTGGTGTGCATTTTGACAGCCATTGAAAGAGAGCTTGTTTCTAAGATTGGCAATTACAATATCAAATAACAAACTGTTTTTTATTTTTCTGAACTTAATAAATTCAATTGAGGCTGAAAATGTTTTTTGTAAATGTATTTTGGATGTGAGTCATTTTCAGCTGTTGTGTCTTAATTTTTGTAGAACCAGAGATGTGCATGACTTTTCAGTGTTTAAGGGTGTTTATGTTTACATTTATTTACCTTTAAAAAAAGAAAAAATTCTAATCTTGGATGTTGTGCTTCTGTACAATGTAATAAAAATATGTTTCTAAGAACACATCAATCTATTCTTTTTGATTGCAAGAGTACAGTAGGATGACAACCCATTGTACCTTATTTCCTCCCGACATTAATCCAGGAATCCTGTGAGAGGTTCCCTGCCATGATCTTTGGGGGTATAGGGATAGTTAAGTTTCAGTTTGAAATGTGTATTTGACTAGAAATATGTGATCTTCCCAAATTTCCCTTGGTTTTCATTTTCCCTCCAGTGGTTGCTAATTCCTAGTTCTAAGTCATCCATCAAAACTGGCCTTGTAGTACGTTTAGCTTCTGTAATGAGTCATTTGATGTAGGTAAGGAAGCTGCAGCTGACAGGTTAGTGCAGTTCATCTCTCAATCCATATATGAATAAAGTGCAAGTGAGCTTTGGCTGTTCAAGTATATTTTTAATTTGGCTTTCAGAGAACCCTAGGTGCCCTTGAAATTTCATTTTTGTTTTCTTAAGTTTAAATCTTATCTTTTATATATATAATTGATTGATGTATCATTCTAACCTTTGTCACTTTTGGTTAGTGAATTGAACTTCTGCTGTATTCTGAGTATTTTCGAGTCAATGTGAGGAAGAACTCTGTTCTGAGAAGGCTCAGAATCCTAACTCTGCAGGTTCCCATGTGTGCTGTTTTGTATTTTCAAATTGAAGTATCTGTAGAAGTTTGCATGGGAAGTACTCATTTTGCTGTCATTTTTGTGACTTTGAAAACACATAAAGAAAAGTAATGCAGAAGAGAATACAGATTGGGGACTGGTTCTCCTGTAAACCTCTGCATGGTATTACTGTACTGTTGTGTTGAACCTCTGAATACTTTGAAGCCTGTCCCTTGAAAACTGAGATAATCAGTGGTATGCAGTACTCTGGAAGATTTTGTAGTTTGTCATTTATCTGAATATAGGATCGGTCTCTTAATTCACTTCCAAAAGAGCTAAAAGCCTACCTTTGCTGTTCAAACTCAATTTTAGAAAAATTGGGAACCATTAGTAGAACATCTGCATTGTGTATTTGCACTTAGCAACAGCAAGCCACATGATGTGAAAAACACCAGGAAAACTGGGTTCTCCATGTTGAGAGCTGTGGATACTAGAAAAGCAGAGAAGCTTTTGAAGTTGAGTTCAGTTGCTTGATTTGTTAGAATCTGATTAGTTTATCAACCAGATTGTCATTCGTCCGAGCTTTTTATCTCTCTTTGCTTCTGCAGTAGCCATAATCTTTATTTTTAACTGATTTTGAAATGATTACTTAACTAAGCTTCAGTAGAAAGATGCTATTTTGGTGGTAGTGGGACTGGTAACAAATACTGGTGTTAACCTTAGCACTTACGTGTAGATCTTAGGGTGCATTACGAAGAGTGATTTAAGTCTGTAAACAGGCCGTATTTTACAAATGTGAGAACTGGCACTGCAGTACCATGTTATTGTTTTCTTGTAAACAACGGAGAGAGATATTTTTTTTTCCCTTCCATCCTCTCCCACTACATTCCTTCCCAGTGAGAAGACTGTTCCGTTTTGGGGTTGACCTTCAGATGTGCAATAAAACTGTTTGCTAATTGCAGCCTGTGGAAAAAATCTCAGAAAAAGAAACGGTGTCTCTGATATTAAGCTATCAGTAGAGTCATGGGTGGCCTTCTTGTCATCCTAAAACTTTTGGTAGATTCTGATTCTTTTCTAATCTCTGAAGGTTAAAACCAAAATTAATAAGTTACTTTTACAAATACTAATTAAAAAAAAAAAAAAAAAAAGAGTGCTGAACAAAACCAGAAGAGCTGTTGAAAAAACCCCTGAATGTGTGTTTAGAGAAAAGGTCATTCATCTACAGAGCAGCATCTTGGTGAACGCTTTTTTTTCTCTTATGCTATGAAGACTATTATTTTTCCTTTTCACATATATATGGCTAAGATTTATAACTCTTAACTCAAGAATCTTTTACTTGTTCTAAGCACATTTTCACTGTCTGCTGATTCAATGGGAAAGATGTGTTGTGAAACCTTTCCCTATGTGATTGCCGAAGGAGGGTGAGAGTCGGTTATTTTATGGAAGAAAGAAATGATAATCCAAGAACTTGCTACAAATCTCACTGTCTCTGATGCTGCTTTTAAAATAAACTTTCATTAGATTAAGAATCAGACAGTTTGAGCTGCTCAGGAAAATTCTGCCTGAATTATTTTTTCCGATGGAGAACGTAGTTTCTGAAAACCTGAAATTTTTCGCTGAGTGCTGTGCCTTCATTGCTTAAATGCTAAACCTTATTCAAGTTCTATACTGACTTAGTATATACTACATGTCGTAACTTTTTGTTTTTAAATACTATTTTCTCACCATATTCAAAATGAAAACAAGCAATGAGGATTGTGTTTGATAGATGCCTTGCATATTTCTGTGCACAGTGAAATGTTTACCACAAAGCAATGCAATTTGGAAAGGCAGCGCAGAGATAGTGTTTTCTACATGATGCATGGATCATTTCCTTCTAAAGCAAAGAATTCATTGATCAACACCTGCATATTATGTTCCATGTAGGCTAGAGGGACTTAAAGTACTATAATCATGGTCAGAAATGTGAAAGAATTGATTCAAACAAGGTAAAAAGCTAAAACAAACCTAATAAGCAGAGGTAGGACAAGCAGGGTGATGGATGGATGAATGAATAGGCAGGGAAGGCTTTAGCACAACATTAAAATACAATATGAAGTAATGTCTCCGTGGGGCAAAATTGTGTGATTTTTTTTTTTTTTTTTTTTTGACTGTGTAGAGCTAGATCATAGAAAAATCTACAAGTAAACAACAGCAAGTAAATATGTCTAGTGAATAGCTGTGAGATAGATGATTTTTCATTTTAGCCTTTTTATTTTTACCAGACAGTGTCAGTCTTCAGTATCTTAAAACCTGAATTTTGATATTGCTATTATGCTATTTAATAGTATGCCAATATTGTGATAGAAAATAAATTCTCCAAATGAATATTTAAAAATGAACACTAGAGTGCACATTTCAGTTCTGTTCTGTTTGAATACAGAAGGTAATTAAATAAAGATCAATACTTTTGCATTATGCAGACCTGCAAAACACTTGTGTATCAGTGGTAAATACATAGCGCAGATGGTGTTTGTCATCCAGAAAATCGTAGTTCTCCATTTTCTATGATCTCTTCATATAGTTTAATTTGTGGAAGAGCTGTAATTCTTGTCACTACCATACAAGAAGAACTTGTGTAATAAGGCTGCAGGATGTGTTGGTAAGAGGTATTGTAAGCTATAGAATGTGGAATGCTGTAGTGTGCTCAGCACAAAGGAGCAAGCGCAGGGGTCAATACAGGGGGTACTGGTCTTTTCACTTGAGGTAACCTGAGCCTGATTTACTTACAATAAACTTGTTAGAAAAACCCTCAAAGTACCTGTTACAAAAGATGAGCAGAAGCTTGTATGCGGCTACAACTTGCTGCTTCATATGACCCAAAGAAGTGTAGATAGTAAGTGGTTTTTTCTCCTTTTATAATTCCTATTAATACAGGTTTTGAAACTTTGCATTGACCAATTAGTCTGTAGCAGTGGAAAACTCTACTGTAGATACTGTAGCCTTTTAGAAAGCACATTTCTTGAAAAATTATCATGAGCTTCCAGCTCGTTGATTATTTTTCTTACAAATATAAGTTGGACCAAGAATGTAGTGGCTGTCTAAGCCATTGGTAAGATGAATGTGCTGCTTGCTTCTATTTTTGATCTGAAATGAATGCTTACCAATCTGTTGTTAACTTTTAAGTTGATGTTCAGACTCACTGATAAGCCATTACACTACTGTCTTTGGAGATTTATGAGTAACTTGCATATGCAAAGAAATACTTTTGCATGCTTATAGAATTAGAGCTTTACTAGATTTACTCTTTGCTAATTATAATCCTTGTCATTTTATTAACATATCAGAAGATAATCCTAGCTTGTTTTCTGAAGGTACTTCTTTTGTGTCATTACATTAAACAAAAAAAAAAAAAAATCTTAGAAGCTTGTGTTAGTACTATGACTTGTCAGATCTTCCAGAACCCTTCATAAATGCAAGAAAGCCAAGCCTTGTACTCACTGTATCAAACCACTTGAATATTTTTAGTCCTGCACCTTTATTTATAATTTATGAATACTTTTGAAAGATAGTCCCATAGACATGGCATACTGTACTGCTTGCATGAACAGTGAATTCTGCTTTAGGGAAGAATGGTACTAATTTGGTTGTGATGATATTAAAAATATCCAGCACAGTAGGATAAAGAGCATGTATTGATTATATAACTGCATTCTTTGCTGTAAGTGACTATCAATACAGAGTAAGGAATGAAACTGTAGCGCTAAGTAAAAATTAGGTGGGTTTTTGGGCTATAAAATTCTAATAATGCAAAGGCTGTCAAATAATGTGTGTCCCATCATCTAAAATTAAGACTGGCTGTAAATGCTTAAAATGGAAGCTTGAATAGACAACTGTCAAAACTATTGTAAACCATCATGACTTGTCTGCTATGAAAATTGGAGGGAAGGGGGTGGGAGAAAAGGAAGTTTTCCAGTGTTTATGTGTGGCATGTAAGAACTACAGATAGACTTTTTTCTTTAATTGTGTCAAGTTAGTGGCTATTATTGGAATAAAAATAGCAAACTGCTGAAAACAAAGTATTTCTTAAGTTTCTTCATGTGCTCAAAAATAATGTGGGTTTTTTTTTTTTTGGTTTGTTTGTTTTTTTAAGTAGAATTTTTTTTGATGTATGTATAATGGGGAGAATCACAAATTTCACCTCCTGCTATGTCATATTGATGGTACGAAAAAAAAGTCTTTGGTCCTCAGTATTTATTCATCAAGTTATGCAGCAATCTTTGATCTTTTTTTCAGTCTTTCTTTTGAATGATATTTTTAAAAAAACAGGGAGCTCAATGGATTTTTATACTTTGTCTAATCTAGCAGGCTGGTTGCAGTGACATTTAAAAAAATCACTAAGTATGTTATAAATTAGTGACCTGAAAAAAATGACACTAAGAAATGTCATGAAGCATCAGGAAAAATATAAATATTTAAGGTGACTACCTTAAACTTAACGAAGGGTTTAAGCTTAACCTATGGGGAAATCAGTAACTTCACACTTAAATATCATTTTGTTGTTTATTCAATAAAAAAGTGAAAGATGGAGATGACAGGGTTTGTACTTATGAATAACCACATCTGGTTAAATTTTAAATACACTTTTTTGCTCTATGCTTTTTTTTTTTTTTTTTTTTTAATATTTGGGTGTTTTTTTGGTAGCATTGTACAAGCTATAATCATTAAATATTTAATAAAAATTATGTATGAAAAATAGTGATACATTTAAGAAAATGTGGAAAAGTTAATTAGAAAGCGGAGAGACTCTGATGCTGTTTATACAGTTTCCCATATGGCAGTGTTGTCTGTCTGCTTATACACCCTGCAGATGTAAAATGGTGCATTGTCTTGAAGGATCTCGCAGCTACTGGTTAAAAATAAATTTGTAGATCACCTGCTTTTCCTTCCAGTTTTTCCTGCAGAAAGAGAACTAATTAAGAGAAAGGTAGAGTTCTACAATTTTTTTTTTTTTTTTTTAAAGTATCTATTTGCTGAAATTTAAGGTTGGTTCTATTGAATTAGACCCAATGCCCATCTGGAAATACCTCATGTAAGGCACCTGAGCATGTGATATGATACTCTACTTTCCCATATACTACTTTCCCAAATACTTTCTTGACCTGCACCAGTTGATGTCCCAGGCACTTCCTGAGCCAGATGTGAAATCTTTGTAGTTAACAGTAGTTATATCCCTCCTTGCATCTGTGGAAACTTGTGGCATCTGCACCACCTGATGGCATGGAGTTCCACAACTGAGCTTCAACTTACAGATTTGCCACTTTTTGTTTGTTTTGAGTAGTATTTATTCAAAGATATTTTTATATAAAATGTTGGCTTCATTTGCACTGTCCTTCTCAGTCTTCCTTTCACTGCTCCCAGTATTCTCATGTTGTCATTTAGCTTTTTGAATGCCTTAAAGGCTTAAAGGTATTCCAATTTCATCTGTCTTATTTCTTAGACACCTAGTGTTCATGCAGACGCGTGTGTACAACTGTTTTTCTGAACCTTTTTGAGTATTGTTTTATTTGTTCTGTTTTCCTGTTTTGACTCTTGTCAACCTCTGCTCTAGCTTTCAATAAAAAGAGGTGTTGGGTTTTTTGTTGTTTTGGTTTGGTTCCCCTTCCCTCCTCCCTCCCCCCAAATCGTGTTTGCAGTTTGTTGGCTTTAGTCTTCTTTTCATTTGAAAAACTGGCATCCGACCTTGATTTCAAGAGGCTGCAGATCCTCTATATGTTAAATTAGTTCTGTTCTTCCTGAATAGACACTTTCTGTTCCTGAAGCAGCACTGGTTTCCAAAGATCCTTCCTTCTTACTCCTTTATCTGTGACACATATTACATTTTGAGGACATCATTTAGCCTTGATCAGATGATCTTGCTCTTTGGTCAAATTTACATACTAATTTTTTAAATTGTGACTTGTAATACTGTGTAGTTCTGCCAGGGAATTAATTTAGAGTATTTTTCTTTCTGAATCTGGTTACAAATACGCTTTATATTTTGCAGTGAAGGCTACAAAAATCCGTATGTTTGCAGAGAGCTTAAAAACTTCTGCTGGTAACAGTAGAAGAATGTTATTTAAAATGTTTTCTTTGTGATACATATTCTGCTGGTAGTTAGAGGTTTTTATGCTGAGCCGTTGCATAAGCCTTCTGGAGTTTGTAACACATGACTGTGCAACCTACTGGCAAGCAGCAGAACCAGGGAAAAAATTAGGTTGTGCTGAAGTATTTGTGGTGAAAGCATGTTGTTTGAAAATACTTGTTGTGTTCTTAATAAAAGATGGACTTTGCAATCACAGGCAATTTTACGGATCTTAATAGCATCTGAAGAAATCTAACAGATGCTGAGTTCTTACAGGGTATTTATCTATTGGTTTTGTATTCTCACATTCTAAAAATTGCTATTACTGTATGCATAAGTAGCACATTGCAGCCTTAGTTATAGTAAATGATAATAGTTACAATGTGTAATCTACTGGAGAAATTAAAAAAGCAGAAATAGAAAATTAGTGATGTTATTAGAACTTCCATGAACAGACTTTGGAAGCTATGTGTCTTTGAGAAGTCTGTTTCTCAATATTGTATGCTACCTCATTGTCAGAAAATGATCATATTTGGATGATTATCTGTTTACGATGTGTATAAAATTTTTCATATAAAACTTTTGCAGAACATACATTCATAGCATTGGAAGAATATTATGAATTTTTATATATGTAAGTCTCCTTTTGTTGGAGAAAAAAAGGAAAAACCATTAGGTGTCCTATAAAAGGAAATCTTCAGTATTCATCCAAAGAGATTTTTATATAAAATAAGCATTAATTTTAGATAGACAATTAATATATGTATATAAAATATATCTATTATATATATATATAAAAATCGTACTGTGTGGAAACACTGTGTAAGGAGAAAGAAATTTTTTCATTCTGATGATGTTCCAAATCGCCCAGTCTGTGGTTCTTGCTCTTTGTGTGCTGTTTTTAAAATCTCCTAGTTAGAGCAGGCCATGGCATGCATGCGTGCATGGATGGATGGATGGATGGATGGATGGATGGATGGGAGTTCTTCCTCATGCTTTTTCTTCTAGTTTGAGAAAGATTCACTCATACCTAATTAATCCGAAAAGACTGGTAAGCTTTCATTTTCTCTTTGTGCTCATAAGTTAGCTCAAAATTCATGACTTAGTAGTTGCCCACCTTTTCTTATATCTATAGATTTCTCTCTTCTCTTGGACCTTCTACATGAAGTGTTGCACTATAAAAAGAGAAAGAATATGCTGCTTATCTTCCTCCAATTCCTCAAGGGAGTTGGTCAGTCTCATAGGAACTATTGATGTTGGATAAGATTTCAAGCTTCATTCATGCCTAAACTCTGCAATTCATTGTTTTTTCCTGCAGAAAAGCGTTAGACTGGAGGATCTGGTTCTTTTTTTTCACCTTAAAATAACATCTACTTCCTCCTGCGTTATTGCAACCCATGAAGAAGACTGGTGGAACAGGCAGGTAGCTTGTTTTGATATTAGTGATGAATTGAGGATCAATATAGAGAAAAAGGGATCTCTTGCAAGTTAAACATGCAAAGTTGCTTAAAATCTATTCTAAAGATGGACTTCCTTTGGAGAGGATCTTATCAATTTAGTGGCTCGGGAAGAACTTTGACCAGTGTGGTAGAGGGTGCTTTTTGAGATATTTTAGGTCTCATTATTAATTTCCCAAATGTAGCTAAGTTGTAGTTTTCTGTTGTGGTTTATTTGGTTCAGTTGCATAATGCTGTCTTAAATTTACTGCATTTTGTTTAGCTGACTAAACACATTTGAAGACAGAGGATTGAATTCCCAAAATAAAATCAATGAGAGGTGAATAAAGGCTGGAAAACCCCAAATAAATTTATCAAAATCATTAGTGCTTATTTAGGAGAATTTAAATTCTGATTGAAAAAATTGGTTTTGAATCTTGTATTTGCCTTTGCAGTGCTTCTTTTCAGTCACGGTAGTCTTAGAAGGGTCCCGTTACATTAATCCCTCCCTCTAATTTGAAAAATTTCCGAATAGAGAATATTTCTCCTCTGTCTCCAGTAATGTTTTATGTCTTCTGTTTTTAATGAATTAGAGAGCTAAGATGAACAAAATGATTCCACTGATATGTAAGTTTTCCTACTGAAAATTTTCTTAAAAATTTTCAACTCTTAGACTCATAATTTCACAGGTTGGAAGATCTTATTAAATTACAGGTAGGCTTTGTTTGATTCTACTATTCAGTGAATATTTGTATGAAGAGATAATTATGCTACTGAGACAAAGAAATGTGTTCTGTTTAAATTGATTGAGCTTTAAAATAAATTCAAGTGGTAGGAAAGCATGGTGGTTTAGATCTGCTATTCGTTCATAATAAAGTTACGTTTTACACAATAAACAATATTAAATGTTACTGTTACTGAAGACGATGTGTGAGGTTTACTTAAATGCATTACTTTTAGCTGCTCTGTATTTGAAGGCCAAGTGATATATGTAGGTAACAAAAACTATTCACAGTATTTTCTTATGTTGGAAGGAACTGTAGTCACTGCAAGATGTGATTAGTATTCATGGCATAAAAGGAAGTTATTTTCAGGGTAAAGGAATTTGTGAAAAGATAATTGGTTAGACCAACATTCTCATTAACCTAATTTGCATTAAATATGCTACTGTGAATTGTAGTTATTGCTTTTCCGTTTGAAAGGCATGCTTTGTTAGCTTACTTAAAGAGCCTAGTTAAACTCCGTTTAAGTAATACTCTTTAATTCAGCAATACAATATCAAATTGAGGACCTGTTATTACCAACTTTTTGAGTGTGGAGATTCATAAACCAGTTCTTGATCCCAGTGGGTTTTCCTGATGAAGTAGGTTTGTTTAGCTGCTTTACATCTGGTCATTCTCAGATACTGAGAGCATTTGACTAATTCTTCAGTTAAATTTTACTCCTTTGTAAGAACAGAGGAAACTTTATTTCCCCTGTGACACAGCATGAGAAAGAATCGAGGAAGTCTTGGGGCTATCAGAAGAAAATACTTATGCCTTTGTTCTGATAGTATGAAGACTTTGAGGATCACTTGGTTTAATTGTTTTTCAATAAAACTTCTTTATATATGTAACTAAATTGAGCCTTTAAAATGAGCTGTTAAAATATAAATTAATTAGCACATTTTCTTACCGATTTTAAAATCACGAGACTGAAGAATGAATTTCTTTAATTTTCAGCATTAGTTATTACTTATTAGCAGTATTCTAGATATTCTAAAACAGAGGGATTTATTTCTTGCTGTGCTGTGTGCAATGAAGAGGGAGGCACTTTTGTCAGCGGTGAGTCAACTGTGAGTGCTCAAGTTAAGTCTTTGCATCTTTAGATAGATACATAAAGACAGGATCTTATTTTTCTGTACTGCTGAGCATACCTAGCCATCATGGAACCTGGTGTTTGTGAATTATATGAACTAAATATTTGTAAAATTAGGTGTCTTCTTAGATATCTAATTGTTAATTTCAGTGATTAACTTTAATTATTTGCGCTTGTACTGTTTGATACTGGTTATTTTTAAAATAGTAATATCTGGAGGTATTGAATGTAAACCAAAGCCTTGCTGACCAGGCAGGGTTGTATGTCAACCCATTAATGCTGACCAATGTTGGATAAACCTAATGAAGACAGGGAGATGCAAATTCAAGCTGGACATGGTAATGGTCATAAAAATCTATATAAATACTCAACGGAGAAATTTTGCTGGAATGGTTTTGAAGATGACGATGATGGACATGCCAGGTACACAGTGTGTTTAGTATGCAAGTACACTGCATACCTGATGAGCATACATGAAATGCAATGAATTAGAAAAGCACTTTAGATATAGAAAAAGTCATGGACAATAACTTTACATGCCAGATGGGAGATAGTTAGGTCTCCCTTCTTTTATTGTTTGGCAAAGAAATATGGGAATTTCTGTGCCTTTTTGCTGCTTATACATTCTGTTTGCAAAACGGAAGCTGGCTGATGGTTGCACTATTGAGTAACATTGCTGAAAGGCTGAATTCCAGTTAAGTTTTGGGACAGGCAAACAATGCAAAAAAAGCCAATTTTGGGGACAGCACATTACATGTTCAGATTTCGTATGCAGGATTAAGGGCATGATTCAGAAATTGCTGAAGGTATGAATGGCAATTCGATGTTGAGAGCCAAATGGAATTTAGATGTTCAGTTGTTGCTAATGCCATTGAAAACTTCCTCTAGCACATTCATTCTCTGTTAAAGCTTGCGAAAAAATGAGCTGTTGTTTCTCAACTAACTGCTGGGCTAAATCCTACTGACTCAGAGGTGAGCTGCAATTCTCGGGATAAAATTTCATCTCCTTCAAGCAATAATTCAACAGGAGGTTTTGTTTGTTGTTTTTTTTTGTTTTATTTTGTTATTCCAGTAGAACTCCTGAAACACCTGTTTGTTCTTAAACTGCACAGTCTTGAGAAGGCATATGTCCCATGCTCTGCATCAGCACAATCTTTGCTTTCTGTTACTCTCAACCTTTAGCCATTATCTCACAACCCTGATTTTTCATGTTTCCTCTGTCACAGACCTTACTATTTTTTTTCTGAGTTCCTGGAATTTTTGTCTGTTTTTTATTCAGTGAATGAATTTATAGGACTGTCTTTTGCAACCTGTCATGGTACTGCAATAGAAATACTGCATCTAAAACAAAATAATAACCCAAGCTCCTCTATAGTAAAAGGAAGTTCCTGCTGTCTTGGAGGAATGTGGTAAGAGGTTAGAAGATCCTATAACTAAGATTATGTATGTATCTTAATTAGCCCTATTTAAGGTTTCTTTTAATTCAGTCTCTTGTGCATATGAGCTGGATTTCAGGGTTCAGTGCCTTTTTTTGATGACATGCCCAAGTAGGGACTAGTTCAAAGAAGAGAGAGTCTGGAGAATTTAGCTATCAGACAACAAGAAGTCTTTACTTGGTTTGTACAAACTGATTTTTAGGACATTTATTATCCATTTTAAAAGAGATTTGCATGTTGATAAGTGAAAGTCAGTCTACAGCACTTTCAAAGCTGTTCTTAAAAAATGCACTTTGTGAATACTGTACATATTCCTAGTATGTTGCCAGATTGGACTTTTCAATTAAAATCTTGACATGGCATGTAGCATCTCCTCATTCAATTTTGAATTTGTTGCACCTTTCAGTACTGTTTTGCAAATAAGAGATGAAAAGATCTTTCTATAGAACTTTGGCTTGAAGCTTAATATTGTGAATGCATGCAGCATTAAAATTATGTGCCAGTTTGTTGAAGACAAAACATTGATTGAATTTACTTCTGTAAGGTTGGGAACTTTGGAGAGACCTTGTTATTTAAAAAAAAATAAATGTGTGTTTTATTTATTTTCTGTAGGAGATTTCCTTTCACAGTTCCGATTTGCTGATGAGAAAGAATGGGATAGAGAAAGCATGTGCCATAAGCAGGTAACAGAGTTATCATTCAAATGAGTTTGTATGGATAGTCGCCTGGCACAGAATACCTAGGCAGTTGTACTTTCAGCAACAAATTGTTTAATACGGTAATAGTAATAGCACTCTTTATTCTGTATATTTTTATTAATTTGTCTCTGATGCTGGAGATGCTTGGGCTGGAGATGCTCTGATGCTTGGGCCTTGTCCTTTTTTTATTAATTTATTTATTTCCTATTGAAGACTAATCAAAGCAGCAGGCAAGGTTTTTAAGTAACGTTGGAGGAAAAGAAGCAAATCCATACAGTGAAGGGAGAATAAGGAACTCACTTTGCTTTACTGATGTATCAAGTCAGCCTGTCTTTTTCAGTGGTATTAAAGAGAAAATAGTTTAGAAAAATGACTATAACAAAACCTCTATGAATATATTCATATTTGACTATGAAGCTTCTTCTAGTTCTTTCAAATTAACAGTTCATATCTTCTGGTTGAAACCTAATCTCCAAAATGACTATGGGTCCAACTAGATTTTAGATTATTTGTATGCGGATTCTTTATGCTGGAATAGAAAGGGACAAAGCAATAGGAGTCAGCTGTTTTGTATATCAGGATACTGGGAAGTGTCTTAATTTCTTTGGCTGCCAATGAGCACAAGCAACATGGTTTGATTGTTTAGAAAATAGTAGCAACTCATTCAAGAATGGCGATTCCCCCTGTGTAGCAAGCTTTACAGATTAAAAGATATTTCAGCTGGAAAAGCGTCCTATGTCATTGTCAACTTGCAGAAATATTTCCTGCTTTGCATTTTGAAGGCATTGCCTAAGGAGCATTCCATATATACCTTGTTTCCAAACCTTTAAGTGATTATTTTCATTGTAGGTGTTTATATGGTAATTTAGCCAAACTGCTGGTACATGTGTCATTTAAAACTATGATTAAAGTCATTATTAGTTCATTTTTATTTTAATACAGCCATACTATGTGTTGAATTATGTTTCAGTTATCTGCACTTTCTGTTGACTGCCAGTCTTTGGCCCAGGCCCTTCAGGAATTACCTTTACATCTGAGGTTGAATGTAGCTGCTGAACTTGTGCAGGTAATTCTGCGAACTTTCACAAGAAAATGCAAATATTTTAAGTGAAACAATCCATGCAAGAATGATTACTTTAAACTTGGTCTTCAAATGAAAGTACAATGTGTTGTATAAGTAAGTACATTGATTGAGACTGGGATGTCAAATGGCAGGTAATGCAGGCTACCCTTCTACCAGTACTTATGCTTTGTGTAAACAAAATGTGCAGCACCTTAGATTTGAAGCCAGGTATTGGAGTGTTTGACATGGCATGTTTGCACTGGTTTTATATTTGCTTCTTTTGTTAGCAGCTGTTAAAAGCTTGCACCAAAACTTTGAAAGTGCTTTCATATTCTTTACTTTTAATTATTTGTTATTTACACTTCTACACAGCTAATATCAACATACATGTTTATTCCATCAATCAAACTTACATCTGTGTTAGAGTAGATAGAACAGTCAATCAAACAGGTGAAGAAAATGTCATTTATGCTCTGGTGGGAAAAAAGAGCAACAATATTAGGAGAAAAAGTTTCTTCAGGCAGGGGGGAAAAAAATAAGAGAACCAATGAGACTTCAATATTAAAACAAAATTCCTATTAAATAAAAAAAAATAAAAATCCATCTGCTCAAGCAAGGTGACCCTTACAGAGTTTTACTTCTGTTTGGAGTTGCATGAAATGCTTCTGTGACACAACAGTGCTTTGCTTTTTCTTAAGGGAGCTCAAAGAAATCTGCAGATGTGATGTCTAAGGGAGTCTGCAAATAAATGCTACTTTCAAATACAATTTTCTTCTTAAGAGTTTTAGTCATTGTTTTTGGCTTTTGTCAGGCTTATAAAGTGTGTGTTATGACATTTAATTTTTGTCTTGGCATTCTGACCGGTTATGTGGTCATCAGATTCAGCGCAGTGTTATTAATGCCACGACATCCTGATAAAAGCAGGATCTGTGTTCCACAGTTAAATAATGAGTGGCCACTTCTTGTTTCACTATGTGATAATGTTTTGTAATTTGGTTTCATTTTTCAAAATACACAGCTATATAGTGTAACTTTTGCTAAATGATTTTCAGCAATCTGTAGTATGGTTTGCTTTCAAGACTGAAATTTTGGAAGGAAGGCCTCACATGGGATAATGTTTCTAGCCAAAATCTGAATATCGATGGGATTTCATTAGAGAAGAATTAAAAGAAAAGTAACTCTCCAGGAAGTAAGTATTTGTGACACAATAGAACTTGCTAATTTAGCATACAATCTCATATTCCGATATAAGTGATAAAAAGAGTTTGTAGTTGCTTTTGTAAAAGTATCATCAGGGTAACTTTTTACTTCTGAATTCAATTCTGCTGAAATTCATTGTACCTTCTTAATGGGTCAAGTGTAGGAAGCATGAATTACAATTCAAAATAGACAGAATAGTAAAAAGGGAGTTAATCATCAGGAAGACTCAAGTCCTTTCATGTGCTCTTAGGCATCAACACCTGAAGAGCTCCCACAGATGAAATCTAAAATTATCAAAGATGGCAAAAAGAGAGAGCTTCTGTTCCGCCAGGCTCCAGCTGAAACAGCGTTGGTGTCCCATGCCACTGGCAATTCTGATGCTACATCAGAGTCTGGAAGTAAAAATGGTCCTAGGACAAGTGCAGCAGAACCATTTCAGAGAGGTCATCCACTATCAAAGCAAGAGACTGACCATTTGGATGAAGAACTAGATCTTCTCTTGAATCTAGATGCCCCCATTAGTAAAGAAAACATACCTCTGTCAGAAGCATTATCCTACAACATATCAACTGAGAAAGATTTGAAAATGGATTGTAAGGAAAATGGTAAGATATCTTTTCTCCTCAGCATGCCCTTATTTAATTTCCATTGCTCTCTGTTCTGGTGACGTTTTGAATTTGTGATTGGCCACTCAACACTTCTGCTGTCGTCATCTCTGTCATACTGCACTTATCTGGGGCTATGTTCTGACACATTTGTTTCTTTTGAATTTTATCTATCTCGCCACTAAACTAAAGTTCCTTCTGCAGAACAGCATTGGTCTTATGAATCAGCAAAATTTTAAAATTAAAAAAGTACGGCTAGAGAATTTTAGTGAGAGGATGGTAAAGTGTTTATGTAACATTACCAGCCCTTAGTTCATTGTGCTGATAGCATACAAAAGAATTGACAGCTATTTCTGATGGCTTGTTATGAATGCTTTTTCCAAACTGTACTAGCATTGATTTTACAAAATTAAGCTTAGTATGGAAGCAAAACATATACAAAAATTAGTATTTCAAAAAAATCGGCAATCCCTTTCTTTTGTTTGCATTGCTGGAAGCTACACTGCAGTTTGTTTTGATGGAGGTGGCTTACTACTCGCCCCTAGTCCACTATGCTGTAAAAGAATCTTTAGCATCTTTGATCTTTTGTGTATGATATTCTTGCTATCATCTTAAAATTAACTCCAAGCTGGCTGAACATGTAGGATGTCCCCACAAGCAATACAGCAAGCCATGTTACTGAAGACAATCTTGAAGTGCTCTTTCATTTCAGTGGTAGGCCATGCTTTCCACTCCAAAGCATAGCTTAAATCCTTTAGAAAACAATGCCATCAGAATATGGAATCATACTATAATACGTGCGGTAAAAATTGTGCAGGGCAATCTGCTGTTCTGGCCTCTTGCTCTTCTCCTACATTAAAGTAACCTCTGCAGTGATGGGATTGCCAACAAATCGCAGTAGGGAGAGTACTTACTGTCTGCTGCAAACCTGACCCTGTCCACTTTGAAGCAGATGGAGGCCACATCGCTCTGGTTGAGCTTATTAAGCTGCCTTATCTTTTGTATTGTTGCTACTGTTTTTGGACTCGTTATTCTTCAAGAAAGAGAGATTTTGTTTAAATAGAGTCAGTTGTGCATTAAAAAGCAAAATGATCTGGGATGAAGAGCTAGTATGGAATTCCCTCCAGATTTTCAAGTCTGTTCTTTTTCACTTTTCTAGACCCTTTAAAACTAGATATGCCTGAAGAGAAGAGTACAGCATCACAGCAACAGCAAAGTACATCTAAAACTGTTACTGAGGAAGAGCTTGAAGAGTGGCTGGACAGCATCATTTCCTGAAGCTCAGATTTTCTTCTGTGAATAACTGAATATAGCAAACATTAAGTAGAAAGTTGAATCTTGCTTGACGTCCTTTATGTTTCACTTTTTTTTTCAGTATGCCAAAGACCCAGCTTGCTTTGCTGGTACCTAAAATTCTGTGGAACCAAAATTTAGACGTGATTGAAAATTGTCTAAGACTAATATTCATAGAAGGGTCTAAAATTTGTGGTGAAATTAGGATTTTCTTTGCTAAAGATACAGGCTACAGTACACCCAAGAGAACAGTTATTTCAGCTTGTACTTGCTCTATGTAGTCGTTAAAAATAAAACCATGAATGATGAATGAATACATGTGGTTTTAGTCACCATCCTCACATTGTAGGGAAATGAGAAAGACAATAGCAAACGTAGTATTTGGTTCATAATACTTTATTGCAGTGGGCACTTTTTATTAGAAGGGGGAAAAAAAAAAGCATAATCCTAGCAGCTTCTACTTGCAGGTGACCATTGATCATTGTTTTATTTTGGCCTAAGATTTAAATCATATTCATTGTGATACAGTCTATGTCTTTTAACAGCAGCATCTAATAAGCTGTCATTGAAGGTAGTGTATAAACAAACTTTAAGTGCAATTTCATACAGAAAGACAGAAAAGCAATACAGTTAATGGATCTGTTCACCTAGAACACTAACATAAATAAAAAGCTTGCATAGCTATGTCTACAGAGGTTTTAAGGCACTTAATGTTTCAAGGTTGACAAAGTGTTTGAAAATGTTTTCTTTTTAACCGCTTAAAGCTTTTCAAGCTGTATCTTAAAATACATTCACTAGCAAATACTGGGAGGGGGATAAATGGACAGCAGTTAGTTAAAGTATTTTTTTCTGAGGCATAGCCTCTGGTGTTCAAGTTCTTAAATGTCAAATATGCAATTAAGACACCGTTTAGCCCTTTCAACTGCACTGCCAAAGCATTAGGTTAATGAAGTGGTCAAAAAATTGCTATAATTTCACACCATGTTTGAACTGGATGGCTTAATCAGGCATAGCTTTCTCTCTTCCAATGAAAATTCCAACAAAAGACCTGTTTCATACGTGGTAGGTACAAAAAGCCTACGAACTAGTGTCACATTTTATGTATGTCTTGAATTTTAAAGACATTTAAAGTAAATATAAGATGTGAAATTACACCATGAAAAGAAAAGAAGTGTGGGGGTTTTTTTTGTATCCTGGATCTTAGCAGTTAATGATGAATAAATAATTTGTTTTGTGGTATTAGCCAAGTTGATCCTCGTACTGTTTCCGGAAGCAGTCCCCTGCTGGGAAAAAATCCCAACATCTTTCTTGGTACATCTTCCACACAAATGACTCCTGAAAAGGATAGAGAGTATTTGTTTTAATAGACTTGCTGCAGTTAGTGCTCTTTGACAGTAACAAGGTACTATGCCTGTGGCCATGGAGTAGAACTGTGAAAATATTAAAACTCAAAGGTTGTATATCAATCAAGAATGTTTGTAAAGGTAGTGTTCTGCACTTCTCTTGATTCAGTACTACTGAAATTTAAGCCCTATTAGAAAAACTGTGTAAGTGTAAATTAATCAGTCCGAGTTATATCAGAGCAAACCTGTACACAATCTGTATAGATAAAAGGTGGTTTAGTTTGCTTGGAAAACATTGAAGTGTATGGTTCATTTGTAGTGTTTGCATACCAGCTTCTCATTTGAGATAAATAAGAAAATAAATAGGATTTAATTATCTCTTATTTACACTTAGGGCCTAACGACACTAAACACACATGCACACATCCATGTACCTATCTATATATACACACATAGATGGATTTAGACTATAAATAAATACAGTAACTTAACTACTTAATCTTTTGGGGTAAACATTACAACTGGTCTATTTCAGGGTTTCATTTCAGAGGTAAGATGACAGTAAGGTAACTAGTAGAGTTCTGACCCAGTTCAGTGCTGGGTAGGAGAGCACAGGGCTGCAGCCTTCCCCTCTCCCCTCCTTTTTTTTTTTTTTTTTAACCCTTCCTTTTGTTTCACTTGCAGAAACCAATCAGGGAGGATGGCATCATCCCCACTCCCTCGTGGTACATCAGTTCCACCTGGTGGTACTGAGCTACAAGGCTGCTACAAGCTACAGAGTAATTTCTTTTCTACTCACCTGGCCAGTATGCTCAGTTTCATCCTTGTTAATGAGGTACATTAAAAAGAATCTGAAAGAAGCACATGAAGAAAGCAGGTATTAATGCAGAAAACTTAACATCTCTGCCTCTCCTAGCCTGGGCTATGTGAAGGAGATTATGCCAGTCAGAAAAGTAATGATATTGCTTATGCTAAAGGAGAAAATTCTGTCCTCCAGTACATCTCCTGCAAGAGTGCTAAAGATGTAAAATCTGTAGAATTGGAAAATGTGGTTTAGCATTCTCTTCATTTTAGTGCTAGGAGCAATACCTGAATTAGGCATACACCAACTCCTATACACTTATGTTCCACCATCTCACTTTGGAAGAAGCTGGCTGCTATGCAAGAAGTTTAGAAGTGTGGCAAATCCTCATCTGCACCAAGATTCCAAACACTGATGCCATACAGCTCATAAGCTGAGCCTGGCTGGCTATCTCAGATCCCTGCGCTCACTCAAATGTAAAGAGCTTCAATTAATCAGGAAGGCTGCAGAGTACTAACAATGGTCTGTTTCTATGTAACAAAACTCATGGCTGGCCGCTTTTGATGCCATGCCTTTGGAATTAGCTAAACTTGGTATGTGCTTTCATTGTAATGAAAGGAATGTACACTGACTTTAACATTTGTATAATTAAAGGGCAACCTGGTTAAAAAGATCGTCCACTATATATAATATTAAGGAAATGGCCATTTCTAATTTACTGTGAATTGCAGGTTCCCATATACCAATTAAGCATTACAATATAGTAAGAAAAGCTTGGAGGTTGTTGACTGGTAAAACTATGGATGTTAATGGAAATTTGCCTCACAAAAGTAATGTGCATTGATTTTGCAGTGTCAGCTGCTATGCAAGGAGTAATGCAGCCTCCATGCCAGAAGGCTCAGGTAGGTTTTATTATTAATTTTTTAATTTAAAAAGTAAGTTCAGATGCAGCTTTCCAAAGCCAGACTTTTATAAGATACCACCCGTTCAGCTACTTTAGCTCTGCTGGCACAATGCTCATGTAATTATTGTTGTTGTATGAGTAACTAATGCCACAAGTTAACTTTTTAAATATCCTCTTTGATCTGCTCTGCATTTACTAATGAAAGTTGAAGATCACTGTGTCTAAACAGATACAACTCTTGATTGCTTTGCGGTTTCAGAAAGCTGCACTATCGCTAAAGAACTATAGGATCAGACTTATACATTGGTTTGTAGCTTTTCGTTCAGGAATCTCCTCAAAATGCTTTGGTTTGGGTTTTCTTTTTGTCACATGGAAGCTATTTTCAGTGGTCTCATCAATGTTACCAAGCCCCCAGAAGTCACAGTCAAAACTTCCAAACTCAACCAACTTACTTACTAAACTGTTGTTCCCTATCATTCCACGTACCTGGGTTTCCTTCCAGAGGAATAAGGAGTTGATGTGCCTTCAGGCCTCATTCCACTAAGGCAGCTCTTGTGTAAGATGAGCATGTTAAAGGTAACCATAGGTATGGAGTAGAGGAGGGGAGACGAGAAAGGAGTGGAGATACTCCCTGGTTCTACAGAATTCTGTCTTAGGATTGTCAGCACTGTGTGCATCTAAATTACCCTGGAGCTGAAAGGTCTCTTTATCATAATTCCAGTAGTAAAATATACTTACAGATAGTTTGCCAAGTTGTGTTCTTGCAAAGTATGTGTTTCAAAGCCATGTGGGGTTGTGTCAAAATAGTCGTTGCCGATTCCACAAATAAAACATTTGGTCTGGAAATAAAAGTTGTGGTTACAAATCGGTTTTATCTCAAAGACACTATTTTAACTGGCAACAATCTAAATGAGAAAGAGTAACAAAAAATGTCCTCATACCTCCATGTCTTCTCTCACTTGTTCTTGCTGGTCTCTTAATTCACCAAAAGCATCAATGATCAGACCTATTTCAAATAGAAAAGTAGCAACACTTCAGCACTTAGCAATTTTCATATTTCAAGTAACGTCTCCCAGATATCCTCCATTGTCTTTGGAGTTTAGCATACTTATGTCTAGGTTGAAAAATTCAAGGTACAATTATCAATTTCCAGACATCTAACATTTGTATACACCACGCTCCTAGCAGTAAGAATTTCTCTTACATAGAAGTACAATGTTCAGAGTGGAAAGGCTTTTCTGTTCTTACATTTTAGTCAGTTTAAGCTTCCATAATCTTTTTTGTTCCCATGAAAGAATTTAATTTTCATTCTCCTTCTCTTGGAACTCTTGTATCTCAGCTTTTGTTCCACAAAGACAACTCTGTTCCCACATGGCCCCCCAGCCAGTTTGTGATGCTGCATCACATTTGAAGTATTATTCTGCCACTTCCAACACACTAAGAATAGAGTTGGATCATTTTGGAACTGTGACATTCCTAATTTTTTTCTCAGTTTTTTTCTTTGCCACCAGATTGCCATAAACTGGTGTTTTTTCTGAACAGCTTTAGGTCAGCTTATACAATGAGTGTTGAATACCAACAGTCATTGAATGGAGGTCTTGTTCTCTGTAAACCACAGCTTCAAACCAATTAAAACTGCAAATCGTCCTCTAAAGAAAGGAGGAAATGGGTATGTGGCCATGGTGACTTTCTTTATGTCCTTTCCCTTTTTCAAGGGGAAAGTAAGTCTCCATTCTCCAGCCAGCTGTGGCGGTTTCAAGCAAAAGGTGTGAAGAGTGTGTACAGCAAGGCTCTCTCCAAGTTTAAATGGTTATTACCAATGGAAGAACAGTAATCCTGCACAAGCTGCATCACTTGTGGATAGCTGTCACAGTGTTCATAAACACCGTAACCCCATTATGTTTCTTGTGCTTTGTCTTTTTGTAGAACTTGGGACAATGCATTATTTATGGATTAAGTATAAAATTATTACTTTCAGAATTAATGATTTTATCAGCTCAGAAATAACTCCTTATAGCAGTATACTGATAAATTTACCTCAAACACAAATATGGTTTAAATAAATACATTGCAGAACTTACTTAAGTAAACTGAATTCCAATAGTCTCTACTAAGGTAAGTGACAGTACCTTGAATAATGGCCAATAGGATGACAATGACAAAGAAGAAAAATGTGATGTCAAAGACAATTCGATACATTTCATAAGGGTCTCCAGCGGGATCCTCGATTTCATCTCCAATGCCACCACCAGCCCTTACACCCACATACATGTGGAACAGGTAACACTAAAAAAAAAGGAAAATTACAGATATATTTACTGTGAATGATTTTGTTTATGTGTTTTCTTACTGAAAAATGATCCTGCTCTGCTGATTCTTTTCACAAGTTATGGTAACAAAGAACACATAATATCACTTCTCATGTATCAGTCAGCTATAGAATCTTGTGAACCACTTTCAGTCACAGTGTGGGTTAAAACCAACAGAAATCTCTAAGCCCAGCCAGTGTTCTGAAGTCACATTAGGCATCAATGCTGGTGTTAAATAATCAGCATAAAACCTCACAAATCTGGTCTTTCTTAGGCAAGCACTAAACAAACAGAAGTATACATCCATTTTTATAATGCAACTTTAGTGTTGACGTAAGATGCTGTTACTAGTTTAATCATATTTAAAAACATAACTTGGGATTTATTTACCTCACTTGGTAGAGTGGTTTAAAATGTAATATAGATGTCATAAAGTTTCATTATTCCAATTACTCCTACATTTATTTTATGACCAGATGATTGTATCCAGCTTGCAGAGGGCTCAGTTAAATAATACTGCTTGGGCAGTTTTCATAATTTCTGTCATTTGCACATCTGACTTACTTAGGCATTGAGTGCTTGAAGGAAAGCCCAAGAATAGAGAAGATCATTTTGTGAAGTCTGTGACACACCTCTGTTCTGAGGATTTTTATTCTATTTTTGGCTTATAACACAGGGCAGAGAGTGACTATTCCATGGAAGAAATGAGCTGGCCACAAACTCAGAATATTACATTTTTAATACCTAATTTGTTCCGTTTTCTGTTGACAGTAAGAAAATCAAAACCTTTTCAAACTGTAATATGTACCTGTAGAGTATCTCTTAATATAACATAAATAACATTGTGGCAACAGGTGAAAGCCAGAAGGGAAATTAGTGGCATTATATTATCACTGGTAATTAATAAGTTTTAATTTCTCGCTTCTCTACTCACCCTTGACTTCTTACTTCTTCACTAAATTACTAATTACAAGTGGTTTGGAGCAGACTTTTATAACTAGTGCTAATAACATCATATACTTTATATAACCTAAATAAGAATAGGAAGAGTTTGCACACTTGCAAACATTGAGAACAAATTGGGTTTATTTGTGGTGTGCAACACAGCTGCTTTTTGCAGAGCTGACCAGTTTGTCATGAAGTTTCTTCCTTGTACTTGAAGGGTTTGCCATCTTCACATGTAGAAGGTGTTGCAGCAAATCACAGACCACAGTAGTTAGGACAAAAATCCAGAATATTTTCCTATACTGGTGAGTGTCACCTATCTACTGCTGAGTTTAGACCACTGGCGAATGCAGAGGGAATTTCAAGACCATTCACATTTTCAAAATGACAAATATAGCAAGAAGAACAGACCCACGGATTTAACAACAGAGACACCCCTTCTTGCTTATCATTTTATTTTAAGTGAAAATTCGAAAATTCAGGATGAAATTTGAAGCATGCCAGTGATATTTTAGTTACCGTCATCATGTCATCACATTTCATGTCTGGTTCATCTTCATCTTCACTTTTGTTGTAGAATTTGCGGAAGAAGTTGAATGCCACAACAGTATAAAGATACACTACTACAGCGAGGAGTCCTACAGTAAGCACAAGCTGTGTATGGAGATATGACAAAGTTAGTTACAATTTCATCCTGTCAGAAGAGATATGCTAGCTCAGTTATTGCCTTAAGTATTGAAAATGTATCATACTGTACCTTTCTCTATAAGGAAACTAAAGACAGGAGTTAGTTACGATAGCTTTGAGGTCTCCTATTGCTTGGAAGCGTTACTTTACCCTGCTCTCACATGAAAATCAAAGGGATTTTGTATCAAGAAATGGAAGTTGTTTCCATCTTTCTGAGCTATATGCATACAAACCAGGTATCACTGAAGCAACGTTTCCACTATTTACTTTAAAAGTTAAATTCTAGTAACTTGAAAAACTGGATATACAGTGAAAATCAAATTATTAAAAAAATAAACCCCTTTAGTTAATTTGATAAATAATTTTCACTGGGACTTACATTATGACTTATCATACTCTATTTTCTGTTTCAAAGCTGGTTAGCTAAGCCATCAATAAAGTAGATAGATAACCAAAGAGTAAGTAATTTAATTTTAAGCAAATAAAATCCTTAGATGAAAAAGTTTAGCAGTTAATAAGACTAGATTATTGTTGAAGTTAGATGATGCAGCATTAGAAGACGCAGCTCTGGAGAGGAGTTAATGAAGGCTACATCTTTTAAAAATGCAACAATTAATATTACTCCTTTAAAAGAAATGTAAGAGTATTGAACAACTAAGTTTATCTCTTTCTGATAAACAGCAGATCTGTCAGTATGCTCCCATTTCAGTTGAAAAATCTGCAGCTTTCAGTGTTCATATCTACTAGCAAGAAAAACAACAGGATTAGAAAAACTAATCTTAGCTTGTTCAGAATATATACTAAAAGCTGTGGTCTTGAGTTGAGATAGTTTTGTCAATTATGCCAGGTTTTGAGTGTTACTTTTAGAAAAATGCATAAAGAAAATATATAAATCACTACATTAAAAATAATATCACTTTGGCCATCCTGGAGGAAAAAGAAGGGGATAAAACCAGTGATTTCATTTGTGCGTAAGAACATTCTCATATGCACTATTTTAGAAACTCCTTTCCTGATAAGGGAAGAAATGTTCATTGGTCCATTTCTCCTGAAAGAAAAGCTGATTTTTGCATGATAAAGTGACATATAAAAATGCCCCCACCTGCAAGCACATTCTTACTAGCTAAGTATCAAAATCTCAGCACCCAGATCATTATGACTGCTGTAACTAAGGAGAGATTGTGAATTCTTATCAGTTATCACTAATCGGTTCATCATTGAGCATAGGGAAGGAGCTGGGGAGATACTAATTCAGGCTCTTGTGTTTTTCTAAAATGATGCATTTCTCTATTGTGCACAAAACTTCTTTAGCTATCAGCACTTTGTGGGCATAGATTATTATAATTTCATAGGATTTAACATGTATTAGGTGTGCTACACAAGACATAATGGGATTTATTCCTTAATCCAATCATGAGCAAAATGGATTAAATTTCAGTATTTCCTAGGTACCACAAGATTTTTTTCCAGTACTGTTACCAAACACATTCATTTTCAAAGTTTTGCACATAGCACCAACCTGTTTGCCATTGTGAGTGACTGAAGACAAAATAGTTCGCAATGTCTTGAAACCCATGGCAATATCCAGCAGATGAGCAGCAAAGAAGAAGTTGTTGTAGTGCCCAAGGATAGACATAGTCGTGTACCAAGCTAAGTATAAAAACGACTGCAGAGAAAGTAAAAAGCAGTAGAATGTTAGCAGGTGCTAATGTGCGTTACTGGATGCAGAACATCGCTTTCTTTTAGTTATTCAAGTTATGAATGAAAGCAATATTATCATGATCTGATTTGAATCACAGTCTGAATGTAATACCTCTACTTTACATGTTCAAAAAGACTGTCTTACTCTGTCTCTTATCATCTCCACTGTTCATTTAATGGGTGTTTATTGCTTAGTTATGCTAATGAGACCTCTGTCTTTTCATATTTAAATGCAGTCTTCAGCATACATGTTATTAACATCAAAATCCCCTACCTTAAAACTGTTTTGGTTGGGGAGCTTGTTACAGAGAACTTTAATTTTTAATACTGATTCTGGAGGAGAGAAAATGCATTGTATTACTCATGAGACACTTTACTCTGTTTAAGTCTCAAGACCACATCAACCAGGACACCCAGAAAACCTAAGGCACATAATACAGCTTATTCTTTTAACAAGCAGTGAACCTGAAGTGACTTTGATGTGAAAGCTCTTACTGAAGCACAATGGCCCAGTGTGCTTTTAGTGCACAATGAATTTATACATCTTTGCTTGATTCACCTTGGCATTCTTGTTTGTTTGGAAATGTTCAAGAAGATGCAAAAAGAGGGTTCACCTAAAATAGGGATTTTAGATAAGTGTGGTCCTTTCAAAGGAGAAGTTATGAAAGAAAAGAATTAACCAGCCATGGCAAATAGTTGATTCAAGAATAAAAATCCTGTAGATGGTGCTTGATTTTAGAAGAGACACCTTTGGTTGCTAGATAGATTTCTACAAAATTAAATGAATGTACAATTAACTTCCAGAATGCTAACACTGTGTTAATGGTGCGGAGGTGCTTAATACCCATTTGAATCAAAAAGAAAATTCTAACATAAATTAAAGCAATTTGCTACAACACAAGACAGAAACCACTATTTTAAAATGGCTCTGTAATGCAGTATTATTTGTATATGTTTGTTTAAAATAAAAGCAGATGGTGGAAGACGATCATGTTTAGAGTAAATCAAAGCATACTCACATTATCAGTGAAAACGACTCCGAGCTTCCAAATGTGGTACTTTGTATCAATGGAGCTTAACCTAGGAAATAAGAAGTTTTTGATATGCATCGATGTCAAAATTAAGTATTGAATTCTGTAAGGATAAACAACAAACTGGGCTTGGCACTTCACATTTGTTTGCTGAAGGTGCTGATATACATTAGCTGTTTATTTTTTGAGTGATGTAAGTGCTTCATTTTTCAGAGAGTATTCATTAACTCAGAGCACCCATACGCAGTTTCTAAACCACTGAAACTGGTGGAACAATTTCAGTAGGAGTGATACTGCCGTATTGCGCTTACAAAAATTAAAATGTGTGTTAAAAGTAGTGAAATGTGGAACCTGATTTGTTTGAATTTAAGAGGTAAGTGTTCTGTCTAGTGTAAAATGTTGCCAGAATCACCAAGAGAAAAGGTAATGCCTTCTGCACAATTCTATATATTTTATTAGCCATTAGATGGCATGCAAATGGAAATCTTTATTCTTGTGTGCCTTAAGTATCGAGGAAACCAAACTCTTGCAGAAGCCTAATTTATTTGGGACTTTGATACTTTCAAACTCTGATCTTCACTCATGAACTTATTGAGGAAAACATTTCTGGGGTTTTTTTATAGATATCTGGCATATAGATATTTTTTAATCAATACTTTTCCTGTCCTTTGGTTTGTAAACTAACTCTGTTGTAACACCAAAGGAACTTTTAAACGCTGCACTGATTATTGTTTAAAATAAAAGAGTGGCCAACTATATCAGTCAGCAGCATCTTAATGATTTTTTTCTAACTTCTATAGTAGTAAGTATACACATGTTTTAGAACAAACAAACAAAAAGCTTTTTTATTTTACTTCCACACTAGGAAGATTTCTCCATTTGAATTTTCCATGCCAAGGAAAACATCACTACAGTTTCAATGTAAAATCTGGTTTAACCTTTGACAGTGAAGTTGAGCCAACACACAATGTGTCTGTGAAGTTCAGAAATCATACCATGACACAAGAGACGCCTCTTCTGGTTCGCTCTCTTCCACTGGACTAAAATCAAGGGCACTTTTGTCCAAACCCAGAAGTTCTGCAATGCGCTCTGCTCCATATAAGTCTCCATACTTGTTAATAACCTAAAAATGGAATAAGAGAAGCTTTTGCTTAGGGAAAGTCCTCAGTGACATTCACCCTGCTTTAAGCCAGCAGTTGTCAGAAATTAAATAAATAAATAAAAGTCTTTCACAATTAACTACTAGAACAGTCAGAACTGCAGGGAAGCCAGGCAGGGGAGCATACAAAAGAAAAATAGAAGCATTAAAGGCTATTATCTGAAAGTTTATGTATAATCTGCCATCATTTAAGCTGGCATGTTTTTCTTTTTTTAGGGGGATGAGGAGGCTTTGTATCCTAAAGATGACAATGACTGTAAATTAGACCTGTGTGGCTGATTGACAGCACAAAGTTATTTTGAATGCCTGAGTCTAGGAAGGAAACCACAGCCTTCTGTCTTCCTCCTACCACCTACGCTGCAGCTGCCTGTTCACTGAGACATTTGCCACCACAACAATGACTTCCATAAAACAAATTTCAGTTCTCAATTATTTGTATATTTATGTGTACAGAAGTATATTACACATAGATATCTGAATTAACTGAACAGTAGACTAGTGCTATGACTAACATAATACAAATATAAAAAGCCTACCTTCCGTTTTACAAATTTGTCCCAGTAATTGTTAGGAAAGGACCTGCACAGGCAAAGATATTTCAAGTTATTTAACTTGTTAGAGGAAAAACAACCCCCCAGAAAAGAGAAAACACTCTGTCCCTGATCGCTGCAGATTCTGGTACAATTTCATTCACTCACACACTGTGCTTCAAATTACAAGAACAATTTCTTTCTATATGGACAACAGCTGTTACTAGTTATCATTTACTGCAATATCGTCCTTCCCCCCAACATCCCTTTTTCTTTTTCCCATCCACAAACACAATTGGCTACAAAAGAACAGTAGGCTAAATATTACCACCTAATGAGCCTAACAACTCCATAATAGCAGGGTAGTCAGTGTAATGTCATTCATCTCCTAAATAAACACGTCATTGCTTCTAGGAATACAATCAATATGGACAATGATTTTCAGAGGAAAATAAGTCTTGTAGTATAAACAATTTTTAAATTCCCTGGATTACATTTCAAATAGAGGCTGAACTCTTGGGAACCAGTAGGCAGTTTGCCAATGTGAAGTAAAATTTAAAAAAAAAGAAAAAAAAAATTTAAAAAGCCCCATTAAATTGCAAAGATCGTTTGGGTTAGTGGTAATCTCAGATGTATCATATTGTCGTTACTGGAGCTGACATCCCATAACAAGACAAGGTAAAGCTAACAGTAACAGCACTAGGAAATACATCAGCTTTGACCTGCAAGAACAAAGATAGTGTTCTCTCTCGTCAGTGACATTTCCCTGATCTTTAACGTGATCATAAAAACCATTTTGCTTAAACTGTCTTATGAACAGCAATGCCCAGGAATTCCTCATTCTGACAGTCTTACTGTATATTATTTCAGTTTTGAAGAATGCCAAGTAGCAGGAAACACTACAAAATTTAGAGTTTTTCTCTCCTTACTTCCTGGATGTAACACGGAGGTGTGCAAATATGCAGCAGGATAAAAAAGAAAAAAACCTGTTTAAGCTAAAGGACAGTATTTATTGGTAAAACAAAGCAAGCGTTAACATCAGAAGGTGAGATTCCAGAGCACTCTGCTGCTGGGCTGTCAGGCAAACTTCCCAACTAGTACGAAGTGCTTGATACTTATTTTTCTGAATTGCGGTTCTGAATGAAGTTACTCCAGATAAAGGCAAATGGTTCCAGTGACTTAGATGGTATATCCTGGTACGCTGATCTGTGTTATTTTATTTCCTTCCTTCATTTCTCAGACTTTTAAGCAAAACACGTCTGTAATGTAGCCAGCTTGCATCTATCTCTTTTACCAAAAACATCTAATGGTGCTGCATTTATCAGCGTACCTCTTTTGCCTTTTTAATTACTTCTTTTATTCAGTTCTGGAAAGCACACTTCAGTATATACACAGCACTGGGCACTGTCCAGCAGTTGTTATCCTGGTGGTACAAGACCTGCACTGAACCTCAAGTCAGTTCACATGAGAAGGAAGGATTAGTCTGATTAGCTGAGAACAAGCATGTCTTTTGGGATAAGCTGACAATATATCTCATTAATTTATGCTTGGTTTTGCTGAGAATAAACTTAATGGATGTCTAGATAGCTTGCCGTCAATAGTTAAAGAAACAAGTTGGAAATTAAGCAAAGCTCTCCAGTTACCCAGTTACTAGGGAAAGACCAGAATCTAAGCCTAGGTATACTAGCACCAAAACGCAATTCTGTTTGTTTTGAAAGAGTAAATAGCCTGTAGATAAGGCACTGTTTCAAGAGAAGACAGCTGACTTGCTGTAATTGTCTGTGTTGCTTCTACAGACTGCTGGAGCTTACTGATGTTTTTCATGCCTATACTTGGATCATTCACTCACAGAGCGGCTGAGTCTCCTAGAATCAGTGTATAACTACTACAGTATTTGCTAGTGCATACAACCTGACAGTAATTCCTGTCAGACCTACTCAAATTCTGGAATTGCTATTTTACACTAGTTATTTCTCTTTTCATATACAAATTTTGTTAGCAAGAAGTGGGAAAGAAAGGTAGGAGAATGCTGCTATACAATATGAATGTGAAATTGAGTCACTGAAAGGGAAGTTATCTTCTTAAAGTTTTCTCAATTAGTGACTAATGTGAAATGTCTTGAAGAGATCTTGTAAGGTAAGGTGTACAATCCTTGCAAACTCTAGAAAAATTAAAAGGAGGTGGAATATATATGCTAGGATGGTATTTGTTAAATAAACAGATAATGCAGGATTTCACATCAGAATCTACTGCTGTAGCATCCAAAATAAGGTAAAAAATGCCTTTCTTCTAGATGAACTAGGTGACAGTTGAACAGCAAAAGTTCTAGATCAGTGGCTTAACGAGCTTACGTGTAACAATTTAATTTTACATACGGAGTATTTATAACCAGGCGATCCCACTGTCCTTTAATATCATCTTCAGATGGCTGTTCAGTTATGTATAGTCCGTCAAATTCCAGCTTTCTAGCTACCTCCTTTTCTCTCTTGAATACAACCAGAGGGACCTATGAAAATGACAGTGGACATCGTTATCATGGCTTACATATTTTTAGAAACCATGATATCTACCTACAGTATTAAATACTCTTTATAATACCATATAAGACCAAACATCACACTAACACCTCCCACAAGCAGATCAATGCCTAGAGAGTCTCTGACCAGTGGCCACATTGGAAGTCAACCCTCTCCCCCCACTCGCTTTGCCTCCTCCCAGTGTATTCACTGGAGGATGCACAGAGTGGGTAGAGCAGAGAAAGCCTTCACACTGTGCAGGCACTGTTCAGCCATAACCAAAACGTGGGTGTGTTAGCAACACTCTTCTAACCACAAACCCAAAACACACGCTCTGGTATGAAGAAAGCTAATTCAGTCTCTGCCAGACTGAGTAAACAAACAAGGAAAGCAAACATTTGCATATTGAATAGTGAGAATTTGTAAAACAACTAGGTACAAACAGGTATTCCAGTATTAGCTCAAAAATCACTTCAGGACATCACCGATGTTCGTCAACAAATAATACATTAGCGTCCTGGGTTCAGCTATAGCAGTCATTTTTCTCCTTCTTAGTAGCTGGTGCAGTGCTGTGTTTTTAACTTTCAGCCTGGGAACAACGCTGATAACACCGATGTTTTTAGTTGTTGCTAAGTAATGTTTACTCTGACCAAGGACTTTCTCAGTCTCATGCTCTGCCAGGGAGGAGGGGAAGCCGGGAGGAAGCAGAGACAGGACACCTGACCCAAACTAGTCAAAGGTGTATTCCATACCATGGCACATCATGCCCAGTATATAAACCAGGGGGAGTTACCCAGAAGGCCCAGATCACTGCTCGGGTCAGGCTGGGTATCGGTCGGCAGGTGGTGAGCAATTGTATCCTCTCCCCTTGTTACTTCCCTTATCATTATTATTATTGGTGGTAGCAGCAGTAGTTTTATATGGTACTTTAGTTACTGGACTGCTCTTATCTCAACCCGTGGGAGTTACATTCTTTCGATTCTCCTCCCCATCCCTCCGGGAGCTGGGGGAGGAAGAAGGCGGGGGGGAGTGAGCAAGCGGCTGCGTGGTTCCGAGTTACCGGCTGGGCTCAAACCACAACAATTAGTAAAATATGATTCAGAACTTGCCTTTAAGCAATAGTATCCAATCACACAGACAAAGGAGATGACAGTATGTATAACTGCCAGTGCTCTGAGAGCAGGTGCCATGTAACCTGTACTTTCTTCTAAAACAAAAAACACCATGCCCTCATCCTCCTCCTCTTCATCAAAAGAGTTCCAGAGATTAGAGTCTTCGTCTACTTCATCAAGTGGCTCTTCTGTCACCTGAGAAAAATTCAAGCACATTGAAAACACAATAAACTTAAAAGCTTTTGCTTTACTGCAACGACAAATGATGTTTGCAGAGCCTGCTCATGGGAAGATGATAGAGCATTAGCTTTGAACAGTAATGTCCTTCCTTTTCGCAGCAGAAGTCTCACATCATCTAATGTCACTGAGAATCTAGAAAAAGCAAGTACAGGCACATGACAGTTTAAAAATCTCTCCTTTAACAGCGCCATAGCAAAACCAAAACCACCAATGAAAAAGTTATGAAAAAATGTTTTCTTCAAAGACCCAGATAATGACAGGGTTATCTAATATGACTGAATTTAGGGTTTGTTTTGTAATCTATATTGTTCCTGATTACTAGAGTCTAGAAAGTAACTAAGTTCTCATGTTACTGACCTGTTCATTGTCCATAATTTATTTCATGACTTAGCTGAGAGGACTTTTCTTGTGGACGTCTAATGTGTACGGGAAGGAAAAAAACCTGAGGCTTTTATGGATGGGAGTTCTCTCTAGTGAATTCTACTCCTTCTCATGGACAGAGGTTGTGAAGATTCAGTGATAAAATTAGTGAAGATGTTCTACTTTGTATCATTAGGTTATACACCAGAACCCGAAGCAACTCATGAGATTCAGGTAAAACCCTAAGATTAATTTTAAAGTATGGATATATAACCTTCTTCATTGGTGATAGAAAAAATACCCTGTAGCCTACCATGAAAAGGCCTCTCTTGCTTTACATTTCTTGTGCCTGCTCATACCCATCAATTAAAGTTTCAATCCCAGTATAGAAATTTCTTAATCACAACAGTCACTAACAACCATATTGGCAACGGCAACAAAGAAAATGGAGCAAATAAGTATGAAAGCTGAATTATAGTCCCACATGGAAATGGGAGAATGGGAAAAATGGCAAAAAAATATACATTTGATATTCACTACAGATTACTAAATTCATGAAAAAATAAATTGAAACAAGAATGTCCCCTGAGCCTGAAAGGCATGAAAAAAAAATATGTACAAATTAAGTACAACGAAAACATATGAGCTGATCTAGTTCAACTGGGACATTAATCTCATTCTGAAATGATCAGTCAAAACCAACTGAAGTTGGTAGGGTTCTTTAGAAAAAGCAGAAATACAACCACTGAGAATAATCAGATGAACTGAAGTCTCTCAGTATCTTTAAAACAAATGAGAGAAAAAAATGCAACAGTTTTGACATCTGAGTTATTTTAGTTGGATTTCAAATTTCCCATGACAAGATTAACAATTCAAACAGTAACAGATTCCTGTGAGTAAATGAAAAAATGCCTAGAAACACAAAAGGAACTATAACGGAGGAATAAAATACATCTTTTCATTTAGTCTGAACAAATAAAAACAGAGTAGGTTTAATATCACAAATTTTAGTTACAAAATTTAAAATATTAACTATTTCATATCTAAATGCTTTAGTTTGTGTTTGAAGGACTTTATTAAACAAGCCTCGAAACCATCATTAAATATTCCTCTGAAAGTAACATAAAACCCCATTTAAAGAACAATGTATAATCTTACCTTGTAAAATAGAAGAATAAAGTTGATGGCAAATGCAACAAATAGAGCAAGAAACCTTAAGTTATAAAAATTTCTTGCCAAGTAGTGCTGAAAGTAAAAAAAAAAAAAAAAAATTAAAAAAATTAGAGGCAGCCTCTAGCTAATACCAAGGTAAGAAAGTAAGGTTTCTAAAAAAGTAAATACATAATTGTGTTGCTTTCATACACCACTCATAACAAAGGAAGGGCATTTCTTGGTGGCCTATTCTCCCATTTCATGGTAAATGGGATTAAAAATAACATCTTGCAATTGCAACAGGGAAGACTGAAATATTAAGGAAAACTTTCTAGAAGGAAGTCTGGCATAGAAATGCTAAAATACTGGAATAAACTGCTTGAATGGATTAATAGAGTTCATAGTTCGATTTTTTTAAGAATAATGAAAAATCCTATAGAAAATAGAATTACAGATTCTAGAAGTTAGATTAGGGAAAATAGGGAGCTCCTAACAAGGAGCTCAAGAGGTTAATCTGTCCTGTTAGACCAAGATAGGGGAAATCACGCACACAAACACTTTATGTATATAACTCTCTGAAGTATTATAAAAATCACAAAAGACTGAATACAGTCATTTGAAAACTCACGCCAATGTTCCTTTTCTGATGACATTTCTCCCTTCAATATCAAACAAAAGTTCTATATTACATAAATAAAAATTCATTACTAAAATAATTTAAGAAAAACTTACAAGCATTTTTGTTTGATAAATTTCCAAAGCTTTGAAGAAGTTAGCCATTACAGCCTCTGGTTTCTCAATTTTTTGCCCGTGCCTTCGCTTCTTTTTCTTTATTTTTCCCTCTTCTAGCTGCTCAGATTGTACTTCCTTTGCTTTATCTTGTTTCTCACCATCTTCCATGCTAGAAGAAAGGCAATCGAAACAAAAATACCTAGCCAAACTTCTATATTGTAAATGCATTCCTTTAAAAGGAATCCCAATTCAGAAAGTTTGGCTTTGGAAGCTAGTTTTGACACTGGAAGAAAAATGATTCTAAGTAAAAGATTTGAGGTAGAGAGTAAACCAGAGTAAAAAAAGTGACCTTAGTTTCAAATGATATGCATGGGGAGAGGTGTTGAGGAAAGATCAAGAAGGTAAAAAGCCAAAAACCAGGCAGAAGTTACTGCATCAAGTGTGAAGTGGATAATGTTTGCCAAAACCAGTCATGTACATATATACTCAATACAAGTAATATAAAAAAAATTGAGAGTTCACATGTACTTTCTTGAGCCTGAGGCTCAAAAAGAGAAATACAGCTTTTGGGAGTTGGTACACAGGATCATAATTGAATCACAGTATCATAAAATGGATTAATTTAAATCAAGGCTATCACTGTTTTTACAGAGATGAACGGCTAACAAGAAGGTAGTTTACTTCAGAAGGTCACACCTTATGAAGTGTGTAGATTACAATCACTCCTCCTGCACCACTGAATTGCCTTTATGAAAATTAAGTATCAAGATTGTATATAGTAATAGGAGAATTTAGTTACTAAACTAAAAAAAAAAAAAAAAGAAAAGAAAAAGGGGAAAAAAAAAACCCAGCTGAATTTGCATATTCGTAAAAGAATGTTGAGGCATTGAGGTGGTTGAAAGTTTTAAGCCATGAGGATAAAGAAATGCAGTATGTGGTTCACTTTATCACGCTACTACTACAGCAGGACTCATATGATGGGTGTCTAAGAATGTATTTATCTTCTACCAAAAAGTCCCTCTTGCAGCCTCAGAATATAAGCCATTAAACTCAGATTTTTAAGCTGAAGGCAATTTGAATATGCTGCAAAATTACTTGAGAGCAGAATTAAGCATGGCAGACAAGTGAAGGCAACAGGGAATCAGGAAAACAAGTTCAATAAAATTACAGAGGTAGAAGGAGATCATGCTTATGAAAAATAAGAGGTGAAAAAGTCGAAAATAAGAAAAAAATGAGTGGCACAGGAGATTTTTGGCAAATTCCTAGATACTTAGAAACTGCTTCACTGAAGCTTCGCTGGATATGCTTCTAGTGTCTAAATCAGGAAACCGAAATCAATCAACAAAGAAAAAAGCCCAGCAGTGATATGAGTTAACAAAACTTTTAAAAGGTGTCATTTGAGCAATCTAAATATTAACCAATTTAATATTATATTGTAACACCGTCTAGGTGAAACAAGTTTCAGAAACTGCTTAGCTTGAAGTTATTATCTTCATACTGAGTAACACTCATCAACAGGTTCTTTGGATACATGGTACCAAAAAAACCATAGAAGAGTTGAAATGCACTTTTTAATTACTGGAAGTGCTCTAAACAGTGAAAATTGTATTTAACATCCCTGCAGGGATTGAAGAGAGAGACAAATGATATCAAAACAATTTTGTAGACATAAAATGCAAGAAGGGACTTGAAAACAGATAAACAGCAGTAATAATATTTATTTAAACTATTATTGCCTGAAAATTATAGTGGGTAGTAGGGGAAGTGTATATAGCAATAATGACAAGTTGCAGAGCTTTTTCCAAGACTGGTGCTCATTTTTAAAGGTAGGTAGGGGAATTTTTAAAAAGACAATAGCTGCAGATTTATATATGCAGAATTGTCAAAGGCCACAAAAATCAGATCGCTATTTTGTTGCCCATTGAGACAGTTTGCCACCTCTTAGGTACTGCTGGTTTTCAAAATACTGATGAGACAAAGTGTACATAAAGTGCTTCGAATACTGAGCATTGCTTGGATTCTTTCTGGACAAATTATCTAGCATTAGGAATTACCAAGGAATGAAACAGGAATTGTGTAACTTACTCAGCCTTCTCAGCTTCTGCTTTTCTTTCTGTTTCAGCTTTTGCAATTTCAGATATCTGCAAAAAGTATTTTAACTCTCAAAATGGATCCATTCAAATAAAATTTTGGTAACTTTAGTTACTGTTTTCTAAGATACAAATAAAATAATTACCACATTATATTTTTTTATACCACTCTGCACTTTTAAAGTACTTGATTTTCAAAAAATAGACAGCTCAGACTAGGCGTAAACAGTAAAAACTACGGAAATTCTTCTGATAGCCTTTTTCAGCATAGTATTACCAATATTGCAACTAGCCCAGTTGACTGAACAACTTAGAATCATAGAATCAACTAAGTTGGAAAAGACCTTTAAGAACGTAAAGTAATCATACGTGGTTATGAGACAGATCATGTGACCAGTTGAGGATGAAGGTAACTAACTACATCTAGATCATACCATAATACAATAGTCACTCACGAAGACTCACTGCAGTTACTGATTATGCAGAAAATGAGCATCAGTTTCCCTCATTCCAAATACAAAACGAGGAATAGTGTATCAGTGATAGCATCAAAAATCTGAAAAAGACCTGTGTAATTATCAGATACTACAAAACCCAATCATTTTGTCAAGATCAACTGATGCAATTGAAAACAGACAATTATTTAAACAACTTTTACTTACACAATATTTTCTTCAAACTATTTGTCTTAGGTAGGTTGATGGTTCATTAAACCTTTTACTTGCACACCTCAAAACCACCTAAGTGTGTGTTTACAACAGTCCCTTGAGATAAGGAAAAAACAATATACAATTTTACAGATGGTTAACTGCAGCAAAGAAGCCGGAGCCTGGATTTCAAACACGTTTAGGCTTAGTGTTGCAAGACCAAAGTAAACTCATTTTAAATGCAGTTTGAATACCTAAGCTTCACTGGAAATCAAAGAGATGCAGGCTCCAAAGTCCTAGATTCACAAAGGAATCTAAAGGTACAGTTATCTGTGCTTTTCCCCCCACTAATCACCTAGATGCCTGTCTCTCACACATAAGTAGAGAAAGAATTTACAAAAAAATCAATCTTGCTTCCCTTATATCACCTCTTATCTGAGAACCTCCTCTAGTACATGTGATGAAAATGTATGTAACTTCCACAAATTGTTTCCCCAAGATCTCAAGCTGATGGAGGGTAATTCAGAGATGATTTGATAATGCCTAGTTCTTCCAAGGGGCAGGAGAAGAATGAATAAATCCCTTTTTTAAAAGACTGTAACTTTTAAGTACACGCATAAAAATGAATTAATAAATAAATAATAAAAATAAATGAAAAAATATATATTTTGATCTAGGCAACAAATCTTGGAGAAAAGCATACAAATGAAGAGGACATAATGAAATAAGAAGTGTACAATGGAGGTTCATCTTGAAAATATCTGGAAAGCATACTGTAAAGAGGTGGATTAATGAAAGGAAAGATATATTTGAATAACAAGCAGAAACAGATCTAAAGTGTAGAGTGAAACATAATGCCTTCCAAATATGGCAAATGCGTTTTGGTTTTGACATTTAGTTCAATCCATTTTCAAACAGAATGATAGGTTATATTTAGCTCAGCTGAGTGGAACAAAATATACTGTTCATAAAACAATATGAGGAAAGAATGATTACATGGTAAACATAGTAACAACGAATTCAGGAAGAAATATTTCAAATAATAGGAAAAAGTCACGAGTAAAGCATGTACAAGAAAGATGATAATGACAAGGCATTATGGAGAAAGTAAATTGGAAAAGTAATTGAAATATACTGTGGGAAAATGGGGTCTGCAAAATAAACAAGACTGTAAACCATTTAAAGCAAAATTCATGTCTAGGAAGCTGCTAGCAATTTTTGTTCTGAATGCAGTCCAAATGAACAATAACAATTTACTGCAGTGAAATCTAAACACACTGGGTATGTAAACACTGCTGTTTTGTTTTGGGATTTTTTGGTTTTTTAAAGAATACAGATTATAAAGTATGTTCTCACCAAGAACATTTTTTAATCAGTTAACTGACAAATAACTCAGTTACTAATAGAAAATTCAGTAATATATTTGTCTTATTATTTTCTGCAAAGAAAGACAAAATCTCTTTAACATACCTGTAGTCCTTTTTTCTTATGAACTGTGTTTTCCAAAGATGACTGGATATCAGTACCAAGGATTTCTGCAATATCTCCAAGCCCAGCATCATGACCATGTTTTGAGCCACCTTCTTTCTTTGTATGAATGCCAAAAATGTCTGATATGATGTCAGCTTCTCCCTTTTCACCCTTCACAAACTGCACAAGGTCAGCTCTGATGCCATGCTCGATGCCTTCAGCTTTTTCTGCTTCCATAACATCATCATGGATTCCAAACTGTGTTGGGTCAGGCATGTCCCCTAGTATTTTAGTCACTTTAATATTTTTTGCTCCCTCAACCAGGCCACCCCCAAATACGGTGCTCCAAAGAATCTGGAAAATTCCCCACACTACAGTAAAGAACAGTTGGAACATCCCTACAAATAGGAGCCAGAAAAAGGAGAAAAACAGTTTCACCATCTCTTTTACTGTCATCTTTCTAACTTTCCGGTATTGTTTCCTTAGGTTCTTCACAGTGATTGTTTTAAAAAAGTTGGCAACATTCTTCTTCACTGCAACACAGGCCATTGCAAAAGCTGAAGCAGATTCCAGGGACTTTTCTTCTTCCTCATCATCTCCAGTATCCACTACATAACAAGATTCTGCCTCTGCCTCTTCCTCAGGCCTCTCAGATGTATCTGTTTCAGAGATCTGGGATGCTAGCTGCATTTCAAAGATTGTGTCTTCACAGAAATTCACAAAGAGTTCCATTTTTTCTTGCTCTCCACCTTCATTTACAACATCAAATATAAACTGCCTTTTAGATTCCTTCACCTGTGGCTTCTCCCACTGCATTCTACTGGATTCACTGATTTCAAAGTAAACTCTTTCTATTTTCTTGGCTCCACCCATTATTTCAATGCGGCCAAGGTATGGTTCAAAGTAATTAAGAACACTTTCCGCAGGTTCAAGTAAGCTCTGAAGGCGTGAGTCATTAGGCATGTGCTCTGAAAGGTTTGTTAGCAATACTGCTACATTAAATCCAATGTCTTTAGCTGGTTCATGGAATCTTTCCACAAAATCAACATAGTTAAACATATCATTTTCATCAGCTTCTGCACAGGACAGCAGGAATTCAATCTCTGACTGTATGTATTGTTTTTGAGCCTCCATTGATTTTTGAAATTCCTTCTTTGAAATGATGCCTTTACCATCTGGGTCATGCTCTTTGAAAGCATCTGAGTTCGTCAGATCTTTTAACTTGAGGAACATGTCAAAGAACTTCAAAATCATTTCTACATTGCTAGATGATTCTACAAGTGTGTCAACCATTTGTTTTCCAATAGTTCCATTTACAACATTGCCTAAACAGCAAGTGAAAACACAAAGTTATTTGTCATTGCTAAATTTTAAATAAATTAATCTCATATTCATTCCGAGAACAGAACAAAAATGTTCTCGAACATTGTAATTTTTCTTTCAATATGCTTTTTTGTAGCAACCCTCTTTTTCAAGACAAAGTATATTCCACAATAATTATTAAATAAATGTGAAATAAGTTTTTTCTTGACATTACATAAAGGCAATTTAAAAACAGTTTAGAGGGATTAACATAGTTATCATTCTTTACATTATGAAGCTCAGATAATCATATTTGACCATAAAGAAAAACAGGTCCAACCTTCAAGCAGTGACAAGAGCATCACTACCATATCCTTTAGCAGATCTAACAGTTCTTTGAGCAATTCAATCTGAGCAGAGTCCTGTAAAAAAATCCAAAAGTATAAGGTTGTTTTTAATTTCTATTTATCTTGAAAACTAAATGCATTTGGAAAAAACAGTATGCAGGATGGTCATCTAAATGTAGTTCACGTTCCTCCAGATTTCATTGTCATTTTATTATGATTACTATCAGAGGTCTTATACAATATGAGGGTAATTTACTACAGCAGAGGTATTCAATACCATAAAGATAAGCTTTAATAAAGCATTAAGGAGTACAAAAGGGCAGGTAAGGAACAGCAAAAAAATCACAAAATTGATTATTCAACACATCTGGCAGTATTCATCCTTGCTTCACAGGGAATATTTAATGGCAAAATGCATTACCACTCAAACAGAACTACAACTGTTTAGTTTAACTACAGAACATGGTAAGTCTAACATGGATTTGTGGCTAAGATTAAAGACCTAAAACTGCTAAGTATCCTGAAAATTCAGACATACTTCTGTAGGGTGGGTAGAAATCTTACGAGTAAGTCAGAGGGTAGCAGAGCAATGAATAAGAGTGAGAAAATGACTCTGCACTGTTGCCTTCAGTTCCCACTGGCCTGAGTGTATGGGTACATTAAGCAGCAGTTGCAAAAGAACACAGAAGCCTGAAACTGTGAGGAGGGGTAGGACTCCACAATGCTCTGCACAGTGAAATGAACACTGCTTGTTGCCCTCTTGCTCTATGCCTGTGATGAATTAATGGGACAAGATGACTGTCACATTCCCTCCCTCTTTGAATTTTTCCCAGGTTTTCTCTTGCCTTACTTATCTATAGCATGGGAACCATGCTTTTAATGGTGCTTCTGCTCTGAGAGATCATCAGGTTTTGGTAACAGGGAGGAACAAATTGCCACCTTCATTATCAGAAAGGTATAAATGAGCTGGAAGTAGTGAGTTTGATACTAGAAAAAGTGAGTGCACCATGATGATTAATGCTGAAAGGAGTGATATGAAGATGCTAGTCCTGAGATTTAGTCTTGGACCTCTACATTACATTAGGCCCATGCACAACCAGTGAGTATCAGCACATTAACTGCTTTACAGCTTTCAACATTCACTTGGCTAACATATGAAAGACAGATTATTTGACTTCTGAAAATACCTGTGAAAGTTTCATCTGCATATTGGCAAAAACATGAAGAAAGCCAACAACTGCATCCCACAGCCTACTATGAGCCAGACTCTGTTGATTACCTATGCAAGGACCCTAAAAAATGTAAGAAACAAACACATTTTTCATTTATACAAAATAAATCAAAACAAATAAAACAAATTATTTCCTAAGATTTCTCCCTGAAAACATGAAAAAAAAGAAACTTCAGGTTTCCATGAAGCTACAAGAGAAAGCTTCCCAAGGTCTCTGCTATCTAGTGCATGAATACTCAATCATATCATATTAAATATGTAGCCATTTGCATGTTTTAGTATTAACTTTATGGTGGACCAGTGATACAATGTGACTTTATCAAATTTAAGAAAAATAAAGCCAAAATATTTACAGATTTGTGATAGGATATTATCAGGCCACAGAACTTCGTTGTTGGTACTGTGAGTAAAACATTTTGTTTACCTGGATATATTCTGTAAGGGAATTGAATATTTGTTTGGTGACAGCCAAAGCTTTAGAGAAGTTACGTTGTCCTGATTCATCAATAACATCCTTTCCTGAATAGTACCAATAGAAGTCGCTGATTGATTCCTAGAAAAAACAACGTTATATTGTCTGATTTTGGATTCTGTATGCAGTATGCCTGCATTTTTATCACCAAAAGTTGAATCAGCAGCAGATAAAATTCAGCATTTTGTATCAATCTATTTCTCATGAAAATAACTTTGTGGTTTTATCTAACTGCTCCCTGAAGAAGTAAAAATGAAGTAAATTAACAAACACCTGGTTTCACACAGAATTCTGAAAGCTCATCTATTTTAAAAGGAAAGAAGAGAGGAAATAAATTTAATCAGAATTCTTCATTTTAGATATTCCTGAAGAGAGGATTTTCACATTTGATTCCAGTAAAATGTGAATTTACAAAAATGAAGGAAAGGCAAATATGTTTTATTCCATTTTTCTCTGGTTTTGCCTCACCTGAAGACGCAAGAGATAGTCAACTGTACTAATGATAATATTCACTGTTGTGGTGTTGCCCATCTGAGTACGCAGGTAATTTTGAAAATCTGAAATAAGAAGTGATTTGTGATTGGTTAATATATATAGGAATTAACAAATACAAGCTTGTTTTCATATTTTCATGGAGACGTGCAGAATGCATTCTTTTTGAGTAGCTTGTTGGGTACAGATGCTTATCTGGTGGAAAGTGAACTATAGTAGATCACAATGTAAATACAACTGAAGAATTGTTACCCACATGACTTGCAAAAAGCTTTACTATTAATAATCGGCATAAAAACTGAAATTATGACTTAAAAATTCAAATTGAACTCCACAATTTGAGTTGTTGGCATACCAGATTCCCCTCAGAACACTAAATGAATTAGAAGGAAAAGGCCATTAGAATCTATTCAATTCTGTTCAACTCTGTTTAAGAACAGACTCATGATACATTTTTCCTAAAATTAATTCAGTTCACTTACCATTGTTATGCCCTTCACAGAGGAGTTGTAAAAATCTAAACAGATCTCGAGTAAATTCATGATGCTGCAACACTTTTTCACCTTTAAAATATGTAAGTACAATGATTATGTGACAACTGTCATGATTAAATAGGCAGAACACAATCTTACAGCAACCTTTACAACTGGAATTCTAGTAAAAGACAATATTATAAAAGCATAAAGCAATTCAAAAGAAATGGACTGATAATAATGAAAAGAAGAACAGACAGAAAAAGCAAAGCCAAAATATTTAGCACTCCAATGCATCCATGGTTAAAAAAATTAAAAAATAATTTAAAAAAGCACAACAGGATATATATCTAATAAATAAATTGTTAGTCATAACTAAAATCATGCCTTAAATATGAATGACACTTTTTTAATAAGCATCAAACTCTTTATCCAAGCTGAGCACACAACCTGCTGCAGACCATAAAGCTAAACCTAAATATATCTGGGAAGATGCAATGAAAGATTTCTCTCTGTATTTGCAACACAGTTTTGCAACAATAGTATCAAAAACTGTAAACCCAAACATACCACGCTCACGAACGATGACTGTGGATCAAAGAAAAATAACAAGAATAGAAGATAAGAATATTGGAAGTTACAATGTTTTTCTTAAAAATTATTGCTAAAGATATTGTAAATATAAAGCATATTCAGAACTCAAAGCCTAGAATTACTTATAGTAAGTTTATCAACAGAAAACTCAAGCCACAGTAAATAACAGTTCTAGTTAAAGAAGGAAGCACAAATAACGTTTGAAGCACTACTGGAATCGATTTCATGCTACTTACGAGTTCCTTCTTCAGTAACCATCCCCAGGCCTTCTGCCTTATTTTGTCTCTCAAACGCATTCAAGTCAAGAACACTGTCATTGAAAAAAACCAAAAAACCAAACAGGAACAAGTACTGTAGTACACAGTGGAAAATTATTTTCATCTAGGAAATCTCTGGAGGCCTTCAACAACTAGCTTTGACCCACTGTGACATGCATTGCCTCCTATTTTATTTAATATGAACATTAAATAAAAGAGCTTGTGATGAAAATAAGGGTCCAGTGTTGATTTCTGGAAAGAAATGAGTCTCAAGTCAGGTCTCACCACTTACCTAACCTCACTTCCAGTCATTCACGGTTTCATATAGAAATGAAAAGTGGAAAAGGAACCTGAAATATTACTCTCTATATTGATTTAAACCTGCCTGCCAAAAGGACATTTCTCTGTCACATTCTTTTCCACTAAGTTATCACTATTATTTCTATTCCATTGTTACTGCATATATTATGCATTATTATGTTATTCAGAAGACATATGGAATCTCTGATTCCATATTCAGAAGACAATCAAGAGATTCCTTATCTTCCAAGGTCAAAATACACTGATACCTGAATTTTCTACTGCTAACTTGGCATAGCTCAGCACATGGAATAACAAGGATGATTCTTCTCACCACTCACTGAGAATACTTTCATTCAGACAGTCCAAATACAATTCTATGATTATCCATTTTCTTTTTCAGTTACAAGCAATGCAGTCACATATTCTTCTATCTAGCAACATTATTAAAACTAAAAGCATTTTTAAAGCATCATTTTCATTCCCTTGTCAGTGTTCAAGTCATTTTATCAAAACCTTTTTTTAATGAAGTCCTGAACAATACACATACACAATTGGTAATATCACTGCAGGTCCTGTTTGAGCAAATCCTTGCTAAATTGTTCTAAGTAAATATAAAAATTAGAAGTCAGATGTTATTTAATTAGGTTGCAACTACTTGGTAATAATTTCTGCAGTGCAGGTCACTATTCCTTCCACATTTCTTCCTGTCTTCGTACAGCTCCTCCGATTCTAATTTCCAGTCTGCTCCTTCAGAACCCTTCTGTTGCTTTAAAAGACTAAGAAAAGGAGGCTGTCTACTGTAAGTGTAATCAGAAACACCAACAGTTTCCCAACTTCTTTACCTTAACTAACTTCAACTTCTGGATTATCAAGGGAATGGGCTACTGTAGTTTCACTGGTGACATGCCATCTCTAACAAACCTGACATATATTTGGAGAGGATTCAAGTGAAGAAACAGACATTATGTAACTCATCAGAGACGTGGAGAAACCGAAAGCTTGATAAAGCTCCACTGGCCTGTCTCTCCTTCAGTGATGGCTTTTCTCTGTCCTTAGAACCACCCAGGCAGAAAATTTGAGGGATCTGGGGCCAGTAAAGGAGCCATTATAGTTTACTTTTCTGCCTCTCCAAACTATGCCTTCAAAGGCGTATATAGTCTTTGCTTTATTTTCTCCTTCTGAAGAATACTCTAAAAGATTAACATACCATTCCTCTGATTCACAAAAATTTTCAACAAGAATTCTACAATCCGTGACTCCTGTAATTTAAATCTAACAAATCCACCTCCACTACTCAATAAGCCACCAACCTGAACAAAACTTAAACTGTAATAATATGATTTATGCTTTTACCTGCAGGACTGCATCAAGCCAGAGAGACTTTGAAAAAATCCAGCATCCTTCTTCTCCTTCAGGTAGTCTAGCATTTTCTAGAAGGCGTACATTTTGGGAGGTAAAAAAAAAAAATCTATATTAGAATTACGTGAATCAACAACTTTCTGAATTACCGTTTGAAATGCAAGTCACTGGCAAGCAATAATATCATTGTTATTGTATCAAAAATACCCTGATATTTCTTCATTGTTTAGCTTAAAATAAAATGCACTATAATAAAACCACTAAAATTCTCAAAATTACTTTCCTTTTTTCTACAAGCAAGATTCACAGTCATTAGCAAAGCATTACCTGTTGAACTACAGTATTCCCACCATTTAGAATAGCGATACCAAGTTTTAGTGTTTCAACAACCATGGGTCCTGTATGACCTGTTAAAAAAAGGGTACAGTCATTAGAAGTTGCAATTTTGAACTATTCAATCAGAAAAGCAGTCTGGAAATTTTACCTAGTATAGTTGTAATGGACATTTATTTTGCCTCATTGCCATATTCAAGTTGTATGTGATAAACAAATAGAATCATAGAATAGTTAGGGTTGGAAAGGACCTTAAGATCATCTAGTTCCAACACCCCTGCCATGGGCAGGGACACCTCACACTAAACCATGTCGGCCAAGGCTCTGTCCAACCTGGCCTTGAACACTGCCAGGGATGGAGCATTCACAACTTCCTTCCAGTGCTTCACCACCCTCATTGTAAAGAGCTTCTTCCTTATATCTAACCTGAACTTCTGTTTAAGTTTGAAGCCATTACCCCTTGTCCTACCACTACAGTCCCTAAGGAAGAGTCCCTCCCCAGCATCCTTATAGGCCCCCTTCAGATACTGGAAGACTGCTATGAGGTCTCCATGCAGCCTTCTCTTCTCCAGGCTGAAGAGCCCCAACTTTCTCAGCCTATCTTCATACCGGAGGTGCTCCAGCCCCCTTATCATCCTCGTGGCCCTCCTCTGGACTTGCTCCAACAGCTCCATGTCCTTCTTATGTTGAGGACATCAGAACTGTACACAATACTCCAAGTGAGGTCTCAAACGAGCAGAGGGGCAGGATCATCTCCTTTGACCTGCTGGTCACGCTCCTTTTGATGCTGCCCAGGATACGGTTGGTTTCTGGGCTGCAAGCGCACACTGAAGCTGGCTCATGTTAAGTTTCTCATCAACCAACACCCCCAAGTCCTTCTCTGCAGGGCTGCTCTGAATCTCTTCTCCGCCCAACCTGTAGCTGTGCCTGGGATTGCCCCGACCCAGGTGTAGGACCTTGCACTTGGCTTGGTTAAACTTCATGAGGTTGGCATCGGCCCACCTCTCAAGCATGTCAAGGTCCCTCTGGATGGCATCCCTTCCCTCCAGTGTATCAACCACACCACACAGCTTGGTGTCGTCGGCAAACTTGCTGAGGGCGCACTCAATCCCAGTGTCCATGTCGCCGACAAAGATGTTGAACAGGACCAGTCCGAACACCAATCCCTGAGGGACACCACTCGTTACTGTTTTCCAACTGGACATTGAGCCGTTGACCACAACTCTTTGCGTGCAGCCATCGAGCCAGTTCTTTATCGGCTGAGTGGTGCATCTATCAAACTGATGTCTCTCCAATTTAGAGACAAAGATGTTGTGCGGGACAGTGTCGAACGCTTTGCACAAGTCCAGGTAGATGATGTCAACTGCTCTGCCCCTGTCCATCAGTTCTGTGGCTCCATCATAGAAGGCCACCAAATTGGTCAGGCAGGATTTGCCCTTAGTGAAGCCATGTTGGCTGTCACCAACCACCTCATTGTTTTTCATGTTCCTTAGCATGCTTTCCAGGAGAATCTGCTCCAAGATTTTGCCAGGCACGGAGGCAAGGCTGACTGATCTTATATCATAGGTATAATGACATAATACATTCTATATATGCATAGCATTATACCTGTGATATGTAGATCATGTATACTTTTAATACTTCACAGAACATTACCTTTGCTTGCACTGATCATCTGAAGGACCATCTCAGCAGCTCCACGATCATGTAAGCGAGCTTGTTGATAGAGAGTTCTCTGTTTTTCCATTTCTTTCTCCTGGGTTTGGGAACAAAAATGAGAACAGAATACAGAGTGTAACTGGTTCAGAAAAAAATAGAATGATGAGAAATCTGAAGTTGAAGGCCATCTGCCTCCATAATCCATATGGATTGTTTGATTCCAAAACTTCAGAACACACCATATTTGTCTTATATGAATAACCTAGTAAATCAGCTCAATAACTCTGTTATTTTTGCATTTATTCTAGTAGAAATATTTAAGACACTTGCACATTAGGCAATGAGAAAGAAAGGTTATTTAAACTCTCACCTCAAATGTCTTTTCCTTTTCTTCTTCTTCCTCTTCTTCTTCTTCCTGACAGCTCTTTTTATGTTAGAAAGAGAAAGCACAAGATTTGTCTTATTATAAAATATAATGCCTATTTTTACTATAATATTTTTACTAAAATTACCAAAGAATTTTTTTCAAGCAACAATTAAAGGTGCTAAGAAGATTTTAAATCCCTGTAATTATAAATATTTGTTCTCATCCACATAAGAAACTGATATTCCCTAATGTGCGAGTACTTCACTGTATTCATCCAGCTACATATACACCCTGTAACTGCAGGCTATGTGTTCTTATTTCATATCTCTATTTATATCCATAATACTTTTCTTCACAGTCAAACTCTCCTCACAAGTGTCAGCTGTGATCAGTATGTTGCAAAACCTGTCAACTTATTTCAACAGACTAAGAATTTTAACTCCAACACGATTACCCAAAAAATAAAAATAACTAACATGTTAGGACTGCTCATGAGTTAATCCCACACAAAACAAAATGCCAAGTGATATCAACAGGATTGCACCTACTGGAATTTCATAGTATTATTTTAAGGTAGGAAATTTCTCATTATACATGTAACTGAACAGCATTCACTTCATTAAAAATATACGAATTACTAGTATCAACCAGTCCACTTAAGAAACAGAGGGAAGCATCTAAAATTAATAGGAAGTACCTGAAAGGAGTGAGGGATGGAGCTTGAAATGCTATATTTACCTTTGCCATCATGGCGGAATAGGCAATATATAAAGGATCATCTTCTAGCTTGCTATAAAGAATAAGCAAAACTATTTTATTATATAGTAATAAAAAGTCATACTCCTACTAACATTTAAATACCATGTTATTAAAGGGTATTTTATTAAAATAGATACACATGTCTACTTAAAAAGCAATTACACTTGAAAATCATGTTATGAATGCATTTTCTTATCTCAAACCAAGTCTATAACTTTTTAATTAAACAGTTTAGAGGCATATTTGGACATCATGGACTTTTGGACTTGTGTTGGATCAGTAAGGATCACTGGCTGTTGTAGGTCCAGAAAAGTATAATGGAGATGTAAGTTAGAATAATTATAACTGACAGATGGCAAGATTACGTTAGTCATACAAAAATATACTCCAGTATATGGAGTACTGAAGTACCCTACTCATAAAAAAATACATATTCCCATCAACAGTCTAAATTCAAATCAGAAACTGTCACTGAAAGAGATCCATGCTGATCATCAATGAAGCCTTTTCTGATATACTGAATAAAATGTAATGAATACCAACACCACCACCACACATCTATTACCAGCAGAGACCAGGGGAAGGTACTCCGAATAAACCAGCAGTTCCTGTAGACTTTGTATTTTTATAAGAATTCATGCTCAGTTGTTTCTGTATTGGGTATTTACCAAGCTTTTAAAATTTCAAGAACAGTCAATATTTATCTCAACAAAAAGGTTACATTGAATTTAATACATGAAAACTCTAATGAAACTGAGAGGCAAAAAAGTATTCACCATGCACAATAAGGAACTGAAGTTGTGTTAAATCACTTCTTTAATGTTACTAGAAGTTCAATTACTGTGTGCTTTTACTCAATGTGCTTTTCAAGACAGCTTTTTTACCTTCTCTCTGTGAGAGCACTGCGACTAAAATAGAGGATAATCTGATGAAGTGGATCAGGCTGCTTTTTCTCGGTCTCTTCCTCTTCCTCTTCCTCATTTTTTGGAGGTGCCTGTCTCAAGATTTACATCAGAACACACAAATTAAGCTTCATGAGTAAGAAAAAAATTGAGTAATTAAGCTTAGAAAGGATTTCAGTAATTTTATTCTCTCTAATTTGTATTAACTTCCAATATTCACCTTATTCAATAGCTTAGAGCATAACCTGCAACATTATGTGCCTGTATGTCTCTGGAGGAGTTAAGAATATCTGGTTGCTATTCATATTTGATGTTAACTTTAGAAGTTTCTCATTTGCAAGGTTTTGAGAATGAGACAGTGAAAATCACAGGGAAGCCTTATTCAGCAGAAATTATGTGTTTCCACTGGATCAGTCTTGAAAGAAAATCCCAGCTCAATTATTTAGCAGAAGTATTATTGGTAAATGGAACTGTTTTAATTATAACATCAGATACATCCTATTCAGACTACTCTTTGCTACAATACTTATATAAATCATATTTAGGTAACCTTTATTCAACAAATCTAAGGACTGCTTTTATTGTCAATTCTGAACACTTTTTTGGCAGTTTGATATATAAAATAGCCAGGCAGAAGAGCAGCGTATCACCTTTACCTTACTTGTGTGATCACCCCTTTGCAAGGTTTGTAATTATTGTAGAATTATTGCAATTATAGCAATAATTGTAATTACAGGAGTTCAATTTACTGCTCTAGTAAATCTGAAAGAATTGTAATCACTGTTTTGATTAATGGCCTCATTTCTTCCTTTAGAAAAAAACCAAAAAAGTCAAAGACTATGACCACATGAGTATGAGAAGAATATATTAGCTGTGATTTTGAAAATATCATACAACATTCTACACCAATGGGTCCTTAAAAAACACAACATGACTTGTTTTGCTAATGCTGAAGCATCTCCTGATTTATCTTCATATGATCCATGAAGCCGTATATTCGTTTTCATGGTATTTAGATACTATAGGCCCTCTGGAAGTATTTTAGGCAAACTAACTACAGAAGGGGAAGAGAAAAAAGCAGTAGGTTTTCTGAATCAATATTCAGTAACAAAATGCTGAATTTTACCCATCACTCTTATCAACTACATGTGTAAATAAATTTTTGCTGAATATGGCTGCATATGTTTACTTCTCCTTATGATGTATCAAAAAGGGAACAGCAAAATTAATTTGGATCAAAGCTGAAAATGTTAAAATTAAATATTATGCATCAACAGAAAATTTAAAAGGGGAAAAGGATCAACTGTGTCAAGCTTTAAAAAAATCGTAAATAAAATATAGGAACATAGGAATTACCATAACGATAAAAATAGTCTGGCAGTTCATCTAATCCATTTCTCTTCCCAAGAATGAGTATCACATAGTTCATCTGAAGGCATAAACCACCTTAATGCAGTGTGCATTACAGGATGAATGTCTTTTTGACCACAGCAGAAAATTACCTTATGCCATGAAGCATAAGGATTAATATTTTATAATTTATATGCATACAATACACAAAAATTAAATATAGGTTATAATAGAAACATGAAATATACACTAAAGTGGGCACTGAAAAATATGCCCAATTATGTCAGTACTTACAGCCAAATCCTGAACTAGTTTCTCCTCAAATGAATATTCCTCTGTTTCTATCCAATAGTTCTGATAGCCATGGAGGAAGAGGTTAATAGAACGGTGCCTGGGGGGGGTTGTGAAAGTGAGATCAAGAGGGGTAACGGAACATAGTACAACAGCTCAGGTGGTTAATGATTAGTAAGGATACATATTTGTACAATTCTGATCCTCTGATTGGTCAGTGAAACAAAATGCAAAACATAACTAACATTTAGTGACAAACCAGCATGTACCTTTGAACATTCTTACTATTTTTCTATACATGTATGTGTATGTCATGTTTTGTTTTTAAAGCTTTGGCAGTGCTAACATACATTATATGTGAAACTGCAGGACTGGAACCTTGATGCAAGCATGGGAAAAATACACACTTGAACAGACTGATTTACAGACAGGTGGGATTTACACCTAGGAGATGTAAATCTCGTTTACTAGATTTATGACATTGAGACAGCAGAAGTTGGCCATCAACACCAAAATAAGTATCGAGTGCTTTCTGCATGTTATCTGCGGACAACCGTTGCCGCCTTCTACATAGAGAAGACTAACCTCTGCTTCTTTTCTTTCAGTTCCAAATAAAGGCAGTATTAATATGTCCTCAAAGATGCTGGATTAGAAATACAGAAAACCTGCTCTAGAAAATGACCAATTTTAGAAAACTCCTAGGCATATTAATTACTACTGCACAGTACGCATTTAACTAACATCCACAGAAAATACAGCTCCTGGCAATAAGACTACATGTAACAATGGCCAAACCATTCCATCTTTGTCACATTTTGGGGAAAATTCTGCTGTGAAGCACGGTACATGAGGTTACGAAGGTTGTTTCACACAGCCTTTTCATTTACTTTTATCCTGCACCACAAAGAAAAGCTATACAAATTGTCTGAACTGACACTGTGCACATGAAACACTATTTTATAATGGAATAGCTACTGAGCCAACCTTCTACGCTCTCCTGCTAGCACTGGTGGCATTTTATTATCAAATTCCAAAAACTGACCAATCAGAATCCCCTCTGAAAATTGTACAAATTCATGTTTTATGATAATATCAAATCATGGCTGGGAAGGAATAAGTGTGCGCATAAGCAAGAGGCTCTCCACAAGTTACATTACCATTAAATTGAGTATAAGCCTGTCATACTGAGTTTTTTCATGTACTTTTTCCAGCCAAACACGTTGAAAGGTGCTCAGGAAGAAATTGCTAATTTTGTGTCTGAAGAAAAGCATATAGGTTTTCATTGAAGAAAGGCACGAGTTAAATTCAATAAAGTAGTCAGAAAGAATATAATTCGTAAACTGTATGAAAAATTGCCATGTACAACTTTGCTGTATCTATGTGCATATACAGAAGACAGACAATAAGACAAATTTTTTACAAATTAATTTCCTTAAAACATCAAACATAAATACATACATCTCAGAGAAAACATTTATCACATAAGACACTTTTTGAAAGCCATGTACATCAATTAAACACAGAACATTAAGAATTAGTATTTCCTAACTTAATTGATTTTTTTTTGCCTTGAAAAAGAAAAATATTTTTAAATATAATTATTTCTTTTGTATCTTCAGGCACTTCTAGAAAAAGGAGTACTTAGAAAAATTACTTTAACTTCTAACATAAATATTCTGATTTAACAAACACCTGCACATCAATAGACATTTTAATTTCTGAAGTGTCTTCCTGGAATTCGTAAAAACTGGTACATATGAGAATAAATTTTGAAGAAAATTAAAGAATGAAATCAACATTAAATTATACTGAAAGCCAACTAAATCTCCAGAAAATTTTCAAATGAAGGAGCTCATTATTCGCCAAAGATATTTCTTGCTAGGATAAATGAAAGGGTACCACCATAACATTTGCTTACTACCCTCCAAGTTAATCGATTCTAGCATCTAATTCAGAACTAACACATCTAATATAAAGCTGCAACTAAAACGAGGAAAAATGAAACTCTGGTTCAAAGGGATTTACATAGCTTCTAGAATTAATCATACCCCACTTGAAATAATCTCCCTAGGGTTCAGAGATGTCTTAACACCACAACCAATTTAAATGATGGAGACAGTTAGAGGTGCATAATAGCAACAGCCTTATTTTCCTGTCAGAATCCTATGATTTATCTAGAAAAAAATGTGTGTCTATAAACTAGTGAATTTTAAATCTTTGCTCTGCACCTATCAATTGAGCAATATACCTAGAAGTTTCTGCTCACTGCTGGGGGGGTTGGACTAGATGACCTTTAAAGGTCCCTTCTGACCCAAACCACTTTATGATTTTAAGTCTTGCCTGTGACACCACAATTAATTGGCTAAAACAGTTTCATGACAGTTCATTTATAGAATCTACAAGATGAGAATCTACAAGATGAAATAACTGGACAGACTTGCCTCACATTCGTATTAGGAATAAATTCCACCTCAAAAATCTAGCATAAAGTTGATGAATCAACCTCAATCTTTTTAACACAGAAAGGTTTTTAATGAAAATGACAGATACATGTTCTACTTCAATAAGTATTCCTCCATATTTTCTTGAAAATGAAAATACAGATTCATAACCCATTTTGCCCTTTGGCTAGTGTTACATCAACCTCAAAGATAATAAATAAAAGTGTTTTTTTCAAAAGGAAAACAATAGGGCAAACTATTTTTATTATATTGATGCTTACATATATTCCAAAAGAATTTATAAATCCAGAACATGGATGTAAAACAAATGTGCTCAAAAATGTTGTACTGAAATGGGTGCTCTTCATATCAGTTCCTCTTGTTTATCCAAACACAATTCTTGAAGATGAAATGGTTGATACTAGACAGTTTGTTCTTATGTTGTACTTAAACCTTTTTATTACTCTGGTTCTTTAAAGATTGCCTGGTGGTACTATGACAACTTAGAGAACTTATAGTCTAGAAAAACTACTTTTTGTAACAGGAGGATGTGTTTTTTTATACTGTAACTGGCTTTTTGTCTTGTGAAAACCTAATATTCTTCCTATATGTTAGTGGCACAGTTAGAGACCTTTAGCCAACATTAAGCATGTAGACTGGCATTTAAAAATGCAATGCAACTCTTCTGTTAAATACTTTGCAAGCAATCTTTGAACAAATATATTAAGCATAAAAGGTGAAAAATGCAGAAGGTGAGAAGCAAACTTAAAGATGTACTTAGGCTGTATCTGAATAAAAAGCAGAGTTGTTGAGAAAGAACAAGGTAAAGGAAATGACCCCAATGTCTCATGGTCTTATATTCTGTTTAAAGCAGGAGCTAGATCCAGGCACAGGATGCACTTTATCTCAGACTTTGTGGTATCTACATTCAACTGTAGTAAGAAGTAGAGCAAAACACAAGCACAAAATATCATTCTGCACTGCTCTGCCCCACTAGCCACTCTAATGCACGTTACATCCAGTTGTAGCAGCAAAAAATTGTCTCAGACAATGAAGCATTCATGCCATAGGAGAGGAATAGCCATACAGAGTTTAAAAAAGATAAAAGAATACAAACACAAGAAAATAAAGAGTAAAACTGGCAACCAGAGGCAAAAAAGGGACAGAAACAGCAACATCTTAACAATTTACACAGATGACTTGAGGAACTATGCAGAGTAACAGCTGACAAAAATGAAGCATTTTGGTTTTGAAGCAATGTAATTCCTATGGTCTTTTCCCCCTCTGGTTATTTGTTAGGAGACAAGTATTTCGCTACTTGTGAGGAATTAGCTGACAACCAACTCTCTAGTATCTTAAACAAAATCACAGTCAACAAACTTGCAGGTATACACACAAGAAACACAAGTAATATTTGCACTCAGAAATGTAAAGAAAAGTTACCAAAAAACACCAAACCAAAATCACCTTTATGCCATTTACCTTGGCAGGTTGTATAATGGTGCCATTCGGAAACATGCGACAACAGCCCTTTTGCGTTGTTTTGACAGCAGTTTGTGCCAAACAGCTTTCTTTGATCTCAGTGGTTGTTCAACCTATGGAAAAATATCTTCTAGCATATACAATGGAAACTCTTCAACTTTTATTCAAAATTTTCTATTTAGCTAGTGGTTAATGTAGTTAGCAAATTAGAAAATGTTACAAACGCTCCCCATCATTTAAAAAACAATGTTCATCTGTAAGAAAAAATACTGGAGGTCTTAGGTATAGTACCTCTCAGTTTATACAGAAAAGCTCAAGATGTTAGACTATCTCATGTGGGACTTCTTGGTAAAACTCCAAAACGGTTATTTTGTCTGTTTCTAAGTATGCATATTCAATTATTTATGTGAGCGAATTTCTGTGCCATAGCACTTGTGAATGAGGTGGATTAACTTTATTTGGGAAGAGTACAAATTCTTTTTCGTAATTAAATTGCATCATTTCAATGGACAGGCAACCTATTCAAAAGTTGCTACAGCATCCCCAGATGCAGATACAGGAGACAGGCTAAACCCAGAAACAGAAAGTGCACTTGCAAACATATTTTCCTAAAATTATAGAGTTTTCAGCTACTGAATGGTGATGATTTGTATACTATACTTTTTACAGCTGTTCACAAAGTCAGAGGCAAATACATCCTGAGTTTTCCCTGAAGTTAAATTGAGGCACTTCAACAGATTATGTTAAAAACTGCACATATGCATCTGTACATGTGTGTGTGTCTGCATGCATGCACAAAAATAATTTTTATCTGGAAACTTTAATAACGATACTCACTAAAGTCAAAATAATCTCTAGAAGGGAAAAAAAAAAAAAAGAAATGTTACTTTAAAACCAACACAGTACAGACATTTAACTTTTTACCTGTTCCAGGTGATACAAAGCAGCTGATATCCTCTGCACACGTTCCACATTTCTCTCAGGATCAGTAGGCTCATCACTCTTCAAAATGTCTTTGTATAAATTTAACTGCCATTTCACAGCTGGATCATCAGACTAAAAACCAACATATTTCATACATAAGCTGCTGAACAAAGATACTGATTTGATTACCACCACTGTTATTCTCATAGTATAATAATGTTATAGATACTCCTACTTCATGTGTCCTCTTTCAGTCAAAATTAATATCTTCTAGCTGCTCAGGAAAATGGCATTAGACTCTCATATATATATGATATATATATGAGAGTATATGTATACTGTTGGGTAGCTGAACTCAATTCTTAAGCAAGATTCTGTGTTTTTATTTCCTGAAACCACATAAAGCACCCTGGAACTTCTGTATCCCACTTAACTGCATTAAAAATGAGGAAGCACATTTAGTACTGGGATTGAACTTAACTCCTTGCTGGACTTCTGTACTAACAGTGGAAAGCTGTTCAATGGAATCTATAGAAACCAGCTGGAATTTCAGTAGGTGAAAAGTTACAGCCAAAGGTTTTGGGTTTTTTGCAAGACAGAAATAGAAAAAACACAGTAGAATTACTTACTGTGTCCAATTTAAATCTATGTAAGCACAGACTTACAGCAACCAGGCAGTCATCTCCCGTGACAGATAAGAGTTACTCCTATTATGTTCAAAGACTGTAGGCAATGATCTAAATTATTTACTATTTACAGAATGCTGAGGACTCCATTTGAGTATCACCTTTGACAGTACATTCAGCATATAAATAGTAGGAACACAAATGTGCTTGAAAAAATCTGAAGATGACAAAATTTTTATTTCTTATTTTATCATAGTTACTTTAAAATGCATATATTCTTAGAAAAAGTATTTAAGCATTACTGAAAGTTCAAGAAGAGAAGCTGAAATACTGTAGTTTTAATTTTATTTTCTTCTCAGATCAAGTTGATTCTGAGTAATTATAGCTTTAAAACTATCAATATCTCAATCCTTTATGCTTGTTCCATTCTAAAAGATTTCCTGAAACTTGAAAATAGCAGCCAAAGCTACAAACAAACCGATTATACTCATGGAAAAAAAATGTGAAGAAAACCAACAATTTTTCTAATAACTTTTCAGGTTCTTTTTAAAAATTACTTTTACATATCATCATAAACAAAACAATTGTGACTTCTGTGTTTTAAAAGTATACACCAGCATCTTTAAGATAGATTTTTTTTTTTGTATTACCTTTTCCTGCAAATGTAAGTTGTTACGTAAATGTTCTTTGACTTCATCATCAGTGTCCCTCTGTAGAAAAGTAGAAGTATTTTTGAATTCATATTACGACTCATAAGAGCACATATAACCTAGAACAGCTATCATTTTAATATTGAACCTTAAACTCTCTTGTTTTCCAAGTACGTTAAGATAACAGAAGAGCGTGGGACAAAGGCCTTTTTTACTTTTGACTACAAAACAAGGATTAAACTTTGAAGAGAGAATTAAAGCTAACTAATGCTATTTCAGTATTTGGTCCGAATGAACTTCCATATGTAAAAGTGTACATTGCATACAAATGGCAAGTGACACGAAATGATGGCAGCTGTCCATGCACACTTTTTCTTGTGAAAGCACAACTAGCTGTAATTGCTTACAGCACATTGATATGTTCAATTATATTGACTGCTTAGATATCTATGCCTCAAAGTTCAGTTCCGAAAGTAGTGCTTATTTTGCATTAGAAACTTTTAGAAAGTATACACTTACATGACTGTATCTAGTCTTAGCCAAAGAGATGAGCTCTTGATCTCCAGGAGTGCACATATTCAAACCAATGGGAAGCATCTTTTTAAGTGCAGCTACAATCAAGGATGTTTGTATGGAGTACAAATCCCCTCTACGTTTTGATTTCTTTCTCTCTTGATCTTGTCCTCCAGACTACAATTAAAAAAATAGAAAAGTAAATGACTGCAATTCTTAAACTTTTCCAACACGCTCTTCCCCTAATGGTCGAAGGAAACTATGTTCCTGATGCAGTACAACTAATGAAAAATGCTGCATTAGAGGAAGGGTGTACAGTCTTGAGTGGGAAATGTAAAGGAACACTTTTGGTGTGCGCCAATGCAGAAACTGCAATAACTAATATTTTAATAGTAGTAACATACTTTTGTGTGCATTCAGACATACAAATCTAACTATGTTTTCTGGATGTTGCCTCTCAAATAAGAAACAACCCTAAATTAAAAGCTGAGTCAGTCTCAGGGGACACTATTAGTTCTCCATATTGTGGAGAGAAATTCAGGATGTTTAATTTTTGTTAGAAACTTACATAGTTATCCAGGGTCTGAATGAATGAATATTGTCTGATTTGTCTCAACTGAAAAATACCAGCATCTAAAAGACTTTATTCAATGCAGTAAAATGCCAATGAATTAGTGCCCTGGGAAAAGCCTTGCCCATTGGCTTTGGCTAATATAATCAAGTCTGGGATGAAAAATTAAGTCTTTCTCATCTTTGGAGATCATAAGTAACAGGAAAAGGAAAACAAAAGACAGAGAAGTAAACAGCACAACAGAATAACATCTGCCCTATCTTCTTACAACAGACAGTGTACAACAATATTTCACATACTTTTCCATTTATGAGACAGCGAACCAAAATCTTTAGAATAGACCCATATATTTAATGAACATATGGTAAACAAAAACAACATAAAATTAGCCCAGTTCTGAATTCTGTATCTAGATTAAACTCCTACTACACTCAAGGGGAGTTTTGCCTAAGATAAGATTTCAGGACTAGGCCTCCAGACTTATGTAACACTACAAAATAGCAAATGCTTGCATTTAACCCTCCACATCCTTTTCCCTCTGTCAATAAAGTTTTACTGACTACTGCTTTTATAATACATTGTGTAGTTTGACATATGGATACAGCAGAATCCACTGCAATTCATTATTTACCAATTACTACCACACCATTATCACAGTAATCACTGGAAGAAAAAAAAGGCAGCTATACATATTGCACTCAGTGGTAAATTTTGGCAAATTCAGTCTTCCAGATGGTGAAGCTCTGCATATGTAGCTGGTGTTGAGCATTTTGCAGGTTAGAGGGAACACACAATGGATGTGGCTTCCTTTCTTAAGGAACTAACAATTGCAAGAGAGTACTTTGCCTCAAAGCTTTGCTTTTGGAAGTGCCTTTAGAAGTAGCAGTGATGTAATGGCTATAATAATGACATTATTTGTACGTTACATTGACAGCAGACAAACAAATCCCACAATGTATCACTGTATTCCAGTGGCGTCACTGTGCATCTTAAATAAAGAATAACAAAATATATAATAGATATATTAAAAAAAAAAAAAAAGAAAAAGAGAAAAAAGAAAGGAGAGATACTGGTTTACTTTTCTGCATCTTTATGCTTTTATGCTTGAGAACATTTTACACATCTAATTTTCTTTATTTTAATTTGAGATTAATAACAAGGTATGAACAGGATAGGTAAACCTTAAAACCTGAACAGTTTTAAAACCTAAAACCAAGAAGCATTCTGCCTTTGCTATCAAATTCTTCTACCTGTGAATTCACAAGTCCTGCTGATAAAAGTATAAGTAGAGTCACAGACAGAAACCTAAATGGCAATTAAATTGTGTCTCTTTCAGTTTCAATATGCAACTATATGAGTAAACGCAATAACTTGATTTCATTAAATTGGACACATTTTGCCTAAATAATTAACTGTGCTAAAAGCACCTCAACAGGAAGAATGAGATAATCTGGTTGTCTAACAGCACATAATGATCTTACTTGTCTGAGGATCTCAACACACAAATGGACATTTCTTAAACTTATACAGAAAAATAATTACAGAATCTCCAGTAGATTTGTAATAACTAAATATACAATCATAAAGGAAGTATTTATTAAAAAAATAAATGAGCTAAAACCAGTTAATATGATGGAATTGATATTTCTAGTATTCCAAACCCTCCTTAAACCTTCAATTCTCTGAGATTATCATGACAGCATTTGTTAAATCCTATTTTATATACCTGGGGAAATTTGACAATAGCAAAGTGTGAAATCAGATCTATTAGATTAACACAACTAAAAAAGTTTAAAAGCTCACTTTTTAACTTATCCCTCCAATGTAATTCATTAAAAATTCTTCACAGCATCTTGTGAGCTGCTCCACAGACAGGGTGAAGGGAAAGATGAAAGGATTTTACACTCCATTTTATTTCACCAGTGAAGAACACGCCATAGGTTGTAAAGTACTCATCTATATCAGAAGTTCATATTACAAAAAGATAATATGAATGATGCAAAGGAAGATGAACTGTGGTTCACTGGGGACAAAGCAAGCTTTGAATTAAAGAAACATTAAAGAAACAAGAATTGTTCAAAGGCTTTGTCACACCTTGCATCTTTAGTAAAGACTGTTTTAATTTTGTAAAAAGGTAGGATTTGAACTCTGTATCTTATTTAAACTTATTGGTTCTGATACAATCTTCTATTTATCTACTGACAGGGTACAGGTTTTAATGCATCTCTCTCACATACTTTTCTCGAATATCAGAAGCCAAATACACATTTCTGATGACTCTACTTAGGTACTGCTTTTACAACATCTGCTGTAATATATTAGCAAAAAAATCAGAATGCAGAAAGACAGCAGAGGCAGAATGTACATCTAAAATAATTACAAAAGGCAACTTTACAACATTTGCACATTAAGCAACATGTGGGAGTGCGAAAAGGAATTTCAGCTGCTCTGGTCAGATACTGCCCCTTTAACTTGGAGAAAATTTATAATAGGTGGAACCTGGGCTTTCACTTTGTGACGCCACTGCTATGATCAATGGAAAGAATGCTTGGAGCCTGATCATCTCTAAATCTAAAACAAAGACACATCATGCACTTTGACCTGTACCTTTACTTGCATGGCCTGTATGAAAGAAAAATAAAGGGAAAAAACCATAAGTAAAAGAGACGAAAACATGAAAATTTTACAAGTTAATAATAAACTTACTCAGCTTTATCAGGACAATTAAAACATTAAAAGTTTTAGCTATAATAATAGACTGTAAGTGTATAATCAAATGAGATCTTAGTGAAAAAAATTTATTCAGCTTAATCCTTATTAAATGATTGAACTTCTGAATTTATCTATTGCTATTCGGCACTACCATTTGTTGCTTCAGCTCATAACGAAGCACATCTAATAAGTAAGCATATCAATATGCTTAATTACTGCATCTTTACCCAAGATCATTAAAAAGAAGAAGGTGTCTGGAACTCTGGATAGTCCAATAATAAGAAATATTCACATTTTCATGAAAATGGCTCTTTCTACCTCTTTTCCCCAAGAAATATGATTGAGAAAAAATATGTTTAGAAATGGAAATCAAACTATCACTGTGAGGATGCAGCATTTCATTTATAGATGTATTTTCCCATTGCATAGCTCAGTACTATTTTGAAGACAGCCTGAAAGAAAACTTAAGCTCATATCTCTCAGCAGTACCCATTTTGAGACCACTATTACAGACTCAACTGTAACTCTTATACATACACATACAATACAAACATATTCCTGTTTATGATGTTAATACCATAAATACACTTATGCATGCATACTATAGTCAACACTACATTATCATTGTGTCAGGCAATCTTAAGAAGATAAAAACAAAGCCATATAATTATGGTAAAATGGCAAAAAAGTCCAACTGCTACTCATAGGAATCCTTGAAGAGGCATGGGAAAATACTATAGAAAACTGTTGGTTAAAAATAAACATTAAAAAAACCCCAAACCAAAACGAGAAACACAAGCAAGCCTCCACTTCTCTGACAGGTCTAATAGTAACTTTGTTTTCTTGTGATACTTGAATTAGTCTCAAAATGATGAAGCCAAGATATTATTATACTCTCTTTTTATATTCTACTATATTTATATCACATAGTGAAGAAAACCAGCTACAAGCCAAGAAAGACTGAAAGACTAATCATCAAGTGTTAAGCATCTTAGAATCTTCAATACCTTACTCAAATAGCGAATTTTAATTGAAAATTTCAATTGCGTGAAATATGTAAATGCTGCACAGGCATGGCTCAGCAGATATACACCAAAGGTAAGTAAAGACAAGATGTTAATTATATCTCATTTATTGGTGATGACCATAAAAGTAATCCACTCATGATTTACAATAGTGTATCTAAAGGAAATGTATTGTATGCAATTTAAATAGTCTCAAAGAGATCTAAACCTCTTGCAGAAAATAGTAACATGAAATGTTGTAATTATCATACATTTGCAAATAATATGTATTACATATTACAAATGGGCACACACCACAATGTAGTTTTGTAATACAACTTGGATTTTATGACTGCCTCAAACTTCTGTAATAGGTCTATCCAAATACTTTTAAAATATAGATTAAGAAAAAAATTAAGAATGAGAGCCAGTCAAACAAGCTTCAGTAGGCTATGCAAATGTTTAGCAACTGAGGTTCTATATCCAGCCACACATTCATTTAGATGCAAAAGTTACACATGAACAATTGCCCAGATATGTATTACACATTTATTATGTACATGTGAATGTATGCGTTTAGTCTTTTATACCAATTAACTGTAAACTACAATAGGACATCATTGAATCTTAATAAAAATGCTATTTTACCAACAAATCTATGAAAGGTTCAAAAATAACAGATTAGTGGAGTTGAATATGTTCAAATTCTCCATTTCAACCCTCCTATCGCAAATCTGTTATTTCAGTGCAGTCTAAGTTACCACTCTCTCTCAGTTCTCTAACTTACCATTCCCCTCCGAGCAATCTGCTGCCATTTTTTCAGAAAAGAAAAATTAAAACACTTGCTCAGCTGTTAATACATTTATTTGAGAAAATATTAACAATGTTAATATTGTATAATCCAAATACAATGGGTACGTTTTCAATTTACTGAACATAATGATGAATCATCTGTTACCACTACTATTACCTACTGATAAATAATGTAATCCTTCATCCTCTACATCGTTTCTTTCTGGATATGGCACATGAAGATATAGAATATGGTATATCACACCTTACACACTTGTGCTATCACAGTATTTAGCATCTTAGGAAAAATACTAAGGCTCTGTTGTAAGACAGACTGTTGTCTAAAGCAGCCCAAGATCAGCATGGGGCCTTACTCCTTTAAGAGACCCCAAACTGTTCTGCCTTGGGCCAACTGTTAATAGGCAATGTTCATATTCACAGTTATTTACACATTCTCATGCTTGATAAATATTGGATATGATTGCTTCCACTAAAAGTAATGCGAGTATAGAGGAACTGGTGATAAAGAGAAAAGTGCTAATTATTCTGTTAGCATACTACTTCCTGAGCTGAATCTTAATATTAAATCAAGAAATTATAAAAACAATATTCCCTAATGTAATGCCCTCTACTAATTATTCTCTGAGGATATAAATGTCAAACTGTGTAAAAACCCCTGAAATTCAGTTACTTAGAGAATTTCTTCTTTATTCTAAACCATGCAGTCTTTTAAAAATATTATTCAGATCTAAATATATGCTTTAATGAATGTGCTGGGTTTAGAGCATTTACATCATACATTATGAAATGTCATCAATTTCGTACTTAGAAACCAGATATAGAGAACCAACACAAAACTTCTAAAAGATGCCTCATGTATTGTATCATGGTATTTAAGTCATCATCAAACAAATGCTTATCTAAATGATCAGCTGTTCTGCAATCACTCCTGCAGATATGGTAATATATAAATAAAATATTCAGTCATGAAAAATACAATCTTTTATTTCTTCCTATATCAGCAATAACCATGCACAATGCCCTTAAACGCTATGATTTTTTATTAATATGCTTACAAAAATTATATGCATATAAAAAAGTATAATCCTTATATATAATGTTATGTACTGTATATCCAAATAAAGAAAAGTACATTTACATATGCATCTACATCCCTGTTATATATAAATACATTTATAAAAGTGTCTATTCATAGTGTATCTGTATATTTAAATATACACAACAGGCGTTTGAAAATGTAATCTCAAACCCAAACTCTTTCAAATTTGGAGCATATAGATTCTTGATGTTAAATTCCTGTGATTTTATACTAATTGGAGCAGTATGAAGGATACCTATTCTTCATTTTGTAAAGATTTGTTTTGTCATTCCTGCCATTCCAGACTATGACACTAACAGTTTACATCATATTATCCCATTATCAATACTGCAGTGAGACACAATTTTGATTAAGTATGTATTACCTGATTCTAATCTACCATGCTTTAAAAAAAACAGTACACCTAACTCCTTCCTCCTCAGGCCAATTCTAATGTATAGAAGTTGAAGTATATGTACTGAAACGTATATGTAGTGATTGCCATATGATAAAAGTGCAGAACTATGTGATAGACTGTTATAGTGCCATTGATCAGCAAACAGCCTGGACTGTGCCCACTGCTCATCTCACTAATGAGGATTATGCAAACATTTCAATTCTATCACACAATTTCAAGGAGCTGCATCTTGAAAACAAGAAAACACATTAAAAATTTCCTTTTCTCTAAATATGGAATTCTCTATATAGTTTGAATTGCTGTTCAGTGCCAGCCATGAACTAATGATGAGCAGAAAATCTGTTATTTTTTGCTTGTAAACTTTCCAATATCAGAGTTTGGCTTAAGCATATTTCAGAACCTAAAAAAATATAACAGAAATTAAGCAAACGCATTTTAAGAGAATTAAGAAATGTAATAACATATTTTCTGTGACTCTATTGTCTAAAGTTGGACTTCCAGTAGCTAGGTAACAATCATAATACAGTGAAATACAAAACAGTAAACCCCACCACTTCCCTGAAACACTTTTAAAATAGGATTACTCCAAACACATTACAAATATGAATAAAAGAAAAGGTTCTTTGCCACATTCACCAATACTAATTTGGAATTAGGCTTCATCTGGCTTTAGCTGAGTAAGGCAGTCTTCCTCAGCTAATGTCGAAGTGACATTTTTTTACCTTGACAACATGCATTTTCTCTATTATACAGGTAACAAATGTACTTCTCAGACATCATGTCGGCACCTTGTCATATTGAAAATGAGCAAAAAAGAAATTAATGCAGTCATTAATACGAAGCAAGAGAAACAGTGCACATGTGGCACACTATATGTATGAATAAAGAGGCATATGCAAAGACAGCATTCCTCTGTCAAAGTTGACACAACAATACTGATTGATGTAGACAAGAAAAAGATCAGGCAACCTATGTTTCTTCACTAGCTTTTATAAAAAAGAGTCTACACTTATCTTTTTTTTTTTTCTGAAAAATCAGCAATATATTACAACCCATATTCTCTTATATGTGCCATTTTTTTTCAAATCAAGGCCTTTATTTTAATCTTCTGTCTTTGACTACGTAGCAGACATCTAACAAGTAACTCTAAGGTAGATAGCCTATAGTTTGTATAGTAGTTGTCATGTCTATCATCAAGAAACAAAACTATTTTTGGTTTCTTCTACCAGCACAAGAGCTGCAATCTGAGCAGATTTTCAGAGCCTTCTTATAACACACTAAACACATGCTGAAGATTTAACTGATCCACAAATTTTTATTAACTTACTTTAGACATCTTGCTCTTGGTGTCTCCTGTTAAAAATGCTAAATTGTTGATTTCATTCTGAATCACAAAATTTTGTTCTTCTCTTTTGAAATTCTAAAAAGAGGGGGGGGAAAAATCACCAGAAGTTTAATTCATCTGCAGTTGCCACATTTAAATTGGAAAATAGAATGAAATGGAATAAAAAGTATACATTGTCTTACATGTGATTTACACCACAGGATAAAAACTTCAGCTACCATTCGAAAGAGTTCATCAGAATCTGCATCTGGTTTCTTTAGCCAATTGGCTCTAATTACAAAAACAAGAGAAATTTAAAATAAGACAACTGAATATAACAATCTCTATTTAATAGACCAGGTTACACTTGTGTAGTTAATCTTGGAATTTAATGAGAATCACTTCAATTTTCCATGACCATGGTTAGAGAGACCATTTTTCATGGCAGTTTAACTAGTCTCCAACAAAACTCCTAATTCTTCTATACTTACTTCTTCGTGCTCCTCCTTCCCATGGTATCAACACACAGTTTTGTGCCTATTATGTGAACCAGACTAAAATACAGACATGGCTGAAAAGCAAAAATATTTCTCTGACTATTTCTCTATCCCCTTCCCTCCAAGCATTGATCTAAAAGAGAACACTATAAAGGGGTGAAGGAAATGAATGAGTGAGTAAAGCTATAAGGACCGAGTGCTTCACCTGATTTATTTTTGTAATCCAGGACCTAATACAATTTCCATCTGGGTCTGTCTGCAGAAGGATGCTCAGGAAACTTGGGCAAACGAACTAACAGATGCAGCCCTCTTAAATGTCTCCAAATTACAATGCATTAATATGACCATATATAAAGTGGGCACCTGACAGCAGACATGAAAGGAATTATTATGTTATAACTTATGTGCATTAACTCTGTCTTTCTAGTTGGATTTCTCCACAGCCCATCTAAAACTGTGGTTTTTAAAAATCTGAAGTTTTTCCTTGCCAACAAGGCCTGACATAGTGAAGCCTTGAGTTCATCTAGAAAAGGCAAATAATTCTCAGTGTAAATTGGTTCACATCACAAATGATCATGCATGCAATGAAAATGCTTCTAACTAGCCCAATATGTACTAACATCTAAAAAAGGTACATGGACAAATGACTGTGTAAAGAACAATGTTGTTAAGGATACAATTAAGATATTGTAGATACTGAGATACTATAGATACTCTTCTGAAGAGCACCTTGGAGTCATGTTCTGGGACAAAGGAAAAGGGAAGCATAGGCACAGGATAATCCTTCTGTAAATAGTTGAGGAGAAAAAGTTCCAGTAATTCTAAAAGCAATACAATGTTGTACAAACACTTTTTATTTCCATCTTAAAAAAAACAACACAAAGGATTAGCATCTTTGTGGTATTATCTACAAATAGAATGATTCAGTGAGGCAAAATAGTTTTTCACCCTTTCATTAATAGTTATGGGTTTTAGCCATTTTTTAGTTTGTGAAAGGCATATTCATTTGTAATGCCACTGAGCTGCAGCAGCATATATAGCAAGTCTAGTTAGGATAAGCATTCTTAATGATAATAGTGCAGCTACAATACAACTAAATAAGCCAAATGCATCCGAGAAAAGGTTGTGTATTCAAGGTACATCATTCCATAAGTTAAGAACCTTAAAATACTCAGGATTCGATCCTCAGCATAACATTAAATAAATTTCTGATAATCTGATCATGGAATCCAGTACATTAACTAATAAAAATGAATTTAGTTATTGGTTTTTATTTACCTGTTGTTGTCTACATAACGTATCAACATTGGATAGAAGGCGTAAAGGTCTCTACAAAGAACAGCAAACTCATCAAGAATGAGTAGCTCAGCTTCTTGGGTGTCAGTTTTACTATCTGCTCTCAGTTGCTCCTCTTCCATCACGATCTTTATAGCTTTCTTCTTCAATTTCTCCAGTGTTGGAATAAAGTGAGTTTTCAGCAGATCAGGCCTGGCTTTGCTGATGATGGGTTGAGCATAAACTATACATAGAAAAAGACAGATAATCTTACGATCAATGTGCAATTGATGTTAATATGAACTCTGGAGTTCTATAAAGCATAAAGGTCATAACACTTCACATATTTTTGGATTATCATAAAACTAGTAATAAAACTACAAATATAGCTTTTGTGTATATTGAGAGATTAAAAGCTAGTTACTGGGACCTCAGATTACAAGTATTTCAGTTTTAAGCCAATTAAACTACCATAGTTTTGGCAAGTCACACATCTCTAACTTAGAACGTAAACAGTGTAGGGATTGAGACACAAAATCCTCACAGAAATACTGGGATTTTTGTTTGTTTGGGTTTTTTTGAGTGTGGTTTTTTGTATACCATGTCAAAAAATAGTCAGAAGACGGTGTTCTGGAAGAATTCCTGTATCTGTTTTGCCTTGGGCAAGCTAAAATGCATAGAATGAATAACTAATTCAAGGTCATAGATCTATTTTCTGCAAGTATTTGTAATAAAATGCAGATCACTTAAGCCAAAATTCCTTGTAAGAACCTCACTAGTACATTATCTCCTTACATAGATAAGCAGCTACTACAACACTACAAGCAGTGGTCTGTACAATTAAGCAGCAAACCTCTTACTAAATTTTAATGGAATCATTATTATTATTAAAGAACTTCTAGTATTTAAAATAATACTGAAAACCCAGTACCAATGGGGCATTACAATTTCAAAGGAAATTATTACCTTTACATAGATTTTCTCGAATCACTTTATTGCATATTATACTTTTACACTGGTTTTAAGACAAATGATAAAATCTGGATACAGCATATTTGTTTAGCTAGCTAGCTAGTAAATGTTACAGGACATTTTGAGAAATCTTTCTGCTCATCTGGAAGTTACTCAAGCAAAGCAACTAATTCTGAACTTGGATTACTTCTGGGATTATTTCACCTTTTTCTTTCCCTTTTGACCTGATACTTCATGAATAGAATTCATGTGATTTATACCCTCTACTACAATAGTCAGTTCTTGGGTGTCTTTAAAATAATTGGATTTTGATCCATTGATCCAACTCCAAATTAAATGCTAAGGCTTTTATACAGTGCATAGAGAAGGTAAGATTTTCAGAATTTATTATGGTGTATAGAAAGCGCTCTGCTTGTAGTGATACTACAATGCATGCATAAAAAGAATAATAAAAAAACTTTTAAGAATTAAAATATCTTTCTCTTATTGTTATTTATCTACTCTTTATCTTTCTTTCCTGTTGTTTTCAATTACATTTCACTATTACTATAGCACTAGGTAATATGGTAAAGTGTAGCAAAGTAATGAAATATGATTAGGTACAATTACTTTTTATAAATATTTAGAGTACCTGCAATTCTTTTCATCCAAGATGCTTCATCTATTCCCAGATTGTTGTTAATGATTTTCAGAATGTTTCCAAGGATGATGCTCAGATGCTCAGATGTTATCATTGTACAGCAAGGCCCAGCACTTTGAGGAACACTCTCTGGCCCTCTTTCCCACCAGTAGGATAAATAGTTGCATAGCATGGGTAAGATAACCTCAATTACATGAGGCATTTCAGTATACCTTGCTCCAGACTCTGCTAAATCATTAATTTCCTTTATTAGTCCATCCAACTGAGGGATCTCTGGACACATGTCTTCCACTGTATCAGGCATACCTAAAACTGCAAGTAAGGGTATAAAAGAAAAATATTAATTGACAAAATAAAAGGGAACATATATGTTCATCTATGTTTAAACCCTAAATACAAATGACATTGCCACTGAGGTTTTTTTCTCTCACCATCTTGCGCAGATATAACTATATTAAGACTTTGGGGTATACATGAGGCTCTCATCTCATAAATGATGTCTTTCTGATGATGTGCATATAGCATTGATGTAGACAATAAATGCCATAAAGATATGGCCTTACCACAAGGTGTCCTGCAATTATCTGGTGGGAATTCCAGCTATGTAAAAGTGCAGAACTGAGAGCTCATATCATTACTGGGTAAACTCTGGCCACTGTTTCCATAACCTTTCAAAACTTCCATGTCGATTTGCAAAAGATTAAATCCACTTCAGGGAAAAGGAAAAAAAGGCAGCTCAAAATCATAGGCGAGATTAAAATGAAACTGCACCTAATTCACAAACTCTTCATATCTATCACCCAACAAAAACGACAGGAAAGAATTCAGTTTGCCAGATGCTTGTACTAGAAATTGAAGGGTGCTCAGTGCTTATTCAGTAATTAACAACCCATCATAATCTAATGCCAGTCTAAATCTAATGCCAGAGAGTAAAATTCTTCTTCCGCTAGTGCTGCTTCTATAAGGTAAAGCTGAAAGGAAGGAAGGTCTAGTAAAAGCTTTTCATTAACTGCTTTTATATGAAAAACTTAAGAAGCATATGGAATTGATCTACTTACTTCCACTCTCCTTCCCCTCAAAGGAACAATGATTTTGGCATGTAATGACTCCTACATGGATCAATGAGGAAAATACTGAAATACTTTAAGATATGAGTCCAGCAAGAGTATGGGGGGAGAGAAACAAGCGAAGAAAATCTATGTAGAAGACTCATGTTCCTTTGATTAAGGTTTCATGGTATCAAAGTCATATTCTGTCAGGAGTTCACTATACCAAAATGCAGTGGAGTACTGGTCAGACAACAAAACATGTCGATAACTGCCCTGTTCACACAAATAAGATATTACACCTCTTGCATCTTGCTAGTAACAACACAAGTGTACAATCTGCTAAGAAGTTTTGTAATGTAGATATGATCTTCGACTAAGCTTCAAGTTTTACAGTATGCAGCTTCAGAAAAGAATTCAAACATCACATTCAGAAATATATCTAAATAATCCAAGTATGCTAGGAGAAAGACAAAAATGTTAACACAGTCTCAACAAAGCAGAGCAAGGCTAAAATGACAAGTAATGAAAGAGCAATAGGATGAGTTCTCTACTGAGGCATACATTCGGGTGCTTTACATTATTACAATTTCTATTACTATTAGTTGGACAGGAGCAAACAGGTGTGTGTTTTTGTTTTGTTCCATTTTTTTCATGAGGAACAGCACTTACTTGCTCTTTCTCTTGCACTTTTTGTGTTGAAGACAGACAATGAGTTGTAATGGTTGAGAGAAGGTTCAAGGAATGCTACTGGAATGGCTGCTGCAAGAGATGCTAAGCACTCACCAAGTGCGGGACGCTGCCTGCATGAGACACCAAAATTTACCTGAGAGGAAAAGTCTTTCACTAGGCTTTCAATGTCTAGCATGCATTATAAAGCATTAACATTTATTCTGATTTAGTTTATGTTTTTAATACTATTCGACAATTTTGAAAAACTATATTTCTCACATGACAAAATTATTGGAAATTATGTTGGTATAAGAAACAGAGCTTTAAAAAAAAACAGCCTCTATGAAAAATTGCATATTAAAGGTAAACTGCTCCATAGCGCACCTATACAACTACAAACAACAGAAACTGCATCTAGAATATGCACCAAAAACAGATTAGTAACTGCATGTTATTATTATTATTATTATTATTATTATTATACCTGCAGTTTGCTTGAACAATGAACAAATGCACATAATTTCTTTTGGCAGCCATACCCCCTTTTCCAAGATTTTACTTCTTTTCTGTATATACGTATACATATATATATAAATATATATTTTGTTTGCTTCACACATTATACCATTTACATAGTCAAATGATGAGAAACACTTATTGAAGACTGATTTCATGACTTTCTGGGGTTCTGTGTGCTGTGTTCTGAAAGAGGCAATACAGCATTCACCCTCAAAACCTTCTCATGTTCCTGTTTGTCTGTTCTGTACTAGCGATAGAACTCAGACAGCATCTTGATAAGCTGGATGAAGGAACTGATCCACCCAAAAATAAACCTCACCATAAAAACAAAACTAACCAAGCCAAACCAACAGCAACAAAACATGCTCATCATCTGGCTGCATAAATACTACATACCAGAAAAAAAAAAAAAAAAGAAAAGAAAAAAAAGACCTGGAAACATACAGATGAAGGTGCAAGAGATTCTGAAACAGTCCCTTTCAGCATAAGACCAGACTCATATTGGCTAAGGTACTCTTCTGAAGTTCTGAATTTCTGAAGCACTGTTTATACAAGATGCCTTACATATTTTGTTATGATTGACATATAGATTGGATAAAGATAGCACAACCTTTCATCCTTGAAAGCTTCATGGTATTTTTTTGGAACAGACATGGACCTGTTGGAGCAGGTCCAAAGGAGGGACACAAAAATGATCGGAAGGATGGAACACATCTCCTGTGAAGATGGGCTGATAGAGTTGGAGTTGCTCAGCCTGGAAAAGACTCCAGGGAGACACTATTGTGGCCCTTCTGTACTTACAGGGGGTTTATAAGAAAGATAAGGACAGACTTTTCAGGAGGGCCTGCTGCAACAGGACAAGGGGTAATAGTTTTAAACTGAAAGAGGGTGTATTTCAATTAGATATGAGGAAGAAATTCTTTACAATGAGGGTGGTGAAACAGTGGAACAGGTTGCCCAGAGAGGTGGTAGATGCCCCATCCCTGGAAACATTCAAGGTCAGGTTGGACAGGGCTCTGAGCAACGTGATCAAGTTGAAGATGTCCCTGCTCTTTGCAGGGGAGTTAAACCATTAAAGGTCCCTTCCAACCCAAACTATTCTATGATTCTAGGATCATTCGACTTCCAGGACTAACCACAATATTTTTAAGATCCATTTGTGTTAACAAAGCCTTTCTCATTGTATGACCTAAAGTCAAAGATTGTGACCTATCTAGTACCTCATCTTCAACTGCCTATGTCAATTTTTACTTCAAAACCATGCTGGGATGTGAAAAGTTTTGCAACTTTATACCCTCCAACTTCTTTTGTTCCAGGAGAAAGAAAAGAAATTGGCAAAAGCAATGGCCTCACAAAATTAAAAACATTATAAAAAGGATTTCTATCCACTTGGGTGTTTCATGTTACATGATTGACATTACACTGTTTCAAGGGTGAATGCTCATTCAATCTCTTTACAGAATTACTACAGTTTACTATTGTTTTACTGCCATCAAAGAAATGGAAAATGAAGAAATCAATTACCAAAAATTAAAAAGAAACTATGTGCTCCCCCTATAATCTGTGTCATTTGCCTTACATTCTGACCATCAATATAGTGTGCATTTTGCAACAGAATACATGATACATTAGTATCACAGATAGCAACCATTAAAATTAATTACCGTTATTATTAATTACAATTAACCGTAATTTTGATAATTTTAGAATTCCTACTAAATTTAAAAGCACAGCAAAGTTCTCTTCCAATTTAAATTGTATTGAAAGTTACAGTGTTATATACAGGAGATTTCATAAATTTTCCTAAAAAGGAAACATTATTAGATCTTTGCATTCTTTTGGATCAAGAAAAAAACCTCGGGGTGTGTGTGTATAAATATATATGTACGCAAAAACATGTTAAAAAGTAATTTGAAAAGACTAACATCAAATGCACTGAGGCTATTTAATCACATGCATGACGTCATAATGCATACCCATCTTTCCATATGAAAGGAGGATACCAAGAAGCCGAAAGAAGGTGAACAATTACACAATAAGGATAAGAAAATTACTCTTTAAGTACACAGATACTTTATGTCATATGGAATTCCTAAATATGAGAAACCATGGAAAAGCCTATAATTTTGCAGGAGAGAAACTAGAGAAGCTATAAACAATTTCAGAGTCACTGACATAAAAAGCAAATAATGTAAAATAAATCACTTAGGAAACTGAGTGGTTCAATAGACTTAATGGAGTAAAAGGTACTCAAAGAAAAGCCAAATTAACCCTTCAGACAAAATATTTTAGGAAGACAACTAACTGGAAACATTTGCTCCAAAGAATGAGGAAGAACTGTTAGAGACTGAAATGCAAGTCTTGGAGGAAGTGAAAACCACTTGAAATATAATGAAATCAATCTAGTCTTTGAGAAAACAAGCAAGATAAAAGACCACCAACTGATGATCGTCATGAAGAAGCCTTTACTATTACACCAGTGTTATAACAGACTTTCTTGCAAAGTTCACAGTCTTCATTTTGAGAAGCCTCAAACAGGTCAAACCGAAGTCTTAAACTGAACAATCTGGATATGTATATATGACTGAATACAGCAGTTAATGTAATCATATTTAACTACATACATTTTTTTTTTAAAGTGCCATGATTTCTTAACTTATGCAGAAGTATGTATTTCTTATTAGTGATACTTATATTTCACCATTTGTGCTAAAATCCATTAGAAATGTGTTTCTATAAACCAACCAGGAAAAGAACAAGATGCCATAAAGGGACAGAAAACTTAAGGGTACTGGGTATGAAAAGGGAGTTTTCAACTTTACGATCTAAATTCCTGATGCAGTGAAAGAAAAGGAATGGGTACCCAGCTATAGAATTCATAGTCAGAATGCCTATAGCAATAATACCACACTTGCCAGTAGAGCATTAGGCCTCAAAGTAGTCAAGGACTACTGCATTTTGAATCCAGTTCTCAGCATTCATGAACCGTAGAGGCATTTAGAGAAGAAAGGTTCACAGAGAAAGCAAAAATATATCCAATATCCTAAACAAGCTAAGCAGTCTTTGTACAAAGGACAAAACCCTTGAACAATGGAAGTTTGTCACAAGGCAGCAGCAGCAATCCAACTTCGTATTAGTCCTGAGCCCCAGCAGTCAGGAGGCTTGTGGAATCATCTGAACTATTTCAGCCATGAAAAGTGATATTCACCTATGAATAGTGAACTATTACTCATCCTGCAATGGAAGGTAAAATTTGTTAATGTCCCTGCTAAAATTCAGTAGGAGAGAAAAAAATGCACTTTGATCCTAAATCTGAGCATCATTTAACTTGAACAACTGTTCAAGCCAGCTCAATCATTCACTTCGAAGTTTTGCTGAAAAACTGAACAGTGTGTTTGACATCCTACCTCCCACCTAGACACTAATGTCTTGCCTACAGTTTAACAGCCTGAATGACACTAGTGAAAACCAAACTAACTGAAATTCACAGTTGGAAACTTCTCACACAGCCTTTGGCAACTAATTCATTTCCTTGGTTATATCTGACCTGATCACTCTTCCCTTCTAAAAAGACAACTGCAGCAGGAAAAGGTGATGCAACTAGATGCTTAAAGGAATTGCAGACTCTACTCTTTTTAAATTCCAAGTAACTGGTATTTTCCTTTATAGAGTTAAAATCTCTCAGAATGCTCTAAATATGCTCAAGATTTTATGCTTGGGACAACTATTTCCAGAACTCTGTGTAAACTTGGGTGTGAGACAGACACAGCCTACTCAGTACTCAGCCTGCTTACCACAGTAACATGTGGTAGCCAAACTTTGGGAAGCTTACTGGCAATCCATGGGAAAAATTAGCTTTCCCTATGGGACAAACAAACTCCCTGCAGATACACTACCATATGCAGGATGAACTGTTTGCTTTTATTTAGTTCGGGCTGGTTTTCACTTGTTTGGTTGGTTGGTTGTTTTGTGGGGATTTTTTTTCTGGTGTGGAATTGAATTCTAAGACAGGCAACTACATTCCAGCTCAAGTATATTTTAAACATGCTCACACTGTTTTAGATTCACCTTTCATTCAAACTGCTTTATTACCTAAACAGCACTCCTAATGAAAAGATTTTACATGCTGAGTTTATCACTCATACCTTTCAACATAGATGTTCTTCCCAGTCCCAAGGGAATAGAGGCTACAAAGAATTCTGTAACATGAAACTTGTACATCACCCACTAGAGGAAAACAAGAGGTAGATTATGAATATTTATTCAAATAAAGACTATTTTCCAAATATAAAAAATCTGCTTTACACCACCTGAAAAACAGTGTCTAAAACTTTTGGTGTATGTATGACTGAACATTCTATTGTTATTTATCTTCAATACCTGGTCTGTCATCTACGTTCATTCCAAAACCTAACAGATCAGACATTTCAAGAGGCCAGCAAATACTTGCTAATTAGATATTGCAGGTTATCACACTTCCAGAGTACAGTTTTAAGCTAAACGCCATCAGTCTGCATGTTTAACTTCCAGGAACAAGATCTAAAGGCTCCCCATTTTTGTAAAGAAAGTGAGCTATCATTCTTTTAATTATCTTCTGCTTTGGAACTGTGATCATGCAAATATATACAAAATTTTGGAACAGCACATTGCTGAATCTCAAGGAGGCATTTCAGTAAATTTAAACTGAATGATGTTAAAAGTAAGGAAAATTTAAATTAAAAGATCTACAGTGGTTTTCAAATGTAAGAAAAAAAAACCCACAAGGAATTAATAGTGAGTTTTCTCCTTCAATCTAATGAAGCAAAAATATGCAACAAAAATAAGGATAACTTAATTTTCTAAAGCAAACTAGTCTCATCCACACAGCTGGTAAGAGAGCACTTAAGAGGAAACTTTAATTTCTTTCTCTCAATGTTTGCAGAAATATTGTACATAATTAACTTGAAACTTACTAAATATTATTTTTAAACATGCAATAGAAATAAGGTACTATGCAGCTAATATCAGATTTAATTCTGGAAATGTGTGTGTTAGTGAAAACAGAATTTTATCCTTTGAATTCATTCAATCGTTACTAAAAAGCATTCGTCTTATAACACAATAAACTTCAAAAATGAAATAAAAGACTTACAAAGTAAATCAATTCCAAACTGATATTGTGAAATATGTTCAAAAATTGATGTCAAGATGGGTAACAATGCTACTGTAGTATAATTGATATTCTGTGAAACACCCTTGATTTGTGTTCGTGAATGGGTAAATTTTCCAAGCTTAAGATTTTCTGAAGTTTTTTCCAGGTCTTCAGCTGCATTTTCAAAAAAGGCACGCAATCCAGCTTTAACAAGCTCAGATCCTGATTTCATAACAGTTCTGAAAAATAATGAAGGAAAAATATTAACTCTGCACTGATCTTTAGTAGTTTTACAGATATGTATGCACACGTTACATTCTATCAGTCTTTGAAGACACATGTATCAATGAACTTTACATTATGAACTGTAAAGGACAGTTACATCAACATAGTAGTATAAGCAGCAATTAGCTTGGAGTATTTCATACAAATTAATAAGAAGAGCTTGCTTCTCAGTCTTGGCTCTCCAGTTTTTGGTATCTGCTTTCCAATAAGACAATGCCTTCTCAGCAAACATCATAGGTGGTGAGAAAGTTCCTCCATACAATATGCTCAAGAAAAATAACTTAATTCCTAAATTTTTATGGGAGCTACAGCAATTAGATATGCAAACTAGGATACATGCTTAGATGTATCTTCAAAGCACCCTAAATCTAGAAAATGCTACTGCAATACCACCATCACAGTCCCATTGTTTAATGCTTTTGCACTCTTCTCCAACCTATTAATGAAGCTTTCCAGTGTTATTATTCACAATGAGTTCACTGTCAGGCTGCTGTATAACATAACCAGACCAGAAAACAGCTCATGTTAGAAAACTATTCCAGCCTGTGTTTTAATGTATTTAAGCATTTCTATGGTAAACAGTAAAATTCTGCAAATGTAACTGTGCCCAAATATTAAACATTCTTCATACTCCTAAAGCCAAATTTGCCAGTATGTATTAAACTGTCTCAACATACTCTCCAGGTATCAATACTTGCAGTTCCAAAGTTTGCGCCATTTATATCTCCCAATACAGTCTTCAAATGCTCTTGGAAAGGGTGACAAAAGTTTCAATGTTTTAATGGCAGGCATTGAACAGAATGAAACCCTTTAGATGAAATCTGTTAATACGAAGGTCAATAGCTGAATTATTGATACTGCTGATATTATTAATTACAAATAAGGAATAAAAAAATACAGAAATAATCGAACTGCTCCTGAAAAGCTTGCTGACATCTATGTAGTTTGTAGCTGGTACAAATGTTGCAAACTTACCGTGTGTCAAGAGACTGAGCTAAGATGTGCAGGCAGTTCACCATTGTAGTAGAATCACTCCCTGGTTGGAAAGAGATACTATGAGAGCACGACAGTATAGAAAATGTAGGATAATCTAACAATCCAAAATGTCATTATTGGAGATGCAGAGGTTAAACAAGACATCAGTATCCCACCTTAAGTCACTGGAGGAAGAGTTAGGTCTTGTTCTACAACTAATTTTCAATTTCTTACGTTGGTTTCCATACAACAGCTTGAAAGAATAACTAGTGTCTACTTATGGCTCATTTTCATTACTTGACCCTGCAACATTCTGAACTTTCTATCTTGTAGTATCCACATTTCTTTTTTAATTTTCTTACCTTTACCTTTGAAAAAAGGTATGTTATTTTTCCCTACATCCCCTTAGCATATTAAGAAATTAATCCATTGGATTCAACAGTTGGATGACAGAAATCAAACAATTAATGTAAGATGACTTTTGAAATCTAAAATTAACTGCAAAGGCATGAGATTTTTTTAAAGGAGTCTGAAAATTCTAGAAGCTGCTATTTCTCCCTGCTCTAACACTGTACATATTCTATTATTTGTTAGCTTCAGAGCCACGTTCAATGAACTCACTAGTCATACTGAAAGTTTATGCATCATTTTATAGAATTTTGCCTATAGCTTGTGAAAAGGCTCAGGTAAGATAGAAGCAGTGGTTATACATTCTTTATATTTTTAACTTTATCATAAAGATCTTTCTTAGCAACTTACCAAAAAGTGAGATCCTATGTCTAACAAGAGCAGCTAGTTTGCAGAACAGGCTAAAGTAGAAAAGAACAGAAAGAGCAATACAAGACAAGACAAAGATTAAGATTTATTTAGAATGTGAGGTAAAGAGTAGTAGGAATATGAAAGAGAACACGCAACATAATTCCTGAAAATGTGCATTCTGAATCATGCATGATGATAACACACTATTTAAAACAATTTGTGAAGATATCCTTTGTAAATAAATAAATCTGTGTTTAGCCACTGCTGATGATAAGATGAATCCTGAAATATAAACAGATGAGAAGAGCTTCTGGTAAGTATGTCAGAAACTTGCATATCTAACCTATCTGTCAAAATAATAGGATAATTAAGAGCAAGGAAAAATCACCAATTCTGTCTATTTCAACTTCTAAAAGCAAAGACAGCTAGGCATATTTTTTATTATCTGTGCTATACATTACAAATGGAATTAGGATGTAACAAAATGAAGAAAATATGTCTTAGGAATTGCTGTGGTCTCCTACTAACAAGAGATTTTCATTGTTATCTTCACAATAGTACAAAAATACTTTCTATAAGATGAAAATAACTGATAGTCACTCTGCTCAGTGAAGAATGGAAAAAGAATTATATTTCTGAATTTATAATAGCAGATATGCAGACATCTAACTTCCTTCATGTATGTGCTTTTGTGAAGGCGTTTTGTACAACCCTAGTAAGCATCTTTCTAGCTTTATTAAGCTGACCAGACTGACTTTAGTGAAGCAAGAGAGTATTCAGAAAGGCAGTATGAAATTGAATTCAAATGAAATGAAATGAAATAAGGCTTCCATCCTCCTGAACCTGAGCAGACTTCCCCAGGTACTGGAGGACTATCTTGTATATTTGCATATAATATATCTGAAAGCTCAGTAAAGCAGAATCTTAGGGACATTAAGTCCAATCATGCTTATGGGCAACTGCTTTATAAGGACTACCACCCATCTAAAAGATGGAAACAAAAGGGTAATAATAATTTAGAGAAATGCAAAGAGACATTGGAAGATAAACTGAAGAATAGAGTCTAGGAAGTTCAGTGCTAGGTCTGATCTTATGTAACAACAAGTAAGTTCTCTTTACTTTCAAATTTTACATCTATTCTTCCATTGGAAAAAGTAACCTCTGGTCAACATAGTGAAGGAAAGCAAAAGAAATTTAAGAATCTGATGGTTAATGTAAGAAAGCATGAGCATAAAATACAGTTTGAGAGGTTATGATACAAAATTTCCCAAACAAAATAACTGACGACATACCTCTAAAGGGAATAAAAAATTGGCAACAAAAATATTAGATGACAGTCATCGTTAAAAATAAATTAAATACTGATTTTTAAATGTTAATTGCAGAAAAATGAAATTCATATTTTTGTAAAGGCAACACATTATAAATTAAAAGGCAACTGTCTCTTTTTAATTGAGTTTTCTAGAATAACTTTGAGTCAAATGGCCGACTTTGAGTCAAATATAAAACAGTACAGACATCTAAGTTATTAAATTCCAGCAATTTTTCTTTGGGGGCACAAATAATTTTGTAGAGAAGGGAGAATCCATAATTACACCTAAAAAGCTGCATCATGGTATTTTCACATTTTTTGATATCTGAAAATTTAAATGTGAGACTATTTAAATAACCCAACAGTGGGATAAGCTTCAACCAGAAACTGCCATCAACAATGAAACACAAACCAATCAGAAACTAAGTTTTATTAGTTCCATTGCTCACAGAATCATTTATTGGTTTTGATGTTATCCACAATTAAATATTGTTAGTATTATTACATATACTTAATTCTTTAATTATATATTGAAGAATACTAAAATGAGGAATTCTATTCACTCACTGCCATTCCGATAGAGAATAAATTTATTTACTCTCTATCTGTGGAAACTGAGCTTTTGAACTATCATTCTTTTTAATCTAAGAGTTGTTTAATTATCAATATAGAACCCTCCTGTATGTATCTTAATTTTCTACTTACCTTGCTACCATTTCCTTTTCCTTATTTGATGCATATCCACTGCTACTGAGTGTTTTTGTTGGAGAAGACAGGAAGTAGAGGCAGTGGTTTGTAAAGTACTGATCAACTAATGGTAAAAGAACCTAAGAAATACAGATACAAAATGTATTTTTCACAGAGCACAATGGTAAATGTTGCAACAATGCTCTGATTGGTCAAAGTTTATTCAAAGAATTTTCAAGTTCTGCAGCAGTTGTATTTTCTCATTTCAGACACAAAATAATAAAAATTAAAATCTTAAGTATTACAATTTTACTTAAAATTGATATAAATAATAAACGGAGTTACAGAGATCTATATATTTTGGATCCTATACTGCAGGCTTATCTTCTCACATTCAAGAAAGATCAGTAACACTGAACTAAGAGGACCCTTCCTCTCCACTATTTACATAAATCTCCAGTACAGATATAAAGGGAGAGGGCTTTTTTCTTTTTAAGAGCCTAAATTTAATCCTAAACCTTCCTTACTTCAAATCTGATTATTGATAACATTTTCTTATTAGGTACACAAACGTGTATGACAACACTATGCACAGAAATACTTCTTCCTGTTAATTAAATGATACTATGCACTTCAGTCATATACAAGGGCAAAAATTTCCAGAAATAATTTATATGTTCAGTGAGAGTATTTAATTTCATGTAATAAATAAGCTGCCTTTTAATTTCTATGTTCCTTCTTGTGTCGAAGCAGATACATTGAAATATTTTGAAATATTTGGATCTACCAAATACATTGAAATAGTTTTGAAAGTATTTTGAAATATTTGTTAACATTTAATTTATTACTTACCACGAAAAAAATGGGATAGGTATATTTCTAACACCTGAAAATCAGTCTAACATTAAAAATTTCCATGTTCTGTATAATGGAATGTATATGTACATTACTTGAAATACCAAATCACTCACTTTGGCAAAGAATTTTATTTCTTGGTCATGTGGAGATTTTTCAGTTTTTCCACTGGTTACAATGGCTTCTGCAAGGATAAAATCAAGGCAGACACAAATAAGAAGTTGTCTAATAATAAATAACATAATAGCTCTTTGGTACATCCTTGCAATCTTATTTTTGCTGAAATACAAATAAAACAGCAGAAACAGTTTAGCTAGTTAAAGATGTCCAAGAATTCAATCTTCAAATTAAAAGACAGAATTTAAATTTCTTAAATGCAAGAAGTGGTTGCTAGAAATTTAAACATATCAATATCCAAATATTTATCTATCAACAGTTTTAATTATTTTCAAATTAAAATCTGCAGCTTACCCAAATGCGCAATAAACTCTTGAGCAGAATCAACATACTTTAAAATTTTCTTCAGGAACTTAAAGGCAAATCTCTTTTCCATGGATGAGGCATCCAACTCCATGTCATTCAGACCCCTGTTTTAGAAAACATTAAGATGAATAGCACTGATGATGACTGTAGTACAAATGATGACAGTACTATGAAGCATTTCATTCCTTATTATTTTTTATATTAAATTTTTAGAAGAAGGAGAAAAATACCTTCCACAGCAACTCTTAGTTATCATCTACATAGCAAGAAATGTTAAAATAAGTTCATGTTTCTCTAAGAAGAATACTAGCTTTGGATTAAACTATCCAAAATGTATATGTTTTAGAATAGGGACTTCAGAGAGCTATCTTATTCAACAAATGAAGCCATAGTACATTTTAATCCAACAAAGCAGTGCATTGGCCACTCAATTTCTACTGCTCGCAGATTAAAGTGCCAAACGTTTAGTCCTTGAATTTTTGTCCTTGAATTTTATGAAGTCAAAATGACTTAAACTACTAAATGAAAACCTAAACGTAAGTAACAAACTATTATACTATTCAAAGTAATTGAAAAGTTGCAATGGTATGTGATACTTTAGGAAGATGCATGTATTATGTATTCTTTGAGATAAATTAATGACCTAAATCATGACTAGTGCATTCAAGATATTAAACAGGAATAAAACCATGTATGGTTGGCTGTGCCTAGATTTAAAATACTAGATCTAACTTTAGCTACAAATAAAACCTACCTCACCGAAATTCTAAAATTCTTTCTGATCACAGAAAAAATCAGCTTGGAAGGAACCTCTGAAAGTCATCTGATCCAAGTCCCATCTCCAATCAAAGCTAAATCCGAAGTTAGACCAGGTTGCTCAGAACCTTGTCCAGTAATGTACTGAGTATCTTCATGAACTGCAATCTCATAATATATTCTGGCAAGCCTATTATAATGTTTGACCACCCTCACTGTGAAAAAATAAGGGCAAAATACTTTCATACATCTGACTGGAATTTCCCTTGTAACAACTTGTTAATCTTAAGAGAGAGTGTTTGACTTCCTTGTCTCTGTAACCAAATACTTCATTGTATATTTGAAGACAGTGTTAAAATCCCATTGTAGCCTTCTGTTTTAATATTGAAAAAATCTAGCCTCTCCTCAGACCGTCTCCTGGCATGACATGGATGCCAATACCTGAAGCATCTTGGCAACATAACTTTACAGATTTTGAATTTATTCTGCTTTCAAATATACTTGTTTTTACAAGTCATTAACAATCATTGTTTCCTTGAAGCTTTCTTGTATATTTGTTTAGTTTGCAATTTTTTCATGGTCTCTTTATTCCAACATTAAAAAGACTGAACTATACTTGAGATTTTCAGTTCACATATGGTAGCCTACACCCAGGACACATCCAACAGGCTTGTCAAGTGAGGAACTGAGTAACATTAAGGGAAACCTTGTTACCCCAAAAGTCTACTTCATTTGCTACGTCAGACTCTTCAAATAGTAGCAGATAGAAACTCCCTTCATCAGTACAAGAAAATGACCTGAAGTGAGGAACTGGTAGTTTGTGGCACTGAGGCAAAAGCAAGAAAGGAACAAGAAAGCAGGAAAGTTGCTGGATTCATGGCTGTGTTATGGAGGAAATGATCATTTGTCCTGAGATCCCTTAGCACTGGTACAGGAGTAAATTAGGGAGAATCAATAGAAGATTAGACTAACAGTTGAAAACCAGCTACAAGATGAATCCAAGGAAAAAAGTAATTCTGCAGGAGAAGGCTCATGCAGCAGAAGTTTTAACAACAAAGCCATCTAATACTAGAGTGTATGTTCTTGACCATATCAGAACATGGGTTAGAGGATAAACAAACAAACAAACAAAATTCTATTTCAAGAGTCCTAGTTTATATACTTTTATGATATCCTATTAACTGATATATAACATGTTCAATCAAATTATTTGGTATGTATTAACAGGTATATATGGTTGGCAGGCATCTCCAGCTACCTCACTCTCAGAGTGGGTAATTTATCTAAGTATTTATGTGTATTTTCAGTGAGACGACTGAAAAATATTATCTTTTTTTGTTTATAAGAAGTCATGGTTGCTGAGAGATTACATGTACTTTCCTAAAAATTGAAAGACATTGGCAGCTCTGTTAAATAACAAAGCTGGTATCAAAACAGATTTAGAGATTTAAAATAAGGATTCTTAACAGAATACCATGTTTTTTCTAACTTATACTTGAGTAAAGGCCTGAGAGATATCTCTGTATCTCATAAACACCCAAAAGTAGTTCAAAAGTGTTCTCAACAAAGAGAGAGGAGCAAAAATCAAAACAGAGGCAGATGGTATATGTAATGTACACACGCTGTGCCGCCTATATGTTTCCAATTATAACAAATTTCCATGTTTTAATGATTAGCCCAACGTTTTTAAGAATGACATTCTGGAAATGTGATAACTGCAATCAGTACTTCAAAAAGAAAATTTGTATATATTTGAAATATGCACATATTCATCTGAAGAAAACACTGACAAGATGATATTTGTGATTCACCCTTATACAGACAATTGCCGAAAACTCTCAGCCCTTACACAGAAGGAGTTTGAGCAGGCTTTTTCAAGTTGACTTGTCCCATTAGTTAACACTGAAAACACTGTCTTTTTAATCCGAACAGATACAGCCACAAAGAGATATTAAAACTTGTATTTGAGCAATTCCATTGGTGTTTCAAAGGATCATTCATTTACAGGAACTAAACCTGCTTTTCCTATTCAATGGCTCTAAAGCCATTATAGAGGATATAAAAATGTTTGCTGGCATACCTACATTTTGGTTTCAGGCTGAGAGCCTACATAAGTGGCAGGAGGGAATTTTTCTTGTAGTAAGGCAGAAATGTATATTTAGAGCTATCTTCTAATATCTTTACCTTTTACAGATCCTAATAATCAATTAGTATAAATTTCTGAGTGTACACTTTCACTAGAGACACAGACTTAAAAAACAGAAATAAATGAAAACAACATCTGACTGCACAGAAAAAATTTGTTCATGAATACAGTTTAGTTTATAAAAATGCTTAATGCCAGCAAAACCGCAGTTTCCTATGTGCTCAGGTGTTTCACATACAAAAAAGGATGATAGTTACAGTATATTAACTCACAATTCCATCATATAAAGCAAAAAATACAGTATACTAAGTTATTTTAATTTCGTTGACAGTGTATGTCTCCACAGGCCAGCTGACTTCCAGACACAGCAATTCAGGTTAGAAGTCTGCACTTCTGCTTGAGCAGAAGGATGAAACGCCCACAAAATAGCCACTTTGTCTTACTGCTTCACAGACTCAAACCAACGTTTTTCTTAAAAACTGGATTAAAAAGCACTTTTACGTAGATGTGTTTCAGTATCAGACCTCAGATTTATTTTTCCATGACCCTTACTGACACTGCTGGCTGGTAATTTAGAAGTTTTGAGTCATCTGCTTGTTTAATTAAACTACTGCTGCATTTTGTATTTACTGTGATCACATACTCATTAAAAATGTTACTTGTCTACACTATTTCAAAAGGGTCTTTCTAAACATAAAAATAACAAGGATTCTGATTTACAAAAGATATGCCAAATGGTAATTATGTTACTAACAGACTGCAGTGAGATAAGGACAATCATCATGCTTCCCACACAGAATGTAAGCAAGTATCAATAAAAATGTGCAACTTACCGAGATATGATTATACCATTGACTTGAAGGAATTTAAACAGCTCTTGTGCCTTTTCACGGTCTCGCGATTTCTCCTTAGCTGTCAATGTGTCGTAAGGTACCAATAAAGGATGACTACCTCCACCTTTAGTAAGTTGAAAGAACTGTAAGTTTTTCTACTGTAAGATTCATTTCACTTCAAGTACAAAAGGGAACTATTCAATTTTGATTGTCTTACGCTGTCTTCTTTCAGAGTGTTTCTACTCCCTCATTTTTCTTGTCCGTTTTTTTGTTTGTTTTTTTTTTTTTTTTGTGTGTGGTTCACAGGATTCTTGGCTTACCTTTGCTTTCCAACTCCATTTTCTTCTTTTTGGCCCATATGTTATGGTAGTTTTCTGCCATTACCTCAGCCATTCCCTACATTGCCATCAGAAAACACAAGATGCAAAATTAGGAGGTGACAGAACTTGTAATTCTACATGATTTTACACTCTTGTGGTAAAGAAACATCACAGTTAAGTATCATTTCTACATTCAGCTGTTCTTTGAAGTCAGCATAGCACAGGGTACATACATATCACATACTGTTTACAGCTCCTTTCCTAGTTACATGATAACTTTTTCTATGAACTCAGGAAGCACGAATAGGATGAACAGTAGAAATCTCTTCCTTAAATATGTAAATAGTATGGCTTGCGCCTTTCTACAAGAGCATATCACAAATACAGTCACAAAGAGGTTCATAACACCTGATAAAATTCAAGTCATTAATTATAAAAGAACAAATATATTAATTCTTTTCAGCACAATATATGCAAAACACAAATACAAACCTGAAGCTCCCTAGAAAGCACCACATTAGAGAGATCAAGTGGTGCTGGGCTATATCCATTTCCCTGCAGGGAAAAAAAAAGAATTATTTTCAGGTAGAAGTATTTCAGATAAAAGAATCAAATATTCAAATACATCATCTCTGTTGTTGATCTGATTAGAGTAACGCCATTCGCATTTTAAACTTTCTTGTAGAAACTGTGTTCACCTTTTGTTCTGCAATGTGCTGATGACACACAGGATGATTAATAGTATACATCTGTGGAAATAAGAAGGGTGCTGCAGATACTTAGATCTCCTTATTTGCAACAAATGGCAAGCTGCTAAGACCTATGCTTTTTCAGCATAAGAGAGGAGACCAATCATGAGGCATACAAGATGCGCCTTCAACACATGACAGAACAGTGTGGCAACAGTGTGAATGAACCATATACTAAAGACAAGACGTCACAAGAAGTTAAAATAGATTCTTGTCTCACGCAATTTACAGACTAAGAAAAAGGAGGAGTGTGGTATATTTATGTAGTCTTTAAATGTTTAAAGTATGAGAGCTGCAGTGCAACAAACCTATTAAGCACTATTTAACCTATGTTAAATGTAATTGATCACATATATACCAGTGATTCCAATCATGTACTGAAGTTAAACGTGCTGAAATCCCCTACTCAATCATGTCTTTATCATGTATCTTCTTGGGCAAGAAGGCCCACTGCAGAAAAGGTTCAGCTGGCTGGAAGCACAATTGCCAGAAACACGAGGACTCCTGTAAGGAGTGACGTTTGCTGAAGAGATAAGAAATGCTGTCTTGTAACAGAAGCACTTGTGGTAAGCAAAACTGCTGCTGGGGAATGAACCCAACACAGGCTTAAGGTGCCTGATGCTCACAGAGGATCAGTGCTGGTGCAACTGTATGAAAGGGATCAGCTTGTGGAACATCTTTTGTATGCTCCTACCACCATAAGCATTTATCATTAAATCTCACTATATTTAAGCACAAATATATGTTTAATTCACCTCAAGGGCTACAATAAAAATTCCCCAACATGTCATAGTTTTAAATAGTGTTCCCCTCCTCCAAGACACATAGTGAGCAGCAGTATCACATGCAATTATTAAATGACTATATGAAAACTTCAGGTCTTCTGAGAAAATGCTGACAGGACAGCAATCCCCTCTTCTGTGCTGCTCCACAGTTTTTATTATAGTGAACATGACTTCCAATCTCAGAACTCTAATATTAAATGTTTATTTTCATTAAAAAGAATATAAAATTAATATAGTTTTTTATAATTTCTTAGTAGATTAACAAACAAGTCTTTTGCTTTCTAAATTTAAGCAATTCCACCTTACCTGGCTAGATTGAGATATGCTGCGGAGCTTTTCATTTTCACGCTGATGTATTATTGCTTCTCCTCCTTCCTTGGTCCTTTCTAGGCTCCATCCCATGGCCAACATGGTTTTCAGTGATTCTCTGGCAGGCCAACGATAAATTTCCTTTTCCTTTGAAGAAAATAATGTAAAATTTCTCTGTATTTAGCAAGTTACAAACACACAATAAAAATATTCTGTCCTTTATAAATTGTCACACGCCGCAAAGGAAAACATAATTTGAATATTATATCTGAGGATTTATGAGAAAAACTTTAAAATACTTACTTTTTTTGTTTGTTTTATTCCTAGTAGCACTTACTTCTGGGGTATCTGTTACAAACTAATGGCATTCAAGTGAGCTCTGGAGCAATAATGTAGTTTGTATCTGGAAACTTATTCATTAATTCTTCTAGCCCAAAATAATACAAAATGGATGGCATTACAAGTACTATGAAATTAGTTAGGCAAGTATGTGCATTTGAATGCATCAGCATGAGGCCTTTTTTTAGTCTTCCTATATTTATATCCACTTATAGAATGTCACTGATCTATACACCTCTTCATATAAATACAACCATTGGCAAAAAATTAGGGAACAGCCTTTACTCCAACACTCCTTTGAAAAGTAAAGGTGTTACAGAAAATCTGAAAAGTTGTGGCAAAGAAAATTCTGAGTAAGTCATATTAAGACCTCTCAAATCAACCTAATAAAAGTATTTCAGGTCTTAACATGAACAAGATTTTTTATGACAATTACTTAACATGGCACTTTTCATGGAAAGACCTGATTTTTATGTTCAAAAGGTCTAATCTGAGACAACTGAGAAAAATCTCCTTGAACTGTTTTAATAACAACTCAACCAACAATTCCTCAGCTCCTCTCCAAAGATTTCAAAGCAATTTACAAACCTTGGGAAATTAAACCTTTTGAATCCCTCTTATTTTTTTTATCATCTCCATTTTCTGAATAGGAAAAGTTTGGTAAAGAGGGACAAATATTTGACTTTTGACTTATGAGTCACTCAATGGATCACTGAAAAATATGTAACAGAATTCAAATCAGTCCACTGTATCACAACTAGAAGTTATTCATGTCTAGTCAAGAAATTCAAATAAAAATGCATTCAAAATAGTTTAAATATGTTTCCTCATTTTCTACGGAAGCATCTTCTATACTTCCTTTAAATTTTTCTACCGCATTTCTTGAAGACAAAATTGCCTTCACATATGCTAAATTACACTTTTATCTGAAAACCCAGGAGTTGCTGCCAGTCATTCCTCATCGACAAAGGCCTGAAAATTCTGTGCTATTGATAATTTGAATACAAATTGGCTCAGGCCTAGGAAGGCTGCCTAACAGAAGCAAATTATACAAGACCCTGTGTAAGATTATCCAGACAACTACTTAAGCATATAGATGTTTCTGTTCTTAACAGCAACACGAATTCCAAGAAATCTTGTAAGAATTATTTGTAAGAATTCTAATTTGTCTCTTACGGCATATATTTGAAATGGATTTTAAAAAGTACACAAATAAATCTACTTCCTATTAATGCAGCTGAAATTTCCTCTATTACCTTTTCAGTTAAAGTCTTGAAAGGTCTTATTAATGGGTGTGTCTTCATATTTTCATCAAGTGAAACACCGTACTTCCACCCACTATTAGTCTGAAAACAAAACAAATATACTGAAATAAGACGAGAACAATGTAGATGAGTAATAGCAAACAGTCCAGTTTACTTTGTTGTATTGAACTGCTATCTATTCCAACAGCTACTCAGTGCCACAGAAATTTCTATTATAAGAGCGTGCATCCATTTGTAGATACACTGGAATAAAACATGGTCCTGACAGATTAGATGCCACCTATGAGTATTAGGTCTCATGAAACCAGTTTTGTGCCTAATACACACTGGCCCCTTTGAGATGGACTCCTGCATGAAGACGCTACTAGCTAAGGTAAAGAAAATGTCTATTCTCTGGGAGGTTAAAGTCAGCAACATAGAGAAGAAAATATAACGTTAACAGCTCAAGCACTAAAGAATGTAACTTTAATGGATCTTTTACCTCAAACAATATTACTTGAAATTTATGGGTTGAGATAAATGTGTGCATATTTATATACTTGTATATATGTATATCTTTCTCTACAAATTTGCATACATAGCCCCACACAATAACAGAATTGTTATTTCTCTGTAAGTGTTCTATAAAATTGTTATTGATTTTTTATTAATAGTTACAACAAATTACTTAACCCAAACTCTATTTTTTTCCTTGAATGAAAGAGATTTACAATTCCTACTTGGGTTGAATTAGTTAGTTCAATATCAGAAAATTTCCAACATAGTTATCAAAAACTGTTGTCAACTCCACCAAACTTCATTTTGCTCAAATTTAACTCTGAAAGTTGTATTTATTAACATTAAAATCTATTTGCAAATGTAACAGTAAAAAGGCCTTTCTTAAATATTTCACTGAAACATTAAAAAGGTATAAAATATCACTTAGTATATATTGTCTCATCTGGTAGCTATTTTGAAGTAGTGAAACAGAAACACACCACAGTGACAGAGCACTTGGAAAATTAGAGGAAGAGCCTTCTTAAAGATAAAAAGAAAGATAAGCTATAACTGCATTTTCTGAAATAAAAAAAGGACATTAGACTTTCCAGATACACTCTTAGATCACAGAGCTGCTGCAGTAAAATTAAATCTTTGCCTCCCAGTCAAAAAATATTACCAAGCAAAATGAAGCTAAGATCTATACATTCTTATTAACAAAAAACAAACAAACAAAACCAAGGCCAGTGCCCCCTTTTCATTTCCCTCACATATTTGTCATAATAAATTCTGTCCACTTTGAAAAAGTGACAAATTTCAGTGCATTTTCTTGAGCAAAAGGTTTCTTCCACATATCCCTAAATATCCAGACATTAATGCATTCTGACCAAGGGCCTATCAGTTAAACTGTCCCATTTTCTTTCAATATTCACACCAGGTATTATTAACTAGTCCCTTCCTGACAGTTGCCAGTCTTAAAATAATTCCTACCTTATCAAAGGCCCATTTATCATGGCAATGTTCAGCATACTTGCTGACAATATACTCCAACTTTTCAGGTAGTACAAGGCTGTAAACAATGGAGAGTATGGTCATTCAATCATAAGTTACTGCAATGTGATTTATGAAAAAAAGTGTCAGTATAATACAGCACTAATCAAAATGCTTCACTTCCAGACAAAGGCAAGACAGTTGGCTTTACCATTCCATTTTCTTTAGAAGAAATGCTGCAAAACAGAGCAGAGCTATAATGGCATTTACAGGAAATCTTCAAATACATAGCAGTTGCACTTATTAGACACTGAAGTCACAAGAAAAACCACTGCTTCACCATAACCTACAGGTATTTTTCTTGACAATTCTTAATACAGGGTAATATTAGTATGGATGTTTCACATTGCATAATGATGCAAAGGCAAGACTTTAATAGCAAGAATCAACTAGGGATCCTCAGTTATGGAATACAAACGTATTAGAAATCTGATTTTTAAAAGCACAAGATTACTAGGAAGGCCAAGTCTCTATTAAATCATCGCACATGACCAGCTTACTTTGCTGTATCAGATTGAGATCAATTCTCAAAACTAAGTGAGGATTTTATAAAAACTGGGCAATAGGCCAATTGAATCACCAGATTTTAGTGATCTTGTACCATTTGTCATAAGCACACTCTAAATAATGACAGTATTAAATATTACGAGTGTATATATCTCAAACATTTGAATTATTAAGCATAAAGTAGATAAGAAGTACAGAATTTGCTATGTAGTCTGCACATATAACAGGGAAATATTTAATGTCCATACAGTGCTAGATGGTTTATATCGAGTAAACAGGATATATTGGAGTGAAGTATTTGGAAGGAGGAAGCAAAAATCCCTACACTACTTCTGAAAGGTACTAGTATCATTAAAAAGTCAGTCACCAGCGAACTTTTCCTACAGAGAAGAAAAAATTGTTAAGAAGGAACAGTACAACAATATTTAAGGAAAGGAAATTACTATCATTTATATGACTCACTTTGCTGTACTGACAGGCTTGGGATCAAAATTTCCTTCTGGATCTAGTGAAGTCTGCTTTTCCAAAGTTGACTTAATTCGTGTATCTAAATAATCAGGGGGCAAGGCACCAGCTATAGCACTTAAACAAGGCAAAGCCATTCGAAAGAGCTCTGGATCATACTTCTGCAGGAGAGATAGGAACTGGTTGGAAAATCCAACAGAAAAACATGCAAAATGTTAGTGAAAACCAAGCAGCCATATGTCCAAATATTAGAATATGCAAACAAACTGTAAAGTACACTTAAAAATTAAGCATAGAACAAAATTATTGCTGCATGACATCTATTTTTCTTGATACCAACTTGATACATTTTAAAGACTACTCAAATTAACATAACAGTATGCTGGCACTTTTATAAATATATACAAGTATGACTCTTCAGCTTTCTTTGGGCTAGTAAAGGGCCTTACTCTTTGCCTAATTATAGAAGTACAGTCATCTATGAAATACAGCCTCAGTTCTAAAATGACTAATTGCTGTTAGCTGCAGAAGCCATTGTAATTTCTCCCTCTTTTCCTGTAACCTGTTTCAGTTTAAATCATACTGGTTAAAGGAAGTTGTGTTTTACTGTAGCAAAGTCAGTTCATTATTTTTCAAAACTGTCCTGCTAAGAGGTGCATTTGCTCTTCTAAATAGTCATTTTAGCTCTAGAAAGCACATAGAAGTACTTGATGTATAAAAATATGAGGTAGAACTACATTTGAAGAATATATCCTTAGCAACTTGCCATCAAACATATTCAAGGTCAATTGTTACACACTAGATCATAAAAAAAACATGTGCTAGAGGAAGTGGCAGCAGATTACAGTAGGCCAAGGTTCTCTTTCCAGCTTTCAAACAACATTCTTAGTATGCTTAGGATAAATAAAAATCACTTCTTTATCTTTCAGATTCCCTAGCTGTAAAATGTGCATAATGATATCGCTTTAAAAGGCTTTAGGATCTACTGATGAACACTACAGTGCAAGAGTTTGATGCTATTATAATTTTTTCATAAATTTTAATCAGATAGCTCAGGCATCTTTTTGATGTTACAACACAGACACCGATCATTTCTAGAAAAAAAAACCAACCCAGTACAAAAATATTTCTCTTGCTTCATTATTAGAAAGATTATATGCTTCTGGAAATCTGAATGACCACTTTGTGTTAGGAAAATGCTGAAGGTATATTATACCATTATACATATATATATACACAATATTCAGGTCCATTATAATTTTTTCAGCAAGTATTTTCATGTTTATATCAAAGAAAGCAGAATGATTAAAATTTCAAGGCTTTAACTTCCTCTAGTTTTGTTGCAGATTTACACAAGAACTATGACCATTTAGAGAAATACGAAAATACTATTATAGAGGGCCACCAATATTAGCAGAAACATATAATCTTCATTTATTTGTAAAAAGCCAAGATGCACTAATTGGAAACATTTTATTGCGTCAGGCCCTCCTGACACTCTGCACTTGTCACAGTAGTGAGAGAGGTAAATATCAGTAGAATCAAATACAAATCAGGCTTAAAAAGTAATTTTAGAATAATGCAGAGACTGATTCTGTAAATCAGAATGCCTACAGAAACAACCATCTGAATTTGTCAATTAGAACTTGAACAGAAACTCAGCGAAATGCTATGAAAAATTTGTTGTTGTTCCATACGAGAACCTGATTTTTGAGCCCAATCAGGCAAAAAAAATTTTAACTGAGTAAGGCATTTCTCCTATCAGAAATACAACTTTTTCTTGCTCAGAATAAAAATAAGCAAGTGGAAAAAAAAACCCAGGATCAATGGAAAAATTTTATTTCTAAGAATGTTGCATTTTATTTCCTAAGCTGGGCAATAACCAGAAAACAAACAAACAAAAAAAACCCCAAACAAGTATATGTTTGAAAACAATGTAAATTTACTGTGCATACACCAACTATTTGACAAGCATATACATACATTTCTTAAAATTAATTTTTTGCCAGTAAAAAGTATTTTTAAAAGTTTAGTAGAACTATGATAGGAGAGGTGCGACAACATCAACTTGTTAGTGCAGCAAGCAATCTGCCTCATTACTAGTGTAAGGCTATATGGGTGTATCAAGACAAAAGTTTTACATTTCATTAGTTTGGAGAGAATCTTTCAAGATTCAGCATTCAATTTTTCATTAGAAAGTTACTTCATTAAAAGCATTCAGTGCCATATCCCCTATATTAGATGAATGAACTGATAAACAGGCACTTGGCACAACAAATTATCATTGTAATGCTTTTCTAGTCATCCCATACTGTAATGTGTATTAAAGTCATTACCTTATGAGACAAAGAATCAAATATTCCCCAGAATAATTTTTCAGTTAAATGTAATTCTTCTTCTGCTGCAATTCCATAACTTCCCATTCCTGAAGGCAGACAATAATATTTCCAGCACTGCTCATAGTGATTTGTCAGAAGCTAGAATTTTCAAGAAAAAAACCGCACGTAAAACATCAGTATTTAACAAAATAACATACTGGTTAGTGAACTCCGAATTGCCAGTATCTATTTAAACAGTTACATAAGTATCATTATTTATTTTTGATTCTTCATTTCTAACGGCTCATAAAAATGGTCTCTTTGGGTCTGCTTTTTGGGAGAGCAGTAGAGCCCATACTCTGAAAGTATAAAGCGTGTATTATTCCCAACTGCTGCTGTGGGATTCTCAGAGATGACACTGAGTAGCAAAATTACAATATTTCAGGATTGTCACCATGTGAGTACAGATTAGCTCACAGGATAAAAATAGAGTCAATGAAAAGGTATAAAGCAGGACATGACAGACTCTGGTAAAAAGTTTTACAAATTCAAATTGATTTTACTTCTGTCATTTGTAGTTGGTGGCCTCAATATTAATTAAAACATTGCAAAAGATGCTTGCAGTACACCCTTTAAACCATCTCTCTCTGGAAAAACCTGTGCTTCACCCTGCCCCATTCTGTTTTTAAAACATAATGATGACAGATTATCATGAAGTAAGTTTTACACTGAATACATGTACAGAAAGTAAAGCATTTACCTTGAGAGGCATTTTACAGTATTCATTGAGTAGGGGCACATCAAAAACTAGCCTTCTCAACAGCTGTTGTAGCATAGAGGGACGTAAGTGGCTGTAATTTAAAAAAAAATGAAGTTCTTAGTAAAGTTCATACAGTCCAGTAAAAATTTGTGTATTGGAATTCAAATCACTCATAAATGCATTTTGAAAAACCAGTAGTATGTGTTTAAGGAGCCTCGCTATGCCTCATCTACGTATAGAAGAATGTAGCACAGAAAGATGTGCTAGTTCTGGACTCTCTTAAGTGAATAAACAATATGTATGACTGTGCCAGACAACAGCAGAGGGAAGGGTGCTGGATATTTTTTAGAATACACAGAGGGAACAATCTAAGCAAAAGAAACAGAATATTACCCTAACAGAATGGTTTCTGATATGAAACTTAAAAGCAACAACGGACTCCTAACCGATCTGGAAAATACATTATGATTATTCTTGTAAGAAATAAATCTCAACTGGAATAAATTACCCAGCATTTTTTTCTAGCTATTTAATTTCAGTGATGAATAGACTCAAAATCAATATAAAAACACTTCTTTCATATCTCCCCTTTCAGTCATCACTTTTTGAGGCTGAAGATTCCTGGTCTACTAAGCTGTTTCCAAAGCAGCAAAATTATTCCTTATATTGATCCTTTTTGTTGGGCTTTTCCAAATCTTCTCCATTTCCACTCTATCCTCTTTTTTGGCAGGGGTCCAGTGCTATGTACAAACTAAAAATGCACACTGCATTACTAATTTCACAGCCCACTGCCCAGACAAGTACCACTACAGTTTACGACACAGATCAAGAATTATGATTCAGTTGGCAAATCTACATTTCAACTCTTGATATGTCTTCAGCGCTCAGTTCAGTTTTAGGATTTGGAGAGTGGGAGGTAGTCTTTCTTCTTTTTTTTTTTTTTTTTTTTAAACTACAGCCAAGGTTCTTCAAACCACAATCAGAACTATAAACATCAATCCCTTAATTACCTGACACACACTTACTGTCAGACTTGCAATAACACTTTTGGTAATTATTGGGGTTTTGTTTTCACAAATAATCAGAATCTGTCCTGTATCACCACAAAGCTCGTATCAACATGACAGTTTGTGTAATGCAATCCCCATAATGGACAAACCAAATCTGTTTTCTCTTAGGAAAAAATAAATCTTATCATGCACTCTGGTAATTTATTCCACACAAGAATAAAATAATCTTAGTTCTACACTATAGACAGAGAAAGAAATTACTAAAATACATATACTGCACAAAAGAAATCAATGTGTACACAGGTATAATACATACTGGCAAATAGCAAGCAGGCATTCTTCGATAGTGTCTCTTTGCGCTTTTGTAAGGGAACGTCCTTTGGATAACCTATATATTGTGTGAAGCATGGAGTCCACCAGAGAGGCGTGATGCTCTGTTCCAGAAAAGAGGGGAGCACATCTTTTGAGTAATGGAAACACAGCTGAGCAAATATATCTATTTAGTGCGAGAGCTGCCTCTGTGGTGCTCAGAGAAACCTGTATGAAGTAGTAAATGACTGTTAGTATCATATAGAAAAAAGGTTACTAGATATGAAGTCTATAAAACAGAATAACTAAATACTCCTTAAGTCCCCTTAGTGACTGGGTGCTAAAATGATATCCATTCATAACACATGAGGACAAAACCTTTTTTTTTTCAATCGATAAAATCCAAGTCATCCACTTATCACCTATCTCTTGCACCACTGTACTCTGAAGCAATAGGAGCAAAAAAGAATATGCAGCTTCTTTCTTTAAACAGGTTAGCAAAAACCACAAAGCATTAAGTAGCACTTTTGATCTCACTTCATTTCTTCATAGCTACACATACATGAATTTTCAGTGTAATTGTTGGAAGCACACAATAAATGTAATCATTAGGTCTATTACAGTATACAAAATGTACTTACTGTATAATTACTGTAAGCCTGTATTAAAAGTTTCTAAACTACACTGCACTCTCGATTCATAAAGTGGCACTGAATGCTTACGATCATAAGCATTAATTAATTACTAATTAGGTTGTAATTAAACAACTTAAATTAATAGTAACTGAATTATTACTGTTTGTCTTTACAGCAAGCCTACACTATCTTTTTTTTTTTTTTTTTTTTTTAAATAGCTGTTTTGAATTGAAATTCTATTTTTTACACTTATGGAGCCACTAGGTTCAGTCACCTGAACTCCATAGCAAAATACTTACTGTATCCAAAGAAGCAGAGGCTCTTAAATCTGGTAAAAATCCAACTTCCAGTAGGTGAAGGAGGAAACTTTGGTCCTTAATACCATAGACACGGTCCAAGAAGAGTACCATGGGTGCTTTATGATCAGGACAGAAATTTGCAGACATGTCTGGCTCATTTACTGTGCCATCTACACAAATATATAATACAATTTTTAATAGTAGATAACTGATAAAACAAGAAACAGCAAGACAATGAAAGACATAATTACATTTAATGTGTAAAATCACATGTTCAATGAAAATTATATTATTGTTTTCTCGTGTGCTGAAAAAAAAAGTTTTTATTTTTTCAAAAACCCTTATTATTTTGCAATTTATTAATATTTCACTCTTAAATGAAAGCTTAAGAATGAATGGTAATCTACTTGTTCCATTAGAATTATGGAGAATGTTTTATATGGTATAAATAAAGATAAATATTACTGCAAATATTAAAAATACACAGCAACTGTGAAGTCAAAAAATGTTACGAATTTTAATTTTTGTCTCATGTAAGCTAGACTAAAAAAGCATAGAACTTCAGGGGAAGACAAAAATAACACAGAAGTGAACTGTGTATCAGATAAACCATCTCTGACCATAAAATGGAATAGACACCACCTGTGAAACAGAGAGGACAACAGAAGGAGGGGAAGGAAGATAAAATTATCTTGCCCTAGAAGAAAATGACAGACTGGTAGTTTATAGCCCATGAAATATGGAGAAATTAATAGGAAACATGAAGATGATAAGCCATAAAAATGTCATCCTCTGTTCAGTTTATGCTTCATAGAAAATTTCTATTTGTATGGTTATCGTGGAAGTTATTTTGTGGATATAAATCCACCCTGGATAACCACACTGACCACTTTTAGGAAAAAATCAACAGTTGCATAAAAAGCAAGAACACAATGATCAATATACTTCTGCACTCTGAACTCTTGAGTTCAGAGTGCATAAACCAAACTGTGGTGTGCCCACATTACAAACCAGTACAAACACGTTCATGTCTTGTGTACATCCCACAGCTGTTTTCTGTTTCTTGGGACTGCAGAATAGAGATAGTGAAGGTACACAGAAGGGCAACTAAAATGATCCAGGTAATGGAGCAGTTATGATGATAGATTAAGAAAACTTGAGATTCTTCAATTTGGCAAAATGAGGACTGAGAAAGGATATAAATGAGATTTAGAAAATTATAAAGATAGCTGACAAGATGAATGAAGAACTGCTATACCACAAATCTCAAAATAGTATAATACAAGGGTGTTAATTAATATTAGTTGAGTATAATACAAAAAAAAAAAATCATAGAATCATAGAATAGTTAGGGTTGGAAAGGACCTGAAAATTATTTACTTCCAAGCACCCTGCCATGGGCAGGGATGCCTCACACTAGACCATGGCCTTCTAGACCAAAGGCCCCATTCAACCTGGCCTTGAACACTGCCAGGGGTGGAGCATTTACCACTTCTTTGGGCAACCTGTTCCAGTGCCTCACCACCCTCACAGTAAAGAACTTCTTCCTTATATCTAACCTGAACTTCCCCTGTTTAAGTCTGAACCCATTATCCCTTGTCCTGTCGCTACAGTCCCTAATGAAGAGGCCCTCTCTGGTATCCTTGTAGGCCCTCTTCAGATACTGGAAGGCTGCTAGGAGGTCTCCACGTAGCCTTCTCTTCTCCAGGCTGAAGAGCCCCAACTTTCTCAGCCTGTCTTCATACGAGAGGTGCTCCAGTCCCCTTATCATCCTCATGGCCCTCCTCTGGACTTGCTCCAACAGCTCCATGTCCTTCTTATGCTGAGGACACCAGAACTGTGCACAATACTCCAAGTGAGGTCTCATGAGAGCAGAGGGGCAGGATCACCTCCTTTGACCTGCTGGTCACGCTTCTTTTGATGCAGCCCAGGATACGGTTGGCTTTCTGGGCTGCAAGCGCACACTGAAGCTGGCACATGTTAAGTTTCTCATTAACCAACACCCCCAAGTCCTTCTCCACAGGACTGCTCTGAATCATTTCTCCACCCAACCTGTAGCTGTGCCTGGGATTGCTCCGACCCAGGTGTAGGACCTTGCACTTGGCTTGGTTGAACTTCATGAGGTTGGCACTGGCCCACCTCTCAAGCATGTCAAGATCCCTCTGGACGGCATCCCTTCCCTCCAGCATATCAACCACACCACATAAGTTCATGTCGCTGGCAAACTTGCTGAGGGCGCACTCAATCCCACTGTCCATGTTGCCGACAAAGATGTTGAACAAGATCGGTCCCAACACTGACCCCTGAGGGACACCACTCGTTACTGTTTTCCAACTGGACATTGAGCTGTTGACCACAACTCTTTGCATGTGGCCATCCAGTCAGTTCTTTATCCACTGAGTGGTCCATCTATCAAATTGATGTCTCTCCCATTTAGAGACAAGGATGTCGTGCCGGACAGTGTCAAATGCTTCGCACAAGTCCAGGTAGATGACATCAACTACTTTGCCCCTGTCCATCAGTTCTGTAGCCCCATTATAGAAGGCCACCAAATTGGTCAGGCAGGATTTCCCCTTTGTGAAGCCATGTTGGCTGTCACCAACCACCTTGCTGTTTTTCATGTGCCTTAACATGCTTTCCAGGAGAATCTGCTCCAAGATTTTGCCAGGCACAGAGGTGAGACTGAGTGGTCTGTAGTTCCCTGGGTCTTCCATTTTCCCCTTCTTGAAAATGGGGGTTATATTTCCCTTTTTCCAGTCATCAGGAACTTCACCTGACTGCCAGGATTTTCAAATATGATGCACAGAAATGCTTAAAACACTTCTTTATGTAGCAAATAGTGAATTTCTGGAACTTACTGCCACAGGAGTTTGTGGGTACAGACATTATTCCAAAGGGATTAGATACATTCTCGCACACCAGGTCCAGAAACAGATAGTAATGGGCAAGGACGTACACTCTCATCTTTCTAATCAAATAACTGGATAATATGGAAGTACAAAGGAACTCTATCCAGACTTATATATCCTACCTAAAAAAATAGCATCTCTACAGCCACTGCTGGAGACCAAGTACTGGGATGGACAGCCCATTATAGTGCGATCCTGTAAAGTATTTCTATGCCCTTATATTCTGTGCTCCACAGGAGTAAGTATTTGTTCTACTGGACCAGCTCTAATTGATAGCTATCTAATCAAAATCTGCAGAACAATTCTCTGTTTGTACTCAACTCTAACAAAACTTCTCTATTTTATACCAGAAGGCTTATATGCCGAAGATTTTTATATAAGGTGAACTGGTCTAATAAAAGTACTGAAGTTACCTTTGTTAACTGTTGACAGCTTTAGTGGTATGCTTATAATCCCAACCAAATCTTCAGTTGGCACTAGAGATCGAAGGATCGACCTGATTCGAATAGCTTCCCCTTTTCCACTTTGAATAAGCTGTTAGAGAAAGTTTATCAATTAAGAAATTTAGTACATATGAAAAATTTCCTCAAAATACAGATCTTACTAAGCTTTTTTTCAAACACTGGGAAAAAAAATGAACAGAAATTCAACTTCTCCCAGAACTCTAAAGCAGTTGCTGATTTCCAGCTGAGCCTACTTTTGAATCTGTCTTAATTTGGCTATCATATCAATAATTTCACAATATTATAAATTTCCAATAACACACAAAATGTCCATATGGATAAGATTCCTTAACCAAACAGATAAAGTGATAAAACTGGAAATTTTTGAAAGACTTCTTACTTACAGAACCTATAGTACCAGGTTTTGAGCTTGCCTCTTTACTCTATGAACAGAGGAAAACCTGTTTGATGCATCTATGCATTTTTCTATTATTTCTATGCCGTAAAAATTTCAGAAGGCATTAACAACAAAGAGGTGACCAACTCCTTTCAACCGCTAGCAGAAATTAGGTATTCACAAACTCTGTCTCTGAAAATCTCTTCCAGTAATTTTCTTAATACGAAACTACTATCTCTAGCAACAGACACCTACATACAGCTTTTACAGCAAATAAAGTGAATACCTTTTCTAATAGTAAGCAGGGAGGCTGTAAGTCAAATTTCTTGCTTCTTATTTTATGGCTTTCTAGAAAAAGTTTGTGGAAAATTTCAGAAATTTCACTGGTAGTATAAATGTGCAACACTAGTAGTTCATCTTTGCTTTGATTCCATAGTTGTATAAAAAGTCTCTAAATTTCAGATATATAAAAAAACATAAGGAATCAAAAGACCATGATTCCTTATAAACAGCTTGCAGGAAACACATCTGTCTAGATACAGTGAGAAACACAATAAAGTCCACCTTCTGAAGGGAAGATATCTTTGAATAGAGAACAGTTTAGTTAGATATGTACAGTTCTGTTTACAAATCTACATTTTCTGAGCAAGTGACAAAATGAACTTACATGCATTTCTGGTGCACAGCGTCCAAGTAAATCTATAAGAGCTGAGTAAAATGACATGATTGCATTGCCCATATGCACAATCTCCTCCTCCTCCTCTTCCTCCTCATCCCTAAAAGATAAACAATACCAGTGAGCATTTTTGCTAATGTAATTTTATAGCTCCTCTCTGGAGATAGGTCCATGATCCAGAGACTATTAATTAGATATATTAATTTCCTCTGGCTCCAGATTACAGGGGTTTTATCCCTAGAGTAAGCATGCAATTGAACAGTAATAACTGACTTCACATGAGCCTTCTATCTTCCTCTTTCACTTTACCTTAGCTTCATTCCACAACGGCATTCTCTCCTTTGCTTTGTCCTTCAGGCTTCTTCTGTAACTCTTGTTCCACTTTTATCTAGCTCACATTTTACGAATTCCATCTACAACTGCTTGTGGGTGTAAATCTCTAACACTCTATGTTTGTATAACATTGAATAACAAGGCCTATTATCCATATATTGCAAGCTTGAGTAAACCAGTTATTAAATCATCATTTGCCAAAAGAGAAATCACATTTACCTACCCTTCTCTTTTATATGCCTGAGAGGGAAGGTCACGAGAAGGATTCTCTGAGATCCTGATAGCTTCCTGCATAGCTGCCAGTAAACCATTTCCTCCTTCTCCCCTAAGGTCTGGTCCAAAGCACTCTGGCCGTCGAATAAGGAGCTTGACAACAACACTTGCATTTTCCTCAACACTTTCACCTGAGGACCAAAAAGCACTATACATACTTTCTCCTGAAAGGTATCCTTAAGTCAGAAGACAACCACATTTTCCCCCTAAATTTTACAAAGCAGAAAACAATTCCCCATCCTTATTTTTGAAAACAAAAAGATATCAAGTTGGTAGCACTAGGTGTGCTATATGAAAAGCTTTAAAACCAGCTTTAAAAGTGACAGTGACTTGCTTTGCAAAAGTTTTACTACAGTGAAGGTTAATTTGCTTTTTATGGCAAATACTACAGTCTCTGGTATAAAGGCTAATAGTCCTAAGAAGCAATAGAGGCTACTGGGGAAGGTAGGAAGGAAGTTTTGACTCAAGCCAACTCCCCCAGCCTCTTGCTCTCTTGCCTCTCCTGTGGGACAGGATGAAAATAGAAGGTGTGATGACTAATGGATTGAAATAACAACTATCTAGCATAGAAAGCAAAATCTACACATGCAAGCAAAGCAAAAAGACAAATTTATTCACTGCTTCCCAGGCAGATGTTTAGTCAGTTCCTAGAAAGCAGTGCCTCAGCATGCATAACAGTTGTTTGGGAAGACGAGCATTATAACCAGAAACACCACCCCCACTCCTCCTTTCCCTGAGCTTTTATTGCTGAGCACAAAATCATGGTATGGAATATCCATTTGGTCATTTGGGGTCAGCTGTCCTAGCTGTGTCTCCTCCCAAACTCTTGCCCAACCTGAACCTACTCACTGGGGCCCAGGAAGGACAAGAAGGAGCTGAACGGGGAGACCATATGGGTTGCTATGAAGAAAGTTAACTCCACCCCAGTCAGACTTAGTACAGGGCATGAGAGTTATCTGACTTTTAATGGGCCAACTGAAGCAAGGAATGTTGCTTAACATTTTGTCCTTAGTACCTCATCAGTAGAAAACTGATCTCAGAGTTTAATCTTCTCAATATAACCAAAGTATAACAAATTCTATTTTAGGTTAAATATACCTAGAGTAAAATCTCCTGATTTATTCTACTGCATGTTTAAATATTTGTTAAACCTTCTGCTTGCTATTTAATGCCTGAAATTGAATACCTCATCTTTTCTATATACAAAAATCATATTAAAATAGTTTAAAGGTCATGGCTTGCCTGAAACAACCCAATTTATAACAGCTTTGTGTGGAAAAATGTATGTATATTTGAAAAGGGAAAAGAGTGGGTTTAACTATTGTATAATTGAGTACAGGCAGACAGGTTTTGATCTAGATGCTTGCTGAATAAAAGTCATTAGGAAAAGGAACCTTCATATAAATGAACTCTTTTCATGTAACTGCTTCATGGACTGCAGTTAGTGGCACGTGGAAGCATGATACGAATAATAATTGGGTCAAAAGCAGCTTATGGTTAAACACAACTGTTTAGAAATTCACAGTGAGTACCTTATAAGAATACTGATAATCCATATGAAATTAATGGGTCGTTAGGAAGAAAACAAATTACAGGAAAAGAAACAGTTCACAGTCAATGAACTTGTGATGTCAGTAGCTCAGATCATCTGTATCTATACTCTACATGCAAGCTACAATACTAAATCAATGCAAGTAACAAGTTTACACTAAACTGAATGTTGCAGTTTCAGCAGCCACCAAAAAAGTATAATGAGAAACTGGTTTAGCTGAGAGCAACAGTGGTGTTACCAGGAAGTCATAATGAACAGAAAGCAATGGTAGATGAGATAACTGGGACTGACTGGCTCTAGAAGGAGCAGCTAAATACTTTAGATATGTTAGCCTTGTATTTTCCACAGTTAACACACTGGTACAATCTTCATATGAAACACAGGCTAAAGAAAACGGCCTCAGGTGTGCCTGGGGACATTGATTGGACACTAGGAAGAATTTCTTCACTGAAAGGGTTGTCAGGCATTGGAACAGGCTGCCCAGGGAAGTGGTTGAGTCACCATCCCTGGAGGTATTTTAGAAGACTTGCAGATGTGACACTTAAGGACAGGGTTTAGTGGTGAACTTGGTAGTGTTAGGTGTATGTACAGATGCGATCATCTTAAGGGTCTTTTCCAATGTAAATTGTTCTGTGATTTGGTGCCCTGGTTACTGACTTTGCACTGATTCTCTTTTCCTCCCTCACTCCCTTTCTTTCTCCTTTTCATTCACCTTCTTTTCATACAGCAGGGAAAAAGCAGGATTTTAAATCTGTAAGTCAACAACTTTTATTTAGATAAAACCTTCTAAGTGAAGATTTTTAAAATAAAGCATTAAGTAAAATGTAATCTCAAAAAAATCACCATATACCTCTCTATAGTTCTACAAATAATCATCCAAACATGTACAACATTCAGCTACAACTACCAGATGCTCCTGAATCCTTGCATGTTTCCTGCATCTTTTGAGGAGGCAAATACAAAACGCCCTTAAAAATTGTAAGGGGCCATTTGAATCCATACTGCAGAATCAAACAACAAACATGTTAGAAATTATAACGTTTGATTAACAGAAGTTTAATCAAGTTTTAATTAATACATACATATATAGCAGCCAGCCTTACTGATTTGGTTGATTTGTGTTTTAGGTCAGGGAGACCTAGTACCTAGGATATGGACATAGATTTATGAGACTATTCAAGTGATATCCCTATAAGGTAGTGGTTTGGAAGGAACAGTACTTTAAAGATTATTCAAGTAGAACTTTTAATTGTGTTAAGAAACAGAGTTGTATACTAAGAACCAGTCAAGGAGAGAGAGAAGAATACTGGCGCAAATACAATCGCTGGGATTTATCCAGGACCCTAAAAGGTAAAAAGGACATAGCGAGGAAGACGTCTTACTTCATCTGAGGAAGACTACTTACTTCATCCTGAGACCCCTGCCCACGACCACCAGGAGGCACTGCGCAAGCGCAGAACATATGGAAATGATTTTTATACTCATTATAATACGAAGCGGGGATGAGTCATGAATATGTATCAGCATGTTGGGAGAGGCGATGCATATGTAATACTTTACAGGATAAATTGCGGGCGAATTGTGACGGTCTTTGGAACCAGATTTGGGTGCGTACCCCTGGTTCCCGGGGCCTCGAAATAAAGCACCACATATAACCTCCTTAGAGTGGTTATGTGTTCATTCTCTCCACTAACAAACACAAATAAAATTATACCATGTAATTAATTTTTAGTTTAATAAAAGCACTACCAATATTGTTTTGAGTGGTTCATTTCCAATACATTTTAGATCTAGATGTAAAAATTTATTTTAATTTGGGCATTTTTTGACACACCAAAAATATGCTTTGTGAAGAGTGCTATTTAGAGTAAAAGAAAGCATATATCAGCAAAAGCCCCTTGCAGGTAGTTTTAATTTAGACTGTGCAGGAAGAAACTTGTTTTAAGCACAGAGATCAAATTAATCTTTAATGCTGCTCTACTGAAGTCAATAGAAGTTTATCAAGAATTAATTAGTCTACATTTTCAGTTTACAATTTCTTGTACCCTGCATTTGCCACTAGAATCTTATTCTGACCTTCTCTGTATTTATATTTCTTCTCCATGTCCCTTCTGATGAGATACTGAACTGCTGAAAACAGCTTTAATATCTTGCAGCCTGCTCTAATGTACTTCAGAGGCCAAGGTAATGAAGAATTTTGCTTGAAGAAAAAGGTTTTGCTTATTCCAAGGATACACTGGCGAGAATCAAAATCCATTCGTGTGTTTAAGAGTATGTTTGTTGCTTTTATCTCAACAACCCAAATATTTTACTAATCTATACTTGTAATTGTCCTCTCAAGGAGAAGACACAGAGAAATTAGTAATCTGATTTTCAAAAGTGCTGCCTCTAAAACTGTCATAATGAGAAGGTTCAAAACCCCAACTGTAACTGTTTTTCAGATAAAAAGCAGCTGAAACACTTGACACTAAAACTTAATTCTACTGACTAGCAGACCACCAAGTTTACTCATCATAGAATTATAGAATGGATTGGGTTGGAAGGGACCACAAAGATTATGTAGTTCCAGCCCCCTGCCATGGGTAGGGACACCTTCCACCAAATCAGGTTGCTCAAAGCCCTGTCCAACCTGGCCTTGAACACTTCCAGGGATGGAGCATTCACAACTTCTCTGGGCAACCTGTTCCGATGCCTCACCGCTATCACAGTAAAGAACATTTTCCTAATATCTAATCTAAAATAAACTATTACAAGTAAGACCAAAGCTATCTTCATCTAATTTTACAGTGCTGTTAACATTTATTTAGAAAATCAACAATGAAAAACACACACTTTATTAACTCAATGACTAAGTGTCCTACACATTCTTATAGCAGTTTGTCAACTAGTTTAGCAACTCAATAGCTACAGGCTTATCAACTGAGAAACTGAACAGTAAACATGTTTATTGTTTCTGTTTAAGGTATTATTTGCTAATTTCAGACTAATAACATTATATGACTAGAACAGTCAAAATCTAAAAATTAGATTGTTTAAAGTTATTTCCCTTCTGGCTGTCCCTAGCTGTCCTTTACAACACCTTCTATATTGGCAGACCAGATAGGTCGTGAAAAGACAAATCATTTGCTCTCACCTAATCCCTACTCTAAACGACTAGTTTGATGAAAAAAATCCACATGAACTGGAGGATGCTTTTTTGTTTAGTGGCATTCAGATTAATCTAAATATGATTTTAGCATATTTGTTTCACAAATTTCAAAAGGAAATTGCCCACAGAAGCAAGTATAAGATAGTATCAAAGGAGAAGATCTTTCTCTTTTTTCAAGGCATCACATTAAAGTTACACAGTCAGGGTGCTTTACAAACACCAATCCCTCAGAACTATGTAAACATGTGACCTATTGGAATTTTGCTTTTTGTAGTGCAAAATGGCTTAATTACAAACCTCTAAATCTCCCAGTGCTATAAGTGGCCAAGAAAGGTCTAAAATCAGTGCTCAACAGTTATGCTTATAACCAACATATGTAGTATATGTAAATACCACAGTTTACCTACCGAATTAATTCCTAATATAATTTGCTACTTCAACAGATTACTCTATTAAATTATGCAAGTTGCAAAAATAGTAAGGAAAAAATGCAACTATGAAGATTCAAAAAATTACAATAAACAACATACACCAATAATCTTGTCTTTGTAGTGAGAACAGTATGCATTAACCTCTCTCCATACATTAACATGTTTTTCTGGTTAGAAAAGTAATTTTAAGGAAACATTTTGATAGAATTTGGATGACAAGAAATCACACTTACTATTAACAAAAACTGCAAATCTTAAGAATGACAGGTAACGTTCACCCTCTATTGGATTCCATCCAATGTCTGGATATCCTTTAGCCAGCAATACCGGACAACTCTGCAGGCCACAACCTGCCAGGTAGGTAACAACCTACAATACAGAAGCAATGACTTATTCATCTGCTTAGAAATCCATTTCTCAAAAGAAATACAAAACAATGACAATAAATATAAAACAATAACAAAATAAACATAGTAATTTTTAATACAAGGTTTTTACAAAGAAGGTGTTTCACCTGAGAAACCACCAATGAAGCTCATAATTGCATCAGTCCTAGTTTCTAGTTCTTGCTTTTGATGATGATGTCAAAGCCAAGCACTTTCATTTCTGAAGTTACCTTATTATATGATGACACAACAATACTATAAGACGAAATGTGGAATGTGAAAAGTAGAATAATATATTGTGGAATTCAGATTTGGTTTTTTTACAATACATAAACAACAGTCAAAATGCAACTTTAAAAATCACATCAATAGCCATGTATGGCTTATTGGCTATAAACAGAATAAATATTGTGCTGGAAGTTTATTTACTGTAATTCCAATAGACATGCAAACGACTACATTTTTCAAAGACTGATAAATATCACTGAACAGTTTTAAGAGTCTGAAACCAGAATCGTGGAATCATAGAATCATAGAATAGTTAGGGTTGGAAAGGACCTGAAAATTATTTACTTCCAAGCACCCTGCTGTGGGCAGGGATGCCTCACACTAAACCATGTCACCCAAGGCTCTGTTCCAACTGGGCCTTGGACACTGTGTTCCAACACGGGTGGAGCATTTACCACTTCTTTGGGCAACCTGTTCCAGTGCCTCACCACCCTCACAGTAAAGAACTTCTTCCTTATATCTAACCTAAACTTCCCCTGTTTAAGTTCGAACCCATTATCCCTTGTCCTATCGCTACAGTCCCTAATGAAGAGGCCCTCTCTGGTATCCTTGTAGGCCCTCTGCAGATACTGGAAGGCTGCTAGGAGGTCTCCACATAGCCTTCTCTTCTCCAGGCTGAAGAGCTCCAACTTTCTCAGCCTGTCTTCATACGGGAGGTGCTCCAGCCCCCTTATCATCCTCGTGGCCCTCCTCTGGACTTGCTCCAACAGCTCCATGTCCTTCCTATGTTGAGGACACCAGAACTGCACACAGTACTCCTAGTGGGGTCTCAAGAGAGCAGAGTAGAAGGATCACCTCCTTTGACCTGCTGGTCATGCTTCTTTTGATGCAGCCTAGGATACAGTTAGCTTTCCGGGCTGTGAGCTCACACTGCCGGCTCATGTTCAGTTCTCAAATTAAAAAAGATTAACATTTTTGGTAATATGTAAATTCCTAACACAGCATTTCTTATTAAAAGGAATATCTTTAAGAGAAATCTTTGCAATATGATGACCAATTTAGTTAATTATAATAAACTAAATTTCTCAATTGTTTACAGAATATTTTCTCAATCATTTAAATGCAAATTTGCAGGTAACTGCACAAATGTGATTTTTGTTTTTATTTTAAATACACAAAGGACAACATATGAACATGATTATAGTTCTCAAATATATTCTGCAATAAGTAATGAACATCAGGACCTTTCATGAACCTGTAAAAAGAGACGCAAATTATCATTGCTTACAATGGAAGGCAGCCAAAAATCGGTGGCAAAAGGGAGATAGGTTTTTCTATTTGGAAAAGGGAGACACGTTATTCTGCTTAAGCACCCTATAGCAATTCCACCATCCATGAGATCACATTTAGTCATTATCTAATGCCCTAAGACTGAAACTTAAGAATTCGAGAAGCGGAATTACGCCTCTGCCGATACAGTATATAAGTTGCCTCCAAAAGGCTGTAACAGAACAAAAATGGGCTGATGTGAAAAATTTGCATATTACAGTATACAGTAAGGAAGTTACTCAGTGCACTTGGAGGAAAAAGTACACAATTCCTAACAGACATGATAGCTTTCTAGTGTCCATTTAGAAGATATAAGTGAATACACATCTGTAGGAGTCTAGAGATACAGCTCATATAAAATGTAAGAAAATCAGGAGAATACATCTCTTCTCCATCTCTTTTTAGATTTTATAATCCTACCACCAAACCCTACATTTTTAATCCTATTCAGTTTACTACAATATGTCATCAGGCCAACCCTCTACCTTCTACACATTCATACATTTGCAGTAAAGAGAGACCAAATTTGCAATGGCAAAAGTTCAGAAGTTGTCTGTGTAATTTATTTGCTTTGAACACAAGCTTTATGATACAAATTTTACTTGCACAGAAACACTGTGAGTAGTGCATGTATGCCACATTCATTGAACTGATAGATATATAGTATTTGGTTTTTGTTGTTATTTAGTATGTAAATTTGCTTACTGAATAACATCCACCTACTGCTCTAGATAAAGTTATTGACTCACCAAAGTTAATATATCACAGGCAATAAGTCACCATTCTTACAGCTAAAACGACTGATGAATTTGGGAGACCCAGTCTAAGACACATACTGCTTGATTTTTCAGCATGTTGCTGCTGTTACTGTTTAAGCATTCACCACTTACATGGTGTCAACTATTCCAAGGTAAGCAATCAGTATATGAGGAACATGCAATTAAGGGTCAACAGTGCAATTCAGTTTAAGTGTTTTGCCCCACAGTACTTTCCGTGAAAATGTAAGATACTTGCTGGTGGCATTCTAGTCACTAGTGGTGTATCCCAAAGGCTGATACTGGGGCCAGTGTTGTTTAATATCTTTAGTAATGGCAGGACAGAGTGCAGTCTCAGCAATTTTGCAGGTGACACAAAATTGATAACTGTTCTTAACATACCTTTAACTAATTAGTATGTTCCTGTGCTCTCTGACACCCTGTCCATTAAAATTCTTGTCTCTGCCTTCCAGCTATCCCTTTCATACTCCCATTTATATTTCCCAATTTTTCCTCTCCCACAGCATATGCTGATCACAGATACCCCACAACTCACTCTACTCTCATCGCAGAATTCTCCCATACTACACAGAGGCTTTCCCTGTGCTAAGCTATCATTCAGGTGCTTAACTGTTTCCCTCCATTTATATTAAACCCTGCCTTTCATTTTCTGTTCCCCAAATGCTGTGCTAGTGCATTATCACTTCCATTCCCTGATTTTCTCCTTTTCCTTCTGACTGTGCACCCATCTTCCATCTCTTAATCTGTTTTCTTTCCAGGATATACAAAGAACTTTCATGCCACTTTTTTTTTTTTTTTTTATCCTTTTATCCACAATTTCTAGTTCATCCTGCCTCTCCTCACACTTCTCTTTATTCCTAACCATTGCCAGTGATCTGAGTCCTGGATTCAGTTTCCTACTGCAACTACCCTAAAATCCTGCTCCAACTTCTCTTTTCAAATATCTGCCCTTCCTTTCCCTCAGCTCTTACCTCCATTCCCACCAATCTTTATGTTTTCTTTAAGCCAAAAGACCTGCTTAATTTCTTCACATTCACCTCTTTATTCTCAAATTTTCTCTTCCCCAAACAATATTTCTCGATATGCTTTTCTCCTGTTTCATGCCTTTTTTTCTTGTCATCCTTTCTACCTGATAACAATAGTGAAAGAATGCAGAAGATAGAAATAAATCTCTTTTGCTGTGATTCCCACTAAACATAAAGCAAAATCATGGAAAGTACTGCTCAGTCAATCTTACCTTGAGAAAGAACACACCTAGAGCAACTATTTCTGAGGAGATCATATCCAAAAATTACTATGATCAAACTTGCCCTTTTCCCTTCTAGCACAAGTACATTATTTAATATATAGGTAATTAGGTTGCAGAGTGGCTTACCTTATCGAGATCTGGCTCCTCCAGTGCTAGTGCAAGCTCATTGTTGTCCATTACAGAGGCTGCTGCAACATCTAGTGGTGTTGAACCTCTCATTGAAGGAAATGCTGCAGAAGAAAGTTAATACTTAAATAGAGTTTTCAGTAATCACAGTCATGCAGCAGAGGGCAGCAATCACACTGGAATTTGAACATAAATTGTATGGCTGTTCTTCAGTCAAGAATACAGTTAACTGTTCTGAACAACGTTAAAATAAATTGCTGACTGATTTTTTTTTCCTAACTTGGCTTGTCTATTCAACCACACTGGTTTTAAACACAGAGAAGAAATCAGTATCGGTAACACAGAAAATCAGAGGAACGCTGTACTATTTATTTAGCAGAGCAATATATTCACTATGTAATTCTGCACAAGCCTATCAATTCAGGATTTTAAAATATATTTTAAAATATTCACCCAAAAGAGACATTTTCAAGCTTCAGTGTCAGCTGTTTTCTTTCTTCTAGTCTTATCCCATTTTCTGCGTTTAATACGGGCAAATGCAGGCATTGAAATGGTCACAATGAATAGCTAAAGCACTGTGAAATCACATGCTATCTTGCCTTGATATACCTTATTAATATAGCCATCCATCTATCCAAGACAGTTTTCCTTGTATTATAAAATCTAATGTGCACACATTAAAAAACCATGTATTCAGTACTTCAAAGGAAAAATATGAAATTCCTATCAGTGGCCTAAACTTTAGAATGAAGAAAAGGGAAGCCAGATGAAACAGGCAAGCAACACAAAGGGTTAATTTAATCTTAGATTTCACAGAACAGTTAGGGTTGGAAGGGACCTCTGGAGATCTTTTAGTCCAACCCCCTGCTAAGGCAGGTTCACAAAGAGCAGGTTGCACAGGATCACATCCAGGTGTGTTTTGAATATCTCCAGAGAAGGAGACTCCACAACCTCTCTGGGCAGCCTGCTCCAGTGCTCTATCACCCTCAACCTAAAGATATTCCTCATTCGAATGGAACTTCCTGTGTTTCAGTTTGTGCCCATTACCCCTAATCCTGTTGCTGGGCACTACGTAAACAGTCTGACACCGGCCCTTAAGATATCCATCATCTCTCCTCCAGGCTAAACAGGACCAGCTCTCTCAGCCTTTCCTCATAAAAGAGATGCTCCAGACCCCTGATCATCTTCACAGCCCTCTGCTGGATCCTCCCCAGTAGTTCTTAGTCTTTCTTGAACTGAGGAGCCCAGAACTGGGCTCAGCAGTAAACACTGAAGCAAAGAAAGCATTCTGTAACTCCACCTTCTCCGCATCCTCCGTCACCAGGGCACCCACCTCATTCAGCAGCAGGTCCGCATTTTCCGTAGTCTTTCTTTTGCTACTGATGTACTTGAACTAGCCTTCCTGCTGTCCTTGACATCGCTCGCCAGATTTAATTCCAGATGGACCTTAGCCTTCCTTGTCACATTCCTGCATACTCTGACCTTTCTATATTCCTCCCAAGTGGCCTGTCCCTTTTTCCACATTCTGTAAACTTCCTTGAGTTTTGCCAGCAGCTCCTTCCTCATCCATGCAAGTCTCCTGCCTCCTTTGCTTGATTCCTTACTCATATGGATGCACTTATCATGAGCACTTATCAAGTGATACTTGACTATTAACCAGCTCTCTTCAACCCCTCTACCTTCTAGAGCCCTAACCCTTGGGATTTCTCTAAGTAGGTCCTTGAAGAGGATAAAGTTAGCTCTCCTGAAGACTGGGGTTGCAATCCTACTTATTGCCCAGCTTCCTCCACACACGACTGTGAACTCCACCATCTCATGGTCATGGCAGCCAAGGCTGCCCCGAGTCTTCACATTCCCAACCAGTCCTTCTTTGTTTCTCCGTACAAGGCGCAGCAGCACACCTCTCTTTGTTGGCTCCTCCACCACCTGTGCCAAAAAGGTATCACCAATGCTTTGCAAGAACCTCCTGCACTGTGTGTATGCCTAGCTGTGGTGTCTTTCCAGCAGGTATCAGGGTGGTTCAAGAGAACCAGTGCCTGTGATAATGAGGCTACTACCAGCTGTCTGTAGAAAGCCTCATTAACTTCCTCCTCCTAATCAGGTGGCCTGTAGTAAACACCCACGACAGTGTCGCCCATGTTAGCGTGTCCCTTAATTCTTACCCATAAGCTCTCAACAACTTCTTCACACTCGCATAGGCAGAGCTCAATACATTCCAGTTGCTCTCTCCTGTAAAGAGCAGCTCCACCAGCCCACTTTACTGGCCTGACTTTCCTAAAAAGTATGTAGCCATCCATGAGAGCATTCCGTTCAGGTGAGCTATCCCATCATGTCTCTGTAACTGCAATGAGACCATGGCCCTGCGACCACACACACATCTCTAATTCTTCCAATTCGTTCCCCATAATGTATATGTTTTTGTACAGGCATTTCAGAGAGGTAACTGAGGATGCAGGTTTTCCAGGAAGGGTGCAAGAGGATTCACCATATCCATTCAGACACATGAGGTGGTTGGTCTTCTGGTTCTCTTTTTGGTGGGCAGCTAAGGAGCATTTACCACTGCTCATTTATCACTTAATTCTGGAATTAAGCCAGAATAATCTGGTTTATTCCCCAGTTGGATGTGATGGTGCAAGCATTGCCACTTCAAACCCTGCCCCCAAGTCCTTCAGTTAAAGCTCACTTCAATCGTAACTATTTTGAATGGAAAGAATGCCAAACTATGGATTTAATCCTAAATTTTTGAAGCTATTTAGAAGCACAGATTTAGGCTGTTCTGTTTCTAATACAATTCACAGACACATATGGATGAAAGGAAAGTGGAAAAAAAAAATCAGAGGTGAAAATAAAGTGGTTTAAGATTCAGAGGGGCTTTATCACATACTTCAACTTGCTACAGAAATTAGGTACTAGTCTTGTGATATCACAGATCCTCCTGGTCTTGCTTTTAGCTGTTACAGTTACATGACGTACCCAGTCCAACGCTGCTGTTTTCCAGCAAGTAAGTAAGATGCTCAAACATGGCCTTTTGGTTTTGTCGACTGATACGACAGAAGTAGCACAGGAATCGACAACAGCTTGCCACCATCTTCGGAAAAACGATCTGCTGAAGAAGAAAGTTGACAAAGCAGTGAAATATGGTAATTACCAATCTGTTCCGATTCTTCTTCCTGCATGCCTAACAAGGAAACTATAGTGAAGTTACCAAGGTGATAAGCAGCTGACAGTTGCTTTTCTTCTAATTTAAGAAAAAGGGCCTGTGTTTCCTTTTAAGTTTTGTATTCATTAGGTCATTAGATTACAAACATTGAAAAATCATTTTGCAGAGGACTATAGGGGACATATAAGGGGAAAAATGGAGAAGTAATTCTCATCAAAGCAATCTACAGACCAGAAAACGCAGTTATACAAAAATCTCTGTCTTAGCAGCATTATGATAACAAGCTCAATCCCCAGTATTAGGTCACAGCAGAATAAAGAGGATTGAAGAACCTTGTTTATCCTCCCATTTTGTAATAAGAACACACATATAAAACTTTTCTACCAGACTCCTATGTTGTTCAATGCATAGGCCTGATAAAATAAAGCAAACCAAAACATTAAAGTGCAACTATGCAATGCTTTTAAAACCAAGACTAACAAAAAAAAAACAACAAACCAAAACCAAACAAAAAAAGAAACCCAACACTTTACTTGCTGCACATTACATGCAAGGATTTCTCCTCTGAAAGTAAAATAATTTCATCTGCAGAACTCATGAAAGAATGTTTCATGAGTTGAAATTAGCCATAACATCTGAGATGAAAAGTTATGCCGTTCTCGCATATTACTGAAAGGAGCTGAAAGAACAAGATCAAAAATCACTGGACAGATTTTTGGTGCTTGTTTGAAGGTTTTTCTATCTGATTTATTTAATTTACCATTATATAGGACTTTTAAAAAAGTGTCATGTTCAATCATAGTTGCAGATCTATGTCCTAAGGATATTCATAAAATCAATAAGAAAATGCATTACCATCAAGGAGAATTCTTTTTTGAATAATCTGACTATGACCCTTTAGGCACAAGCAGGAATATATTCTATATAATATATACATTCTACACTATGCAAGGTGATATCTGAGAATTTTAATCACAATATCATGGTGGTTGTTTTTTTTTCTTTCTATGACATCCCGCCTCCTTCACTTCATATCTTTCAAATTGCTTATAACTTAGTTATAAAAAGTCTAATAAATGTTGACTATATTACCACACAACTCTAACTCATTCTGAGAGATGCAACCTTTTCACTTATGAGACAACTATTTTTACAAAAAAGTAATTATCTAATGAAAAGCTTTATGGTATTATCTTTTCAATACATCAGGTGCACTGCTAACCTCCAGAGACTTGATTAACTGTTGTTTTACTTTGGGACAGTTTTCTTGTTAACATATGCAGCTCATTTGTCTATTTCAGTCATGAGGGAGCTATTACGTGCAAGCAGCATTAAATATTATTTCTGTTCTTAAATATAGGGTAGATGAAGATGACTGAAAAGCATTCATTCATTCATGATAACATTTAACAAAGCTTTGACCCCCCCAAATTTACAGGGATTTTGACAGACTGTATGAAATACTCTGTTTAGAAAATTACAGTAACAGCAACACTGTTAAAAATTGTCATTTTAGAAATTCATCAGGAATACATATGAATACAGAATTCTAAAAACAATTCTAGAAACAATTCTGAAGTAAAATGATTCAATTCTGACACCAAAAAGGGTGTTGCTCAGGATTCTCTGAAAATTAATGAACAACCAATACCAGAATTCGAGATGACATTAAGATTCCAGAATTATAAGATCTAAACACACAGTCTTTAAAATAACTATTTTAGGCTTGAAGATACATACCAAAACCTAACTATAATGGAAATGCTGAAAGCTTGTTCAATTATTTTCTGGGATATACACTTCACCATTAAGTGCCTTTCCAGGCTTTTGTTAGCCTGCAGTAGCAAAATACTCCTAAGGTAGTGGGATACCTTCAGCCACACCATATTCCACTTATCTTCTCACCTATTTCTGAATCATTTATTAATAGCACAGCTGGAAAGAAGCCAAATATGTTTTCTTCAGTTTGAACTGCCAAGTTTTCACCTTTCTACCATTCATTCAGAGAAGTATGAGCTATAACACTCTTACCACATCTCTCAATACAGCCTGGGGGTTGGAACTAGATGATCTTAAAGTCCTTTCCAACCCTAACTCTTCTATGATTCATAATAAATTCGCTTAATCCAAGAAGCTGGTGATCTAGTTTAAACCATCTGTGGCCACAATCTAGGAAAATGACCAATCCCTAAATCAGAGATTACATTGCAAGTTGCTCATTCCATGTCTTGAAACTATAACACTGGACAGAAAGAAATGTCCATGAAACTGGAAAAAGAAAACAAAAGGGAGTATAGTAACAATCTAGCTGTGAGGACCTTGCTTGAGAGCAGGAAAAGCAGTGTTCTAGTGGCTGGTGCCATGGCTACGCTTCAACTGTATATAAGCGACTCGCTTGGCAAACACACAGAGAATTTCAAATGAGTACATAAAACCATAGCTGACCAAGGAATGCTCCATTTCCAGCCCTACTCCTTTTTATTCAGAACACCTTACCTGACAGAGTGAAAGATCTGCAGCATGCACAAACATGTACCTGTGTTACTAAAATTTTGTATGAAAAATATTTTTTAACAGAATTTAAAGGCAGTGTGGAGTTGTTGTTTTGGGTGGGTTTTTTTGTCAACTTTTACTATATGTACATCTCGTAGCAAAACTTGAGGGTTGCAACACCTACAAATAAGCAAGATATTAATCATCTGATAATTAATTGTAACTTGCCTTGAAGTAAAATATGAGCATATTACCACAGAATAACTAAACCCAGTATATGAATACTTTGTAACACTGTGATGGTATAGCCAGACACAGTGTATAAGTATTTTACAGAACTATATGTGATATGTGACCAAAGAGGCAAAAAAATAGGGGTGGAGATATACATAGAAGGCATCCAAGTAATGAAAAGTTGCCAGAGGCAAGATAAGCATAAGACAGTAAAATAGGCTGTGAACAAATTCAGTTGGTGTTAGTCTCTTATAGTTTATTGCCAATAACACCTCCCATAAATGCAGCTAACATAAACATTTAATATAAAATAAGAACAAAATCTTTTAAACTCCTATTAAAAGACAAATGAAATACCTATAACCTCTCACGCACTTTAAAAAAATTAATCCCTAGAATGCTGGACTTCCCCCTGTAGTACTATAAAAACTGCTCTATTTTTAACATAAATATTTCAATTTGGACAGGCAAATCTATCTCACATGAGAAAGATACATTTTTGTTCAAATACTTCTTAAACATCCTAGTATTCTTTTAGAAAGGTTTAAAATGCAAAACACACAATAAAATTATGGTGGAATTACCTGAGATTTATCTCCTCCAAGCACATTCACCATCACATCCATAACAGTCTCATGCATGCCCAAGACTCTCATTAAGTTAGGATGCTGATAAAACACTTTGTTGTTCATTATATCCCTAAAATGGAAGAAAAGGCAACAATGTGTTTCTAAGAAACTCCATTTTAATTTAAATCAATGGTGCATTAGAGATGTCAGAAATATGCATTCACTGTAGTAACAACATTTTATTAGATGTAGTAACATCATTAGATTTCAGAATAATACAAGAACACTTGACAACTAAATGCTTCACATATCAATATGCTGTCATTTCTCTAATATAAAAATCTAAACTTTTAAATTATTTTAAAATGGCATTTCTTCATCTTTAAAGTACTCTTACCATCTGTTCTGTTTAAAGAAAAAATATATTCTATAGTGATATAAGTGGAAATATATTCTGTTATGTTTTAGGTAGAGAATGGGGATCAAGAAATCTGAATCTAATGTTGCTTGTACAGTAACATCCCTTAATTAATTTTCTTAGTTCACAACGTAGAAGACAATAGACAGACTTAATATTCAAGGTTATCTAATAAATGCGTTTCATCAATATTTCCAAAATTAAGACCATCTGTCAGAAGATATAAAATGGCATACAGTCCCCTTAAATAGGAATATTTAACATTTTCACTATGCCCACCATCCTCATGTTCTAGAATTTGCTGTATTTCATAATCCAGAGCATACTTTATGTGTTTCAGTAGGGAATCCAGTGATTTCTACCATTTTAGGTCAACCTGTTAAAAACAAATGGCAAATAACAGACATCATGCCTGCTTTGAAGAAATACACAAAGCTGGGAATCGAAGATGACTCTCAACACAGCACGTGTGGGAAGGTGACTACACACACGAGTTTAGACAAAACCTACCCTTTATCCTTCCTAGAATTCTCAGTAAGTTTAAAAGCTCAGCATCAGGGACAAACAAGGTAATACTGTCACATACTAACTAATGAGTTGTTACCATTGCTTGCTGAATTCAGTTGAAGAGATTAGTTTTCGCAATTTCTATAAAAACAATATTATTTTTACAGTGAAACAGTAAGAACAATGGAGATTCCTTACAACCATTGTAAAGGACAGAAACTGATCAACTGGAGCGATCTTGGAAATACCCGTGAAAATGAAAATTTCTGGTACATATCTGCATTTTAGTACAGCAGTAATTTTCATCCAGGATCTAAAATGAAAGCATTTACTAATATAACAAAAAACTTTACACAAATTTAGAAATAAAATTATGTTAATTCCATACCCTAATCCATTAATCATTAGCAATTCCTCCTCTTTTCCCATCCTGACACTGAGAAGTGAGCGAATCTGGCCCAGTGCTGCAAGCAGATTAATGGTATCCTTCACAGAGACAGCACTAATAGTGTATGCTTTCCTCAGAGCTTGCAGTAGCTCGCCAATGCTGTCATATTGTCTACGAAGGAGGGTGTACATAATCCGAACTAATTCTGGATCTTGAATCTGATCTTCCTGGGACCAGCGCACCATAGTCTGGGATATGAGTTCTTTCAGTGTAGCTAGAAGAATAAAATACATAAAATGTTACTAGCTATTACCACAACAAAAAAGTCTTGTAAACTGTATTGTAAAATATCAGATAACAGTAGACCATGAGGCAGTTGTAAGAAAGCAAGAGAACACAAGCAGACTGTACAGGATTTTTGAACTTGAAAATTAATTTTTAGATCTTTCAAGGTAAGTGCGATGCTCTTGAGAAATGGAAAACAAGAAACAAGTACTTAGCATTTAAGTCAATACCAGCATTGTTGGCAATGAAGACTTCTTAGTTGATCATGACTTCAAGAATCATCCCTGTAAGTTAAATGCTATATTTAACTTTTTAATTTATCCTTCATTTCTACATCAAGATTTATAAAATAGCACTACATGCAGCACAAACACCTGTTCATTAGGAATGACAGAAACTTAATTTTATAATGCCAAAGAAATACCATAGTTTTGATGATCATCAGCCTAGGTTTCAAATACAGAAATTGTTAATTAAGTTTTCAGTAAACAGTTTATTGGCTGACAAGTACGAGTTCAACTACCCCAGAAATATTCATGAATGTGAGCTCAGCTTGCCAATCAATTTTGCCGGGGGGAGGAGGAAATAAAATCTGCTCTAAACTTACAAAACTGCCATGAAGGAGGATGAGATAGCCTTTTTAAATTAAATATCCAATTCAGGGCCTAGCCAGGGTGGCTTGAGCAGCTTTTGCTGCTCACTCACTTGATGAATATTTAGCTATTTTGCTGTTCAAACAAAGGATCTACATTGTCTTCAAAAAGATGATATACCTGGAAACATCTCAGAATTGTATGATGATGCAAACACTTTAAGGAGTAGTGTTAATGCCAGCAGATTAACTTGTCCTCTCCTAAGATAAAAGTCCATTTTAGTAAATATAAGGCATGCTTAGAAGAAAGAAAGATATCCTTGTAGAAAATAGTTCCTTCCTACAGATATTCACAGCCTGAGTAGGTATGACCAGATGATCAAGGCCCCAGACTTTTAGTCTTGGCAGTAAGTACATACCATGCACACCACCACCCCTCTTCATGGATATAAGAGGATGGAGGTACCTCAGACATGCCTTGCCTTTCACTCTCCGAATTCCAAAATTCCTTGGGGGAAAAGTGGAAGTGCACATATGCACTACATATCACAGTCTCCAGCTACAGTCAAGAATAGAATACATAATTTTTCATTGTCCTTTGAATGACTTCATCCATATGCATATTTGTACTATGCATCACTACGGAGATGTGCATCCACATGAAGCCTTAGAGAAGAAATGATACTTCCCAGATACAGAGTAGATCCTACCGCCATTGAAGCAAAATCAGATGCTAACAGGTAAGTCACAGGGGAACAAAACCTTTTTTCATGCAGCACATGAGATTATTATAAGATTTAATGTATTTAAAACCTAATATCAAGCTTAACAGACCAAAATATGCTTTCAGGGCAGGACAAACCCTCTCTGGTGCTCTACAGAACAAGCAGACCATGTAAGAAATGTCCTGAATTATAATATAGCATTGGTGTCTAATCTCACACAACTCTTGATGAAATGATCAAGTCTGAAATGAAATTAACTGGTTTGGGTCTGTACAAGAACCTATTGCCAAACTGAGCAAATTGGAAATAGAATGACTTATTGCTATTGTTGGTTGGAAGACCAGTCTCAAGTCACCTGCACAATTCTGCACATGACATTTGGATGGTCTTATATAAATCTGGAGCTGGGCAAAACCTAGTCTTGATTTGCAAAGGTAATGAGAAACCTCAGCAAAAATTTATGTCCTAAAGGAAGACCTGAAGGAATTTGTCTTTTTTCCGTACTTCCTCCTCACTATCCATAGTCATTATTGAGGACTGAAAACTCATAAACATATGACAGCAAAGACAAAATTTCTGAGATTCACACTACTCATCAACATGACGGGGGTTAATACATGGCAGTGAAAGCCAGGCAAGTTGCTCAAAGAGGCTCAACAAAATGGTCATGCAGATGGTAGAGGAACTGCAAGCACAGAACCCATCTCACATGTTTAGGCCATGAACGCTTCTCCTTTATTAGGGAATAGGGTATAAAAATGTACATGTACAGGAATAATAGACTAAAAAGTCTGTGATTTCAAGTGTTTTGGGGTGTTTATGTGCATATATGTGTTTCTATGTGTATACATATCCTAAGAAGACATAATAGGAGGCGGAATATGAACACTTCGTTTTGCTACTAGTCCTTCCCTGACAGTAACAGAACCAGTAAATAATTTATTGGAAAAAATAGAGCAAAAATAACAATATACCTTCAAAATGCAACATGAAATATTGCGGAGATGAAATAATAATGACAAATTGCCACTCAACTGAAGCAGACACAACTTGAGATAACTTCCATTTACAAACAAGCTCTATTTTGCTCTCAAGCAGCAAAGAGGTTGAACAAACGTCTATAACAAACACTACAGGTAAGTATCTGTAACAGGTTTTTTTTCAATGCTTCCTTTAATTAAAGTAGTGTATCTTCCAGACACCAGTAATACATGCAATTGTCTATTTTCAGCTTTCTATTGCTAAAATGACTGCATGCAGTTATCAATTACTTAACGCACATGCATTATTTCTTAAATTGGTTAACCAACTAAATAATATTCTTCAAAGCATTATAAAGAAATGACCAGCTGCTATATATGACATCCCTCTGTGGTTATGAATATGCTTGTTTTCTCTGAAAATCCAGCATTTCAGAGAACCAAAAATAGTTCACATACAGTATAGCACTCATTATAACCTCTGGTAGTATTTACAAGTTAAAACTGATTGAAAGCAGTAAATATATATATTAATTTATTTTATTACCTCTGGATAAAGGTATATAACAAAACATATTATACCCTGTAAGTGTTCAAATACTTGTTGGACAATGCTTTCAAATGTGGTTGTAGGAACATGAAGAAAACATGCTGAAATAAATTCTTGGTCTTCTTTTCTGCTTATTTTACACCATTAGGCACAGTAAAGTAGTAAGACGACACATGAAATACGGTAAGCATGTTTGCGTATAAGTAACAGCAAATGTAATTTTAATTTACTCTTCTACAGAAAATACAAACTGTCCATCTTTTTGTATTAAAACAACTCACAGTGCTAAGTTTATTCATCATTCCTCTGTGTGCAGAGGATTCATACATTTGTTTCTTACACGAAGTAACTTTAATTCAAGAGTAAAGCTTTCATTGATTAACACCTGTCAAGCGTTGCACAGCTTTCTCTTAATACAATATACAAAATGGATATACATGTTATCAGATGATACATACATCATATGAATCAAATCCAACAAACCTCCAGTGCCTTGCAATATGTAGTGTCAGGCCTTTTTAAGAAGAAAGCTCATCAACCAATTTGCTCAGCATCAACCAAGAGAGAGCTTGGCCTAGAGAAGACAAGGCTCAGGGGCAATCTTGTCAATCTACATAAATACCTGAATTGAGGGTGTAAAGAGAACAGGGGCAGGCTCTTTTCAGAGTCCAATGACAGGACAAGAGGCAATGGGCACACTCTGAAACACAGGAGAGTCCAGCTGAACAAAAGGAACACTTTTACTGTGAGGGTGACTAAGCACTGGCACACATCGACCATGGGGTTGTGGAGCCTCCATTCTTGGAGACACTCAAAAGCTGTCTGGACACGGTCCTGGGTAACCTGTTCTAGGTGGCCCTGCTGGAGCAGGGGGATTGGACCACATTACCTCTAGAGGTTGCTTCCAGCCTTGGCCATTCTGTGGTTCTATAAATCACTGCCTCAGGGCAGTACAGATCTGAAAATATTCTATTGGCTTACTCTTAAACACCATTAAACAAATTTATGTTAAATAAATTCTTGTATTGTTTCAACAGTTACTCTTAGTTCTCTGCTGTTTACTCAGCTGTGCAAGGTGGAAGAACTGTTTTCAGTGATGTAAAATACATTCTCCCATATATATATTGTTTATAGGTTTATGGATTAAATTGCCTTTCATTATTTTCAAAACATATACACATACTTTTCAAGTGTTTTGTGTGACATATTTCTATTTTAAAGACATGTTAGTGTTACTCAGCAAACACAGTGATATTCCAGTCCTCTTCCCCTACAATAGTCTGCTGCAGAAAGGAACATTAAAAAAAATTACGATAAATTGAGTGTCCTCTTCTTATGCATATTTAAGCAACATCAAAACTCACTGTAAAGGGAAATGAAATTTATAGACTACAGAGAAAAGTTTTCAAGCAGACTGATGACATCTAGTCAGTATTTTTCTCTGCCCTTTAGAGACATATGTTAAAGATTTATAGAAGCAAAGAGCGGAATAAAGAATATTGATACTGAATTCTGGAAAATTCTATTAAGCATTTAGGAATATAGAATTTGTACTTGTGAAAATAAAGATATTACTTCCTTGTTTAATTAGTGAAATAGATTGAATATTTCATTAAATTCAGAAAGGATATGGTATGGAATATGTATGTGCATTTATGTGATTCTTGAGATAAATCAGAACAAGTTATTAGTTTTAATGAATGTATATAGTCACCATTATCATATATGAAAGCCATCCCTTTTAATACAAAAACACAGAACTGTAAAACCATTTTGTCACAAATATCTTGATACTGGGATGCATAAAGCTTCTCATGCAGCAAAGAAAAATGAAATGGAGTTAAAGCTGTAAAGAAGAAAGTTTTGTATTTAAAAAAACCAAAATATATAAATGAAAATTTCTCAAGTTCAGAATGTTTGAGTATAGATTACTGTGCCATAAATAACTTTTTGCATTTCTTTGTAAAGAATATGCAAATTTTAAACCCCAGAGTTAATGATCTAGATCCAAAATCTTCCACCAATTTTAACTTCTTTTTAACAATTGCATCCAAGATGTTCAGTATGTAGGATAATTGTTCTAAGAGGCAGAAGGAACTTAAGCAGTTAGTCTTCTTCAGTCTGCTATGAAGTCTTATTAGAAATTATACTTGTTGACATCTTTAAACACTTGCATCATGGAAGTATTTATGTTGAAAGAAAACTTACTAGGATATTTCTCTTCTTCTTCCTTAGGTTCTACTTTTTCTGCTTTTGGTGGACCTTTGATTTTGTACATTAAAGAACGGAGTTTTCCAGTAAAAGTGGAATCTTCTTCTTCCTCTTCCTCCTCTTCTAGTGGTATACCTTAGCAGATAATAAAACTGTTTAGAAACAAAACTAAACCTTTGAAGATTAACTCCTTCAATATTTAACCAATACCAAATATCTATGGGATTTTTTTTTAACCAGCATATTTCTACAGGAAAAAGTTACATAGTAAGGCTAGCAGCTTTAATATGTTAGCTACAGTAGCACCCCTCAAATTATGCTTATTTTAATACACATACTTCTTATATACAGACTTATAGTAATTTTTTTCTAGTATTATGACCAAAGAGGTGGTTGGTTTTGGGGGTTTTTTTAAGATTCTAGTATGGCAATTAATTTGGACTCAGAGTCATATTTGATGAAATATGTGATCTTTTATTTCATATTGCAGAATGTAAGCTAAAGAAAGAACTGCATGGCTGTATCTCATCATATAGTACAATTTTTCAGTTGGGATATTTAGCAGTCATAAACAACTACATTAACTGGATTTAAAACTGTAAGAAGGCACATGTGTTCAGAAACTGCACCAGTGATACATGTTTTTCATGAAAATGTATATGATGAGAGGGGATGTCATTTTACATTTAATATAGTTCAGTTCATTACATTGCTTCACAACCATTTAAAGCATTTTCAAATCTTTCACACCTCTTAGTGAAGATCAGATACCATGTGTGTTATGTGCAGAAGCACAGAACATCTAAGTAGGTTCCCTTCAGAACAGAGCTAATTGTGCTGAGGTGAGATGCAAGCTTTTGCTATTTGGCTGCTGGTCAAAGTGAAATTGAAAAAAGGAAAAGATTTCCAGGCAGAATACTAAAGAGATACAAGCTGGAGAAGAAGGAAAAGGATAAATTGCAGAGGCTAAAACTGGTATTAAAAAAAGAAACTAAGAAAGGAAAAAAAATAACCATAATGTAGTTGGAGAAACTTTGACACTGGCAGCTACCAAGAGGAGAGAGTTAAAGTTATGACTAGGAGTGACTAAGTTGACTAGGAAGAAGAAAATTCAGAGAGAGAGAACGAGAGAACTAGAAACTGACACTGGAGACTACATATGGAATTCAAGGAACGGGAAAAGTGAGATTGGCTGGACAAAATAAAAAGCTAAGAATGAACCAAGGCTACAGTCAGACACTGGAAAAAGTAAGAACAGGAAATGTAGCCTATGAGAGGAAAGAGAAAGTAGACAAGGATGTTACAGAAAGCAAGATCATACCTGGCAATGGAAAAAAAGCTAGGCCCTAGGAGCAAGAGAGACAGCGGAGAGGGAGAACTCTTAAGAAGGCTGAAATGGATGAAATGGATGATGAGGTAAGACAGTGTTGAATTGGAGGAGATGAGGTCTGTGACTGCTCTGTATTGTTTATTATTCACTCTGCACCCTCTCAGAGTTGCAATCCATTCAGAAGCTGACCAGCTCATGTTGCTGTTGGCTAATTGCTTAATTCAAGTGGAAGAGGTCTGTGCACTGGAACAGATGGTTCCAACCCAGATAAGTGTCAATTTAATATTATGCAATAAAATTTGTTGAAAATTTGTTTTGTTTACAACTAAGAAATTACACACAAAAATTATGATAGAGGACTATCATTTTGCTGGCAAAATTAACCACTCAGAGTTAGGACATCCTGGGATTAAGACTGCCTGAGTAATTTTAAATCAGGCTATTTGCGTATATTCATTATGAAGCAGCCTTTAATTACTTGATTGCATACATATTTTTCCACTTAGACCACCAAGTATACTTAGTGTTAAAAAGATGATTAAATATTCCAAGCATAGCTCCTATTCATTTTAACTGCAGCTGTGATTACTTAGTACTGATTTTCAGGACCAAGTCAGGACACAGCTAATGAGGAGCATTTATCCACAGTGACCACCAATAATAAACCTGCACAACGTAATGAATAGGGATTTGTTTAGAATTCAGAAGATCGCTAAGCTATTTTAATCATGAGACTGTGCTTTCTCTATCTCCAATTCTCTCTCTTATTCAACATACATATTTATAATGTAGTAAATAATAATAAAAGTACACCACTAAGAATACAAAAAAACCCCACCACCACAATCAGTAGAAAAGATGAAGAGTGTAAGGAGGTAAGCCAAATCAGTAATACCAGCAACAATATTTCAAGGTAAAATAAATATATTTTAGAGTTATGACATTTCCAAGTAAGCTGAGGGTTTTATATAATCTTCATCCTGGAGTCTCAGAGAACTCTCTAATACCAAATAGGCAACATATTTGAAAAACAGAGGTCAGATCAAATGTTAAGTCACTGAACAACGGAGATGATGCTATCTTTCTTAATTAAAATGGGGAGAAAGAGGAGTACATACAACGATGTTAACTATTCACTTTAATGCGTGGAAGAAAAATGCTGAAATGAAAGAAACAGTTATTGGTAAGCACTTCGAAGCAAGGATGAACAACAATCAACACAGCATTGTCATAACCCAATTATGTTAAAACAACTAAATTACCATCTATAATGTAGCTAACCTTACAGATACAAATCTTGATTTTAAGAACTTCTAATACTTGCACAACATCCTCAGAAGATGATGAAACACAACCTAGATACCCACTGACCTACTCATCTTTGGCTAAGGCTAAGGCTAAGGTAGCTGAAAAACTGAAACTGACTTATGAAATCAAAGCTTGATGGCTGCTGGAGATTCTAACAGGGTACTCAGAAATAGCAGCATAAGATGATAGTGGAATCCTTAATACAAGCACAGAATGGTATGGGAAGCACCATGGGTCCAAACACAGATCACAAGCTGTTAATTACACGTCACTAAAAGAATGCAATTTCATGAACTGGGTAAAACAAACAGCTTGCCACTCACCACAGTGACTTAGAAGATCATCATGAAATTCATATAACTCATCCCGGATCTCCTCTGGACAGGGACAATCCTCTCCCAGTTGAAAATTTAGCAACATATTAATCTTTAAAGGAATTAAACCATATTTAAAACACTGAGATAACCTAAGACATATTCTAATATATAGCCATACTTTACCTATTTATGATCAAATTTATAATTAAATTCAAATAAAGCACAGATTTCTAATACAGCCTAAAGGAAATACTAAAGCAATGGTACTTGGTAAGCTTTAATATCAAAATACAACTACACTTAATAATAAAGTTATTTCCTGGAGGTAGAAAATACTATTTTCATCATACAGATGTCAGCACACCACCACCTTCCTGCTAACTTTTAGCAACTAAATTTATCAAATTATCATTTTGCAGAACTGGATGAATCTCAGCTCCTCAGCACTGGGCACAAATACTGTTGGGAAATCCTAAGTCATTTTAGAGCTTGAGCTCTGGAGTACAGGTATAAGTATTCTGACATTCAGTATTTTGAGGCATCTTAATAAATTTATTTCACAATCAATTTTGGTTCCCTAGCAGTTCCAATAGTAGTTTAGAAGTCAGAACTCTATCATCACAAAGAATTTTTTTTTATCTTTGGGTTAACCATTTCTTTAATATTACCTGTTCCTGAGGAGGAGACCGAAATTCTTTAGTTTTCTTGGCAGTCAAAGCAGCAGACATGTTCAAGGCTTGCATGAGTTCATTGTACCTGAATTTTTGATTATATTGCAATTTTGACACATAACGGTCTGCAAATGATACAATTGCTTCCACTCTATGCTGCAGCTCACAGTCACAGAAATAACTGAGTAAATGACACATCTAGGATAGAAAAAACAGACTTAAGTTCAACAGTTTAACAAACCCTAATTGCCGAAGAACTGCAGTGGATACTATACACTGCAATAGACTGCAAAAATGAGAGACTTTTTTTCCCCATATTTTTCTTTTAACCTGTAAAGGTGACAAATTTATACAGCTTTTTTTATCTAACCAGTAATGTTACATAGCATTCAGTCTTTCACTCCAAAACATGTAGAAATCACAGAATCATAGAATATTTCGGGTTGGAAGGGTCCGTTAAAGATCACCTGGTCCAACCCTCCCTCTTTTAAAATACACCTATGAAATAAGCATTTGCATATCTATTTTGAGTGTAGATATACGTAGAAAGAATTGCATTGACATAAAATTTGGTAATTAATGTTAGGTTACAAGGCAAAGAGGAATAAAAGTCTTCAGTATTTGAGATCTAACAAACTAGAGAACAGACAGAAGGCACTACCTTTCTTTCATCAATAGTAGAACATATGTGGTACATTTACATTAAATAGTCACCTGAAGCTTAACAGATTCTGGAAATCTTGTCTGCAATAAGCCCTTCATGGGAGCTTTTGTTTCTTTCATTGCTTTCTCCCCGGCTTCTACAGCTTTTTCTTCAACTTGTGTAACTTCTTCCTTCTCTGTCCTCTCTTCTGTTTGTTCCTTGTGATCTCCAAACACAGTGGGATCAATGAGTAGCAGTACCTGCTTCACATCATCATCATCAAAAACACCCATTATGAGCAATGTTGCTATCAGTTTAAGGACAGGAACGAACTGGAATGCAACCTGTCCTCCAACAGGGTCTCGTATATGAGTACCACTACACTGTACTGCCTCTGTTAGCATACTTATGGCCTTGGATTTAAGTGTATCAAGTGGTATCTCTGGGCTGGATGTCTGATGTTCTTCACTGGTCACAATAAAGCATGGAGTAGAAAAATTAAAGCTTGGTTTCAGACAAGTGCTAAGCCCTACTCCAGGTAATCCGTGCTTCTTTGTTTCATCAGGATATAATTTGATAGTTCGAGTTTCATCTGTAACTGGAATGATAAATTCATTGTTCATCATAAGCTTGGCTTGCTTTGCATACTCCAAATGAATACTAATTAGCAAGTCATAGAATCCAGAACGTAGGAGTCCAGGTAAGTATTGATTATCTATTGTATAAAATAGCTGAGATATGTCCACATGGCTACAAAGTGCATAAGCAACTCTAGTGTTACCTAGAGCACTAACTGAACAATAGAGTTTTAAAGTGTGGTAGTGAAACTTCATCAAATCTTCTTGTTCACATAGTTCCAAAATATCGACACATCTGTTATGAAATAAAGAAACAGAATACCAGTCAATTCCATTAGTAACAATTTTGTAAAAGAAAAGTTTTATAATGTCTGCACATTTTGGTCAGTTCCACTTTAAACCATTAATGTTAAAGTTGATACTGACAATCTTAACATGTGCATCATTAAACCACAGTAAATGGTGGTAATAATTTTATGAGATTATCTACAATTAGTACTCCACAGAAAAAGAAAGGAAAAATGTAAGACAGAGAAGCTTCTTTGGAAGCTATGGTAAATTAGAGCTTGTTTTTATAAGAAATGTATTTGTAAATAACTAATGAAAGTACAGCAGACAGATTATCTTTCTGCCATGATTTTGCTTATACTTTATTTGTCATTGGTTACAATATTTGATATTTGGATACATCTTTATTATCCTCAGTCTGAAGATAAAACCTAATGAAAATCTAAGAAAGTCAGGATCTTGTCAATAAGAACATAAAAAACTAAGTTCATGTTAACTCAGAGCAGATGAAACAGGAACAGATTACATGTTTTTATTACAGAAAAAAAATCAGTAAAGCAGTACTTGCATGTTCTTTATATTTGTGGGGTTTTTTTTTCAAGCTGAGAAAATCTCTATGTTTAAAGTCCTACAGATTTAAGAGATATTATTTTATAATTTAAATAAAATCAGTCATTTTACGTATGCAAACGTCATCACATGGCATTAAAATTATTCAGCCTCTTGTATCTACTTAAATTTCACAAATATGATATCAGATAAATTCTAAACCGCTCCCGTGTAAATATTCTCCAAGGCAGGTTTAACCAATACCCAGATATCAGTTTTCAATACATTTGGTCCACATCAAGTCACTGTAGCTTCTTCCCAATGTACCTGTTTTCTTCGGGGATATGTAGTGCCATCATCTGCAGAGGTTCCAAACACTGCACAACCCACCCATGACGTTCACTGACACGCTCAGTTTCTACTTTTAGAAAGCTGTTTGGCATCCTGCTCCATAAAACAGGTGTAATTGTTTGCACATCAAGGCGAGGGGGACACTGAGGAACAGGATTTCTTTCTTCACTTTTAAAAATTGCTGCTGATAAAGGCATGGTATTCTGAAACAAATAAGTGTACTAAAATCATTTTTGTAACATCTAATTATGAATAAACCTATTATACCCAAAGGAAGTATAATATAGTGATAGCAAAGAACTCATAGAAATATGTTATTGCAATAAAATCCATTAAAAACCCCCAACATTAAGGATGTTCTCCCCAAACAACATTAGTTTGACAAATGCAGTTTAGATCTGTTGAACAATTAACTTCATATAATAATTACATTTACACAAGTAAATGTAGAAGTCAAATATAAAGTCACACCTTTGATTCAATCTTCCTCAACAAATTCAACTGAGCAGGAATTTCTCTGGAAATAAACATTAAAAAAAGCACCTTTGTAGAAAATATTTTGTACCTTTAATTTACCAAGTTCAAACTGAATCAAGTTAGTGCTTGTGGGCTGTACAAAAGTTGCTGGAAAAAGCTTTGTGTTTGGTTCAACCTAGAAGAGAAATGAGATTAATAAATTTAAGAAATTAAAAAAAGCAACAAGAATCTCCTCCCGGGATGTTATGCAATATAAAATAAATACTACACAGCTTATACTTCAGTATCAAGTAACTGCAGACACTGTATTAAAGTGTTGATTAGTGTCCACCTGTACTTCACTTCTAATATAGTAAAGCATTTGCTGAATTATGTTGCATTTGCTTAATTATCTTTATAGTCTCACCTAACTTTCAGGCAGATGTGTCTACTGTTTTATGTGATCTCAACACTGATACTAAATCTAGAGCAGCTCCTTAAAAATCTAGCCACTTTACTTTGGCTCTTGTTCTAGGAAAAGCACCCTCAACACAGACTGAGAGTAGAATACAGCTTCTTAGACCACCACACATCTTTTAGATTTTTTTCACATTTTATGCTGGACAGAATATTTCACTACCAAAAAAAGCTAATTCAAAAAAAAAAAAAAAAAAAGAAAACAGGGGAGTAAGAAGAGCATGAGAGAGCATCATTTGGTAAGGGTAATTCAAATCTTTACTTCCTATTAAGATTAGTGAACGTCTGATCTATACTCCAAAAGTAGAAGAATGCAATTTTTTCAAAGATCTCTTTATTTCCAGGCTCAGCATTTGTCTCCAGTCTTATGAAAATCACAGTGAATCACACTGAATCACAGTGCTGCATTTTAAAGCATCTGGTCAGGTTTGGGATTTCTTTGACAGCTGATTTTCCCATTATAGCTGGACTCAAAGTACATATCAGCGTAGTAATACCAGTTTATTCTGAAGAATTCTCTACAAGATCACCCATCCCTACTGCCAGGAAAAGAAGAATTAAAAAGATACCTATAGAATAGTATATTATGAAAAAGATTTCAGTGCTCCAGGGTGGCTAAAAAAAGGTACATTCTATACAATCAGTTCAGGATTTCAGGAGTTCAACTAAATATTTTAATCATATCATTGTGTATTTTGTGTACTGTGCATATACATTCTGTATACTAAGTGCAATTACAATACTTGTGCTGTGAAGGAGTGCAACTTCTGAGGACAGCAAACTAAGAAAAATTGAAAAACGATAAACAGAGTCATGAAAAAGAAATAAAAAAATCTGTATTTTTTTAGATCAGAAAACAGCTCCAAAATACAATATAACTTAAACAAACGTAAAGCAATACCACATATTGAAAAATCTGTATGCTGAATAGGTTTGGGGTTTTTTTTCAGAACTATGACTATCGGGATAGACAAAATAATTTAAGGACAGGTATGTACATTCTAATCTTTTTGCTAAGTAATAAAAACCAAACCCAAATCCAGAAACAAAAGGTATCCTGGACTGAAAGACACTACTAATAAAATGTGGGGTTTATTTCATTAAAGCCTGAAAGTATCTGACTGAGACAATATAAGTCTTAGACTCTGACCAAAGATAGATATTTCCTAGTAATAATAATCGAATTTGTAATTTCTGATCTTGTCTGAAGGTCAGAAAACCATTCCTAACTCAGAATAAAAAAAAGCATCTTGTAAACCAATATTTAAGATCTCCTTTCTGCTACAAATACCTTAACATTGGCCTGAAAATTAATGACAAAATCTCAAATACATATGTATATAATATCTTTCATTTACTTTTCTATGATAGAGGGTTTGTTGTTTTTTTTTCTGAATATCACCTTGGTATTCAATAGTTAGACCAAGAACTGCACAAAATTAATTTATTCTCCTCAATATGTTGACCTGTAGGCATTTTAGAATGAAAACAGCATACAAACATTGTCCCTCTACTTCAGTTAAGAAAACTAAAAAGTGCAAATGGTTATAAGGTTATAATAATTATCTTTCAGCCTCTACCAGCCAAGTATCAGTCATTTGCTGCACTTTGGGTGAGAGATTAGATTTAATAAAGTATTTTAAAGATTTTATTTTATGGTAAGAATGTTCAAGAAATGCAAATGAAAAATACAGAAGACTTTCACTACTTTGAAAAACAGAGAAAATATTTAAATTACTTGAAATAAGGAAAAGTTGAGAAATATTTCACCCTCATATGTAACACTCATGTTTAAATGCACCACTGTAACTTTACAGGAAGTGTTGGTTATTCTTTTTTCAACAGTCAGTTTTCAATGGAGTTAGTATACAAATTTCCATCAAATTTAGTTGAATAACATTTAAGTTTTATCTGTATTGCAGATTTGTGAGGGTTTGTTGCCACAGAACTGTGAGGGTGACATTTACTGCGACAATAGTGGGACACTGGCACAGGTTGCCCAGAGAAGCTGTGGCTGCTCCATCCCTGGCAGTGTTCAAGGCCAGGCTGGAAGGGGCTTTGAGCAACCTGGTCTAGTGGAAGGTGTCTCTGCTCATGGCAGAGGGGGTGGAACTGGATAATTTTTAAGGTCCCTTCATACTCAAATCATTCTATGATTCTATGATCTAGTTCTAGTTTTTCTGAACAGATCTACCAATAGTCCTCCCTCAACATTTGAGACAACTGTAAGAAGTTAGAAAAATGCAGCATTATAAAAGAGAAAGAAAAAGGAGGGATAAAACAGGAAAATATGTTATTGTTGCATAGTGTTCAGTTACACTTCTGAACAAGAAAAAAAAACCACCAAACCACAATTCTATAATAGCATCAAAATGACCAGCTTAGTAGATAGCTTCCTGAAAATCTGATAATACCTGATAACAAGTACCAAGCTCCTTTCCATTGGCTGTGAACGACAACATTCCAGTAGCCAGGTCAACAAAGCATCCAATTTCTAAATCAACATTACTGCGACCTGATCTCTGGGAATTGGCAATTACATCTCCTCCCCAAACCATATAGCAATTGCTGCGCTTCACACTGAAAGAACAGCAAGAACAAATCATAGGTCATATTGAATTTTACTAAGAATTCAGTAAAGATGTACTTTTGAATGGAACAACAGGTAGACATCCCCAAAGGTGCTTGTGCCACTATTATTTTTATATTTCCTCATTAACAAGCTCCCTTTTTTTTTAATAATGTAAGCATCATGGGTAAGGGATCAGACTATGAGCACTTTTATTTATATTCCCTTTTTATATTTATGGAACAATTTGACATGCCTCTGTGCGCTGATAAAAGACACTGAAACAAATAACAGGTTCATTCACAGTTACCAAATATGGATGTTAAAAGAAAGCAGCAACACAAATCATTATTTCAAACAGAACATTAATGATAAATATACTCATTTTAATGAGTCTATGTAAAACACATTCATATATAAATGAGCAAAGAACACTCCTACTCCATAATCAATTTTCTCATTAGTTCAAATTAGTGTTTAAAACATCATCAAGCTTGTGAATAATTCACTTGTGAACAACAGTATTAAAATACATTCTTAGTAAATGATAAATAAACCCATACCTTTCATGAACCCTGCCTCTTTCATCACCTAAAGTAACTGTCACTGTACAATTTTTATTTAGGTCAAAATTCTCACTGTGAAAATGATAGTCTGGTGTTACCCAGCCAACCCAGACAGAGGACGGGTCTTGGCCAGCAAATATCCGTAGCGAATAAAAATACTGAAAAAAGGAAAAGAACATATTAGTAATAGAAATCTAAATTATTGCAGCAAGGAATACTCTAATACTGATTAAAAATATCTTCTACATGTCAAACAAATAATAGAAATTAACTTTTTTTTAGTAAGTCATTTAAAATGCTCATAAACTAAAAAAAACACAAAAAAACCCAAAAAACCAACAAAACTACACTAGTGGTTTAAGACTGTGAGGTTTATGCCACAAGTCATACAGTTCTGGGCACTGTTATTTATACACATTGTTATATCACTGCAAACTATTAAAAAGGCTTCTTTCAACAGATCATTTTCTAACGAACATGTTGCCACAACTAAATCTACTTCATAAAGTAAGAAGATATAATCATCAAAATGTATTTACTTACTGTAGTAGAAGGAGCAGCAATTTCTTGGCTGTGCTTTCTAAAGATAAAGAAACATCAGTAAATTGGTTTTTAAAAAAATAGTAGGGAAAAAAGTGCTCAATATTAAACTTAGTGTACTCATGTTTGCTGGGTACTGACTATGCATTAGTAAATTGAGTACACAAAGACTATACAGGATACAAATATACACCCAAAATAACTGATTGCAGTTAAGGTCGAGAGAGATGGTGAAGAGATATTTACATCAATTCACTTCAGATGAAGGCAATGTTGGAAAGTGCGGAACTCAGTAGTACCAGGTATCTTTAAAAATCTGTCCCACCATCTTTTCTTTGCATGAATTAGTCACTTTTCCAGTAACAATGATCTATTGAACAATACTGTAGATGAGCATTAATCCAGTGGGCAAAAACTCTTGAGCTCGTTTTCCAGCCTAGCTGAACAGCTTTGCAAATCCCAATGATTTTAAAAGGATGGTAACTGCCTAGCAATGAATAACTGTAAACCTTGTGATGTACCTTTTCAGAAAACAGTTCTGTCTCATCTGGATATAGCATTCTGCAGAGTTATAAATTTATTAAAACCACCAAGAACAAAAAAAATCTCAGTAACATGCATCCTGTGCTAGTGTGTGCTTAGTGCAAACCTAAGTATAAAATCTTGCATGTACAATAATAGAACATTTTACATTTACATCAAAAGCATGAAATAGGTAACTAAAACCATGCCTAACCGTTTTTGGAAATTATCAGATGAGGCATTTTCCACACCCATGCTGAAGTTGAACGATGAGCGGAACTCAATGGGCATACTCAAACGACAATATATCATGTCTGAATTGCTGTTCTGTGTGCCAAATGTTTTGTGAGTAACTTTTAACTGAGGTGGACTCTCAATGGTTCCATCAATTCTCCATATCTAAAAATAATAGAAAGAATTTTAAAATAGTACTATTCTAAGAAAAATGCTGAAAATTTTCATTAAGCAACTAGAAGATGAGACACTGAAACAGTCAACTTAAATTCTTCAAAATGAAGTAATTTCAAACTTTCTTCTCTGACAGGGAAACTATCCTGAAGAGTACGGGAAGCAATAGATTCAGTACTTCCTGTCTACAGTAAATATTTGGAAGTTGTTCCAAACAGCATTTAAAAAAAAAAAAAAAAAAAAAAAAAAAGACAGACTTTATTAATTCACTTTGAGTGCAAAAATAACTGAAAAAATGCTTCACAAGAATGGGTCATTTTTCCACCATAATGAGAAGAAATATTAATTAGAATCCTTCAAATGATCATTATGAAGTTTGAGTCTGATACTATCTTTTCTGTTTGTGCTGAAAAAGTATGTTTTAATCTCAGTGATAGGAACATTTCAAAAACTTTTAAAGAGAGGAATACAGTTGAAATGATCCTGATAAACTGAGAAAAGTGCTGAAATTCAGTGAAATTCAGTTGAAATTCAGTGAAGTGTATTTTATTTGAGAAGGAAATTTTCAAAGTATTAGGGAATAATTGGCTAAACTCCTAAATTATAGTAAATAGCCTAGAGATTACAGTAAAGATAAAAACTGATCAGGACTTCAAACATATAATCCTGGAATATATTAATATGGAATATTTTATACAAAACTTAGGATATATTATTCTGCTCTAAAGTAGATTAGTTAGGGAGTTGTGGAATTCCTATCACTGTTGCATCATAAGAATGAATGAAACAGGTATCACTCAGGAACAACACCGGTACACTTAAATATCCCTCATCTTAGAGAAGTGGACGAAATCAGTCTCTGCTTAGCTCACACTTCCACTACCTTAAGTGATGCGGAGTTCAGCTGAACAATATTTAGATATTTAAGAAAAATGTATAGTAGAGAAGGTTTAAAAACTGAAAGCAAATGTAAGATAGATTTAAAAAATGGTTCTAAGAAATCACAATCGGCATGTTTCAAGTAGCTAACCACAACATAAATAAGACGTAAGAGAACAGATAGGTATATCCATATGAATACTAATACTAGCATAAATGAAGTTGGAGATAGACAAGATCATCTGGAATTATCTATGAATGACTTAATAGATTCATATGACCAACTATCTGATGACAGTAAGTATTAGTAACGGTCTAATGTCTCAGCTTGCTAAACAAACAGTTGACAAACAGGTGTCTTCCCTAACATGTAATGTTACCTCAATGTGAGGATGATTTTTTGGCACATTGACAAATGTTGGTAAGCGTTTACTAAACCACATAGCAACATCTCGGTTCATGTTGACAGCAAAAGGTTCAAAACCTTCTTGAAGGCCACACATTGTATAATATTTGAATGTACTGGCATCCGTTCCAAGGTTCATACGACCAATCTGAGATAGACCCAGTGCACAAATTGGAACAAAACCTAAGAAAACAATATAACACAAAAAAAAAAACCCAAAGGCAATTTATTTGGAGAACATAAGCATTCTATTTTGGATCCACCTAATGCGAACTAAAGTTTAGCGCCTACAAGTAATGCACATGAAGTGATGACAGTAGCAAGGATTTAAAGCCACCTTAAATACTAATGTCTAAGTTAAATATAATTGCTACAAAAAGCCCTGAGGACTTAGGCAATGAAGGGACATTACACATACTATTCAATTTATTTAAACATTAAACCAGTTTAACAATTGTTATTCCTAATTAGTAGTAGATTTGTGTGAAAGACAAACAAAAGAAGTCAAGTCAAGAAGTAGCTTTGTGGACAATCAGATTTGAAAAAATAAGATTTGCTCAAGTCAGTTATTCATTTATTAGAAGAATCAGTTATCTTAATTTTTAGACTACTAAACACGCCTTTATACAGTGAGTTAGATGCTGGAAAACATCCTTGGCTAGATTAAAATTATTAACAAATACTAAGTATGCTGTCTGAGGGCACTGAAATTTCAAAAGGAGGTTCAGGTATCTCAGTACATCTGTTTAATATATAATTTGTCATCAGTAACTATAAATTTGTTGCCAGCCTTTATCCCTCCATCATTCATGATGGACAAATGCACACTTTTTTTAATGCTGGCATTTTTTATGACTGAACTTTTTTGGTCTCTATACACCTGTAGCAGCCAAAAGACAGGGATGAAAGGCTGTTTAATTATTTTCTATCTCTCAAGAAATAGAACTTGGAGCAACTTCAGGGAAAAGGCAACAGTTCAGCCTCTAAAAGAGAAATTTTTTGTCTGCTACACTTCAGTCCTTCAGAAAAACTCTCTTAAGGCAGTCCCTCAGTCTCTACCATTAGAAAAACTGTATCAGTGGTCAGACCAATTGCAAAGTCTTCTGACAACCACTGATGGGCATGAAGATACTACTAGTTGGAGGAGATACGATTCAAAAGAAAATGTCAATTGAAAAATAAAGCAGTTTGAAAATATTCCCTGCCTCCTTCAGTGCAGTCATGTACGTATTACTCTTGAAAAAAGCAAAGGCCAAAAACAGAAGAGGGGAAAATAGCCAAGGAAAAGGAGAAATGCAGATTAGCCATGAATAGGACAGAGAAGGAAAAAAAAAAAAAAAGTCACAAATCAGGCTCAATTTATGTTGCAAAGTTTTGTTCTTTTGGTGCAGACTCCCGCCGCATTTTGTCTTTCACAGCAAGAACATAATATGTGTATGCTCTAGTGAAATAATCTGAGACTACATGTTCAGCTTTTGGACTTTTTCAAGGTGCTTCTTATTACCACTTGTTAATGCTGAAGTTCAGTCCTGTGATTAAGCCTAGCAAGGCTCAAAGATTCTGATTGCTGAAATCTCATTCATATCTACTTGTGGTTAAAGCAAGAAAAGAAAATAAATTTGTGCCACAAGCACTCTTAAAATATTTTTTTATGAAGTTAATGTGTAGCACAGTCTGGAGGTTCACATCAGTAAAATATGATTTCTCAGTTCACTAAGCCATTATGACAGATTAGTTTCTGGGTTTTGATTTGCTTTGTCTTCTCATAACCTTGTAAGTATAACAAGAAAATTACCACTTTCTATTCCAAAGTCAGCAAATGCAAGCTCTGAACCTTTACTGGTTATAAGCAACTCTCCATTCAGAGTAAAGATAATTGATTTGTCATCCAAGTTTATCATACAACCAACCACGTCTCCTGATTGCCAGCTTCGTCCAAAGAATCCACTGCCTTGATGCCAACGCTGGCCCTAAAGGAAAAAAAAAACCAAACAAATCTTCCACCTTCCTGGATCTCGAAGTAATACAAAGAGTACTGATCATGGCTTTCATGCAATTACTTTAGTTATTATCTTAGTTATTTCACATAGAAAGATTAAGGCACTCTAATATGGAAAAAGCAATTTAGAACCTGGATGATAACCACTATTCACTGGATTCCACTTCTCACACGCAATGTCATTATCATCCTTCCAGTCCTTTAGGAGTCAAGTTTGGGAAGAAAGAATGTGCAGAAAGCAGAAAAGACAGAAAAGGGAATACAGAACTGTAGTTCTCTGTTCTAGTCATTGAAGAAACTGTTTTATTTTTGTAAAACACCACTTAAAAAAGAAAAAAAAAAGTAAGTGAATGATGTATCATGATTATGCTTACAACAAAATTCTTTACTCGGTTGGGTATATCTTAGGAAGATAGATATAAACTAACACACCTCTTTTAGCATAATTTCAGTGATCAAAACCAAAAAGCAGATACTACCCAGTGTGAAACAGAGCTCAGACATACATTTATATGACTCATAAATATTCAAGTAGTTGAGCTAGAGTATAAGAGGAAACCTATACTGTAGTTCTCTGCCTAGTCTTTTCATAGGTCAAAAAAAGGTAGAGATGTACTGACTTTGCTTCCTTCAAATACAAATGCTTGGTCATCAGCTCCCAACTCTATGTCAGGTCGACAGCCTGGCCTGGCCCAGCCAACACGCATATCTCCACCTGTCACAGCTTCAAATTCAAAGTACCACTTTCCAGACTTCACTGCATAAGACTGTTCCACTCTGAAAAATCGTATCTTGTCGATGCTGACTTTTTCCACTGTGTGGTCAGCTGCAAAAACAAACAGAGAAAAAAATCCCACCTTTTATAATTAGAGGAAGCTATAAATGCCACTCTTCAGCTTTTGATCTGTCCGCAGTATTTTCTGTCTCTGAAAACAGCCATTATCTACCATTGCATGTTTAAGAAACTTCATAGTAAATGTTAAAAAAAGATTAATAGTAATAAGCATAGAGAGGTTAGCACATTCTATGCAAGATGGGTGGTTATCTGCTATTTAGAATCAGAATATTTCAAAGTAACACTCAACACAGGGCCCCAAACACAGAATTGGCTACAGGAAACCACAGAAGTGTAAGATAAGTACATGCATTACAATCCAATGGAATAATGCAGTATTCCAGTACAACAAAATACTTTCTTACACAAGTTAATACATTTAGAAGATTAAAAAAAAAAAAAAAAGAAAATCAAATAAGTTCTGTTTCAGTTTAGATTTTTGTCAAAAATTACAGTGGCATAGCAAATATGAAGAAAAAGTCTAAACAAATTTCTACTCCTGATTTCAATAAAGAAAAATTCTTGAAGTTGGGGCACTTCTTTGATTACTTCTTAAGAACTGAGTTTGACTTGAAGTAGTCAAACTGAATCTGCATACCATTATAAAAAAATATTTTAAATTAATCCCACTTTTTTTTCTTTCTTTCCTTATTTCCAATGAAAACCACTAAGTCCAGATTTTCTCCAATCTAAAAATCACAGAAATTTGAATTATCATATCATTAACTACAATCTATCTTTAAAAAAATATATTTAAGTAATATACAAATAATTTACAAAGTATAGTTGTATCTTTCATTAAAGTCCACTGCAAAAATACAGTATTATTTATTCATACCTTATGTTTTCCCTACCTATTTCAGTGGTTTATGATTTTTTTCCCAGCACTGAGGGGAAAAAAAAGCCATGATTCTTACTGAAAGTACTTACCTATCTCTTGGTCAGGTGGTTCAATATTATAACCATAGCCTGCAAATGTTCTAACAGCTTCACGGAGGCTATCTCTGTTTGATTTTTTAGTACGTTCATCTAATAATGCATATGGCACTAGCCGAGGATTACGTTTGTTCTTAAGATCCTAAAAGAGGTTATAAAAAAAGAATAAGAAGAAAACTGTTTAAGCATCACAAAGATTTTGTATGATGAGAGAATGTGTTCTGAAATAATGTTAAGATTACAGGAGAGAAACAATATGGATGAAGAACAGTTCTATGAATGCAAGCCCAATTCTTAATATTAAAAACCTAAAGACAAGAATGCAGAAGCAGCATGGAAATATGGTCTCATACTTCCTGCAGCTGCAGCCATGCAGGTCCAACAATGTACCAGACTAATGCAATGTAGCTAAAGGTCCTTACCTGCTGAATGCCATAGGTCCATCCTTGCTTTATTCTGTCTTTTGCCCAGACATTATGTGCATTTTCTGCTAGTTTGTCAACTAGAAATTCTTGAGAAGGTAACAATTTCACTTCAGAAAGATCAAGAGGGGCAGGTTTATATCCATTTGACATCATGTAACTGTAAGTCAACAAAGGAAAACAGTCAAGATACTCCACTGATGGTATTTAAAGTTTTCTACGTGGCATCCATAGGGTTCACCTTCTCCACTTTTCAATCTCTTATTCTCCCATTCCCTTGCAAAAATCCTGCATTGTCTTTGGTCATTCACAAGGATATAAACTGTATTCTAGCAGAGACTCATTTTCTACCTGCTTGCACCCTATCTAATTAAATGTGACCCTGATCTGAATGTGCATCCCTAAATAGTTGCTACAATTTTGAAAGTACTCTTTTTTTTTTTTTAATTTTATATTTGCCATTTTAAACCTTTCAAGTAATTTCTATTTTAAAGCTCTGTACAATGAATTCTTATGAAATTATTTTACATGCATTATTAAGTATGGTATTTTTAATATACTAGTCCATAAAGATTGGCTTACCATTTTTCCAGCAGAAGAAAACATTTTTACTATTGTTCTTCCCAGTTTTTTATTGAATAGTAAGTTTGGTATTTTTTTGATTAGCAGATATTACCCTCTCCAGTATTTTCATGTAGTATTAAGACTACATATGCAGACTTTTGCTCAAAACAGATAATTTCCTTTTGTTAGGACGATTCATGTGGGCAGTAGATATTTTAACAACAGTCAGAAATTAAGATTGATTTGTTCTGTTATTGAACACAACAGTATCAAAAGAGTATTATGATGGACCTGTATGAACCTTGGGAAAGGTTCCTTTTCCAATTTTTTTTTTTTAATTAATGTCATCAACTGAATCAAGATTAGCATCTCCATACCATAGAACTATTTATTTTACTGCTCTCTTTAAAAACCTTTGTTTCTTGTGGATAAAGCTGTTTCAGGAAAAAGCCATCTTATGGGTTGATAAACTGATGTAAAATGGCAGACACCCAAATCACTGTTTCTGTCTTCAAGTTTTGTTGCAGGACAGGACTTCAATCTGTCCCAGGAAAACCACAGAATCCTCACAGAAAACACAAAAATACAAATGTAATCCTTGATTAATCTTTGCCACTTTGGGGGTGATTATTACTGATAACTTAAGGATGTCTAAAGGAAAAATATCATCCACCTAATTTAGCTTACAGCTAAATAGCCATAGTTTAGCTACCAAATTAAAGCAAAAACCTGACTGTATTTTATGCAATAATCTACATATGTACATTTCCTAGAAATGTGCAACATTATACGAACAGTTTCTTTGTTTTGGTTTGGTTTTTTCTAGTCTTTAAAAAAATGCATTAATAGTGTCTCTGGAAATGTGTGTATGTTGAACAAGCATTTTCTTGGAGAGGTGGGAAGAAGAGCTGCAAAGAAGGAGCTATGGGAAAATGGTATATCCTTTTTCAAGTAGATCAATTTACCATCTTATATATGTACTGTTCTTCGCTAAGTGATAGAAAAGCAGTGAAATGTTGCTTCTAACTCTGCAGTATCTATTCTAAGATCATGTAACGCAGATGTATTTACATATGGTTTAAACGTATGACTATTTGTGTCTCTGTGAATCACTCCATGTGATGTAATGCAGAGTATTCACAGTCAACCATCACCACAGGCAAGGTAATGGACCAACCATGTGCTCTGTAAATTTGTATGAAGTATGTGGTTCATATCAAGCATTTTTTAAATGACCTTACCATGTTCTTGTTTAATTAATATACTTTAGTTACAAATAATATATAATAGTTATCATAAAGTACATACTTTTTAGGAAGTTTGACTTTTTTAAGATCTTCCTCAGCTGCTGGATGAGCATGAACAATGTGACATCCAAGGGCCAACAGGGTTCTGTGAACATAAATAAAATGGCAGTAGTGAAACACAACATTAGAGTGCTCACCCATTTTATATATTTCTTTTGGTTCACAGAACTAATGATATTTAAAACCAGGGAAGTAATTCAAAATAATGGAATTACAAAACCCAAGTATTTTAACTTATTAGAAATAAGAAACAAAACCTTCAAACTCTACAACGGTACAAATCTGTGGCTTGAGAGTTACCCCACCCTACTAAAACCAACAGGATTTGGTGTTTCTTCATTTCTATCTCTGTAGAGACAAGATTTTTTTAAGTTGCTCTGAATGTATCCCTGGAGCCTCTAGCAAAGTTAGCAAAACACAATTTAAAAGAGATATTCTAATGTTTTTATATCTTACAACAGTATGAAGTGCTTGAATAAAAATAATTAAAAAAAACCCCAAACCAACAACAACTTTATTTCCTTTTAAATTTCGAGCTCACTTCAGGGTTTCAGTTGACATTTGTAGATTATAATTCTTCTCAGTTTCAGGTAATTTTGAGAATTCCACAAGACAAGGATGATGCCTTTTATTATCATCCCGTATCTGCAACAAAGAGTACTTTTATTATACCAGATTGAAGCCAGAATCACAGTAAAAAATAAGTTATTTTTTGCAATAATGAGGACCTTGTAAATAATATAATTTATTTTGCTCATTGACAGTTAATCATCATTATCTGAATTAACTTTCCCAGGATTCATTTATAACGCACTTTATAATATGTCTTCATAACCAGTAACGTCAGAAAAAAATATAGTTATTTCATGTGTTCTGCATAATTTTACATACCAATTTTAATATAATTGTTGAATTTAATACACTATTCTGAATACAATATTCTTGGCCTAACCTTTTAACTTTTTTCATTTGGTGACATCCATGGGAAGGGAATGCCCTTGTCATATGCATTTAAATAATGTTGACTAGATGGCCTTATTCTCAGGCTGTTAGCTGATAGCACATTACAAGGGACTGTCACAATGATAAGCTTCAACTGTAACTTATTAAATAAGAAACCTGAGCTTTGAGGAATTTGAATGTTTAGTAAAGTCACCAAAACCCTGCCTCTATTATCAATAGAAACAAATTTCCACAACACACTTTTTGCTTGTTATCACTTTGATCCCCAACATTAAAGTAACCAAAGAGGTAGTTGAGGGTTTACTCACTATTGGTATGACTTTTAGTAGAATTCCATCTTGGTATAGCTAGTATGTTTCTCAAAGATATTTTTTCAAATGGTTAATTATAAATAGTGCTAAAATATGTACCTTATTTATATTCCATATTTGCCTTCTAATCACTAGTTAATATCACTGTCTCCAGTAGCTTACATGCTCACCTTTTGTTAGTAACATATAAACCACCATTAAATACTCCATTCAACTTCCAAGTCCAGGTTTTCTAGTAGGAGACAACCTAATACAGGTGACTGTACCCAGACAGGACATCCAAAACATACCTTGCCGTATGTCCATCCCAGTTCTATTTTATTCATTCCCCATAGTTCATGGATATTTTCAGCTAGTTTGTCCCTGATCTTTTCAAGATGAAAAGGAAGAGCAATCTAAGAAAAAAGCATAACAATTCCACAAATAAGAAAAGGTTCCAGTTCCCAGACCTCATAGATCCAAGTTCATCTAGTTCAGTTAAATACACCACAACACACAAACAATGAATTGCTTAGAAAAGGGGTAAACAAGCTTAGATTTTATATTTTTAATTTAAATTTTGTCAAGACATATTTTACAATCCTGTTATTGCATATTTAACATACCTGACTGGTGTCTATTGGACAAGGGATAAAGGAAGCTTGGGAGAGGAATTGTGTTGTACCCAGCAAATCCCTCACTCCATCAGAATCTCTCTTATATTCTTTCACTGGTTCCAGTTTCATCTTCTCTTTTGGAAGCAATGCTTCATAACAGGGAGCATAGCCAGCAGGAGGCAGAAATTTAAACTCTCCATGACGTCCACCAAATAAGAAACGAACTCTGTGCAATTTTAAACCAAGAAATTATACTCTTAAATGGTCAACATATACTGCCATTATAAATAAATAGTTTAGAAAATTAAACGTTTATTTCAACAGTATTTACAAAAATACTGGCATACTTCAAGTGTTGATAAACACCTAAGGGTTACCAAGCATTCGGGCTAGCAGATCAATAACACCATCACCTACCCACACCCACTGTTTTTTGAAAATTTCTTTTGGCCAAAGCAAAACTAATTATTCTATACAGGAATGTATTAAAAAAAAAAAAAAAAACCCCAAACAAAAAAGTGGATTTTTTTTTAATGTATTTAAATGATTTGGAAACAGAGATCCAATTTAAATAGGACTGCGACTCAAAAAAAAAAAAAAAAAAAAAAAGAAAAAATTCCATAGGGAATATTTCTATACCACTTTAAAGTTTTAAAATAACTTCTCAGTGCATTCATACAGGCAGTTGGCACACGAGAAAAAACAAAGGAGTAATAGTGAAAAAACCTCACAATACTCATAATGCATAAGTCAAGCAGACAAAATTACACCAACTACTACAACTGCGAATGAGTTTCAGAAGTGTAACTAAGATTTATCTTAAACTGCTAAAGTTTTCTGTTTCTCCTCAAAGATATTTTTCATCTAAATTTAAGAGTATACCAGGAAAAGCAATGACAAAAACTATACAACTTCATACTTTGGTTCTCATGTAGGAAAATTCTAGCAGTAAACCAACCACAAAATTAAAACCAATTGTTATCTCTTGAAAATAGCCCATACATTTATTGTGATAGGGTGACCAGAAGGTGCCTATACCATTTCTTACTTAAACCAACTTCTAGATCTAGAAATACAAGAACTATCAGATCAACATATTTCATTGACAGTAAGAGTCATTAATACTATAAAAAGAGAAAAATTAAGATACCAGAGTTTTCTCAAACAGGATGTACAAGTCACAAATATCTGAAACAACAGTTCAAAGTCCACAAGAAATATATATATTAAGAACTTTCTGATTTTATTTTAAAAATACACTGTTTAAATATTTGAATAATCCCAAGGCAGCTAAATATATGAGATGACAACTTTGAGTTTAGACTATTCTTTATGGCAAGCCTCCACATAGATCAATATACTTTAAAAATAAAATGGAGGTCAATTTTATTTTAAGACCTAGAAATCTAACTCTAAACAGACAAGTCAATGAAAGAACCAAAATGAAAAAAATCTCTCATACAACACTTCCCTTGCCAACCAAAGCCAAGCAAATAGTTCCTTGTTTCCTGCCAACTGAATCAATTTTTCTGAATTGTAGCAAACCATTCAGTCTCACCTGATTTTTATGATGTTCTCATTGCTTCCAAGGCCTGTTTTCTCCCTGCTCTTCACTGCAGTATCTAAACCTCCACACAGGCTATATACTCCTAATGCTGCACACACTTTTAAAAACCTGAACACTCCAAGAAGCTGTGGCTTTTAGTCTCATTTAAAAAGAAATGTTCAGATATTTTGATTTGAAAAGCTTGCTTTAATTTTTCTGACTTTAATCTCAAAAAGAACCCTCCTAAAATCAAATATAAAGCAATATAACTCCTAAAAGATAGCTAGAAGTAGTTAAACAAATTGATTTAGGTTAATTACTACTTCTTTTGCTTTATTTTGGAGTTGGGCTGCACATAGGCAACTATGTCTACCATTCTAGCAATTTGCTAGAAGCTGTGCTTAGTTTTCCTAGCCTGAATGAGAAGACTATGCTGAATTGTCTTCTGCTGACTACAAAGGCTGTCTGTGAAAGACAAGATCCTCATGATAACAGTATTTAATGCATCTCAGGTTTAATTACTAAAAGCATTAGGCATCTAATTTTAAGATGTTGACTTTTTATGTTAGAAGAAAAATAGAAGAAATGCAAATGAATTCTCAATACAAAGTTGCTGTTTGAATTCCTTGATTATTTGAATGGCCATTTTGCAGTACTATAAGCAGAGCTCATAGCACCTTTGGTAGAAGGAGGAAAAAGTGGATAGATAAGGAGCAAATGCCTACAGTAAAAAAACAAAAAAAAAAACCAACCCAAAAAACCCATAAAACACACACACAAAAAAACCAAACTAAAACCAAAACCAAACCACAAAAACAAACAAACCAAAAAACAAACAAACAAAAAAACCAAATAAAAACACCCCCAAACAACAGAAAAAGATACAGTATAGGTAAGTAGGTACTAATGACGGAATGATGAAGCAGACCCAGCATCAAAGACTGATAAAGTCACAGAAAGCAGAAGAAAAGCAGATAAGCTACAAGAGAAATAGAAACATCAGAGCTTGTGCCCAGTGCAGAACAGTTTTTTCCAGTCATGAACTCAGGATTCCCATGTAATAAAATTTCTGTGATATTAACAGACACAGAAGACGACATTATAACCTACTACTGCCATCAGCTACTGTTAATTACAAGGGAAAACCTTCTCACAAAATACACAAACATCAAATAAGAATGAAGAAAAATAATTACACAAATTCAGATGTATTTCTTACAGAAAAAGGTAATGAACATTTTCAAAAGCCCTTGTACTAATGCAGCTGCATAGTAGAGACACTCCCAGAGAACAAATGAAAATTGATTTATTAAGCCCTTCCCCAGCCTCTTTTATTCTGTTTGGTCTCTGTTAGTATTCTCACCTGGGAGTTTCTCTTAAGTATTTATGTATTGATAACAGAAGGAAAAGTTCGAAAGCAACCAATTGTTTGATTTACTTTGCCTTAGAGAAATTTTTTTTTTTTTTTTTTCCCAATTGCTAAATATATGAACTAGTTACAACCTGAGCTCTCTTTCACTTATGAAAGTTGTATACTGGCTATTCTGGCCATACCAAACCTTCGTTTCTCAAAAATTACCATTTATGAGAGAAACACTCCTTTAAATAAAAGTCAGCCCTTTGCATTTTTTCACTCCTTCACCACTATCTCTTACTCAGCTCCTGATTATTTCTTCTAAGTTTGGCAGTTTCTGGCAGCTATGGACATCTAGACCATTAGCATCTTTTCATAGGGAAAAGTTTTCATACTTCTCCATGTTTTACGCAGAAATCATGCTCAGCCTACAAAAGACAAAAATCCCAACCATTCTTATTGAAGAATTTTCTTTATTCTTATGCCTTTCCTTCCTAAAATTGTCACCTGTCAATACTAGAAATAAGAAGATGCTTTTAGATGAACTGAACAGAAATTGGTCATAACAACAGTGTAAGAGTCCTGTTGTTGTGTTGATTTTCTAACCTTTACACAAGTATTTTGGTCACTTAAGGAGATCGACATTTGCAGAAGGTTTTCTGAATGAATTAAAGATAAGAGAACAATCAAAGCTTGAAAACAGTAAGTTCTAATCTCAGTATTTTAGCTACAAAACAGGTAAGAAATGGGCAGTATTAGTAACAAGATTTCAAAACTGCTTCTCATCAGTTCTTTGTGTTTCCTACTGTGAATAAAGTATGAGTTTTCATGATGATTTAAGTTTTTTACTTCTTGCTGAGAAAGCCAGTGAGAATTTTAATTAGTGCCAAATGTGGTGCTGTGTTTCTAATGTGGGGTTTTTTCATTGATAATTGGCATGAGACAAAATTAATTTCCCCTAGGTCACCAAATAAAATAGTAATTTTCAGACACTGTGACTTGGTCAAATTGGTAACAGGCTGACATTTCACCCTTAAATGAAGTCAGCACTAAAAAAAATCAGTAGTTTCCTGTCTCCCTCTCAGCTACTGGCTGGGCAGAAATGAAACAAGACACAACAAATTATACATGAATTTGTATGATATGTTGTGTGAAAAGACAGCAAAGAAAACAAGTAAAATTAAGTTTTACTTACTTTACACCTGCTGATAAGCTTACAACAGGGAAGAAAAAACCTTCTATACTGAAGTTCTCAAACATTCCTTGTACAGGCTGTCCATTAATGCGGAATGAAATGCTGGGTACACCTAAATCCAAGCAGCAGCTAACCACATCATCAGATGCTAGTAAATGCTGATTGACAGACGCTACAGCTCTGGGTACTCGACCTAGAATAAAAGTATTTAGTAATCAGAAGCTTTAGGTAGACTCTCATGAGTTTAAATTATTTCCACAAAAACATCAAGTTTCTTGTTTGTAGTCACGCAGACATGATCTTACCTTCATCTGTTTTATGAATGGTTCTGCTTTTAGAGACAGTGAGTCATTCTTCAAACTGATATAGAGCAGAATAGTGCATAAACTGAGACCTCTGAGACTGTTCACAAGACGGAACGTGCTCAGCTGAAATCACACAAGTTCACACTGTAGCCTGATGCAAGACTACTGAGGCATGGTACATGATGTCGTCTTTATAAAGCTAACATTGACATATCCTTTTTTTTGTTGGTGCTGTTATTTGTGAAATATCAGATTCACATATCTGTGAATATTCAGTGATGAGACGCTGGAACAGGATTCCCAGAGAAGTTGTGAAAGCCGTGTCATTGGAACTGTTCAAGGTCAGGTTGGATAGAGCTTTGAGTATCCTGGCCTAGTGGAATGTGTCCTGCCCACAGCACAGGCGTTGAACTAGATCTTTAAAGATCCCTTCCAACTGAAACCATTCTGTGCTTCTATAATTCTAACCAGAGCTGTGATTATAACCAATACCCAGGTTTACAGTATCCAGAGGCAGAATAGTATACTGAGTTATCAAAAAAAAAGATCAATAATTTAATGGGCCAGGTTTTCTTTTTCAGCTACAAGCCATGCACTAGATAGAGAGAGTTTCATTTTCCCTACCTGGGAAGGTGGAACCAGACTGCCAACAACAGGACTCAGCAATTATAATAACGATTAACTAGAGATAATATATCTGAAGTAATCTAACTATACACATTTACATATAACTGCAGTTTTTCAATTGCACTTGAGTATGGTTATATTTTTAGTTAAGGAATATCTCTTCATAATTCCTTTCAAAACAATTCCATTGAAAACATTGTATTTTAAGTGTAAAGCAAGCCTAATTAAGCAGTTATGCACTATTCCAAATCATTGTGTTCGGAACTTCTTATGAACAAGCCAAGTTAACTACTCAGGACAGTTTAAATACTCTGAATTTTCCCTTACTGCAGGATAGGAGCTTTAAGAGACCTTCCAGCATTGTATTTCTGATGTTCAGTTACGGCTTATTTTTTTATTAATGATTTATGCAGCCATTTCTAATGGAGTATGTTACAGATGTCTCCCAACCTTCTCCCAAAAATCATTGTTTCTATCATCTGGGAATTGTTCAGTAGTGCTGAAAAAACACACTGAATTATGTATGTGCAGACACACATAGAGATATTTTATATACAAAATTCTGTGCTAGAACAATGCTAATATAACTGAAAGTCAAACACACCGAAATTAGGAAATGTTAGAATTAAGGACATAAAAATCAAATTCAGCATAGTTATGTACACTGTATTTACAACACATCTTTTAACTGCATGGCCCCACATATTCTTTTCTGAGCAATTAAAGAGTACTTAGCTGTATATGGCATTTCAAGGCACTAAAAAGATGGGGAAATAAATGATTTTGCCTATGTGCCCTGAATAGTGTACAGTAAATACAGCAAAAGCCACAAATCAAACAATCTAAAAAATAACCATAATTTACTGTATGTGCAGGAGAGATCTGGAAGGAAAAATACACGCTACTTCATAATTAAATATTGTACAAAGAAAGACTAAAATAATTTCTATCTTTTCCCCCCAAACTTGTAAATGCTCATGGATGGCTACACACTCAAGAAACAAACTCTTTAAATACAGACAGATCTATAGAGTGTGCTATACTGAATTCTTTCGAACAAACTTTAAAAGACTTTCACAGGAAATGTAGAAAGCTAAATTCCTGGTGAAACAAATTGTTACAAAATGTCCTTTATAACAAAATGTTATACTTTCAAGTCAATGTTTGAACATTTCAGAGAAAAGGTAGGCAGAATTGTCTAACTTTGGAAAAAAATTCAATTCTACCTTGAGGCAAAGATCCAGCCAATAAAATTTGCCCTCAAACAACTTACAATTAACAAAGATGTAAGCCAAAGAAAATACAATTTTAGATCATATTAATACCATGCTAATAAAAAGCAATCCTCCATATTTTTAAAAAAATCTATATGAACAAAAGACTTTTACCAATTAAGACAGACCATTATACATTTTAGGCACAAAACCTAATTGCCAGACCTTTGTTTTAAATATTTATGTAAATATAATACATATGTAAAATCTAGAAATTTTACCAACTGTTTGACTTCCTACTGCTTTTCTTTCTCCCTCATTACTGATAGTTCAATTAAGAATATTACAAAAATAGCAGATGATGTAATTAAGGGTATATAACTAACATACCTAAATATTTTATTTTATAATCTTATGTATTATTTCTTCTCTGCAATGTTCCTGATTTAGAGTATTTAGGAACTTTAAGAAAGCAAAACCAACCATCAGCATTTCCTGTGTTGCTATTTGGTTCTTACAATTAGCCAATACACTTTTCTGGTTGTTTCTATAGCTACATATATTGACATGGTCAAAAAGTATTCAGTTGTGACAAATCTGTCTGTTTACAAAACCAGACAGCTTTCCCTTTCTAGTTCCCTTTCCCTGGATATAGTAATGGGGGAGGAATAACCACGCAAAAAGCCAAAAGCCTTGCTCAAAAGCCACTTTCCAGCTAACTGTGTACCCCAGAGAGCTCTCACTAATTCTTCTCCAAAGCAGATTCTTCTGTTTTCTCCTTTTTCCTCAGTGGTTATTCTTTAAAACACACTCATTACTACAAAAATTATTTGAACTGCAACACTTCAGATGAGCCCTCCTGTAGACTCCTTTTATTCTTCTAGAGCTCTTTACTCAAATCTAGAGTGCATAGGCAGTGATATCCACTTTTTTGTTAACTCAGCCCGCTAACATCTTCAATTCACTTGAACAAAGAACGGCTAAAAAGATCACAAATTTACCATCGCTAATGCTTTAGTGACCACAAGATATGCATTTGCTGGCATCCATTAACTCCCTTCTTTATAAACTACAAGTGTAATCACTTCGCTGCAGTACTAATTGACAGTCTCTTAGATAACTAGACAGATTTGTTAGAAAAATTCTAATTTTTCTGCTAAGCGTATTTTAGATAATATGAAAAATATTTTTCCAAACAGCATAGCAACTGCAGGTTTTCATTTTGATATCACACCACATAAATTTATGCTCTAAAACCAACGGAGTTTGGTAATAGCATAGCAATTCTTACTTCCAATTGCCAAAAAATAACAAAATTTAAATTCAATTTATTAGATCTATCAACAGATGTGAGGATAATAATGTCAATTTACTTCACCTGTAAATACTCAGGGGAAAGAATAATACAAATGTATATTAACATACATATATAATTAGAGATGAAGACATTAACTGATTTTGAACAGATAGACTTCAGTCAGTATTGATCTAGATCTGGAAAAAACCTTTTTTTGATCAAAATCATGAAAATAGAAGCTATCTGCTAAAAAGCCTAATTGGTATAATTCAATATTGACTAAAATCTGATCTGAAATTCTAAATAAGTTCACCATATCTTAGAGTTCTGAATGTAGCTCACTATAAAAAAGCATGCTATATACAAACAAGTACTGAAGGTAAAGGTAGGTAACTCCAAAACGTGAGAATAAGCGGAAGTGAGCAAAGTACCTACCAGACCACAGATGAAGGCCATCAAAACCATAAGAGTACAGGTCATCACCAACACCATTGCCTCCCCATCCTTCACCACCTCCAGGATAGGGGGCATAACCTGAAGTAGAGGCCCATCCAACTCGTAAATGTGTGGGTTCTGCCGTCAAGAATGGATCAACCTGATCAATTATTAACTCAAAGTACCACTTCTTGTATTGCGCAGAGCCCTCAGCAACACCCAAAAATATATTTGGCCTTATGCTAAGAAAGAAAATGGAAACCAGTTAGTGTAAACATAAAATGCAACATATGAATTATATTGCTGTATAATAGTCAAATTTACTTCGCAAATATGTAAGAGTATAGATGTCCACATTTTGCTTATAATATTTAAAATAGTGAGCCATTTTATGACTTTACAAAGCTTCTGCAGAATCATCTTTTAAGGTATAGGTTTCATGCTTTGAAAAACATATAGTCAAAAGAGGAATAACAAGATCATTTCCTAAAATCAAAAAACAGAGTGAGGTTGCAGGGAAATCAAATCCCTCTTAAAACACACAAGTACTTCAAAGTACGTTTACATTCTCCATAATAATTATTAGGTAAAAACATGTTCTGTTTTGAATGAGAACCAAACAACTTTCATCTTCATTTCAGAACAGACCTTACTATTAATTAGCAATTTCTATTTGAACACAGTTTCCATTACACATGGCATTCGTTTTTCAGAAGTTAACAAACAATTCCCAAGGTGTATGTCTCAATATTGAAAGCTGTGGAACATCTCTTCAGTTCCAGTATTTTCTTCAATTAATTATTGAAGGCATGTAAGTCCCATTTTTCTAATATAACAATAAAAGATGTCACTATACCTTGTCACATCATTAATCAAACGTGTTTGCAAGAGTAAGTCTCTTCTAGGCAGTAGATTGTCACAAATCAGATTTTGATTGGCACGAACTGCAATTCCGTTACAGACACAGAGAGAGCAAAGCACATCGAGAACCTTAAAGAAATACATATATCAGAAGAAATTCAGGTAGAGGCATACACTATTATTCAGTTGTCTGCGTAATTTACAGTCAGAATAGACCTAAAGGAAGGAATGTAATACACATTACCATTATTGCTTTCTAAATACTTTTCACATATATGAACCAAGTGTAGTCTGTACTAATGAAAGAGGGTATCAAACATAGATGGAACACAAATTCAGAACAAAGGGTTTGCAAAATGACTCAAAACCCCTTCCTTCGAGATTCCTTATTCTCATTTTGATTAGAAAAAAAGCAAAGCTAGAGCAGCTGTATGTCAACTCTTTAAATTTTTTTTAATTGAATCTCATTAAAAAGTTGAAATGTAAAATGAAATTTGAGAAATTTACTGCAGCCAAAAAAAATTTTCTGAGCAAAATTAGAGGACAAGTCTCAAATGCAATTCTCAGACTCCTTACGAATCTGTTCTGAAAGTGCATTTTCAATATGAGAAGTAATCCATTTATTTTTAAAATGAAAAACATTTAAAAGAATTTGTTATAAAGCAAAACAGAATTTCAGAAAGATCTTATTCTAAAATTCCAGCTTGCTTTTTCCCCCACCCCAGTCTGAAACATGGCAGAGATTGACAGAATTCTCCCACGTTACTGGAGCAAAAGGTTTTGGAAGAGAAAACACAGTAACATAGTGCTGTTTAAAGCTGAGGGACAAAGCTGCACACTTTTGCAAAAAACAGGGAAGCTTAAAGACGCACTTGAGCTCAGACAAGCAATCGTTAAAACAATGAGCCCAAATGGTCTAAGCTCTTATAGACTATCTCCAAGACAGAGAAACACTTTCACACTGTTGATTACCATTTTGGAAACTCCTGTACAACACAAAGAGCAGAAAACCACCCTCAACAACAGTTTAATATACTGTGAACTTTGCTATGGCCCAGACCATGCATTTTTCTTTCTATCATCTCTGTTGCTGGGCAGAAACCTCTAGCGGAAGGATAGAGGTAGTAACTTAAATAACCCCAGAAACTCTGACCAGTAGTCAGCTATAAAGCATCTTAATAACATTAATGATCATCAGTAACCTCGAATATAAGCTGTTTGAATAATCTGCATGCCCTCACTGACCATATTTCTGACACAAGGCTTTTCATTTAAAAAATCCTTCAAATCAATAATTTCCAAACCAATTTTGGTTGATAATATTACTGTTTCTTATTTCCTAAATCACAACAGAATTTCTAATCTAGTAGGAGAACAAGATATACTGTTTCTGGAGTTACAAATACATTAATTAATTCACATTACTTAATGACGTTTAGTCAAGTATATTACAAATGGAAATGCACAAATCTATTAGCAAGTCTAATTCTCCTGTGTACATTTCCCTTTTCTACTTGAAGTTCTCACTACGAAGTCTACATTAACATGCTTAGCTGAAAAGTTCTCTTTGCAGATGACTGGCACAGAACAATAATCTTGCTAATGGCTAAAAATAGTAACCTAAATTTCCCATTGTAATTTCAACTTTTTTCTTATGCCTACTTATAACAGTTTGTATTCCTTAACCACGCCTAAAAATATTTCTTTTCCATATCTATAGTTGGTTAGGTTCTCTATATTACCTTTTCCTATAAATCAGTAATTTCAGCTCACTAAAACTTTTTTTGTTCTTCCTCCAGGTTATCAGTCTTTCAAATAAAATTTGAATTGAGGAAGGAAACTCACATCAGAAAATCACACATAAAACTACATCCTCCTCTGTGTTGTGATGTCATCCTGCTCGCAGCCAGAAACTGTGTTCACCTTCTTCTGTCATATTAAATTGCACATTGATGTCTAAATTACTTTCCACCATTATTTCTTCTGGTATAACTCTGGGTTTTTTCTTTCTTCTGAACACCTGTGTTTTCAGATATTTGGATTATTTTTCCAATTTCTCACTTTATTTTGTTCTTTTCTGCTACTATTATTGTTACTCAAGTTAGGAATGAGTTTGCAGGATTCAATTCTGTCTGCCAATACAACAATGCAGAGCCCTGCATCACAAACCAAGCTACTCTGCCCACGTGCTTACAGCCACCAGAATGCTTCATTTTTTCAGCAAATCCAAAGTTCATAATATCAGTATTTCTCAACTATTTGCTTGTCTTACCTATTTGATGTATTTGGAACTGAAAAGCAATTGTGTATTACACATTTTTTTAATCTCAACAAAGCAATTTTGCAGATGTACTTCAAGGTTATTTATTCCTTTAAAAGTACTAGAATCACATCATTTCTGATTTGGGGTTTTTTGGGGGTTTTTTTGTTTGTTCGTTTGGTTGGTTGGTTGGGTTTTTTTGTTTTGTTTTAGTTTGGTTTTGTTTTCTTTTTATGGGTTGGGGTTTTGGTTTTGGTTTTTTTTTTTCCAGAAATCATTGTAAGATTATCAATACATCCACAGCTTTTCCAAACATACCTTGTAATTGCGTCCATGCTTATCCAACAATGAAATAATGGATTTGATGTGATCCTCAGCTATTATATTTAAAGCTTCTGGGCTTTCAATCAAGATACAGTGCAACACTTCCAAAATACCTGTATGAATGCCACAGAAATAATGTTGTCATTAAATCATCTGTGCAACTGAACACAATCTAAAAGTTCGGTAAATAACAGAGTATCTGTAATACCGTAACACTCTGCTCAAAAAAAAAAGCATTTGATATCTAATGCATGCTGTTCCAAGGAAAATTGCCCTGACATAATGTAAGACAGCTGGGTATGGTGCATTGATAATTAATTTACATTGATATAAGGTGAGTCTCACCTGAGGAAGATTCTAATCTGTCCAATTTACTTATTAGCCAATCGAGGTTACTGGAAAACTGGGTACAATTGTTTCTGTTGCCACGAATAAGAGCAGCTGGAAAAAAACCACAAGGTACAATTTTATAACAGGAGATTTCCTCTTTAAACCGCCAATGTTAATCATATATATTTTAATACAATTTTTACAACAACTTCACAAAATAATAAGCAGGCAAATCCTATATACATATACGTTAAGGTAATAATATCAGCAACTGACATAACTTCTGAAGAGCTTGTTGGTTTTGAAGTTGACAGGGGTTTACTGGATAAACAAGAATTTCAAGAAGAAAAAAAAATCCGTTTTATGTTTTAGTTTATTGTTAAACTTAAATAGAAATTATCTACCAGCCTCGTTTAAAGCAAATGTCAAGTACCATCATGATCAAGAGGCTGAAACACTTTTTTTATTTCTTCCTACCTATGAGTGAGAAGATCATAGGCAGAAGTTTAAGCTCAAGTGCAGGTTGGGTTTACTGCTCTTTAGCTCTACTTTCTGATTAAAACATGTTATAGAATGGATAGCTTTTAGTCTTCAGCAGTACAGAACATAATGTTATTTGACTGCATTTTGAAAGTTCACCAGCGTTCAAGTTCAAAAAGTCACTACTTAACATAAAAAAAAAAAAAAAAGCTTCTGTTTACAATTGTCAACGATTTTTATTATGAAACATTAACTTAGTATTTATTATATCAGAACAAGTGTGTTCAAGATGTACCTTTAGAAGAAAATCGAGACAAAAACCTGAAAAGGCCTACATATCACTAAAGAGGGTTTTTTAATCTGCTTTTGTTTAAACTCGTAAGACTGTAGTAAGACATTGGTACCTCATTACTTTCTAAAGCAACAAGAAGATTCCACCAGAAGCATCTGCATGTCTGTGCTATGTGAATAACCTCATGTTTCCAAGCACACACCCTAGTCTGTTTTACTCTTGTTCTAACTCTCAATTTGCATATTTTGCTACGGTTCAGGTCAAATTTTCTTCGTAATGAAATTAGAATGCATTTAAACTCCATCAGAAGACAAGATTCTTCTATATAAGGAATTATGCAACTTGGGCATCAAATCAATGATTTAAAGAAACATATATACATACTTCTACTCTATAATTTTGGCCCTATTACAACACAGAAGCAGCTTGGTCTAGGAAGTATAGTGTTGAAATTGAAAAAAATATTTTAGTTTGATTTATATAATTATTTTTATTAACATTTAAATCTGGGCCTCAGGTGACAAACAGATTCACTAAACCTATAAATTCCAATTAATACTTTTAGGCTTCTCTTCAGCTTCAAAGACAGCTTTTTAGTTTTTCTAATTTTTAAAATAATAATTCACACCTATTTGCATAACACAGGTACATTTAAATTAAAAAAACAAACAAACAAACCAAAACACCACATTTGCAGGCTGCAGCAAACATTTTCCTAGCTGAGATTTATTTTTCTTCTGTATCATTGCTCAATAAACTCTATTTTCTGCAACAAGTATCAGTAAGTATATGGAAGAAATTCTGTAATTTACATGACAGAATGAATAACACGTGAAGTATTCTTTGGTGGTGAAGAAGCAAGTAGAATATAAGAATACATATCCTGCTTTTTGCATTAGCAGATTATAGAATAACTTACCTAACAATTTGTAAAGGAGATTCAAAATTTCTTTCCATGCTGTACCATGTTCTCTCGCAAATCCTGCAAAATGAGCTGCGCTGTTGTAGTCATTTAAGCGATCAATGCAATTCAAAACTATTGCCAGCATTCCCTAAACACATATGGCAGAAAGGAAAGTGAACTGTACATGAATGAGCATTTGTTGTTGTCCTTTTAAAAGATTTCTTCCTGTGCACATTTAAAAGTTGCATCATCTTAGATTAAAAAAAAAAACCAAAACAACAAAATCAAACAAATTATTGTGCATACAAGATTTGAATATGTATTTTTCGATATCATAGAATCATCTACTTTAGAAAATGATTCTATACGGTTCCTTACTCAGCTAAGCATATAGAAAGTAAAGAATAAGAAGCCAACACTAAAGGCTTTTATAATTTTTGTGAACAGTCTGTTTTTTACATAAAAACTTCACGCCAGAAATAACATCTACCTTTGATCCAAGTTTCAGTATTTGTCTGGAGTATCCAGAATGTAAAACTTCATAGAGAGAAAAAGAAACCTTTTGTCACAATGGTTTCTTTTAAAAATGACATCTGTTGAAAGATGCTCAGAAATACTAAGACCAAATTTTATGAGAGAGCTTGTGGCCTATGGCAAGTGTGGAAGTGAAAAATATGCAACAAGTTATCATATGGCATTAGTCTGTTATATATAACATATATATTAAATTATATATAATTAGTTATGGAACTTTGCATTATAAATCATATGCATACATCTAGATGATAATGTTTAGTTATTTTGAATGTTTGTGACACAATACACTTAAAATTAAAATAATCTAACGATTCCTCTCTCTGTACCTCCTCTTTGAATAGATTTTGTCTATTTTTGAGTGACCGAAGCTTGCTTTGCTTATCTTCATGTTCCAGGTCTTCTTCGGGAAGCTTGAAGTAAGTAATCAGGTCTTGCAGAGTCTGAGCCATCTCCTCAACAGGCAGGGCAGTGGGTGATAGTGTTCTGTTGTTTCCACTATGGAAAACAAGAAAGACTGGCAGCATTATTCATCTTCCCACTGTAATTTACAGTATTATGTAGCAGCCTATTTTCTGTTGGCATCTAAATCAAGTCTTGTTTAACACATGATACATGTACATGAGCAACAGCTGATCTGAATTGCAAATTATTCAAATATCTATTGTCTGGGTGTCCAGCGCTCAGATTCTACTTCCACTTCCTGAAGTGGAATCACATTTCCCTTTCTGCACTGATGTAAAGAGACAGAATGATTAAAAAAATGGAAAAAAAAAAAAAAAAGATGACACAGAGATGAAAGACGTACCAAAGTGCTTTCTTACAGTAACTAATTTTATTTAGATACTTTTAAATCCTATTGATGATACAGGCATAATGTGCAGATGGACTAAAATAGTAGCAGTTATTGAGGCTGTACACCCCCAGTCTTCTAGACAAAGAACACAAAAGTAACAGGTAATCCTAACCTTTAATTACGTCTACTGTATCAAGTCTACATAGGAAATAAAGAAGGGTGCGATTTAAAAATATAAAGCATTTCAAGGAATCTCAGTTATCAGTAGCATAATGAACCACAGAATCACAAAATCATGGAATGGTTTCGGTTGGAAGGGACTTTTAAAGGTCATCTAGTCCAACCTCCATGCAATAAGCAGGGATAGGTTGCTCAGAACTACATCCAGCCTGGCCCTGAATGTCTCCAGGGATGGAGCATCTACCACCTCTCTGGGCAACCTGTTCCAGTATTTTACTACCCTCATTGTAAAAAAATTCTTCTTCACTCCCCTCTTTTTGCTTAAAACCATTTCCCCTCATCCTATTCGCAACAGGCCCTGCTAAAAAGTATCTCCCCATCTTTCTTACAGGCCTTTTTTTAAGTACTGAAAGGCCACAATAAGGTCTCCCTGGAATCTTCTCCAGACTTAACAACCCCAACTCTCAGCCCTTCCTCACAGGATACGTGCTCCATCCCCCTGATCATTTTTGTGTCCCTCCTCTGGACCCATTCCAATAATTCCATATCTTTCCTGTACTGAGGACTCCAGAGTCGGACACAGCACTCCAGGCGAGGTATCACCAGAGCAGAGGGCAGAATCACCTGTCTTGACCTGCTGGCCACGCTTCTTTGGGCGCGGCTCAAGATACAACTGGCCTTCTGGGCTGCAAGCACACACTGCTGTCTCATATCCAATCTTTCATCCACCAGTACTCCCAAGTCCTCCTCAGGGATATTCTCAATCCCTTCATACCCCAGCCTGTATTGATATCAGATGCAGGACCAGGTGCATGTCTCTTTCTTGTCCCAGCATTTGCTCAGCCTTGGGTGACAACCCAATTTTTCAGAGTCTGACTCATTACTGGATATAATAAAATCTAGGAGGAGCTGATTGCTGGCAGAGGTGGTTCTGGTTTTATATCCTCAGCACAAAGAAATACAAAGGAGTAGTGTATACTACTGTCATACTGAAGATCTAATGTTTTCAACACAGTCTCATATGGTGAGTTCTCTGAAAGCAAAGTCTTAATTATAAACTCATTTTTCTTTATTTTTCATCTATTAGGCAGTAATACAAGAATGGCCACTTGATCATCTTAATAAAACTCCTGCCAAGCACCATTAGAAAATAGTTTCTTCAGTACTATATATACATTATTACCAATTTCATCATGTATACATACTCCTATGTTGATCTCAATAACTATAAATGAATATGCATTGACACAGAATTGTATTTTACTGTAAAATTTGCCAGACAAAAACATATCCTACGGAAGAGCTATACTGAAGGAAACATGGAACTTTCACACTAAAAAAAGGAAAAAGAATTCTTTTATGAATACTGTGAAGTTCTAGCTAGTATGGAACACTTACTAATGGAGTAACACTAAAATCATTTAGCATGTTTTCTTCAATCTAGATTATGATCCAATTTGTTCTGGCTTCCGGTATTTCACGTAAATAATCTTAAATAAGCTGTGTTATCTATTTAATGGCATTACTCACCAAAATTGCAAATTTAAGTCACTAAGAATATGTGGCTAATAGTTTCTAAATACAAATACTTGAAAGCAGGAAATAAGGATTCTGTTAGAATAATTCTTATAATTCCAGAATACTTCAAAAGCCAAACAAAAAATGATACTATAAAAGATAGTAACAACTACCTTATAAACTGGCTGAATAAGCTTGTAGTATTACGAATGATTCGAGCAGCCTGGGATTCCTCATGCTGACATCTTTGTAAAGTTAGACCATCATCCATATGGCCTTCTTGGTGTAATATAACCTGTTGAAAGTCAGTAATTATCACAACAGTTATATTAATAACTCGTGTGCTTTTCAGTATTTTGTAATTTAGTTCAATATTGCACTGAAAACAGTAGCTGCACATATGCTGAGCTTCTACCTGTTAATAACTTTATCTGGATATGTTTATTAACTAATTATGAAGCTGTCAGTCCCACATAAAAGTCATTCAGAGATATATTTTAATGTGCTTTTATTCTCTCATAATTCATTAAACATATGCTTATCAAATATTTTCCAACTGAAACAAAATCTGTCATTCTTTCTATATTCTGGCTGTCAGGTAAAGAGGGTCTTCACTATCTTAAGCATAATTTCCTAAAGATTCACACATGAAAAGACCACTAACAAGAAAATCAAGCAGGAATCACAAACATAATAAAAATTACAATGCAGCTAAAGGAGCAACCACACTTGTGAGTAACTTCTCAATCATTTAACTATTCTCTACACATTATGTTTGATTCTTAGCAGAACCATATGTGAACATCATATGAGCCTCAGGCAATTACAGAGATCCTTTAGTGGGTTTTAATTTTTCCCCTTAAATAAAAGCAGAATTTCACCAAAAGCTAGCATAAAACCGAGTCATTAAAATGCTACAGCTTTTTTGTAAGAATTAAATGTGAGGTATCCTGTTTCTTTGCCCAATATGTAATCTACTGAATCCTCCACTGAAGAATGTATATTTTTCAGCTCTGAGATGGTAAAAATTTGCTGTCCAACTTCTCCATTAGTTGAGGAATTCTGAAGGCACTGAATAGTTAACAAAGAAACTAATAATGCTATACAAGTTGTTATTGCCCCAAGTGGGAAGGTTATTTACCAACGACTTTTTATACATACTGGCAATTAGGCATATATGCAGTGATGTTTTTCTATACATGGAAGAATTCAAAGTACACATGTGCTCCGCTCCTTCCAACATGCTGAAGAAGTGCTTTTAAAAGAGGCAAATATGAGCCTATGAGTTTATCTGGACACCAAAATCCACACAAATGTGATCGAGAAGACTAGGAAGACATTTCTGAATGATTATATTGATAATATTTTAAAGGAGACTAGTTTACATATTGGTCACCTTTCCTCTTTGTTCAAGTACTTTGTATAGAGTCACACTGTAGGTGACTTCGTTAGCTTAAATATCACTGTTTCCATAAAGAAGGATCCGGGAGTCTCTTAACTGAACAATAACTAAAGAACTGTTCTTCCCGTCACAAAACTAGTAAGAAAACATTTGACAATCAGATAATCTTTCTTCAGGCTCCAGATTTTTGAGCTACAGGAATGGTACAGGAACGAAAAAAATTGACAGATAGGATATTAAAGCTGTCACACCTTTGCAAAGTAATTGAACCTTCACATGTAGCAGATATGCACTCTTCTCCCTCAGTATGCAGTACATCAGGGAAGAAAGAAGTGTTTTAGAAGGACTTAATCTTCCCTATTTCTCTGACCAAAAAATAACAACCTCCAAACCTCAACTAAATCATCCTGAAACACCACCATGACAAGAAAGTGCTATTTAGAACTCCAGTAAGTAGATTATGGCCAGAAGCATCCAGCACTGCCTATTCCAATTCCTCAGATAAACCACTTCCCTGTGTATAAAGGGGCATTTGGCACTGCCTTGCTTCTTGAGGTACACCAGGGCATTGGTATTGACCAACACCCTGTGCAGTGGTCTCCAGGATGTGAATCCAAAATATGTAATGTGTTTCTCTGTTCTCTGAGCTCTAGCATTCTGGAGCTCTGCAGGAGTTCATAGCTTGCACAGAAGCAAGCTCTCAAACTGGAAAGATAGGCATCCACCACTCATGCTGGATGGTGGAGCAATATTGAATAGAATATGGATGTAAACATTGTCACTACCTGACAAAGTCTTGAACACCTGGTTACCAAGATCTCAGAGAGAGATGCAACAGATCAAAATTCTGGCAGAAATCGTGCAACAGAAGCCTCACAAATGAAGCCAGAATTTCTTACATATTTGTGTCTTGCAAAGACAGCATGACGACTAGATACATGAAACGACTCCAAAGCCAAACAACAGAAATTTTTACTTGGAAAAAAATCCCCCACCAAACCCAGACCCTTTGCAGTCAGCTTGAGGAGTACAGTGACTGAAAGTGAGAATCCCCTGACAAAATGATGGTGGAGGACCCATGCTTTTACTATAGAGAAATAGAATTGACATCAAATTTAAAGGGATGTAAAAATTCCTTATAAAATTATAGTCTACTACCATATTTTGCAGAGGATAAGAAACTGTTTCTTGCCTCCACAGGAATATCAATTACAGGAAGCAAGAAGATTTGGATTTTCTTCTGTTTGAAGGCACTTAACAGGAGACAATTCTCCAGGTGAGAGGGCAACAAAAGATTTGGAGTCTTTGAACATGAATGAAACAGTTTGAAATGAGAATAAAAGTGACAGGCAATTATGGAAGTTTAGTCCCTTGCTGCTGAGCAGAAAACTGGGGGAAAGAAACCCTAAACTTCACAGGAAGCTATTACAAAAATCTTCATTTGAATACAGAGGAGGAATCTACATGCTGCCTTCTCAAGAAGGAAAATTGGACCCTCTGAGGAAACAGAATCCCATAGCCAATAATGGCATGGGAGAGGCCAACCTTGTGTGAATAACTCTCCTACCAAGAAAATACTGAGTGACTGGCATACAAAGAAGAATTTCTCTGACAGCCAAGTTGCTGACAGAGACACTCACTGCTCATTTATGACCACGTGCGCTGCACAAATAAATGAGATTGTGTCAAAAGTGTGCTGAGGACCTCATTTTTAATATTACAGTGTTTGTGTATGGGTATCCTCTTGGTAATGTACACACAAGCCATTAAAGAAAAATTCCAACTTATGTTCAGTAATGAATTTATTTCATGTTCTAATGTTAGATTAAAATTGAAAAAAAAAAAAATCTATGTATAGAAAGTTAAAGAATCATTTGGCAAGGATGCAATTATGCAAAAGGAGTAGTAAACCCGCTAATTGTGAATGAAATTTAAACATAGTTTGAAGGCCACATGATCCTTAAGAATATAACATATCCAGAATATACTAGTACCTTATAATCAACAGGCTGAGAGAAAGACCTTCTTGATGCCACATCAGAATTGCATCTAACATTTTGGCAGGAAATTTTTCATTAATATCCCTTGAGAAACTTGCGGAGCTTCTAAGGCCACTTCTTACGTAACAAATTTAATTACCATTTCATACAGTATATGCTATCAAAAAATCTAAAATAACAGTGAATGTAAGATGACTTATAAGTTTATGTTGTTAAACAGTACAGATTTTCAAAGCAATGATTTCACCATCCAAATCAGGAATTTCTGTATTTTACTGAAGTATCAAAAATAAAAATTGATCACAAATTAATGATTTCCTCTGGCAAGAAAAATAGATAAATCCATTTCTTAGTGCCAAAATTTTTCTTCAGTTACATAGTTATGTTAATAGCCACCATTGTTTATCGTTTTAGAAAGAAACATTTACACCATTTTCAATAAAGCACAGAACAATTAAACTTACAATTGCCACATTGGTAGAATGGTAAAAAATGGGACAGATAAAAATTGTTATGCAACTAACATTCATTTTACAAGTAACTGAAAAAAACCTTAAACATTACCTTTCTTTTCAAGGGACCTAAACGTGCTGATTTACCATCTTGAGCTTTGTAAGTCAACCATAAAGCACTGGCCACATGTTGGACAAAACAGACCGAATCACCGTACTTTATTTCTGGGACTCCCATTCCATCAATGTCACGTTTAAGACTAGAGTCCTGCTTTTCTTTTAGCTCCTAAGAAGATAAAATAAAAGCTGGCATTTAATCTCTGTACCAGAACAAACCATGGAATTCTACACTTCACTTGGAATAATGCCCCTGTATTGCAACAACCAGCAAGCAAGAAGCTTTTTCAATACGTACAGTTTAGCTTCTACATTTATTTTAATTTTAAGGTGGGTTCCCCCCCTCCCCCCCATATATTTTATTTTTCCATTTATCCATTTTGTAAGAGGAATTAGATTCTTTTAAATCTCTTTTAAAGACATTGCTCAGTGCTCAGCTGGAACATCCAGTACAATTTTTAAGCTCAACCTATTACTTAATCTTCTTCATGTACAACCAGAGGATTTTAAGTCTGCAGCACAAAAGCAAGTATCTTTTTTTAAAATAAAATCGTTTTCCTTTCAAAACTGAATTCAGGAATAAAAACAGAATTATGCAACAAACTCTGTAATAGCAAACTATGGATGCATGCACGTGTGTGATTAAACCAACAATTCTGAGTACTTAGATTATATAATTTTTCTATGATTTCAAATGCTGATGGAATTAAGTGTAGGTAGTTGCTCATTTGTTGTTAAGTAAACAAAATGTGTTAGACATTGAGACAGTTTAAATTATTATATGTGTAACAGGTTTTCTTATTTCATTTCAGTTTACTGAATGTTCAACATCTGTGGAGTAAACAGAAGTTCTATTTTAACTATGCTTATCTACTTTCATTTATATGGAAGGTAGCTGTCACATTTCAACAGTTGAAACACATAGCATCATAATGCTGAGATGAAGTAGAATGTAATTACAAAACATTCCTTGGGGATACTATTACAATATCAAGACTATGGGGAAATCATGTCATATCATATTTACATGGACTGCACTATCACGTACAGATAGGGATGCACTCTTTCAATACATATTTATGGTGAAGGCATTAAATGAAACGCAATAAAATAGCACAAATTCATTAACTGACAGCAATTAATTATTTGGGTTTACATAGCACCCTGAAGATTAAAACATTTTTCCGAAATATTACATCTGCATCAAGAATCAAGCATGAACGAAAATCTCAATGAAAGAAATCACAATGTGGTAACAAGTGACACTAATTAAGTCACTCTTTTAAAAAAATTGAGCCATACTGATCCTTTTGGACAACACTAAGTAAAGAAAAACCAAGATATTTTAATTTCAGAAACAAAGTTTTAAAATTATTTTGGGAGCCTGAAGGCTGTCTTCACTTTAAGCAATACAGTATAAATGCTTCTTTGTGATTTTCTGCTCTTTGTACTCTGTCCAGTTTCTCTAGGATTTCAGCCAAGTCATTTGATAGCAGTGTGTAAAGAGAGGGTGTATTTTCTAACAGCTGAGAAGTATAACCAGGTAAAGATTATCAGCAGAGAAGCGAAAAAAAAAGAAAATCTCTTATTTGGATATTTGTACATATTTTAGCAGCAAAATATCCAACACTTTCTCCTTCAAAACTATTTCTTCACAACCTACTCTCAGTTTAACTCCCTCAGGCCATGAATGAATCAAGTTGAAGAAAATAATTCAAAGAAAACAAATCACATCATGGGTCTGGAAGACAGCAAAGGAAAAACAACAGTAATAAAAAAAAAACAGAAAGAAGGAATGACAAAGGAACTTCAGGGCAGAGCTGTCAAAAGATGCAAATTTCCCAAGGTAATATACTAGAAGACGGGCAAGATTAAGAAGATGAGAAAATTAATAGAATTATAGATTCCTACATGATAGAAGGAAGGTAAGGAATAGCAGTGTGAACAGGACAAATAAACCCAACTTTCTTTGCAAGAATTTTTCAACAGTCCTCTTGTAAAAACTCTTGAAATCTTAAGTGCTTGTTTACGTACCCCTAAGAAGGGTAAGGCAACTCAACTGCTGAACTCTTATTAAATCTAACCTACCTGAGCTAATTAAAATTGTATCTTTTGGTGTTGCACACTGGTATTGCATTAAAAGTACTGTCATAGCTACCCTGATTTAACATCAGATGAAAGATAAAAGTTCTACAAATGTAAGAGCAGAGGACTAATACATTGAACTTACCTATCCTGCTAGTGGGCTTACTAAACTCTGTATATTTTGCTGTATACACTTCTACAACCCAGTAGGCAAGAAAAAAAAAAAAGGTGATTTTACTTTCTACATTTTCCTCCCATATAAAATAAGTAGAAAAAATAGCTTAATACTGTGTTTAAATTGCAGTGCTTACTGGGAAACGATAATTGTAAAATATGAACTTACAAATAAATACTTGAACTTCTAGATTGTAAATAAAGGATTCTGTAATACCTATAATTTTAAACTTTATGATTACTACTCAACTATTACGACATCCTAATGTCATGTGGAGCCCTAAGATAGCTCTACATGCTGGCAGTAATATTAAAATGATATCAAATCCTTCTGCATGAGTCATCTGTGACTTTTCAATGTGTCAGAATGTTACTTACTCAGACTACACCAATAACTTCTTCATTGTCAATTGTATGTAACATCAGGAAAATACAATATGAAATCCCAAATATTAATTCTAGGCTACAACAATTTTAAAACAAAGAAATATTTTTAAATATGCTCTTGTTCTTCACTGTATTTACTCTCAAAGAAATTTATAAGCAGAATCAAGGTTCTGCTCAGCAGAGTATACTGAGCCAAGTACTGTGCTGGAATGAGAACATCCCATTTCAAAACAGGATTCCATCTGCTGTAGGGAAACTGCTGCCTCTGTGGTCACAAGGCATTATGGAACCATTGCCTTAAAATATAAAGGTTGACATTTTAAAACTTTGTCAGAAGTAAGATCCATATTAAACCCACGAAAAGGCATAATTTTGGCGGTTCATTAGCATACTCTTTCACTTTTTTAAAAGCTCCCTTCTATTCTTATTTGTGTAAGGACATATTAAGGAAAGCTCTAATTTGAATTTTATAATTTAAAATATCTGTTTCAATTTCCAGTATTACTCAGCAAAAAGAAAGAAAAAAAACCCCAAAAACCAAAAAAACAACAGTGAAAGTAAATGCAATATGAATGCAACCACAGGTTTTGAAACACAAGAAACACACAAACTGCTGAACTGGTATGTAACAATGCTGAGAATGAAGGTATGCTTTTTCAACAAAAGGATCTCTGTAACAACTACTGGAAAAACGAGGCTTTAAGTCATATGTTACAGGCTCCTGTGTACTCCACATAGCTCTGCCTACTGGCAAGAGATAATCTCTTTTTTTCCACAAAACCCCTTTTCACTGGCTTCCAAACTGGAGACAATACCTCAATTGAGAAATGTTTCACTTCCTTTTGGATACTCCACAGCACTGTATATTCAGAGCAATGTGGTCTGAATTCAGTGTTAACCCCACCTGGAGGCTGGACTAGATGACTTCCCAAGGTCCTTTCCAATCAGAATTATTCCATGATTCTAAAGGACAGGAGTGCTATAAACAGACAGGTATTCCAGCACCCTATTTTTAAAGATTTGTACACAGCTGGATAGAAAGGTATTAGACAGTTATCTTGAAATTTCCCTTAGTTCATGCCATGTTAAAGTCCAGACAAGTGAAAACATTTCTCCATTGAGAAAATGAAGAAAAGAACACAAAGGTTTACAAGTACAAATGTGCAGAAATTAAGATAATCACACTTGCATATATCTAGCCTATCAGTTCTACAGTTCTTTTCCTCGCAATCTGTATACAATCAGCACTCGGTTTTAAGATTGCTTTCCTTCTTACGGTCCAAATCAATCTTTGGGGTTCTTTTGCTTCTAAAACCTCACCTTTCTTTCTGCAGGAAGAGTTATCACTGCTTTTTCACCTCACCTTTGGAAACACTAATGTTTCTACCTATGGGCCTGTCACGGCAGCTCTCACCTGCCCAGACAATAAACAACTACTCTTATTCTTGGCACAGGAAAAAGCAAGTTTATAAGCTATTGTGAGATAAAAATAGTCTTTCCTATAGAGGACAGCACAAATCCTAGGATGAACAGATATTGAACTTGCATTTCATATAAAAATGTATATCAACAACTATTTTATGTACAAACACAGTAGAAGGGATGAAGATAATCATTACTGATTTCTGCATAATTAATTGCTAGTGCACTTCACGTTAGGCATTTTGGTGATTCAGACCCTGAATACTAGATCTTACCTAGCATATACCTAACTTTAAAGATTCCTTTTCACTGCTCTTCAGGGACCATGGAGTATTCAGAATTACATGGAACATTTAACTTCTCATACTTCATAAAAAACTCTACTGTAGCAGCTATGGTAACTATTCACAAGTAATATTATGAAATCACATAAAAAATTTGCATCGTCTTTGGTGTAAAAACCTTTCACTTTTTTGAAAAAAGTTATTAAGTTCGCCTACCTCCATAATCATTCTTCATTCTCTCTCACTTGCACTGTTTTTCTCAGCTGGAAATGATGAAAAAGCTAGTAGCATGCAATTAGCAACTCACTAAAGAGCACAGTTTGAAAACATATGGTTTAGAAATCACTGACTAAATTTTCCTTGCAATTCACCTATCAATACACTGCACAAAGAATAGCAAGGGCAGAATTTTGCCCAACTGAAGTGAATTCAATTGAATTCAATTATGACAGAGCTGGAATGAATAACATTCTAATAAGATTCTGTCCAACTAAAATGGTTCTATAGTGATTAAAGCATTCATATTAAACCACTGTATCTTTCATTGTACTAGTATTCAATCTTGGTTTTTTAACCTGTTAACCATTTAGTTTACTCTAAAATTTATTCATCATCCCTTTTTTCCCTAAAGGAAACCTTTATTACTCTCAACTCAGGTTATTTACCTTTGTATTTAAATGCATAATCCCTGTCAATTACTTCAGTTTAGAAATTAAAAACAATTTAGAAAGTCATTGAACCAACTCAGATCTACTATTTGAGTCCTCCACATTTAATACAAATTTGCATTGATGTTATTTACCTTCGATACTCTAAAACAAAAGGCAGTAGATGTTGTGTCCGACTGTTCTCTGTCTAATGTTGCAAGTCCTTCATCTTCACTCAGAGCCAAGTACTTTCCTGTTGTAATATGTCGAAGGCGGAAAGGCTGTCCCCACCTGATGTTACTTCCACTCCAGCTAAATGTATGAGACATCAAAACATAATTGATGAAATAAGCAAAAGCAGTATTTCTATTTTGGGCCCTAAAGGAGATTCAGAAAATAAGATGTGTTATATATATTCCCCTTTTTTGCTTTTGATTTCAATATTTGCATTATAACAGATGCAAAACTGTTAATACATTTGCGAAAGGAACCTTGGAAAGGAGTATAGCTTTAATTTTCTTGTTTCGATACCCTCTCTCTGCTTTATTAGGGTGTTACCTATGGTATCCATAAAAAAATCCTACGTGTTTCTGAAAAATACTGAAGTGTAAATTAACTACATTTCAGTTATTTTAGTTGACTGTCTAAATAAACCGGTTAAACCTAAGTGAGAACTCAACGTTCCAAAGAACTATCCTACTTTATGGTGTATATTGAAATTTCACTTTCAAAAAGCTAACAAATAACGAATGACCCAAAAGGCAGACAGCATCTAAAAAAACCCCACAAAAACAACAAACACCTATGATGAATATTACTGTTCTGATTTCAACCCATGCTTCTGAAATTCCAACTGAAAACTAGGAAAGCATTTTACTTTTGGACAGAAGCAATGTCTCAGGCAAATGCACCTCACAGGCAACACTGCTTTTGATATGGGACACAGACAAAAAGAAAAGTCTTAAAATACTGACATTCCCCATATGATTATATTATGATAGCCTACTTTTTATTATTTACCATGAACATACTACATACATAACCGGACAAACATATTACTCATGTCGTGCCTTGAGGGTCTGTAACAATCAAATTGCTGTTAACATAGCAAGAGTTGGTAACAAGAAAGTTCAAAAAATATTGATACCTTATTCGCAGGGGTTCTACTCTCCACAAAGACCTTGCTCGAACGCAAGCTCCTCCAGTTTCATAAAGTACTTTCCTACTGAAAAGATTCAGAAGATCATCCTCTTGTGTTTATTTGTGTTACATGTATTTACAACTTAATCCACTGTGTAAGACTCCTCCCCAGCTCAAAACGAATAATAAATTTCCATTCTATTTGACCTCCTTCATTTCTCCTTGGCCCAAATCAACCCTTCCTTCACTGAAGGAATACCATAGATAGATCTCTGTTCACCTTTTATACTTCTTGAATTCCTGTACTACTAAAATTCTCTAACCCTTTTTCTACATGCAACACTGTACTACCATTAGTGACCTGCTTTAACAGTAATGAAACTGCAAGTAAAAGAGAATTGCTGCTTATTCACAACAGCATCCACGTAACATTTTCTTCATCTTCTTCTTGATTCTATCAATACACCCATCTTTTTCTGAGTTTTTGCCAAGCCTGTCTTTTTGATGTTCAGTAAGTACACCCTCTGTATTTTCACTTGACCTGTAATAAAAGATCTTAAGATTCTTGACAGAGAATAGTGTGTGTATGAGTTGTTAAGGACTATTCTCTACAGAACCCTTTAGAAAATTAAATGTCTGTTCTATGAAAAGAGAAACTATCACTGTTGTCTTACTTAGCTTATTCAATAGCCGTAATAGAATGCATAGAACTGATTAAACAGAGATAAACGCAACCATTTTCTACAGCTCTTTCTCCTGTTCCTTTTGCTACTTTATTTTTTTATGCATTCATTTTGTTTTGTGAGAGCATAATGTGAGCGTGATTCCTACAACTATGACACAGTACGAACTTGGTCTTATGTCTATTATGCAGCTCACAAATCCAAAAGATAGGACAACTCTAAATCATTAAACTTAGCACATTGTAACACTATAAGTGACACAAACGAATATTTGTAAACACTGAATTCACATTCTCCTGTTTTAGGAATATAAATACATAGATTTCATTCAGAAAAATAAACATTTTTTAATGTTACCCTTTTATGTATATAGTTTTAAAACCATGGAGCAGAGCTTAAGGCAGTAACAATACACACTAAATATATATTAAAAAGAACATACAGGCAATAGGACTATAGTATTATTTTTAGTTTTAACTGTAGCTGACTTCTAGATAAGTAACAGCAATAGCAAAGTACAGCATTTCTGAACGTACTGAAAAGGATCAACACCTATTCTAACCTTATTAAGACTGGTTGTTTATAATAGTCTTGAATATGACATCTATTCCACACAAGGTATCTAGATCCTAATACTTTCACTAGTACTTTTATACTAGGTGTTCATATTTTCACACTCAGCACAAACTGTTTATCTTTTTTCTATACACATCTGAAAAGAACAGCAATAGAAAAAAAATCACCAGTGAAGTTTTGGAGACATTTTTACTCTACAGAAACATAAAAATGGAAAATTTAGAGCTGAAAACTTTACTTCCCATAACGGAATGTTACTTGTGTTATCATATTACCTAAAGCACCACTTGTTTGTCACAACAGGTACAGAGATCTTATTTGTGAATATGATTTTTAATGTTGGGGGTTTTGTGTATCAAAATTATTACCTTGCTGTGCTTTTGATTATCAGCAAAATGAAAATTTAAATTCAAATGATAAATCAACATAATATATAATGACTGTAGATCTATTAATACAAAAGCGATTTAGTCTAGCTAATTTAATTATCTTCACATTTTAAACAAATTCGAAAGAGCAAGAACTTGCAAAAAGGTGCAAAATATATAAAATATGAAAAATATGAAAATATGTAGGGGCCAAACTTTCAGAGGTTATTTAGGGTTTTTTTATTTATTTAATTGCCATCTTCCCTGCTAATGCTTGCTCAGCTCTGCTTACAGTACTGCACATTAAAGATAAATAACATAACAGGCTGAAATCTCAGTGGAAATCGACTACTTGAATTTCAGCAATAAAAGAAATCATGACTGATTTTCTGCTTAGTAGGTCTCAACTTCTTGTAACAATGTCACTGCCTAATCAAAGACAGCTGTAAAGACTGCTTAATACATCTAATCTCTAATTCAACTGAAAATCAACAATCTACTTTTTTCAGAGAAGGAAATGTATAACAATGCGTCACTGCACTACCACTTACTTGTGCTGTGAATCATTCTGATCTGTAGATGGAATTGTCAAACACTCATCATGGCCATGGAAAAGACGTACTACATGCCCACCAAGAAGATATCCTGTAGGAGCAGCACATTTACTCATTAGCTTTGACACTGACAATATAAAAATAACACCCTCAAAAAAAAATTAAAAAATTTCAAAAGACCAAGGTGAAATCTGTACTGTGAATTTTCACTCATAACTGAAATTAAACAAGAACAAACTCAGTATGACAAAATTATTTTTTAGTATCTTTTCCAATTAAAAATATTTCTGAAAATGAAAACAAAAAGAAAGCACCTCAACATTTTAAAATCAGGATTCTGGAACAGAAAAAGAAAATAAAAACTCCTGCAACTTCTGCAACAATTATTGTTTCGAAAACTGAATGCTTTAGGTAAAAGTTAAATCAAATGTATAATACTACAGTTTCCTCCCCCTTAATACAATTTAAATGTTCTCAATACAAAACAATTTGGTGAGTTCATCGGTTTGTCCTGACATTCATAATTTGTGTCAAAATTTAAACTGCACAGCAGCAGTAGGAGGCAGAGGACAGAAAAACACTTAGCAGTTCTGAAGATTAAGTTTAATGGAAGCAGGTAACTTTCCAATCCATTTAACACAAAGACTACAGGTCAAAGCCAGGCACTCAGCATCAGAGAAAAAGGGCAAAGAAAAGAAAAAAATTATGTAGGAGGAGAATGATTCATCAGCCCCTCAGTCCAAATTGTTCTGACCTTGTAAGTGAAATTAATGCCTTTTAAAAGAACACAGATAAAGGAGGAAGGGTAGAAAGAAACCTTCATACTGTATGGCTGATTCAATATAAATTGGTAAATTACGAAACCAGTAACAGGCAATTATCCTGTTGGTGATTAATACAAAGGTCAAAGCAATGAATGAATGTGAAAAAAAACCCACAAAAACATTTCTGATCTTACTGTTCCATCAAAGGTACTTAACACACTACAAAAAGTATGTTCATGGACTTCCAGTCCAATTTTAGACAAGAAATCCCACTTTCTCAGTCTGTCCATTCAACCTGAGCTAGGCTGCTAAGTGTTGTGACATATGATATCACTTTAAGAAAAAACTGACACAGAAAACCTAATTCTCTGCTTACTCCACTCTATCCTTTTTTTTCTTTTTTAATTATTATTATGCAATTTTCAATTATGTGTCCAATTCTGAGCTACACAGTACAGGATTTGCAAGTACAGTAAAGGGCCACTATGATGATTAAGAGACTGGTGCATCTCACACATGAGGAAAGGCTGAGAGAGCTGGGACTGTTTCACCTGCGAAGAGAAGAGAGCCAGTCTGTCTTTAGTGGTGCCCAGTGACAGGACCAGACCTGATGGGCACAAACTGAAACACAGGAGGGTCTGTCTGAACACCAGGAATCACTTTATCATGGGTGCTTGAAACTGGCACAGGTTGCCCAGAGAGACTCTAAGGAGTCTCCCTCTTTAGAGATGTTCAAAAGCTATCTAGACATAGCCCTGGACAACTTGCTCTTGGTGGCCCTGCTTGAGCAGGTCCCTTCCAACCTCAACCACTCTGTGATTTTGTAATCATGAAATTGAGCTGCCAAATCCATGCTGTTACAGAGATCTAACATATATCACTGATCTTCCAAATTTCTGCGTAGCTCATTATGTTTGTCATCTGTTACAAATTTTTAATTTCACTATAAGATTAGTTACTGTAGATTTTACTATACTATATTTTCCATTTGCTTGAGTTTTTTTTTTTGCCTGTGAAATCTGAGAACAGAGGGATTTTTCCAGAGTTAACCTCTATTCTATTTATGATGCATGCTGGCAGGGGAGTGGACAGCCATTTATAGCTCCAGAATAATACACTTCTTGCAGAAGTAATCAGAAAGTATAACAAGGAAAATCCGTATCTCATATGCTTTTAAATGAAAACCTACAAACACTTTGAAACAAGTTTTTTATGGGCTAGTGAACAGAAACACTGTAGGATGCTGATTTAAACTACCTGGGGTTAAAAGGACTCAACCATAGTTCAGATAAGCCTAGTGACTGTTACACTGTACAAAATCTACATTTTTTGGCTTTAGTTACTGTGCAGCTCCTACTCTCCAAAATTAAACTGAAGACAATAAAGTCATCTGTTGCAGCGTTGGGTTTGTGTGACAAAGTTTTGATTACGGGGGCTTGGGGCATAGGGAGGAGGGGGCTTCCCCTATGTCCGGTAGAGCCAATGCTGGCCGGCCCCAAGACAGACCCATCAGTGGCCAAGGCCAAGCCCATCAGTGATGGTGGAAACACCTCTGGGATAACATATTTAAGAAGGGGAAAAAAACCTACTGTGGAACAGCAGCCAGAGAGAGGAATGAGAATATTTGAGAGCGAAGAGCTCTGCAGACACCAAGGTCAGTGCAGAAGGAGAGGAGAAGGTGCTCCAAGCACTAGAACAGAGATTTCCCTGCTGCCTGAGGTGCAGACCATGGTGAGGCAGGCTGTGCCCCTGCAGCCATGGAGGTACATGGTGGAGCAGATATCCATCTGCAGCCCATGGAGGACCCCATGCCACAGCAGGTGGATGCCTCAAGGAGGCTGTGACCCCATGGGAAACCTGCTCTGCAGCAGGCTCCTGGCAAGACCTGTGGCCCCATGGAGAGAGGAGCCCACGCTGGAGCAGGTTTCCTGCAGGACTTATGACCCCACAGGGGACCCACGCTGGAGCAGCCTGTTCCTGAAGGACTACACCCCATGGGAGAGACCCATGCTGGAGCAGAGGAAGAGTGTGAGGCGGTCTCCCCCTCAGGAGAAAGGGGCAGCAAAGAAAATGTGTCATGAACTGACCACAACCCCCATTCCCCATCCCCCTGTGGCACTGTTGGGGAGGAGGTAGAGGATGCACGAGTAAAGTTAAGCCCTGGAAGAAGGGAGGGCTGGGGGGAAGGTATTTTGAGATGTGGTTTTATTTCTCATTATCCTAGTCGGATATGATTGGTAATACATTAAGCTAATTTCCCCAAGTCAAGTCTGTTTTACCCGTGATGGTAATTGGTGAATGTTCTCCCTATCCTTATCTCAACACACAAGCCTTTTGCCTTTTGTTACATTTTCTCTCCCCTGTCCAGCTGAGGAGGGGAGTGACAGAATGGCTTTGGTGGGTACCTGGTCCAACCAGGGTCACACCACCGCAGTTGCACTCCTAATTTCTCATGCAGCCTTTTATCCTTTCGTATTCTAAAGTTACAGCACTTATTTAGCTTTTCTACAGTTAACCTGGCTGATGTAGCTGTATTTCCTCATTTTCCCTTCCATTATTCTCCTATGCTCATTTTCGTTATTTGCATTAAACACTCTGGTTGGATATTTTAAGGGTGTTTTGGTTTTAGGGTTTTTTTGTTGTGGTTTTTTGTTTGTTTGTTTGTTTTTTGTTTTTTAATTATGACTCTTTATGAAAAGCAATACAAAGTAATCTAAAGTAAATACATTTCTAAATAAGCAAAATGACAAACCTTCTGTAATATTGCTTCCTGAGCATGTAGGATGTACATTCCATAGCGTCTGCATAAAGGAGGCATCCACCTGAATACTTCCATTTGATATGGAGAGATGCTGAAATAAGATGACAGTAACAGGAAACAGTGAAATTTATGCACTTAAAAATATTTAGTAGATCAATTTCTCAAGAAAATATAAATATATAATCAACTAAATATACAAATATTCTTTAAAAAGAGTAGTCACTTGCTCTTAAAATTAACTCTTCTAAATCTAATCAGCAAACTCCAGCTGCATCTTAGAAATCCTCCACAGTTGCAAAAAGAAAAACTTCCCAAAATAGAAAATGCTGAAGTACACCTTGGGATAAAGGCATGGAAACAGTCTTATTTTGGGGAAGGGGGAATCCTTTCACTGAGTAAAAACAAATAAATAAATAGTTAAAAAAAAAAAAAAAAAAAAGGCGCATTACAACCAGGCATTATTTCCCAGATTAGAAAAAGAATCATTCATAAGAATCCCAACCATTTTCCCCAACTCCTCACAGCACTTTGTATTTTCCCACCACGTGTCCACTTGCTAAACAAGCAAACCTACCAGGTATCTTTCTGAGGACACACTGACCAAGATAAGATCATCACCTATTCGAACTTTTTCTCCTTCTGACCTTTGTTTAGAAGCAGGGTGTATTGTCCACCAGCATGCCTCACCTAAAGGACAGAGATACAAACAGACAACTGTCAGGAAACTTAAGGCTATCTTTATACAATATTGAAATACTGCAATGAAGAATTGTGTTTTATAAGACATTCACCTTCTAATACCACCTCATTCCTCTTTTCAGTCCATTTCAATTTCTTTTTCTTTCCTTGAAACTTTCTGTCAACCACACTTTGTCATCAGTGAAGCTAATATTTCTCTTTGCATGGTTTTTTAAAGCAACTAACCACTTACAAAACACTGCTCAGAACTGCCCTCCCTTCCAGGCTCTCACTACCAGTAAATTGCTGACAGCTACCTCAGTCTTAATTATGACCTTGTATCTCTTCTTTTGCTTAATGTTCATATTTAATTCACGATCTTCTGTACCATTTCCACTCTAAGCTACATTTATGCTGTAGAATACAGAATTTTGAAACAAATACTCCATAACTTTACAATATTATTATACTACAAATATCAGTTTTGGCAGCAGTTCTATTAGTACTACAGACCACATAACTACAAACAAATAGACAAACCTAAGGGTGATAACCACAGATCATTTCCTACATATTAACTGTAATATTCCAGATTACTTTGAACACACACACACACACACACACACACACACCCCAACTCTGGGAAGATTACCTAATTCATTCCACAATTTCACACCCTTCAGGGTTTAGTTAAGACCCCAAAGTAAAGTCAAATACAGCTTTCTCATTGGCCAATGCAAAGTGGGAGAAAATGAAACAAGGCAAAATTGGTAGCGTAAGACAAAAATCTGTTTAATCAATTAAAAAATTTCATGTAAAACCTTCTTAAAACAAAATTTGAAGGTTACGAAACTAATTATAAAGACAATGAATAAATTTTACATTCCTTAAGTATGAAGTGCTAAATCTTTAAAAGAAAGTAATTTTAAATACCCAGTGGCTTTTCACTCTACACCTGCTAGGTGAAGAATACTTCCTTCAGCTGAAATTGACTCAATAGGACAGTTTCATGGTGGGGGGAGTAGGGCAAGGGAAAGTGACTTTATGGTGTTCAGTTTACAAGCATGCAGTAGTTACCAAAATCCTCTGTACAGAAACAGAATTAAGTATTCCTTTCATGTGTTGCTTTTTATATCTTACCTATGTGTACGAGGGTTTTTTTGTATATGTACAGTTAAGCAAATACCAATATGAGACAACTACAGATATTTGTTACAAAACCTCATGGACACACATGCAATAACTCTGAAAAAAGCCCTATAAAATTATAAAGACAGAGTTCACCGAATCTATTCTCAGAGAAATAGAACACATACATTCCTTTTAGAAACATGCCTAAAGAAAATGGTCTCCATCTAGGGCAACAACCAAAGATCTAATCAAGTAACAAGCTGCTAATATCTGTCCGAGACATATATAATATACTATGGCTACAAATAACTGAAAGACAAACTTCACTCATTCATAACAGAAGGTTATACAGATAGTCAAAGCCACCTGAAAAGGAAGTTTCAAAAATCATGGTCCACGAACATTTTAACACCTACATTAGCAGTGCCTCTCCATCGTCCATTAGTCTATTTTGATTTTTATTTATTTTCAAAATAATGAATTGCAATAGAAAGCACAGGTTTACATTAATACAACTGGCGTTTCCTTATTGGAAGCCTGTATACAGTGCAATCTCTATACAGGTACTTAGATCTTCCCTTCAAGGTACATGTCTGGGCCTGGGTACTACAGGGTAACTTTCTGATGATACTTTCTGATGAGCACCCACTGCTTTCAGTAACAATTACACTATGTATATACAGCAGCATGTAAACCTATTCGTGCTCTTTGTGGCCAAGTTGCTTTTAAATTCATTTAAGACAGCTCCCAGTGGCATCTCACAATTTATATGGGATTTCATGGAAGCACAATTGTCTTTTACTATATTTCTGTCAGCAGCACTGTTACTGGCAGTACTCCTGGAAATCTACTAATTAGATTTTAAAACTTTCTCATCATTTCTTGTTTGTGTCATATCTCTTCCACTCTGACCCATTATTATTTTGCTCCATTTTATGCTTTTATTTTTCTTCAGCTTTTTTAGCAATGTGTTGATTACATTCTTTCTGCTTTCCTGTATTTTAAGTTGCATACTTCTTTTGCTGTATGGTTAAAATGAATATGCTGAATGAACCTATATATGGCTTTTTCTGTACTCTAATTCTATTGAAAGTGCTGAACCACACAATCAGAAAATAAACACATTGAATTTATTCAATTGAATTTTTTTATGTTGACCATTATCACCAGTATCATTGCAGTTGTGGTAACTCAAAGGCACTCTTACCTTCTTACACAAAGTCAGTTAAATTATCAAAAGTCATCAGTATTGACAGTCATCATTTTCTCTAATGAACACATAAACATGACATTTGTAAGCTTAAAGTGCCATCAATCTCAGCACCTCTTCTAAAACCAGAAACATGTGACACGTTTTCCTCCAAAAATAACTTGCCATACCTGCTGCATTTTCTCGTAGTCCCACATCAAATGCAAGTTTATCTGTCTGGGATCTTGATGATGTTAAACATGTCAAATACTGCAAAACAGTGAAATTATTGAAAAAAAAAAATCCAACAGTATCCACTAACACACATGCCAAATCAATACATGACTCCATCTTACCATCAGCCTGTGCTTAATTTTTTAAAATTAATTGAGTGTGATGCTTAACGTATATAAGCTCCTCCTTACTTTAAAACATCAAAATACTTTTCCTCTTCAGCACGTATTTCTCTGTGCAGTTTATCTTCTACTTTCCAAAGTTTCACATAGTTCAGCAAAGAGGAACAGGCAAACATCTTATTACAGAATTACTGTAATATGTTTGCTTCATGAAAACTTCCACTTAGGCATACTTACATGGGCCCTAGTAAGTCAAAGGTCCGCAACAGTAAAAAATTTCCAGTTGTATAATGTAGTGAAACAATATTTATATAAAGTAGCCTGAAGATAGCATGTTTGTGGGCATAGTCTCTGGGAACTATGGGATGTTAAAAGAAACAACTTAAAAAATATGATGGAAAAAGTAACACATACCACAATGAATTCGTGATATCAGCAATTCACTTACGGAATTATCATTAAAATGGATTCTTTAATGACACAGAAATAGTCCTTGGCTAAAGGAGCTTTTCAGCTACATTCCTGAGTGAAACAGATCGAAGAATCTGAATTTAAAATATAAGGGGCACTCCCATTATGCTGAGACACGATAACCTGTTTTTTTATCTAGTGCAGAAGAGAACTTAGAAACAACTTTCTTCCGAATTTATGTATTTTTGATTTAGATAAAAACATGTTTATTTGAATTTCATGTTACTCATTCTCTGCAAGTGCTCATTCACTTACCATTTCACTAAACGAATGTCGAAGTAGTATAGCATGGCCATACAGCAGGGTTCTGTGACCACCCCCTTGAGCTGCCTACAGAACATGACAGAGAATGTCAGAACACTGCACTGCGTGGACTATGATCAGAATTATGTAAGAGCACAAAGAACTACTATAGTTCAAGTAAGAAGTACAAATACTCAAGCAAATTATGAAATGGATATGCTGGGCAAAAATAATAATTATGAAGTAGCTACAACATTAGCCAAATACCTGCTAAGGGAGCAAATGCTGTATTTGGTCAAAGACTCTTACTGTGACCTAATTTTTGTCATAAGTAAAAACACAGCATTTAAAAAAAAAAAAAATTGTTTCAAATAAAGACACTACTTACCTTTCTTATAAACTTCTCAGAGGCATTAAAAAAAAAAAATAGCAAAATAAATATATACATACATACACAAATTGAAATCTGAAAGAGGAAAAATGCACCTGTTGCCCGGAATAGTTTAAGCACATACAAAGGATATCTTCTTGCTAGGATTAATGTTATCTTAAGCATTTGCCAGATTCATTAGAGCAACCCCATCCATAATTTCAACCAAGCACAGTTATTAGTTTCAAATATGGAAATTTATTACTAGATCAGGGAGAGGCAAAACTAGATTTTTCATATGCTTCCTTTAGAGAATTCAACACCATCTTTTGAGTTCCTTTTGGTGACCAGAAGAAAATAAATTCCAAGGAAGGAATCTTAACAAGAATGTTACCTATGGAACAACAGACAACAAACTTTATATCTTTTCAAGTCTGCCTCTTTCATCCTTTTTCTGCATCTACTATCTTGTTTCCTAGTTATTTACAAATAACAAGCCCATTCAAACTTAAATAAAAATACGACCAAGAAATTAAATCCTTGATTTATTGTATGAAGCACTTTTTTAGGAATGCGATCTCCAAATTTTGCAGATTTATGGATATCATGGTTAATGTTAATACTAATTATACTATGTTAGGCAACCTTACACTTAGTTATTTTCTCTCAGTCCTGATCATAACATTTGCATCTTGTATGTCTTGAGTAATAAGAAAAAGTCTAACATCAGAATCCCAAAAGTATGTCAGAAATCGCTGATTTAAGAATATCTAACTTCTCATGTAATAGCTTGAAACTCTTCTCACACAGAGCTTTTTGTCCATTTAAAAGAGCATTTTCTTTATGGTCTTACTGTTTCAGGTATACTTAGACAATTGTTGAATATGAAAGCTGATTCCCCAAAACACAACTTTAGAACAAGGATTGTCTCTCTAGTGTGTTATATATTGCTAGAGGGGATTGCCTTTACGGTCAGTTCTTTTCCTTGGATTCGTGTGAAAGGGACTAAGATAATTTAAGGGCAGTTCAAGGAACTCAGATAAGGATTATACATGTGTAGGCAAATGATTTTTCAATCTACGAACAATACATCAGTTAAACTACCAATTAGGTCAATAGGTTTACATGCTACATACAACTTGTGTTCTACAGAACTCCAACTCAGAAGACATCAAGCTGAGGAAGCTACTACATTCTGTAGCTCAACATATAGAATACTTAATCATAACCGAAAGATTAAAAATTAAATGCTATTTGTCAAAACAAAGAAAAAAAGTCAAAGCAATTCAGCAGAGGTCTTTTATTACACCTACAACAGAATATATATCCTATTTTTCTAGGTAATAACAAAGACATTAACAAATATGGATTTGGGACCTGGTTATGCTGGAACTTAACGCAGACAGTCATATGTAGTAAATTTTGTCAAGAAATTTCTCAGAATTACATGGATACTATGTATAATCTCTTTCACAATATGATCCATATAATCAGGTAATATTTCTCAGTACACTCAGTAGGAAACTAAAAAAACCTCTAAACCTAGATAACTATTTTGGACCCACACAGAAAATGTGTTAGATTATTGGAAAAAATTGGAGACAAATATAAGAGAGTTATTGTTGGTCATTCAGAGAACGTGGCATACTTTTAGATATCATCATAAAAGGCTGATTAGAAACAATAAATAAAAAAATTCCAAAAGCTCCTCCAAAGTATCTAATCCTTTAAAAAACTGTTTTAATAATATATCCTGCAGGAACTTACCCCTGCTTGAGGAAGAAAACCAGAAAAACATTATGTAACAGTGTATATAGTACTTCTTTAATAAATTACAACTCTTTTTTAATCAACAAGGAAAACCTTAACAGCAAAATCAATTGTAGTTACAGACAGGTTGTCAGAAGAAAATTACATGTACTCAATTCGTAACAAATATAGGCATACTGAGAGCAAGCAACAAAGCACCTCATGCTATTTTTTTACTGAAAGCTTTTAAGTGAATCACTAGTAATTTTAAGGCTGACTCATAGAAGAAAACAAAACAAAACAAAGCAAACCCAAAAAAGCAAAACCAAAAACCCCAAACCAAAAACGCAACAACCAACCAAAACCCATCAACAACAAAAACCCCAAAACAAATAAGCTACATTCTTCCTCTAGAAAAATCTGAAACAGCAGAACTCTATTCCAAACTAAGTTTAATATGGAAATCAATCCAATGGCATGATAGACTGGTAGAACCAATGCCTGACTACCCTTTTGGTGAATAAATTTTTCCTACTACCAAACCTAAACCTCCCCTCGTGCAGCTTGAGGCTATTGCCTCTTGTCCTATCACTTGTTACTTGGGAGAAGAGACCAGCCACCTCGCCATTCCATCTTCCTTTCAGGTAGTTGTAGAGAGCGATAAGGTCCCCACTGAGCCTTTTCTTCTCCAGACGTTCCTCTTATGATTTGTGCTTTAAGCCCTTCACCAGCTCTGTTGCCCTTCTCTGGACCTGCTCCAGCAACTCAATATCTCTCTCGTAATGAGGGGTGCAGAACTGAACACAGTATTCGAGTATTTCTGATACAGGCTGGGACGCTGTTGGCCATCTTGACTACTGGGCGCAAGCTGGCTCATGTTCAGCCAGTCATCAATCAGCCTCCCTAGGGTCCTTTTCCACCGAGCAGCTTTCCAGCCACTTTTCCCCAAGCCTGTGGCATTGCATGGGGTTGTTGTGGCCCAACTGCAGGATCTGGCACTTTGTCTTGTTGAACCTCATACAGTTGACCTCAGCCCATCGATCCAGCCTGTCCAGATCCCTCTGCAGAGCCTTCCTACCCTCAAGCAGATCAGCACTCCCATCCAACTTGGTGGTGTCTGCAAATTTACTGAGGTTGCATTCGATCTTCTCATCCAGACTGTCAATAAGTATATTAATCAAGACTGGCCCCAGTACCAAGCCCTGAGGAACACCACGAGTGACCGGTCACAACTAGATGTGACACCATTTACCACCTACTCTTTGGTCTCTACCATCCAGCCAGTTTTTATCCCATCCAGCCAGTTTCTCCACATTATTCTGTGGGAGACAGTGTCAAATCTTTACTAAGGTCCAAACAATGTTTACAACCTTTTCCTCATCAACCAGGCAGGTCATCTTGTCATAGAAGGAGATCAGGTCAATGTATGAATCTGCAATACTCTCAACAAGTAAGATAATTTCTCATTAGAAATTACTTTATTCCACCAAGTTTACTATGCAAACAGTGTTCACAATCTATACAACACCTTAGGGCATTTTAAGACACTGTCGGTAGTTTATCCTAAACTACTCTTGTAGACTTATGGCCACTATCCATTGATTATAATACAAAATTCACCTCATGATTTTAGCCTGCTGAACTGCACCTAATTTAGGAGATTAAATGAGCGTAAACCAGACAGTAGCAATGCTCTCTCTATGACTGCATACATACACTTCTACATGAATATGGTTTACATACCTTGCTGCTACATGTCCTGAATATATATCTCTCTCCTAACAGAACTGATATGATTTCCATGCATTAAGTACAACAGAAACAAGCATATAGAGAAAAAAAAATTAATATGCTTTAATAGAATGAAAGGTAGGTATGCAGTATTTTACTTAGCATTATAAAATTGTGAAAGCATAAAACTAAAGTTTCACTTTTTGTCAATAATTTTAAATTACAACCTGCTCTTTTTTTTTTTTTTAATTCAGATAAAAACAAATCCTAGCTTTGAGTCATTAAATATTTACTGATGTGCATGAAATCATGAGGAGTTTTAATCTAGAAACATTCTAAAAATCTTTAGAATTTTATATAATTAGAAGCCATCTTGCAAAGTGAAATTTCTTCTTTCACTCCATAATAAGATACTCTATAGTTCCATTTGGATGCTTGCAGCAATTCATTAATTTTTTTAAAAAAGAGTAAGTTCCATCATTAGTACTATACTCTTTGGGATGATATAAAGCTTTGGCAACTTGCTTTCAAATGAAAAATTTATTAAGAGATATATTTGACAACCTTAACATTTATCTTTCTGAAAAACAAAAATGGCTTTTAAAAATATTTGTCTCCTTTGTTATTATCTAAAGCATACAACAAGCAATCACAGAATCATATAATCATAGAATGGCTAGGGTTGGAGAGGACCTTAGTATCATCTAGTTCCAATCCCCCAGCCATGTGGGCAGGGACACCTCCTACTAGACCAGGTTGCTCAAGGCCCTGTTCAACACTGCCAGGAATGGATCATTCATAGCCAGTCATAGATAGAGTTACACTTGGATTTCCTACGAAAAACAAGACTCACTATTGCATAACAAACGCTTAAGCAGTGCTTTAATGCTTCTGATTTACAAATAGATAAAATTTATGACTGTTTTAAAGTGGTGAATTGCTCTGCAACAATGAAAGACTGAAGACTGATTGGCAATTTATAATTCAAGAGAAAAAAATATCAAAAATTGATACTATAGACATTTTTCATCTTTAAAAGAAAATATGCATTTTGAATGTATCACTTCTGCATAGATGGATATGACATTCAAAAAATTAGCCTCAAGTAAATAAAACAGCCTTCTGATTCTCCCTTCTAGAATATTTACTAAAATTCCCCTCCTCCCACACATTATTTTACTTTCTAGGATTGTACTACAAAAAGGAAGAAAACACTGTAACAGAATGCACAGTGTATGAATCCCAGAGAGAAACCAAATTTCAGCTCAAAGAAAATACGAATTTTCTATCCAGCTCTGCAGAGTATATGCACCATAATTTGGTTACACAACTACAAAGATAAATATTGTATTTTTATATATGAACTAAAATAGATTTAAATTTGTCACTTTGTTTCATTGACAGGACTTAATTTCTAGCTGTTAATTTCATGTGAGGATAAATCAAACTAAATCCAAATACCTGAAATACTCTCCTAGCTCAGTGAAATGAGATAGAATACTTACATGATGAGAAAATTATTTTGCTTTCCCCATTAATAAATAGCACTATAATACAATAATGCTTTTATGGCAATTATTTATGTTTCAGACAAAAACCGTCTCATATAGTCTCCTCAGGTTCATAAAAGCCAAATTCAGTCAAGAATTCTCTTACTCCTTTCTCAGCCTGAACTGACAGTACTAAATGATCTCTAAAGATGATGTTTCTGGCTTTTGTAAATATTTCAGAAGACTAACCGCACCTGCTCCTCAATGCTAAAGAGAAATGGGTATGATTAAAGTAGTTGAGCAATAATGTCCCAGGAAAACAAGAAAAATGAAGAATCTGCTATGACATGAGGCCTCTCTCCTAGAAAATCCTGGAAATAGGGAAGAAATGAACACAATCCATATTCAGAAATTTAATATTCTTTGATGTCAATTTACTTACCCCTTCACTAGCATTATCCCCTGTGTTGGCCAGCATTTCTTGAAGGGCTCTGACAGATAGGGACTGTTCAAGGACAAAATTACAGATGCAAAGGTCCGGAGGAACATACTGTTAAAATAAACAATGTAAAAACAGATCAGAAGAGTAGGATGAAAAGTGTGTTTGAACACAACTGTATTTAATTTTAAAAAGTATACTTAATGTTCACTCCTTGCTGTTAAGATACATGCTAATTCCTCTATCAAAATAATATAAATTCATTCTTCATAACTTGTCAGTGCAATTTTTCCTAGAGTTGTATTTCTCACAGTAAACCAAAACATCTTCAGATTCAAAAGTACATATTACTGCTTACCTGTCTTTTAAAATCACACCATGAACATTGTATTTGTTCTCTAATGTCATTGACAAAACACAAGAGAAGGTATATGATCTTATGTGACATATAAGGTCGACACTCTGAATGTATTTATAGCTGTCACTAAATAGCAAAGATTCAGAATCTTAAGATATAATAATATTAACTCTTTTTAGATCTTCTCAATTGTTGGATCAATCTGTCTGCTGGATTTGAAACATGAAACTTACATTAATTTCAAGAGCAGCTTTTTTTTATTTATTTTTTTCTTTTTTTTTTCAGTTTCTTGTTATTGATGTGTCCAAGGGAAGATGTGTCCAAGTAGAAAGTCTCAAGGGGAATCATCAATATATATAAATATGTGACAGGAAAGTACAAATAAGTCAGAGCCAGACTCTGTGCAGTGGTACCCAGTGAAAGCACTGTAAGTAAATTTGTGTAGCAGACTTAATAGACTGATATGACATACAATAAAAGCAAGCAGGAATTTGGAATAAGAAGTTCTTCAAAGCCAGTAAGAGTTTTGGGGAGTTCTAGCACACCTCTGCACAGCCTTGTCCATACATACAGGAAGAGATACAGAAACACAAATTTGATATAGGAAGCCTACACAAAGTTGTGAAGGAAATCTGAGGAAACAAGTGATAGTCCTACCCTGACAGCTGCTCTTTTTTTAAGTTATTTAAGTTATTGTTTACAGGTCTTTCATGCAGAGTTACCACTCATAACACTGAAGATACCTCATTTTTCTGAATCCAGTCTTCTGGATTCCTCCAGGCATTATCATAACATTAAATTCTTGCAGGTGATATGCTCACTAATCACATCTTTGCCCACAGCTTCTGGTCTGCAGTGTAAAAACCACTGACATGAGCTGGTACTGATTTACTAGGTTTACTTTTACCAGAGCTGTAAACTATTACATTCTGTCATTAGGACAGAAATCTTATGTTAGTTATCATTCTTTTCAGGCATTTAGGTTTATTTGACAATTCTGCTACTAAAAGAGATGCTAGTATATTGCAATTACTTTTGAGGTATATTCTTCTTAGTTATCAGTAGAAGTTAGCATTGCTGCACTAGACTATCAGCTTTGAAATACATCAATTTTTAAAGTATGACTTGAAAAACAAGGAAAACGGCAATGAATTAATATAATTAGATCGCATCATTCAACAATTCTGTTATTTTATATTTAGTATAATTTATTTTTTTTACCTCTAGTTAATTAATTTTCCCCCTTACATTTTAAATATCAGACATTATTTAGACAAACAGCTTCTGATAATTCAAAAAGGAGCATATAAATGGGAGGAACATAATTTCATACTACTGAATTAATGCAAAATGCATTTAAAATCCAGTCACAGTAAGATAAATTATTAGCAAACCAACAGTGCAATAGCTTTTACTGCAAAGAAATAATATGCAAGTTGCTTATGGACCTATATTAAAATTCAAACAAAAGTATGTTGTAGTTGTTATTCCCTTCGGCATGTCATAAAAATTACCAAAAGCAGCTAATGGCTAACCATAGAAACCCCATTTTTTCCTCTGTAAGGTTCTAAGAAATTTTTTGTCCTCTTCTCTTGCCTCCCTTTACTTTTAGCTACTTCTACCTTCTGACTACTGAGAGCTCAGACTAAAAAGTTAATCCTAAAATTACACCTTTTCATTCTGGAATGAACAGATACATTTAGTTATTTCCTGTCTACCTTCTGTTTTCCAGAATTACTTGAATGGAAAAACATTTCCTTTCTTAATTTAACAGTATTTAGCCAATGTTTAATGAGTGTAGAAGCTGTCACATCTTCTGCAAATAGATTTTGGCTTTGGTAAAGTGATCAACTGGAGAAGAGAAGGTAGTAGAAGGTATCACTGTGATTTTCTGCTGTGGACTTTTGTTGAAAAACACGCCTTTAATCTTCTTCAATGCAATTTCTTCTTAACACAAAGAAGAAATCTAGCTGTAGAAAGTAATTCTCAGGGATCAGAAAGGCATAAGGAATCCATCTCAGGTAAAAAGTACTGTTGTAACAGGGAGGACAGTCTTCTGCTGTGTAAAATAAAAGGACTTCTGTTATCAATGTTCCCTTTTTGGAAGCTTACAGGCAGTAAGCTTTCTTTTTTTAAACTGAACAGACTGTGTCCTCCTCCAATCATGATTCTCACAGCACTTCCTGGAGCAATCTCCATTTTATTGACATTATTATCAATATGAATGCCATGACAGTACTCTGTATTCCAGCAGCATTGCTACAGAGGTAATAAATAAATGAATAAATAAATAAATGCACAGATAGTATAACTTCCCATCTCCTAGTAAGATTATTTTGATTGTAACTCTAAAAACTATGCTAGATCCCTTGAGCACATCATCATTCAGCATTCAATGAACTTCTGACTGTGTAACATCCATGTAACATCCATCATGACCTTCACATTCTTTACAGGACGCAAGAATAGTTTTCTGTTTTATAAGCATGTTTATGTGCTCAGTTATTAGAATTTTGACTGCCAGCACTTAAATACACCTCTACTTCCTAACAATATACAAGACACTGCAGATCTTCCATGTGTGGCATGACTTCACCAATTGCTAGTTCCTCAATGTTTTTATCATCTGAAAAAAATTGCATATGTTAGTTTAAATGATGTCTTAATTGACAAAAATACTCAACAGCATAGTAGTGAGAACATAACCATGTAGGATTTAATCAGAAGCACATCTATTCAATAACTATATTTTAGTCCACTGTATATATGACATTTTGGTTTTCTCTTTTTTATTTCATAACCAAAATTTCATCCAAATTTAAATGAAAGTAAGTGTCATCCCTAAGGGCTGTTGGTAAGTATTGTACTCTCTAATCATCCAGATCATCTGTCTACGCTTCTCTTCATACAGATGTATTTACGTGCCCCTTTCCAAAATTCTTCACTGTTCTCAGTCAAGACCAGCAGTTCAAAAAGCTTCTCTGTAAGCTCTTTTTAAAACAGTTACACACAAGTTTTCTGAATCTCTTGTAAACAAACTTCAGAAGCTTCTGTAGTATTATCTGCTACTAAGACATTTAAGAAATGTAAGTAGATCTATACCATTCTACAGTAATACATACCATTCCTCTGACTGAACTCTTGGAATGCAAAGAAATGCAGATTTAGAAGCAGCATAATTTTCCACCTTAGAGATGAACAAGGACCTCTCATACTGTGTAAACACTGTGGATGTAACATGGTCATAATATCCAGACTAAAAATAGGACCACATAGCAACATTTCAAGAGAAAAGATTCAAAGACCCCACTAAAAAAAACAAAACAAACAAACAAACAAAAAAAAAACCCCAGAAGAAATAATTTATCAGAAGACATAACAAGATATAAAGAAGCAGAAAATGATGCAGAGAAAACAAAGAGAATGAGGAGGTCCTCCTCTGTTTGCATTTACGCTTTAATATTTTGCTCTAGCACGAGCCTAAAGTTTCATCTCTTCTCTCAAGCTTCTCTTATTACTGTTTTCTTTTATTTTTTTCTTCACAGCTCTCTAGCTTTTTTTCCCATTTGCCACTTGTTATCTTTAAAACTTATAAATTACCTAATAATTCTGTTCCCTGTGCTCTCAACTTTCTGATTAATCAACACAGAAACAAAGCTTAAAGCCAGTAACTAATCGGGGACAATGCTTCTAAAATCGGGGACAATGCTTCTAAAATTATCGATCCAGTATATCAATATATTTGAACCTACAGCAGTAATAGGAATAACTTTTTTAGTGAACTTAATAACAGCCTGGAGACCTTATCCTGAAAATATGACGTATTTCAGTTACAGGAATTATTTTAGATAAAGAATAGTGGCTTTTGACTGTTAATAGCTATATCTCAAATTATATTTAGAATCTCCAAGAAATCTCATGTTGCAGTCACAAAAGAAAAGCATACAAAAGCTGCATCTAGCATCATGTTAAAGAAACTGTGGTTAAATGTATTTGTGAATAATAAGTAGGTTAAGATTCACTGATTCGTTACACCAATTGGGAGTCTTGACTTCTTACTTTAGCTTCTGATGTTGGTTCCAAAAAGCACAGGCGATTCCCAAGTCCCTCAGCTGCCAAGCAAAACTTCCTTTGTTCTTTGTGGATACTGGCAACACACTGAAGTACTACTTCATCATCCTGTTACAAAACAAGGTACAAGGGAAAAAAAAGTAAATATTTGGAAGTTACATATACATTATAATGCTCGGAAATCCTAGAAAACAGAATCTGTTCAAAATGAACACATACTCCTATAGCTGATATCATGTACATGTGCAGAGATTCATTTGAAGTGTATGTAAATAGATAGTTATGTATAGATTTATATTCAAGGATACATCAAAGTGACAAAGACTACGTACTGTCTCCAGGACTTTCACAAGTGGTGTGTCCTCCTGTTGCTTTAGCTGTGGGTTGGTATGATGCCATAAAAAACTGTAAGTACACCGTTACTCTGTTTTACTCAGAAAACATGTTTAATGTTTACAGTAAAAACCTGTTGTTGTGATTTTGCAAACAACAGTAACCTAAATATAAACAAAATAATTTTGTTAGCACAGGAAGGTCTCAACACAGGTCCTCTGAATGCACAATCTTCACTTTCAAGATCTTGTTTAATTTAGAGATGATGACCAAAGATCCAAAAATAATTTTTCAAGTAACGGTTCAAGTAACTCATAAGTACTTACTCCTCCAAAGACATATTCCAAGAATAAGAACATTCTGGAAAAGTGACATACAACAGCCATATTGTTTGGTTATCCTAATTATTCTAAATGCTTTTTTACAAATTGCTACGTAATGCAGTGCCAAAGACACACTTACTTATAAAGTGCCAAGCACTTATTCACCTCTTAACATGTGATATAAACTGATATAAGTGAGCCAAAAGAGATTATTTTTAGTACTCAACTGTGTCAAAGGTATATACAGAATTAAGTCATTTTACCTTCCAAAACTGGTCCACTAACCAAGGAAAACATCACTTGCAGACTAGCATGCAAAAGAATTTATTTTTATACAGGTATGTAAACTGTTCACCAAAAGACACTGCCATAGAAGTTTCTAAGGGGGCGGAAGCTGATAAAACAAGAGCGATATGATATGGCAGTGCCCCATCCAGCTATGAAGTTACACTGGTGTCAACTATTATTGTCAAAGAAGATACACAACAGCCGCCTGTACTGAACTCAGATCACTTGAACAATTATATTCTAAAAGCAGTGCTGCTTTTTCCAGTCCCCTTATGCAACTGCAGTACTGTGACAGTAGACAGTTACAGGCACTTGAAATAAAAGCTGGGATTGACAATGTGATTTTCACCAAAGGAATTAACTTTAATTAATATGCCCTTTAAAATGGGAATTCAAAAGCAGGGTTTTTTTGTGATTGTGCAAGTGTGCGCAAGTTATATGCCTTTTTTTCAGGTGACATTTCACTGCCTACCTGTTACTACTAAAATGGACAGCTATTCACCCACGACACAGGCTAATCAGCAGTTACAGGCAGCATTTTCCTTATCTAGCTTTGCATAACAACCAATGGCATTTTTAACAGTACAGAATGGGAATTCAAGAAATTTTTACAAACAATTCTAAAATGTATAGTCAAGTAGGAGGTAAACAGAATTAGTCAATTAATGTTAAACAAATTAATTTTCTTTTCCCCTTGCTGCTTCTGTAAAATGCTCTCTGAAATTCTCAGCTTTCAAACTCATTAGTTAAAAACATTTCTACTTTTCAAATTTCACTGTAGTAAGTTGAAAAATCTAAACATTACAATGAAATGCTCATTACTACATCCCTCTGTTAGCGAATTAAAAAAAAACTCTGGCATGAGAAGCATATCTATTTGGAGGCGAAAAAAAATCAGAACATGCGTAAGATAAAAATAAAGATGTTTAAAACATTTTTCATCATCCAATTCCTGTATCAATCTTTGAACATACATATTTCAGATATTTAAAAAGAATAAAATACTGAAATATGAATTTATAAATAGCAAGATTTAGAATAAAATTGAGATTTGCCACTTATCTTGCACTTATCAATGGATTACCTTAAATTACTTATACATAGCTGAAATTATATTTATTCTCCCTACCAAAGTATCCATCATTCCACAGAAGCATATACATAGTACCTATTGTATTTCATAGTTTTCTAAGAAATAAAATTATGCCTTCAGACAACATACATAAAAACTTACTTAAAATGAGAATTACTAAAATAAATGAACTATTTTCTTTTTACATCCATATGCATAAAAGACCTGTAGTTTCTGTCATAATGAAATGAATGTTTTAATTTTCTAGAATTAAAAAAATCAGCATTTCTTTTTAGAATATACACTGGAATCACAAAGTCTTTATCAATCATTAAATGCCATAACCCCAAAATACAAACACTGCTAATGTCTTAAGTAAGGATTGTATGCAGCGTTCAACACTGATATTCTACATTATTCCCCTAAATTTCCAATGTACACTTTTCATTTGCGCTTCAACATTTAACAATTTATTTGCTACATAGGATGAAGAATTTTATTAAAGTTTCTAAAAAGTGGCAATAATAGTGTATTTTAGCATGGTTTGGAGCAGACTTTTAAAGAGTTTGTCATTCAGGTGTAGGTAGACTGAGCATAAGGAATTAGTGGAAGCTATATAATCTGCAAATAAGACATTTCACTATTAAGATGACTCAGTATTACAGTGAACTTACTGAAGTAAGATCATTCTAGCTGAGGTCTGAAATTGCTTTTCTGGCCTGAAGATGCTAATAGAAATGAGTTTTATGGAGCTGTTATCCTATAATGAAATTGCAGACCATGCCTCAACAGTATCTTGTTTTCCTGAGTCTTCTCACAAAAATACTGGTATTCTAAAACTTATTTAACCTTGATCTTCGCTTACACATAATTTCATCTATTTACTTCAATATACCTTTTTTAGTATGATGTTAACCATTCTATGATTCTACGAGAAGCCTGCACACCCAGTGAGATGCAGAGGCTTATGATGAGCAGTGGTGAGTTCTCAGTTAAATTATACACAGCCAGTTCTCCAAGATAACAAAACAAAACAAAACAAAAAAGCCAAACCACACAAATTCCTTGAGATTCAGTTTGCCAACAAGGAATTTAGCAAATTTAAAGTATTTAAATTTGATAAATGTTTTGAATGCTCATCTAGCAGCTCTGACATTTCCCTGATTAGAAATGTTATTTATTCTAGTCAGTTTAGCTTCAGTAGGTTTTGTTGTTGTTTTTTGATAAAACAGATTTAAGAATGCATGGAATAACTAGCGGAAAAGGATCTCCATAAGCAATGGTCCGACACCTCACTAGAGAAGTGCTAATCTAGATCATGTTTCTCAGATGATCTAATGTGCTTAATTTAAGAAAAAAGTCCACTTCAAAGTTCTGATCAGCTTGAAGTACTGTTACAGATTAACACCTCTCTCCACCACATATTACATCTCTTCAGACCAAAAGTGTAATATGTTATAGTCATATCAAAGTTCTCTAATTTTTTCAAGGTTTTGCTTCAGTGAATATTTTGCTTCAGGGAGAATAATTTCAGATTGATCAAAATACTTTTATGATTTCCTGATCTCATGGAAAAATAATCCATTTGCATAACACTAGGTCTCACACAAGGAACTGCCCTCACTATTGCTCTTCTAAAAGTACACACATTCTAAGTGTTAATTACTAATATCTGGTTTCCACAGGTAGCATCATCAATAATTACATAAAGTTAACCATGAGATCCATTTTGTACTACTATAATTGATATCTATTCACAAATACAGATGAATAGCAGTGTTACACTTTTTTTCCTGAATGAAGAGCAAGTGAAAATTCTCCCCTTCTGACCAGAAATCTCTTATCTGGTTAGGATTCATCCATCAGTCCTTTAGCAAAAGGACTCAGACCAGGAAACTCCAACCCCAATTCTAAGAACGTTTATACACAGGAACACATTGATATTACTAAAATGTATTTCAGGTGGTCTGAAATCCTGCAGAATCTACCAAGTGTCCTGTATTAATCTATTCACACGAACGCATGACCTTGCAAAAAGAAAAAAGACAGCTCTGGAGATTTATTTTCTTTTTTTTTTTTTGAAAGTAGGTAAATGCATAACTGTGTGTACTGTAAACATAAATTTTGATTTGCTGGGCCAGAGCTGAAGCTGCAATCTGAATTGCACTCTCTAGTAATGTCTGCATAGGCTGAGAAAAAAAGGTATTTCTAAACAAGACTCACTCACTCAATATCTTCTTTTAAAACAGAACAAGTTACCAAAATAGAACTTGGCTCTTTGCAAAAATGTGTCTAAAACCAAACAATTTCTTTAATTGAAAACTGGGATTTCTAGCCTTCAGCCACATAGCATTAAGCAGCATACTATCTAATTTTTAAGAAGTTTCTCTAATTTTAAAAAGAAGTTTTTAATGAGCCACAGTTCAGTGGTTTATTACCAGACAGTATTTAGTCTTGGTCTTCAGACTGTCTTCCTCCTCAGGTTTCCTAATAAAACATGGTGAACTGAAAATGAGATTTCTGTGATGGAGTAATAAACCAAAACATAAACGAGATCAATTTTAATTAATCAATGACTTGACTTGCTGCAAAGTGAGTCAATTATCAAGGTGAATCAATGCATTGCTGGCATGACCTTGCTTCTGCTCAGTTCACTAGTTTTTCAACTCAGAATTCGAGAATACAGAAATTCCAACAGCTAATGAAACTCTTTCTTCATTTATGTTGCATATATATCCCAGAATTCATAATTAGTCATTTATACAATACATTTAATTCTGTTTAGAGGTTGCATTCAACAGTAGACATGCTTCCGCACATTTCATATTAAGAAGTACAAAACCATTAATACACTAATATTGATACAACATACATACAAAATATTCAAAGTTAGCTGGAAAATGACACATTAGATTTAGTTTGTTACCTATCGATTCAGCATCTACCAAACCTCTATATTCTCCATCATATTCAGTACTGAAAATGAACTGATAAAATAAAATTGACATGACACTGAAACCTAATCAGTTTTAGAAAATCAGTCACTTCGTTATTAAACCTGTAGATTGCAATAAGGAGAAGCTGTTTCCTCAAAAAGGCATACATATTTTGCTTATATTTTACAGCTGCACATAAACATGCATGTGGGTGCTTGCATATGAATAACTTTAATGTAAACCAATATAGAATCGTTTTGAAAGTATGCACTTATGCAACACAATGTAAAAGTTTTATTTGATAAAATATCCCTTCCATGAAGAAATGTATCTTTTTAAAAAACAGAACATATCAGTTAAACAAAGAAACTCAGAACTCCTGTTTTCTATGGCAAAACAAGCAGGCATATCAAGTTGATCCTCGTTACAGGCCTGATTACCGTGAGACTGTGACACTTTCTGAATATAGAAGAGCATTGCAAAGGAAGTAAAAATCCACAGCCACCTCCACTCTTTGATAGACAACATCCCACTCATGTATCTTGCTGTATCACGAAGCGCAGGATACAAGAAAAAAATCTTTATTAGCTTTTGAACACTAGCTACAAACTGATTCTTCCACAGGACAGTATTCCTTTCATGGTTTTCAGACAAAATATGAGAACAAGTAAAAATTCACCAGAAATTGCTACAGTGGCTGCATTCTTTAACAAAACAAGGAATTCTAGGCAGAATTTTCAATGCTGTAACCAGCGACTGTTTTGGTAAATTTGTGGGTGCCTACCACTTCCTTTCACAAGGGGAATGGTCTCATTGCAAAGCTGTCCCATGCACCTGCAATTTTTGCAGAATTTTGCTCAAAATGCGCAGCTTCAGTGCATGGCTAATGTCACAAAGTATTTTCAGTCGCTTCTAAAAACAAGTACAGGAACCATACAGTCTTTGGCCCATTTTTAAAACAATACTACAGTCTTTTAACTGAGAAATAGAAATGAAAGCTGGAGCTTGAACAGGTGCTGCCCTGGGATATGGCACTGGATTTTCCAAAGGGGAAAAAAAAAAAATCTCTCCTAAATCTGACCCCATTAGAAAAATTTGAAGTGGGGTAGGAGAGTATGATGCAAATCATAGTAGATGAACACACAAATCCTTGCCAAAGTTTTACATGCGCTAGTTTGGCGACTTAGCTCTGCAAAGATCTTGACTTCAAAGCACGGAAGAGACTTTCTGATACTGCCTATGATTTTTTCCCAAATATCCAGGATTCAAGGTGGACAAGCACCACTATTTTCAGATTAGAAAATTTTCAGATCCAGACATAGTTTTTGAAAATGGAGTGGATATGCCTTCCATCCATCCTCTGCCTGTCAATCTTTCTTTTGAATCCAGGTAAAATTTTTAACTTGCAACCTCCTTCGCTCCACAGTGATAAAGCTCACCTACAGGAAAATCAAAATCTTGTGTTTGTTTTGAACCTGTTTTCCATATGCTCCATTTAACATTACTAAGCTCCTGCATCATGACAGTCAGTAAAGATTATTGTGTATCCTCATCATGAACTCTACTAATTTGTTCCTCATCTGATCACGATCCTGATCCTCATCTGACCTTTCCCTGAATATTTTTGGTTCTAATGGTTTCTTCTTGAAATGAGGTAACCAGAATTTCACGTGCTATTCAAAGTAAGAAAGAATTTACATATTTATGCAATAGCAAAAAGATGTTCTGTTGTGTTCTTTATTCTGTTCTTAGAAATTTCTAATATTTGATTGCCATTTTTGGCCACGAATTAGTACCAAGTGGGTGTTTTCACTGAACTATTATAACACCAGGATCTTATTTTTCAGTTTTAAGCCAATCGTTTTAAACATGAAGCTGGATTTCTATATTCTTTGCTCATGTCTATAATGTCACGTTGAGCTTGAATTTCATCTGCCATGTTACTGCAGTTACTTAAATTCAGAAGGCCCTTCTACAATGGTTCACAGCTTGCTCACATACTTGCTACCCTAAAAAATCTCCTACCATCAGTGCTCTACCTACTTATCCCATTTCCAAGGTTGTCTCTCAGTGTGTCTCTCTTCCCCTCCCCAATCTCCCTTCCTCCATCTCAACCTCCCCATGATCATGGTCAAACACAGTGATCGGTTGTGGAGTATCCATCTTTGGAGACCTCAAAACCCAACTGGACAATGCCATAAGCAACCTGCTCCAGAGATCACTTCCAATCTCAGTGACTCTGTGGTTTAGTGAGTTTTGTTAAGAGACCATTAGGTCATTTAAAGCTCTGTTTTTTCAAGATCTCATAGTTTACACATAATCCTTCATGTTTACTGTATGCTAGAACATGATTTGTAATATACATTAGAGTATCCACAACTTAATTCTCCAACAGACCCTCATGCTGGGTTGAACCTGACTCAGAAAGGTTGCCCTCTGTTTTCTATCTGTGTATCTTTTCATCTTGTCTCATTAGAAGGAATGCACAACCTGAAGAAAGACATTAGCATAGGAAATGTACTTTAGTATTCTGTCTTCTCCCTGTCTTTTCTGAATGTTTTATTTATATGATTTTATTCCCACAATACTTGAGCACACAAGAAACAAGGCACTCCAAATTTAACTGCTTTATTTTGTCATTAGTCCTCTTTATCCACCAACAAATTACAAATCAAATTACAATAAATATTCTCACAAAGATTACCGGTACATCCCACAATTAGCTTCTCTAATACTGTCAGTCAGAATGCTAACAAAACACAAATCACACTAATTTCATACTGTTAAGTTCAAGAGAACAAACATCCTGGCTTTATTTACTCTATTACAAAATGCGCATATAGAACTAAAGTTTTTACTTTAAAACTTTGTGCATGTTAAAGTTTGAATGTCTTGATAACAAATCTTTTTTAATTTCTTCTTTGTTACTCATAAGGCAGTTCTCCCAGCAAAACCTAGCCCTGACCTGAAGGTGACTTCTTGAAGAGAAGAAACGAGACAAAGGCTAGGAAAACAAACCAAGACAATTGTTCATTCCAACAAGGACATTAAATGCAACACTACAGTTAAAATACAGTAAATATACATTTAAAAACAATGTATGTTCATAGAGGTGTTCCATGTCAAACATTTGCTGGTAACTTAATTCTGATGCTGACAGGTGTAAATATTTTGCTCTTGCCCTTTTGCAATTCTGATTACAGATTTTAAGTTCTACAGGGCAAAATATATATGTACTTTTTGCATAGCACCTTCCACCTATGCTATAAGACTATAAAACAGCAAATAACTGTGAGTAAAAAAAAAAAAAATTTGATTTCAAACAGGTTTAGTATAGCCTTATAAAGTTGGGAAAACAAAAATTGAGTCTAAGCGTATTTTCATGGATAGTACTAAAAACTATGTAGAACTCTTAAATCAGTAAAATCATAAATGTTAAAATTAAAGTGAGGAATCACTTTTTTTTCTTTTAGATAGTGTACTGAAAGTTCACTTAAATAGAGAAAAACCATTAAAAAAAAAAGCATGGATTATACCCATTAAAATTATATAAAACATTTAAGTATCATTTAAAAAAAAACCAAAAACCCAAAGTATCTCAGCCAGATTTTAATAAAAAAGGAAGATCACATAGCTTATCAGATATAGTCAATATCCATCTTCATCATGTGAAATACACCATCTTTCATAAAACTTCTACACAATGTAGTCAAAGTACTTTTCACTTGATATAACAGAATTTTTTTCTTTTTCATAGAGTGATAAATCACTTGGCTGTAGTTGAATTTCACACCTTCTGGTATAAGGCTAACAATATATGCAAAACTGTGACACACATCCCTCAGTTTCCTACAGTAAGGAAGAAAAATGAAGAAAGGTGACTCAAGTTAGCAAGCTGACGAAGCATACCAAGACTTCCTAAATACTAGTATAAGAATGAGTTACTTATGTGTTTGTTAAATAGGTGATGCATTTTTTTAAACAAACAAAAAGTCCATAATTTACTTCATTTCCAGCTTCTTAATGGATATAGTCATTAATTCCACTCATTCTAAACCAGAAGCTTCGTAGAAAGCTACTTTAAAAGAACACTACTTTCACATTTGAAAAGAACAAACTTTTCAAATCTATAATCTCATACATTACTATTAGGATTACTTCAATAATTATTACTGGCTTTTAATTTATAAAAAGATGTTTAAAAAACTGATAACAAGTAATGAAAGTAAAGCTAAACCTGCTGAGAATCCACTTCCCACCACCACCACTGATTTAAGATCTGCTCTGGATATTGGTTTCCTTCATTTCTTTGTGGGTTTTATGATGATTTACAACATGACAGTTGGGTTTAGGCACACTTTTGTTTTAGAAATTAACACATACTGCTTGCCAGAAGATTTATTTATAGACTTTTAAAGCAAAGGAAAGCATAAGAGGATAGATTCATGTGACCTCTTCCTAATTCAATTGCATGACTGTGATGCCTGTATTTTGGGACCAAAATATGTGTAGTGTGCACTTCTGTGTGGACATCCTAAAATAAACTTTATAGTACTGCAGCAGAGCTGTATAAACGCAAAACCACAAACAAACGAAGGAACCCGATATCCAGAGCAGATCTTTAACATCTTTTTATAAATTAAAAGCCTTTATTTATTTGGTGGTAACATACTGAGGCCTTTCTTCCCTCAGTAAGCACACAAATTTCTCCCAGTAAACACAGCCAGTTCACTGCAAATGGATCCTTATGATGACAGGAAAGTTATTTGATGGAAATTCACACACCATCATCTGACAGTTCTCGGAAGATTTTAAAAATAGAGTTGGGGTTTCCGTTGTCAGTTTACTCCTTCAGCAGTGGTTGAATCAAAGTGTAATCTCAACTCTGGAACATATTTCCATATCTTATATCAGGTCATCAGCAAGACAGAATAAGCAAATCATTAGACAGTATTAAAATGTAGTCAGTCCTTTTTACACACATTAATACTTCTGAATGAAAAATTACTTCAGAAAGATAAGTATTTCAGTATTGACCATTTTGCTTCTTTTTTTCAATATAGGTTCCAGGTTGTAGACCTGCCACTGAAGCATTAACATAGTTTGCTGTTTTCTGTATCATCGCTTTCCCCGCCTGTCCCCTCACCCAGTTCCTTTATGGAAATGAGATAGTGACAACAAAGGAACAAACACCAAATATCAAGACCAAAACTAACATCCAAAATATTTATTATCTGTTATAAAAACTGAGTACTAAATACTCTTTAAAATCACTCCTTTGATTTCAAACTGGAAGGAAGGAGAAAAACTTAACTTTCACTCCAGCATGGACTGGAAAATAAGAAATACCCTTGGGCCAAAATTTGGCTGGGGTTAGATACTTCCAAGTTCTTAATTGAGCTTTCTGATTAATGGTTTCTGACAAATAAGTGTCAGTAAAATCAGGTATTTTCCAGTCAGGATTGAATGTATACCCATATATTTTATGCAATCCCATTAATGTACCAAGCTCATGAATCCCAGGCGATTTATCTCCTAGCTGGGGACAATCTAGTTGAAGATGAGCCATCACACGAGACTGGGGATCCCGCACGTGAACGCAGCCTCTCTCTAGATTTGGATCTTGCTTTTCCATATTCAACGGTAGTTTTAACCCTACCCTTATTAACAGATCTGAGCTGAACTAGCCATGCACACCGGCTTGATGCAAACCAGTGGCAAAATAAATATGCGATCTCCTGTCAGGCAAAGTCTTGTCTTGCTTTAAGAAATGAAGTGACTTTAAGTACACGTTAATTCTCAGAACAGCAGATTGATTAAAAGAACCAAAACATATCCCATGCTGATCAAGGAAGTGGAATCAGCCAAGAAAGGCACATTCTGCATAAGTATCTTTCATTACCTATTGAATGAACCTGTTACAGTGGGTCCAAAGGAGTGTCATGAAAATCATCAGAGCATTGGAACACTTCTATCAAGAAAGGATGAGAGAGTTGGAGGTGTTCAGCCTGGAGAAGAGAAGACTCTGGAGACCTTATTAGGGCCTTTGAACACTCAAAGAGGGCTTATAAGAAAGATAGAGAGAGACTTTTTACCAGGGCCCATAGTGACAGAAGAAAGGGCAACAGTTTTAAACTGAAAGAGGGACGATTTAGATTGGGCACAAGGAAGAATTTTTTTAGCGTGAAGGTGGTAACTGGAACATGTTGTCCAGAGAAGTTGTGGATGCCCCATCATTGGAACTGTTCGAAGTCAGGTTGGACAGGGCTCTGAGCAACCTGATCTAATAAAAAATGTCCCTGCCTGCAGCAGGGGTTGGACTACGTGATCTTTAAAGGTCCCCTTCCGGCCCAAACCATTCTATGATTCTATGAATTGTGGTGTCAGTACTGGCAAGCACCTCTGACATTCATGACCTCTGGCATAACATTATATGAGCAAATGAAGAAATGATGAGATTTATTAGGAAAGGGAAGCATTATAGATCATTTTAACGGAGCATCCTTTTGGGGAGAGAAATGAATGCAAGAAACATTACTGCATAAGTACATTCTTGCGTATATTTTTGGTTTTCCCATTTCTTTTACACCTGATGCAAGGGATATACTGGCAGACCAGGCAGTTAGCAACAGAAAGATATAGGATAGCCATAACAACAAATTCATTTTCATTTTAGCAATTAATTGGTAACTGGAGTTCACGAATATAAGAGAATATTTTTGGCACAATAAACTCAACCTGCATGGTTTAACTTGTAAGTTTTTACTGTTTAACAGATGATCAGAAATATTAATGGAATAGCCAGTGTCTTGTCTCAATTACAAATGAACCAATTTAAAAATCTTGGCATATGACAGCAAGAAGGAATCCAAATAGAAGGTGTCAGCCTTTTGGAATCTTACTGCATGACCACTACCAGATCAGTAAAGATACCAATAGCAACAGACATTAGGTCATATCTGTTTCAAATGAGAATGAGTGTGCAAAGTATTTAGCATATTCTTTAAATCACATATACTGTACAGAAGATTACATCTCTGAACTAGCAAGTATAAATATTTCAGATGTTTATTTAACATCAATGTTATTTTAACATCGCAGTTTGTAAAAGAATGTAAGATTTCCCTTTTGGACTAATGTTTTTTGCTAGGAATCTTAAATGTGACTTTGAGAAAAAAAAAGTACTGTGGATCTTTAAGTACTCAATACCATTCAGGGTTTTACACATTGTCTACATCAACTGTTGGCAAGAGGGATGCTTAGAGTACAGCTTTGAAAATTAGGGACCTACCATGGGAAAAACTATTACCAATCTTAAATTTTAGGACTTCAAAATAAATTCGAAAAGGTTCTACAAAAAGATGAAACAAAGCAGACATTTGGTCAGTCAGAGTAGGGGAAATCTTTTTAAATATGTTTTAAAAATAGTACTCTGAGAGGAGATTTCACAGTGTCGCAGTTACCTGAATTTAAGTCCTGTACTTGTCAGGTATAGGCAGAACCACAACAGAAAAATGGGCAGTATCATTTAAACACTTACAGAGTGTTTGCAAGACCCAGGTCTTTGCACCAGGTCTCTGAACCACAGCAGGCCTGCGAATAGCCAATAGTTAAATAAGGCTTGCATGGGTTGGTTAAGAATGGAATAGGTATGAATCGGGTTCAAATGTTTATGTTTACACCGGAAGCATCATAAATTATAAAGAGGAACAATTCTAAAGGAACAACAATACCTACGGTTATTCTATACAAGTGAATACACAGATATATTAAGGTATATATGGGTATATCCACACAAGGTACAGATATATTAAGGGATGTGGAAAACATTAATGAGCTTTTACACACAGTGCTCCTCTACTGGAGAATTGAAAGAATCTTTTGAAAGTGAGTTATAATACATACAAATTATTTTAAAATATACTTAATATGAGGATATAATGCCTTTGAAATCCAGCTACATCTTCCATTTCTTAGTTCATACTCCACTATGCTGTTATTGCACTACGTATATGCACATACCTGTTAGTTTACTATGTTTTCTATCAGTAAAACTCCTCAAACAAGATCTTGCTAAGATGAATTACACTCCTATTTTGATAAAAATTTCGGAAAATCATAAATTACTGTCATGTATATTTAAACTTAACTATCTGTTACAATCTTGAATTATGACTTGCTGGAGATTTATTTCAGAAGTAAGGTCTCTGATATTTTTAGCAATTCTTTAAAACAAAAAGCTTGCTATACTAAGAAATCATCCACATCTGTTACAGTTTAAAAGACAAAAAGGCATCAGATGGAGGGAAAATTCCCACAGAAATCTTTCAAATAGGATTTGAAAAACATAGCAGATATTTTAACAGCCTTCATACAAAATATATGAAAAAGGTCAGAACAAACGAGTAAACATGAGACAGAAATAAAACATGAAAATTGAAGAACATTCAACTGCTGTCCATCCCATATCAAGTGTTTACACATATTACTCAAGACGGACTATAGACAGTGGAATATACTCCAGGTTTCAACAAGAACTGGCAGGGACAGATACTGAAAGAGCACAAATGAATCATATCCACCACATATATCCTCAAAAATGAAAAATTCAACAAACAATTGCACGGCAGTTTTCCCTGCATAGTGATTTTACAGGTGTCTTACTGTTATTACTATTCCAGTAGGAGATACCTACAAATCTGCAAGCAGCAGCAGTATTTTAAAAAGTGACAAATCAATCAGTACCCTCAAGCAAACTGAGTGGGAATATGAAAGCTACCTGCATGTTCAGCCACAGATGTTTTATGTCAACCATGCTCCCATTTCATTGGGTTTACAATTGACAACAACTACAATTAATGTGAATAATTTCCCAGAAAATTAAGATAATTACTTCTCAGTCTCTACCAAATTGATGTCACACAAAGCATTTAAGACGGTCCTACACGACATCCTTGTCTCTAACTGGAGAGGCAATGGCTATGACAGATGGACCACTCGGTAGATAAGGAATTGGTTGAATGGTCGCACCCAGAGAGTTGCGGTCAACAGTTTGATGTCATGTGGAGACCAGTGACAAGTGGCATTCCTCAGGGGTCAGTATTAGGACATCTTTGTCAGCGACATGGAAAGTGGGATCGAGTGCACCCTCAGCAAGTTTGCCAATGTCACCAAGCTTTGTGGTGCTGTCAGCACGCTACAGGGAAGAGATGCCATGCAGAAGGACCTTGATGGGCTAGAGAGGTGGGTTTGTGAGAACCTCATGAGGTTCAAAGAAGCCAACTGCAAGGTCCTACACCTTGACCAGGGCAATTCTAAGCACAAAGGATGTGAGTCTACAATGCAGCATACAGTTTTAAGTGATAAAACAGAAGAAAGCTTTACTTTTGATATCCCATTTCAAAGGCAGACACTCTTCTGTTTCAGAAAGTTACAAAACTTCTTCCTCAGGTTTGCAAGTTACTATGTGCCTGAACTTTTAAAATTCACAATCATACTGCCTACTTCCATGAAAGCTTAGTTATCACTGAAGAACTAAATTAGAGTTTCCTATCAGGAATACTGCGGCTGATTTTATACTTGCATGTGCTAAGTTGGATTCATATTTTTCTTGACATATGAAGAAAAAGGAAACGACAAAATCTATCACCACTTCAAGCTGTCTTGCAGGGGAACTGTTATATTCCCACTGTGGGTTTCTGCCACAGAAATCACTGCTTGACATCCATAATGTCAATATGTTAACATATATGAAACTGATTTTTGGCAAGACAATGAGAGTTATGAATCTTCAAGTATTCCATGACTTGAAAACTAGATCCACATTTTGCTTCATATAGATTCTATAGCTTTTTGCTCATCTAAACCTGGAATGGATATGCAAAACCTCTTGTTCTAATTTTCTAACCACTGGGTAGATCACTGAGTGAAGTTAAACAGTCCCACTCATACTTCAAAACAAACAGATGTAGCAGTGAGAGAGCCAGAGATTTGAAGTGTATCTGCTAGACCTTCTCTTCATAGTGACTCTCACAAGAAAAAAAAAAGAGGCTTTAAACAAAAATGTAGACAGATAAATAAAATTTCATATTTTAATAGAATAATTTTAAATAGTAAAATTTAAACAGTAAAAAATGTGTGGGCCCCACAAAATAAAATGAACGTTAAGGTACTTGAATGCACCCAGGGTAGGGCAACAAAGCTGGTGAAAGGGCTGAAAGGCATGTCCCATGAGCAGCTGAAAACTCCGGGTTTGTCTAGTTTGAGGAGAAGGAGACCAAGGGGTAGTGTCATTGTTCTCTACATCTTCCTGAGGAGGAGAAGGTGCTGATCTCTTCTCCCTGGTATCCAGTGACAGGACACATGGGAATGATTCAAAGCTGTGCCACCGGAGGTTCAGTCTTTACATTAGGAATATTTTTTTACTGAGGGGGTGGTCAAACACTGGAACAGACTTCCTAGAGAGGTGGTTAATGTCCCAGGCCTGTCAGTGTTTAGGAAAAGGCATTTGGAAAATGCCCTTAACATGCTTTAACTTTTGGTTGGCCCTGAAGTAGTCAGGCAGTTGGACGACATGATCACTGTAGGTCCCTTCCAACTGAACCAGTCTAGTCTATTCTAGTGTAAGTAGGGAAAAGAATAAAAAGTTAGGAGGGAAAATCCAACAGTATAAACAGAGGAGCATAAACTACCCATTTTGCCCTGCATACAGGTTCTTTCTTCAAAGTTTGGTTTTACAAAGATCAATTTCTTTTTTGGTTGATTGGAAATCTAGAGTGCTCAGAGAGTTCTTTCTGTCTTCAGAGGCTGTAGCCTCCCACTTGCATGTTATTTCCAATTTACTGCTACACCAGAGTAGAATCATCCCAGCCCACACTGCTCCCAAGCTCAGCAGCAGGAAAGGAACCATCCCTCCCTTCCCAGTCTGTCCAGTTCAGGCCCAACTCAGCCACTTGTAAGAGGAAATAACTGTGAACAAATATTGCCTATATAAGATGGCTTTAAGAAAATAATTGTAAGTTCTAAAAAAGTTGGGCTAGCACAGTCAGTTTTGTTACTAGTCTTGTTTAAGATTCACATCACTGAAGCTAGTGAAGAAACATGCAGCAGATCAGTGATTACAATAGTTTTACCTGTATCAGATTGAAAATCAGTTACAAATTAGGTGTCTGAAGGTAAGAGAATGGATGAGAACCAACTTTTGTATGAGTTCACACAAGACTAAGAGCTTGGAAATAAAAAACGACTACCGCAACTAGTGTGACTCTCGCGAGAGCTCTATCACTTCTGACTCAAATTTGTAACACTTGAGATTTTACTAAATCTAGGATTGGAAATCTGCAAAAATCACAGCTGCTTTACCCTCAGTGTTTCTATACATACTCAGATACTGGTTTTCTATTTCTAGGCCTTCTATTTCATGTAGAGATTAGTGTGCTTTAAAATACCTGTCAGAAACCTTATGCAATGGGAATGAACTGAGGTTAAAAAACTTGAGGACAAACAAATCATCCACTTATTGAGAAGTTACACAAAAAGAACACAACAATTTCCAAAACACAAACAAGCTAGTAGGACTTCAAGACACTGACTTAAAACAATGAAGACAATTATACAACAGTACCACAGAGAAAAATCTTTTCAAACTAACATAGCTGATACTACCTCCTCCCTCCTGTAAAATCTGCTACTTACTTCCTTTCATACCTTACCCTGATTAACAAATATTCTGGCTCTGCTACATACTTCTTATCTCCATGTAAACATCATCTTAAATTACCACCCTGGAGCCATTAATAAGCCAGGAGGTCGAAGATGACTAAAAATGGTATCACAGAATAGAGCTGAAAAGAATAAATGTAATTCTTGTAAAAGTCCAGTAATCATTAGAATGAAGTACAAAGCATGGATCTTCCAAATTAGGTTATCAGATTTATTTTATTTTTTTATTTTTTTAATAAGACCTGCACATGTACCTTCTGTTATCAGTTCTACAGATTCAATGCTGACCCACACTTTACCACCACCTAATGTTTGCAGCCATGTAATTTTCTGAGGTTTTTTAGAATCTCAAAGTCCTGGTTTCAGCTGTAACAGTTAATTTTCATCCTAGTACTTAGTGCAGTGTTGTGTTTTGGCTTTAGTCTGAGAATAATGCTGAGAAATTGCTACTAAAACATTGGTGCGTTATTTCAAACACCACTCTATCTCAAAACCAAATTAGTATACAACTTTTTTCTTTGTGCAAAGGCACAAAAATTTGACTTCATAAGTAAAATAATACAGTGATGTTTCAACAGTTATTACTGACCTATAAAATCAGATTTTACAGTCAGGCAGTTTTTAAATCTACTGCACAATTAAATTACCCACTAACAGTTCTTCTAAGCAAGTCAGGAATTACCAGGTTTCATTCCTCATATTCTATGGGCATCTGCAGTTTATTAATACAATTGGATAATGTATTATTTGTAGACATACTGTAAATAAATTGCATACAATTATAATGTGGAAAAAGCAACTGCACTGCAAAGGCACTATTCACTATATTTTTTTTAGATATTCAGATGAAACTGCAGATTTTAATCATAGTAAAAGAGAAAAAGCTATTTCAAATAATACTGTCCCATGTACAGACAAATATTTTAACCTCTTTGAAGCTTAATTGTCTTAGTCCCCTACAAATGCAATATGCTGATGTATGAAGAGTAACATGCTTGCAGAAAGGCAGATATGAAAACAATGATGTTAATTATGAAGTGTTTTATATTGCCATCAGAGTGGAAAAGGGTTCTCTGCCATGTTCAAGTTTTCTACACCCTCTCTTCCATCTTCAACAGAGCACAGTTTTATTGGTTCAAACTAAAATTGGCTGGAATAATACAAAATTTACAACCTACTACTCCCAAACTTAGCAAAATCTTCACTTCTATATTCTTGGTTTTGTATCTGTTCATGACTCTTTGGATGCTCAAAGATGTCTGAAGCTCCAATAAAATTAGTTTGTTGTATTTTCAAGCATGTCCACTAAAGGAAAATAGGCTTATGTGAACTATAAAGTTCCGAAAGTATCCTCCTATTTCTAGATGAAGTTTTCTGCATCACTGTTAACTTCAGCCATTCCTTCTCTTTCTAAAGGTTACATCACCAGTTGCAAAGTTCACAGAACATCAACTTAAGGCCTATACCAATCATTTTTTCATGGTCTTTGTTTTAATGGGAACTCAAAAGGTGCCTCCAAACATTCACGGTAACCTACCTGATACTAGACAATTATAGATTATATTCTACACAAAATATGCCAAATCTTAATTAATTTAGATGTGTTTTTAACAGTTGCTCTTCTACATGAAGATCTTAAAAGCAAGCCTTCAAAAAGTTGAACCTACCTAACCTAAATATCAGGTCCTCTTTTTCAGTTTCTCAGCACGTCTCTCATGACCATTCCTTGCAACATCTCTCACCTCAGACTTTGTCACAAATTGATTTTCTTCACTCTTCATTTACTACATCAATCTTATAATGCTTCTCCCTGGTTTTGTATTCTGTCTGTCTTCTCCACCCCACACGTCATGTTTCTATTTTGGTTAAAGGAGAGTTCTGGCTACTTCTGCTGTGCGTGGGCACAGCAAATGCCGAACCACTGTTTTTAAAAATTTCAGCTGTCTTTCATGATGCAAAAACACACATTGTGTGTCATAACTTTACACCCAGGAGGAAAAAAAAAAAAAAAAAAAACAACCAAAACCCCAAAAAAACCCCACAAACCAACACCCCCCCCAAAAAAAAACCCAAAACCAAAAACAAACAAAAAAACCCCACAAAAAAAAAAACCCCAACCAAACAAAAAAAAAACCAACCAAACAAATCCTTTTAAAGTCCACAATCAAAGCTGTTGCTGTAAACTCTAAATCACTGGGTTTTGTGATTTGACAGTTGCCAAATCTCCCAGCCAACCCAGTACAGCATATAAACAAATATGGACAATTTAATACACGATAGAATTATAAACACTTTCTTAAGCATGAGAAAATGCTGACCTGTTACTAAACCGAGTCTCTACTAAGAAATATGTAACTATGTGCTGTTCTAGGTAGTGCTAACAGGGCTCCATCACTTGAATTAACCTGTTCCTTATTTGTAAACAGTCCTAAATATGAGACAAAGGTCTCTTTATCCCTACACTAAGTCTGTTCTTTGAGGTATGCCATCATATTCTACTCAAAGTTCACTCCACATATGCTAAAGACAGTTGTTTGATCATGGATTGTCATGATCAGTACAATAGGTTAGAGACTTGTCTACCACAAGCTTATCTCAGCTCATCTACAAGAGTCTGGGAACATCTCTTTAAGAGGCAGACACCAATCAAAGACCTCCATGTCATATAAACATATCCAAACACAAACAACCCGTGTATTCTCATTGTCAACAGTGACAAAGAAGGTCAGGGACTTCTACCACCTCTTCCATGACGAGGAAAAAAAATGTCCCAGTTTACTTACCTGTCAATGTGCCTCCTTCTACCTTATTATACAGTCCCTTACTGTGTAGCAGGATCTTTATTTCGACCCCTGTTATATCCCCAGTTCTGCACAGGAAGCACAAATGGGTGAATATGATCTATTTGCAAGAGAGAAGCAGCCTTCTGCTTTGTATCTCAAAAGCTATGTCACTATCTCCTTCCTCATCAAGTCACTTCTCACACTAGCACTTCCTACCCTGCTTCTTTACCAAGATATTAGCTCCTGCCTCAACAGTCTGTGATTCCAATTTATTCCATCTAAAAAAAAAATCTGAAGAAAAAGATGAAATTCCATCTCAACTTATGAGAAATAAGAAACAGAAAAGTAGATAACAGAACCTGATAGGCAGCAAAGCACAGCATTAAACAGAAGTGTTCTTAAGTAGTTTTTTCACTACACGTATAGGGACAAAAAAGGGGTTCAACTAAATTTCAAGGGTTTGTACCACCAAACTTTTTCACTTTATGCATTTCCAGTGCACAAATAATTGAGATAAAATTGAGATCTCATTTCCAGTCTTAGCAGTACATTAGAAATCATTAATGCAGAAATCATTAATGTAGGAATCATTAATTAGAAATCAGAAAACATTAGCACTCACAGCACCTATACAGTAAACCAGACAGCATACTTCATTTGTCAATTTATGAAAATTTCCCAGAGAAAGCTTCTAGCATATTTGTGAGACTCTGCACATTAATTTCAGAGGTAATTACTATCTCCTCCTAATGTCTTCTGGTCCAGCCAGTATCAAATGCGTCTCTCAGACTACAGAATATCATACGCAATACCTTGCTAAGTGAAAAGCAGATTTTATTTGTAGCCACCTGTAGAAACAAGGAATACTTTTAAGATATTATTGTATTAGAGCCTCCTAGTTCTTAATGTTTCCTCCATAGCTGAGTTGTGACATTCTGAAACACTATGGTATATAACAATTTTGCGTCATATAGCATACAATCATTAAACACTATGGTATATGATGACCAGATATATACCTTTATCATATGATGAAGGACACGTATTGCAGGTTTACAGTGAAACCAATCACAGGCTTGATGCTTATCAGTAAGTGCAAAACTGAGTCTTTTCCCTACCTTTAGTAGAAATCTTATACAGAATATAAACACAAAACCTCCAACCATTTCTGGTTATACTTCAAGAATAGCTGGGATACCCATTAGTTAATGCACTGTTGCATTATTCTCACATCAAACTAATTTTATTAGCACTAGCTTTTATAAGCCACCAAGAGAAATCAGAACAAAGTACAGAATTCAGCAGTTCTGTACATGAAGCTCCAAATTACACAGTAAAGCACAAATAAAAGTTTACTGCAGAAAATAATATTGTTAACATAAAATTGCTGCTAAAGCTTTTTAGCCAACTGTGATTCAAAATGCAATATAATTTACTAAATGAATTACATAAACCATTTTTTCTACACAGAAAAATCTGAAAGGGTTACATTGCCACCCAGACAATAAGAATATGTAAATACTTCCGTAAGTTCCATTAAGGTTGGACATGGATTAACATGTAAAAATCAGCATAAACAAAATGCAGCTGTGAATGTCAGAAAGATCTCAACTAATCTTCTAACGCAAGCCTGAGAAAACTTCCTTACAGAGACTTGCTGATCTTTCCAATTCCGTGTAACTGTAGTTGGGACATCAGATTTCTTTTCGTATGACTAGCTTGTCACTTGTGCACCATCAAGTGTAAAAAGACTCTTTGATGATTCTACAGCATACTAGAAAAGTTGTATTTTCTAAATTTAATAATTTCAGAATTAATTCTAAATTAAATTAGTTTTAAATTAAATTCAAATCTAATTTTAAATTACAAGGAACAACTCTCATCATTGATAAAAGATGAAAAAATTAAGTAACTACACGGTCTACTATAGCTATAGAGTCTATAGCTAGCACTATAATTTCATGGTGATTATGTCATTTACATAAATAACTTCAATTTCTAAAACAGGTTTTATTTGTAAATGCATCACATTAACTGGACAGAGTTCAGGACGACAATGAAAAATTGGCATTTAGATTTGCGAAGCTTGAAATTGCTGAAGAGACCTTGCTGTACATTTTATTTAATCACTTGGAGTAGTGTAGCATGCTTCTGGGAGATTAATTACTCATTAGTAAGAGTACAATCTACAGTTCAAATATTCTATATGTATCTCTAGTGAACATTATATGATTATTAAGATAAACATTCACAGCTACTTTGTTCACGTAAGCCACATCTAAACCCCACATTTGGGAAAAATGTATTTCATAGATCCTAGCACATTCGGATGAACCAGCCATTCATGACTCCAGATGCCTTCCCGTTGCTCTTTCTTCATTTAAAAAAAGTATAAAATGCTTTCTCCCAAGATGCATTTCACTCTGCACCGGTTAACATATGCTGAGAACTTAAAATAAAGCCCACCTCCCAAATGAAGTGCTTCTCCTCACGGTTTTGATTAAACATCTCAACCTCAGCATCTCAAAACTGAACTGGCTGTTCTCAATATGACCAACAAACTTGGCAATAACAGAGGGCCAGAACTGGTTTACATTTGAAGAGACTCCTGCCTCCCTTGTTCCTACAGGCTCTGTTTCTGTGTCTTCTTCCTTGTAGAGAAACTTACCAATACACCTTACTTTTATTTGTCTAAGCACAAATTCAGTGACGCGACTGGCACTTTTCTGCTTTTCGAACAGAAAGTACATAATTTTGTGTCTCTCCACAGTTTAAGTGCTAATCTCATGTTTTAATTTCAATGCCTTTTCTTAACTATTTTATTTCATTCAATACTTTTTCTCACTAAAACTCTTTGCTATATTTGAACTGGTCGAGGATGCTAATGTTCTACTCTTTACAGCTTCCTACCTTCCAAGTGATGTATTTCCCAGACCTCAGACTCCTCGTCTTTAAAAATAAATAAATAAAGCACAAAATAGATAATATTCAATACAATTTCATAATCAAGATATTGTATTATTTAAATTATGTTAAATTTTATCATGTGATGTTTGATTAATGTTACAAGAACTATTTATGAGACAGATGTGAGATTAGTGACTTTCTGAGTTAAGATCACTTTTGTGGTCTGAGATTCTAGCACACCAACTATAATCAAATGTTGGTTCAAGGCTATATCTCTTTGATATCAATACATGGAAAAACAAAAATAAAATAAGAAATAAGCAGCTGACAAAATACATACAAGTAAGTGAATTGAATTTTCTGTTCTGAATCATAGCCATGAAACTTTCACTTTCATTTCTATATTGGTTTGAAAATACACTAATTAAACAAGTAATTAGCATTCATCATCTAACTGCATATTAAAAACAACAAAAAGACTCTCTTGGATCACCTGAAAATATATCCTTTCCAAATATTACCTGCCTTTAAAATTGGGCTTCCCCCTGTTTTAGAGAAGAGAGTATACTCTGAGGATTTAGCACAAATAAATAATTTAATAGAACTAAATATTTAGTTAATAAAAACAATAGTTTAGTTAATAAAATTACTTTTTCATTTAGTTAATGAAACACAAGACCCTAAAAGATTTTCAAAAATAATAAAAATAAAACTATGGCTTGATTCTGTGAAGTTAATCTGCACACTTTTGGCCAGTGGTAGCCACAGAGAATATAGAATAAATTGAATTTATATGTTAAGTGTTAAAAATATATACACGTGGTCCTACGGCTGTAACCACAACTTCCCTCAAATGTGTTATTCCTGACTCCTACTCTGCTCATCAGTTTATTTCAAGTCCTACAAGACAAGCTGCATTGATTTGACTTTACTAACAAAATGGTGTTGCCATTCTAGAGAGCATTTAACCTCATGTTTTCCTAGCTCAGAATTTCAGCTAGAAGGGGATCCATGATTTCTGACAGTATTTAGTATACAACATGGGACACAGACAACCAATAATTTAAAGAAATAATTTTTGGTTTTAGTAAGATTCAGGTCCACAGAAGTGGGACATTCTTTAAAAATGCTGTATGCAGAGTAATACATGTAGTAGCACCATTAAAGTCTCTGAAGACACAAGCAAGTAACAAAACAACTTCAGCTATAATAGAAGATGTATGGTTTTCAAGCTGTGGTATTTTTATAGCTATGTCTTCTACTAAGCAGAAAAAAACAGTAATTCTGAATAACAACTAAAAAAAGAGTAAAAAAATACATCTATTGTGACTCCTATCAGAGCAGTAGCACACAGGTTCATTTCAACACAGATGAGAAGGTCCCAAGGCAAGTTATTAGTATTTCAGTATGGCTTTATCATTATGACTAAGCAATAGTACAATGATAGTAAACTGGAAGTGTAGGCAGAAGGACTAATTTGAATTTAAAGGCCTTGTAGATTGCCAACATGGTACCTGCTTATGAGAGAACAGGTATACAGACCAAAAAAAAAAAAAAAAAAACCAAATCTATATTAAGTATGCACCAGGCATCAGACTTCAAAACTACACAGAACTTTCTCTCCTTGGTTATACACAGACAGCTGACTGAAAATAACTGAAATTCCCAAAAATATATACCATTAGGTTTCGGATCAAATAATTTCAGCAGCAGTCAGATCGCTGGTCTAGCTACTGACATGTCACTGATTTATAAACACTCATTCTGAGAGAAGTAGAAAATATTTACAAACAACCTTCCCCTTCCTTGTACACTCTGCAAATTACCATGCAAATCTGAAAAACATTCTTCTGGAAACTTCCTCCTATATCTTCAAATATACAGACGTTACTTTATTTCTCATGTACGAGGGTGCAGAACTCCCTGCAAAACCTTTGCACATTTCTTAATATAAAACTATATCCTCTAGTGTTTCATTCTTTCTGAACATGAGACTTTTACTTCAATACAATTTTTAGAATGGAATTTGTCACCTTCCACCTTCGAAATTTATCTTATACTGTGAAACAGAATGAAATGCACTCCTATGTAATTTACAGATTACCTCTGTCACAGCACTGTTTCTTTTCTAAAGGTCATAATTATTTCAGCATCATTTCATGCCAGAGTATTTCCATACTCATCATACTTTGTTTCCTATGTCCTGAACTCCAAATGTGGCAATGGTACTGTTCCTGCAAATTGTGAGAATACAGTCTGACTCATCTTCTTAGCATTCCTTTGTCCTCATCCTGTTTTTTCTCTACTTGTTCAGGAAGAAAACAGAAAGAATTATTCTTAAATGATGATATCATAAAACAGAGTATCATTTGCATTCACACTTGACAAAACTTTGCTTAGGGGAAGAGGTGGAAAGGCAGACTGTTGAAAGGAGATTGGAGTTGATTTAATCATTAGATAAGAGGGTTTCTCTGCAGTGCCAAGATTCCCTAAGAGTTAAACTGGATATGGTTACCATGGAGCTATGACTCCCACAGAAAAAAAAAATTACAGCATTTTGAAACATTTGTTGGAAGCACACAGGCAGCCAAATAAATGACACTGCACCACTTTCAGGCTTTATTAGGTCACTTGAATTCTACCTCTAAGTGGAACCTCAGGGGAGGTATTCCTGAGGCTTTAACCAAGTATTTCAGCCACAGCTTTTCTAATTTAGAAATCTTTGCCTGAGAACTGCAGATAAGTTTGTTGTGCAATGCAAGACATCGCCATATTAATAGAATTATTTATTGTCAACAATGGTTCCAAGTAAATTCAGGGGCATGGTTTAACTGTAATATAAAAAACAAAAACCAAAGAAAGACAAAGGAATTCTGACTTCAATCTTTCCCCTTCTTTTTAGGGACTGCATTTCTACTGTTGAATTTAATAATATAAATGGCATCCCATGCCCAAAAGAATTACAGCTATAAAAATTACCTCTCAGTACATGGGCAAGACACTTTCATAAAATGTATTAATTCATAAAATTAATGCATACTCCAAGAAATGAGGATTTGCCAGCTCTAATGCCACGGTGGTAAGGACACAGTCAAGTTTTCCGGGAAATCTTTAGTATACACTATTTTATAACCTGCAGAAGCAAACTATCTCTCAATCATGGATAAAAATAGTATAGCAGTTAGCTCTGGTTCTGCTAATGGCCACTGATTTCCTGTTCTAGCTTGGATACAAGTTTTCACATGTGCATCATGAATACAAGTCATTTAACCTTAGGGCTACTCTTGATTCCCACAGTATATGGAGAGCAAAAACATATGTGAGCAAAAACATTTCACTATCTCACACAGCAAGGAGAAGTATAGTAACAGACATTCCTGTTACATCCTTGACATCCCTATAAATCATATACTTGCTTACATTTTGTTTTACCACTATGTTCTTCACCTTTGTGAGGTGGGCCAATGCCAACCTCATGAAGTTCAATCAAGCCAAGTGTAAGGTCCTACACCTGGGTCGGGGCAATCCCAGGGACAGCTACAGGTTGGGCGGAGAAGAGATTCAGAGCAGCCTGAGGAGAAGGACTTGGCGGTGTTGGCTGATGAGAAACTCAACATGAGCTGGCTTCAGTGTGTGCTCACAGTCCAGAAAGCCAACTGCATCCTGGGCTGCATCAAAAGAAGCGTGACCAGCAGGTCAAAGGAGGTGATCGTGCCCCTCTACTCTGCTCTCGTGAGACCTCACTTGGAGTATTGTGCACAGTTCTGGTGTCCTCAACATAAAAAGAACATGGAGCTACTGGAGCAAGTCCAGAGGAGGGCCATGAGGATGATAAGAGGGCTGGAGCAGCTCCCATATGAAGATAGGCTGAGAAAGTTGGGGCTGTTCAGCTTGGAGAAGAGAAGGCTGTGTGGAGACCTCATAGCAGCCTTCCAGTATCTGAAGGGGGCCTACAAGGATGCTGAGGAGGGACTCTCCATCAGGGACTGTAGTGATAGGACAAGAGGTAATAGGTTCAAGCTTAAATGAGGGAAGGTCAGGTTAGATATAAGGAAGAAGTTCTTCACTGTGAGGGTGGTGAGGTACCGGAATGGGTTGCCCAAGGAAGTTATGAATGCTCTATCCCTGGCAGTGTTCAAAGCCAGGCTGGACAAAGCCTTGGGTGACACGGTTCAGTGTGAGGTGTCCCTGCCCATGGCAGGGGGGATGGAACTAGATGATCTTAAGGTCCTTTCCAACCCTAACTATTCTATGATTCTACGATAAATACTCTATGGTAAGGAATGCCCTTCCTGTTCTACTTCAGGACAGTGCTCTCAGTGGCAGAAATCCAGCTAAGACTGTAAATCTGATTTGGAGAGTTTTAGCCTACAGACAAGCTACAGCACTATTGCTAAATTCTTCTACCTGACTTGGCATTAAAGACTTTCTGCCATCAGATTCCATCTCAGAGGGTACACTCATACATGCCTGGAGTGGTATACACTTAACTGTGCAAAAAACTGGCTGGATGACTGAGCCCAAAGAGCTGTGATGAATGGAGTTAAATCCAGTTAGCGGCTGATCACTAGCGTTGTTCTCCAGGGCTCAGCCCTATTTGATATCTTTATCAATGATCCAGATGACAGGATTGAGTACACCCTGAGTAAATTTGCAGACGACTACAAGTTGGGTGGGAGTATTGATCTACTGGAGGATAGGAAGTTCTATAACGGGATATGGACAAGCTGGATTGACGAGCCAAAGCCAGTTTTATAAGGCTCAACAAGGCTAAGTGTCAGGTCCCGCACTTGGTCCACAACAACCCCATGCAACACTACAGGCTTGGGGCAGAATAGTTGGAAAGCTGTCCAGTGGAAAAGGACCTGGGGGTGCTGGTTGACAGCCGGCTGAATATGAGCTGGCAGTGTTCCCAGGTGGCCAAAAAGGCCAACAGCATCCTGGCTTGTATCAGAAATAGGGTGGGCAGCAAAACTAAGGAAGTGATTGTGCCCCTATACTCAGCACCGGTGAGGTTACACCTAGAATACTGTGTTCAGTTCTGGGCTCCTCACTACAACAGAGACATTGAGGTGCTGGAGCATGTCCAAAAAATGGCAATGAAGCTGGTGAAGGGTCTGGAGAACAAGCCTTATGAGGAGCAGCTCAGGGGACTGGGGTTGTTCAGCCTGGAGAAAAGGAAGCTCAGGGGAGACCTTATTACTGTCTACAACAGGTTGTAGCAAAGTGGTTGTGGTCTCTTCTCTCAAGTAACAAGTGATAAGAGAAAACAGCCTCAAGTTGCAGTAGGACAGGCTCAGATTGGATATTAGGAAACATTTCTTCACCAAAAGGGTTGTCAGGCTTTGGAACAGGCTGCCCAGGGAAGTGGTTGTGTGGCTATCCCTGGAGGTATTTAAAAGAGGTGTAGATGTGGCACTTAGCGACAAAGACTTAAAGGCCTTTTCCAACCTAAATGCCTCTATGATTCTTCTCTATGATGTTATAAGGAGAAAGGATATTCCTAGAACTACTTCTTTCTGAATTAAAATTCTATTTCCTTCAAAACTAAAATGTGATACTGAAGAGAAATGTAACCATCAAAAAAGAATACAAGTAAGAATATAAAAAGCAGTATGATGCTCCTCTAACTCATACCAATATATAGACTAGTGACTACTTAAGTACATGACATTTCACTACTTACTTTAAAACAGTACAGAGAGTGACTGCATGACTTGGGGTATCAAAGAGGTTAGGGACTGTTCCCAAAAGGCAGCACAAATAAGGTCACCCTGGGGAATTCGTTGAGCTGTATGCACATAAGCTGCACACTTCCACTTTGCCTCAAGGCTGGAGAATTGACTGTGGCTATATCATTTACTAGCATAGTCAGAGACTTTGCAGCTTTCAGAAAAGGGTTTAAAAAGTGTAGCTTGTCTCTTTTTAGGTTGGCGTCTAAGTTGAATTTATATTCCTTAAAATATGTCAGTATGGCCTTGCTATGAGAGGTGAGCAAGTCCTGGCCAAGGAAATGGGAAAGTATTATTCGCTGTCCAAGAAGTGGTTGTCACCTATGTTTAAGGGAGACTCATCAGCAGGAGTATAAACAAGAGAAAACAAAATTCTGAGGAAACCAAAGATCCAGTCATATGAAACGAAGCTAAACAAACTCAGGTTACTTATTTCAGAAAAGTCAAACAGGAGAAGGAACAGAATTCTTTCTTCTAATTATATTGATAGCTGACAGTGTACACATAAAAGAAAAATAAATCCAGAAATACATAAATACATTTAAGATGAAAAACTGAAGGAAGATTACTAGATCAGTGGATTGGTACCTTGATAAAAGCAGTAGCCAAATTATCTTTACAATTGAACTTCAATTCAAAATGATTCAATGAGTCCAAAACTTCTTTCCAGTTCTACGTTGCTGTGATACATAAATAAATATTTCCACATGAAATGAAAGCAAATGCAAGACTAATCTAAGCAAAGATACTTCAGATGTATGCTGTGAGGTAAAAATAAGGCAGAGACAGCAAACAAACAGAATGACTGGGAAGTCTTAGTGACTTCACAAGTCTGAAAAGTAACCTATGAAGATGAACTTTGAAGAGTAATGACAGAAGAATGTCAGTGTTCTCAGCAAAGTATCTTTATCCGTTTGTCATATTCCTTCTGTAATCAAGGAGATGGGGCCTTGCTCATTTTTTAATGTAGATTCCACTCTGAAGTTTTTCTTTTCCACAAAAAATGGTTACTTATATATAATTTTCCATCAAGAGCAAGCAAATGCCTTCTAGGACCCTGAATTTTGGCAAGTTATGCATGTCAAAATGAATGGAAATCTTGCCATTTCTAAAAATTTCTTGAAATTTTTTTATGAACTCAAGGAACAAGAAGACAGCTGTCCTCACTCCGGCTTTTACAGTCTCAGGTAGAGCTGAAGCAGAAATGAGTATAAACTGGTGTCTCAGCTTCTCTCTTTCCATCTTTCCAATCTCTCCTTGTGAATATTTGCTACTAATGCATACTCACAGTGAATGAATATAAAGATTCTTTGTCTCCCTAGTGAAGTCCACCCCCATACTACTGCTTTTTTGGTTTTGTTCTTGGGGGTTTTTTTGGGTTGGTTTTTTTTTTTTTGGTGGGGGTTTTGGGGTTTTTTTTCTTGGGGGGTGGTTTTTTTTTTTTTGTTTTGTTTGTTTGCTTTTTTGGGTTTATTTTGGTTTGGGGTTTTTTGGTTGTTTTTTTTTTTTTTTTAATAGCTATGGTATTGCTATCCTTCTTGTCACACACACATACCCAAAAAAAAAAAAAAAAAAAATCAATCCATCTCTGTGGGATAATTGCACCTTTTCCTTATCATCACATCAAATAAGTCTTCTGCAACTCATCCCTCCCTTAGCAGCAATCCCTTCAATCGAGCAAATTCCCATTTCTGATAAATTTCTGTGACTAATCACAAATGCCCACGGACAAAATAGTCAAATTTTTTGTTTGTTTATTTATTTAGGTAGGCCTAAGCCACTACCTCTTTTCCTTCTTCTCTGCTTTCATTTGTTTGGGTTTTTATTATTAATAGAATTTTATTTAACACCTTCATTTTGCAGTGCAACATCTAAACTGTGTTATGATTTAATCTTTTTCATATTCAGTGAAGTCTTGTTTTCCTTGTGTACTCATCCGCAGCCTGTCCATCAATGTAAGCTCTTTGTATCAGAAAATGTACTGTTTTCTTGTGTTTGTACAGCACCTTGTAAACCCTAGCCCTTGCCTGGATGCAACAGTATTGCCAATTTTTAAATCAAAGTCACTCAAATATATATGTATATTTACATATAAAGAAAAAAGAAAAAAAAAAGATGTTGATTGCCAAGATAGTCTACATATTTGTATTCAATCACAGTTCAATCACAGGTACTAGGCATTAATGTTTGCAGCTGTTGTTCTTCAAGCCGTGGTGTTAATGTAAGTAAGCACAATAGAGTCCTTCAGAGAGTATTGCTTAGGCTAAACCCCAGGTTTTAATCATGGTTCACTGGAGATGGTTTAAGATAATTCTCTCAAGTCCAGCCATTATTAGATCACTGGACTGAAATTACTACTGCTCAGTATAACATAAGGAGTGGTTGTTCTGCCTGATTAATGTTGCTTCATTTTTTCCACAATCAAATGTTTATATAAACACATAAACTAAATTTCTGGTTACTTTTGGTTGTTCAATATATGCATCAGTTCCCCCTTTTTGAATTTGCAAGCTCTCATGTCTAGCACATTTGCCTTCCAACTATTTAGCAACAGTACACTTTCATCACATGTACCTACCAAGGACTGACCCTTACACGCAGCTGTAACATTTTATCAAGTTCTACAGGTTACTATTACACCAATTTGCAAATAACTGAAGCCAAGGCCTGCAGCCAGAGATCCAAGCACAGCTAGTAATTAAAAGAGCCATGCAAACTATGCATGTACTAGACAGAAAGTAACCAGCAATTGCTATACATATATAATATTGTAACAGGAGAAGAAATACTTGGGAAGAAGCAGGTGTTGCCATTGCTTCAGACCTCTATTTTAGGACATCAGCACATAGCCCAACATTGTCTAAGGCAACATTTCTGCACTGTAACTCTTCGCCTTGTGTATCCCTCCAAAATGCTTATACAATCAATGCAACAGTTATCCTACAATCAAACCACTAACCTTGCACCTGATCAATATGAGAAAGTACAGAACCTACAACCATTTAAAGAAACCAAATGAAGGTTGTGTACTAAGAACCCTGACTACATAAATCTCTGCTTGAATGAAAAAGAAGATAAGTTACTTTTGAGATGCCACCTCAACCACTAAAGAAAATAGCACCTGGGCAGAGACATGATCTGATGGGGACTAACTCAGCACTGCTAAAAGCTCGCTACTTTTGTTTATAAAATATACCTCCTTTTCAGTAAATAACTGAGTCTTTGCTTTTGTCCTCTGCAGCTGCAGTTGAGAGGAATAGCCAAGTGACTTCTGCTGTAAAAACTGCAACCTCCAGTTTACTGTGAAAATGCCTGGTTCAAGAAATTATATGAAAACAGTACACAGAAGTCAGTATCTGAATCTGGTGGCTTGAGATAGCTAAATTACACAGCTAGCTGATAAGGTGTTTCCCTACAACAATAGGTGCTGGAGATTTTAGAGATGCACAAAAATAAAGAGGTTGGATACTGTTAACTGATGTTGCTTGAAAGTAGCCCAAGTTCAGGATAATCTTCCAGGAGCTCCCATGTTATTATTGGCTACTGTTATTACTGCCCTGACTGGGTTTTTTTTTTTTTTTGTTTGTTTGTTTTTTAGATAAACAAAGAAAAGAAAGACAGATGTGAAAGATAAAAGTAGTAAATGGATTAGGATAAAATTAGATTGCATGAACACGACAGAGTTACGCAATCACATGTTTGATTTTCTAAACAATACTAGAAACATTCTATTGATGTCACACATTACCTATAACAGAATATCACTGTTACCATCTTTTGGCCACTTTTTTTTTCCTTGGAGATTTTGCTCCCCCTTGGCCCCCCCATTTTTATGTTGTGGTGAACGTATTTCACCCTTTAGACTGTTGTGATTTATGATTCTAAATGTTCTTCATATTGGCAAGGATAGGAAAGGTCACATTACCACTCTAATTGGCAAGTTAAGCCTTATATACAGGCCCTTATTTAGTCAATGATGTTATTTAAGCCTAAGGTCAACCTTGAGAGAGGCTGACTTGGGCAGATCTCTGGCAAACAAAAATGGATAAGTCTTTCTAACAAAACCAAACTTCGGTCATGAAATGAAAATTACATGCTCAAAATTAATCTAGAATCTTCCGTTCCATCAAGCTTCCCAAATTTCACATTAATCACAGAGACTGTACTTCCTGATTCAGCTTCTTTCAAAGTTGTTTTCTCAACAAGGCACCAGTGGATACAACTTTACAGCTTATTGCTTATGCAGCTGTATGACAAGAAATAGGAACTATACTCCGGTAAGCACTAAAAGGTCATTAACAACAGCTTCTGTAACTTTCCTGCAGTTAGGCTAGCTAGGGCATTCACATGACTCATCAAACTGTGGCATTTCAAAGCAAAAATGACCAAAAGTGTAAGAAAAATATTTTATCTTCTGATAAAATTCTCTTCCTTAATAAAGGAAAAAAAATTAACATTACCAATATATTTTCTTAGGTGGAAACCTGTATTTGCAGGTGATAACCTACTTTTTACCTCCTTGAAGAAACTCAATATTTTGTAACAACTTAGCGATTAGAATGTGTTCTATCCTGGAAGAACAGTCTGGCTGTTTAAGCAATGTTTACAACAAATGACCCACCAACTTGTTTTAGACCTCACCATTAGTTTCTGTATAGCTGTTTTAGTAGCTGCTATGTGCTGCTCTTAAACAGTTCTACAAGCATACCATAGAGCAGAGCTGTGCATAGAGGAGAACGGTGCCAAAATACCTAACTGAAACAATTCTGGAACTCAGGCTGATTTGCACGAGTAAAGCAAAGCAGTTCTTCGTCAAGCCAAGTTTGATATACTAACCTCTTACTATTTCACACATTAAACTGAAGTAACAATGGGAGAATGTTCACATCACTGGTGAAGACTTGATAATCACACATCCTATACCCTTCTCCAGTAACACCATTATATTCACTTCTATGAAACAAACTTTGGCCAGTCCAGTACGTTTGTCTTTTCAGGGCTTTGTAAAAGTGTTGCTTCAAAACTACAAGAATGGAAAATTAGTCCTATAGTAGTTGCTGAATTTTCCTTCTCTTGTAAAATGCAAATCTGTATTAACACGCATTACTGAAACTTCTTTTTGTAAGTGCTATCATACTTAATATCATTATGTACGTAAAAAGCAACCAAATCTTCCACCTTTATAAAAATCAAAGTATAAATGCAGTATAGTAAGTAAACTCTTGACATTTTTGAAAGCTCACATTTTTTTTACATTGTGTAAAAATAAATAAGTAGATAAATACGCATGTAACATCCCAGTTGAAACAACTTGGTGCTTCAGTCATTAGGAGTGCTAGTCACCATCAGCCACTCTCTGTAACTTCACCTATACCAGGTTACCTATAACTATTTCCAGGGATGGTAATAAAGAAACTAAAATAAATGACGATAATGAAGGCTGAATTCTGAATTATTCAGGCAGGACTATTTCCCAGAAATCTGCAAAACCTTACAAAGAAAGCAAGTAAGGAGTTTTAAATACAGTCTACAGCAACTCACAACTCAGAAAATGATTAGGGTCTGCAAATTTGAAAGTTACTATTATTCTATGCATTTTAAAACCCACACTCCTTACTAATTCTAATGTAAGTAAACAGCACATAAGATAAAAATGCAAAGTTTTAAATGAAGGTTTGACATACATTATAAATACAATCATTTCCCATACATAGTGACTGATCAGGAAATCAAAGCTTATTAATCCCTATTAACACCTTATCCTGTGATGTTCAACATATATGCAGCAAAGAATCTGTTGTCCTGTAAATGTTCTTCACAAAAAAGTTTTCTGGTGACAACAAATGCAGGCGTGACATGCATGATCAGACTGAGGTCTTCCAAACTGTAAAGTCTACCTTTCCCACCTTTGGCTACACATGAACTATAAAGTCTATTGATTTTGATGGATATGCATCTCAGAAGAAGGTTATACTAGTAGCATGGAGTATATAATACTGACAGTTTGGAGAGTTTTAATTTTATTTTTATCAAAATGTTAAGTGACTGTACTGACCATATCAACATTTTTACACATTATCAAACAGCTTCTGAATTCCACTAACATTAAATACCCTTAATATGTACCAAGTGTATAGGTCTTCTGGGTGTCTTCCATATACAGAAAAGATGAGACAGTGCAGCCGAACTTCAGCAGGAATCTTGGGAGATGGAAGTAATTTGGCCTTAAGCATTTTAGTCACTCATCCGAGGCATTTTAGTATATATTCTAAGCTTGACGATCCTTGTACTCCATCTTGTACATGGTACTGCTGATGCAATTTGAAAGCATGTTAAATCTTCAGTGTTTAAAATAGTTCTGCATCTTCTGCTAAACAGTTGTTTCAAGTCACCACGCTGAAACTCTATTGTTTGTACAAGTGATTTGTAAAGGATTTTATTCAAGTTACAGTTCTTTCATCTTATGTTGTTACTGGAGAGAATTCAAGCTGTTTCAGTTGGGTAAAGGGAAGTTGATTTTCTGGTACAAGGTTTTGGAGAACCCGGTTAAATGCCAAAGTAGCTGAAATGCTCTAGATTGACAGAGATGTTTGCTGTGGACTAAAAACAGCTCAGGCATGTGCTGACTACTCGTCTTACTGAGGAACTAGCACTTGCTTATTTGGATAAAAGCCCAGTAGAAGGAACAAACCTGATGTTACTACTGAATCGTTCACCTTATGTTGCTGTTGTCTCTGCCGTTACTTGTACTGACTGAAGCTGCCACTCACCACTACAGACATGAAGTGCCAGAAAAGGGCACTGGAAACAAGAGCTTACCTGATTAACAGACTGGCCATCAGCTCCTATTTACAGCTGAACCACATCTGTTAAGACAGAGCTTGACTGACAGCAGGTGTACAATGGCTGACAAGCATAGCCACTGAGATGATAATTTTACAGTCTATAGAAGTCTGTGTTTATTATGTATCTGCACTATTATCATGCGCCATTTGCAAAATCCATGTTTCATGAAAGAAGTCACTAAAGACCTGACTTTAAAATAAGTGTCCTGTGATTTAATTAAATATATTCTAAATAACTGCATGCCAAATTTACTTTTCTTCTCCTCCCTGCCAGCCACTCTGTTTTAGTTTTTGGAATCTGTATCTAACGCACCTGGCAGCATTTGGCTGTCTGGTCACAGCACTGCCATGGGAACTGAGAAAGAAGCAATATTCACAGCTGGATTTCAATATGAATCATACCCAGTTAGCATGGCAGGGGATTAGAAAAAAGGCACAGAGATCAGGCAACCCACTTGCTGCATTCTATAAAAATGCGGGAACATCACTAGCAAACTTGCTGTTTATCACCAAAGATATTAATCCCCCTTCAGACACCACAAAGCAGAGCTTGACCAGAGGATAGATCCCCACAACAGCCACCAGTAGGGCTAAGAGGAAAAAGGGAAATGTATGCTTGTATTAATTTGGGATTATTGCTTGGTCTCAAATCCTGTTAAAAAGGCTTTTAACTCACTAACATTCTCAGGTTGAAGAGTTGAAGAATTTTGCTTGATTGTAACAAATTTGATATTATTCCAGCAGACCTGCATTGACACCAATACCCCAAAAAGCCCCAAAACTGAAAAAGAAAAAAGAAAGAAAAAGAAACTGACAAGGAGTTAGTTAGATCTATTTTAGGAGTTAAATTCATCATGATTATATTCAATCTTGCAATCGTTTTGTAACAATACATTGTATACTATTGTGATACATGCAGTGATTTCTTTCTGAAATAGCATTTTTTTAAATTTAGCTGTAGAAAGAAACAGTGGCAAAGCATGATGCTGAGTTCATGTAGTGCAATGTTGCTTTGCCTAACTGGTGTAGACCAGGCTAATATGAAGCAGCTTGCAAAAGCAGAACTCATTACATATAATTACATGTCTTGTATATATCTCATGTATATGTATATATCATATGATATGTATACATACATCACATACATATGTACTATCATTACATATAATACAACATGCAATGTTGTATTATATGTAATGAACATTTCTGCTCTACGTCCTTGAACAAAAAAAAAATAAATAGATTTACAGTTTATTCTATAGATCCATGCTAAACAAAATGTAAGGAAGGTGTAAGGGAAACAGCCCAAACCACGTACTATCTCCAACACCATCAGCCTGTAATGTCAAGACCTCTAGAAATATGTCCCTAAGTCAGCTATCTTCATTTTGATAGGGAGAAATCAGCTTCCTCCTCTGACTAATCGTGATTTAAGTCTTCATTGTCCACCTGTTATACCTGCAAAACTCTTCGCCTTTTCTCCTTTCTGCCATCATTACCTGATATAGCCTTTCAACATACTATCACCTAGCAAATGCTTCTCCCCCCCACCCCCATCTTTTTAGTATATAGCTACCTGCAAGCACTCTCCTTGGCTTATTATTCTTCAGTTCCTACCACGGAAATTATATGAATTTATTCTGAGTTAAGTTTCTTAGAACTTGTAGTGTCCTTCTTTGTAAATAACATTGCTTTATTTAATTTCACCCATTGTATTGCCAACTTTTACTCCCTGCATGTGTTCTCAACTTTGTGAATAGGTTTGCCCAGTTTGTCACTACATGCAAAACAGAGAGCTCATGCTCTATCTTTGCCTAGGCCTATTTCCTTGCTGAACGTCTGTGTAATATTGTAAAATAGATTTACAGTATGACAAATTTTCCAGTGCATCATATGATACACAGATAAACATTTAATTACAAAAAAAAAAAAAAAAAAGAAATCAACACTTAAGCAACTCCCAGTACACACCAGTTCTCAGAAGCAACTCAAGTTTTATATAACATTATTCTTCCTTTCTTTTTATCTTTTTCCTAAAAGAAATTCACTGACTAACGGACAACTACTGTATCATGAATTGCAGTACATTTCAGTAACAAGAGACAAAATGTCCTAATTAATTTGAAAACAATACCATGGAACACACTCAGCTGTTCAAGAACCACGCAGAACTTGTGCCAGCTCTCTTAAAAGAGGCTTCAGGAAAATTCCACTGATTTGATCTTAAGGCATTCCTTAGCCTTTGTGACTTTCACTATATGTAACTTTCTATATCACTTTTATATAATCTCATACAAAACTCACAGAGAACAATTTCCATATTTTCCCAAGTTTTAATTAACCACTGCTAAAATCTTCTCCCTAGAAATATCATCTATTATTTTCTGACATTTGGATGTTTGTCCAATATAATTGTTTGCAAGTATTTATCTAGTGAGCATTATTTAGCAGATATTTGTACTTTACTGAATCAAGCCATAGAGATCTGTGCTACAGAATATCAGTATGCAGTTAGTAGTATAACCATTAGATATTGAGTTGGACTATTAAGGACTAATTATTTTAATGTTTCCACTTCACACATTCTTCATTATGTCCCTAGGGATAAAACATTAAGGAGTTAAAGGAGCAAAAGTCAAAAAAGAATCAATAGTTAGAGGCCTTCGTCATTCAGAGAAATGAGGAATTTGTAACCAGTTGGGGAGTCACACAGACACATGCACAAAGGCGCATACACACTAACACTCATACACACCAACACACACGCTGTTCAGATTCATGGAAAACAAGGCAAAACTTTGACTAATGTGTTAACAGCCATTTAAAAAAAAAAAAACCCAAGTATTAAAATACATGGAAACACTTTCCACTAATATAATGAATTTCAAGAAAAATAACAAAGCAATATACCTATTAACTAATGCTACCATTGCAACTTTGACATGCTTCATTACAAGTACATTTAAACTACTTCTATGCTTTGGGCAGGATGTGACCTCCCCCAACACCCATTAATGCTCTCTGATAGCAAGTGAATATATAGGTATTTCTGATGGAGGAAGAAAAAAAAAAAAAAAAAAAAAAAAAAAAAAGAAAAAGCTATCTGCCCTAAGGCATTGCCTAATTTTTGATTAATTCGGCAGTGGTCGGAATGACAGAGAACTTGGGAATAATTTCCAGAGATACAAGGACTTTGTCAACTTTTCACAGCAGTAGAGTCCCAGTAGCTAGGAAATGCTTGAATGAGAATGCTTTACACTCACATATTCACATTGCCAAGGGTAACAGGGCTCCCTCTATATCCCTCAGCATGTTATTTCAAAACAGCAAAGGTTAACATATGTGTTCTCACCTAAATCTCACATAAACATTACCTTCATTAATTTCTCATGTATTCATACCTTAGGAAGGGGTAACAAACAAATGATAGGGAGAAGGAGCCTAAAGAACAAACATCACCAGGGCAGGAAATAAGAGATAGCAGTATTGCATATTACACACACGTAACAAGTGTTTTGCTTCTCCCTTCCATAAACAACATGCAAGCGGGCACATATACACTGAATAGCCAGAGTCAAATCCAAATGAAAACCATCAACTAGAAAACTAGAGAAACAATTCAAACATTATCACAGAAACAAAAAATGAAGATTTCGTAACTAAGATACAGCAGCAAGGTAGCAGTGTAAGTAAAAACTGTTTATTTGTATTTATGCTGAACTTAAAAGGTCAGGGAAAAATTAATAAAGGAAATTACACTTTAGTAACACTTTCCTTTAAATGCTGTCACTGTTCATAAAGACTTCGCACAAGAACTCAGACTTACTTGAAATGATCACTGAAGACATACTACTACTACAACAATGATGACAATGAAAGTGGTGTCTTCTCTCTGTAATTTATTCTTAAGGTCTTTGTCATTTTCATTGCTGTCAAATTTATCAAATGTGAGGAATGTCTTAGGAACAGAAAGTGATATAGTGAAAAGCCTTCCATCAAAGTTTATAAAGTTTGCTGCTTCCTAAAAACAAATACAGGTACCATTTTTATGCGTTAGTAAGCTTTTAGCCTTTCTATATAAGCAGAGAGACTAAAAATGATGTATAAAACTATACAGTAACTTAGATCCAGAACAAAAAACACTTTGTAACCAACAAAAAATGGGGGACAAATGCCAAGTTTCCCTTAAGGAAGTAAAAATTAATTTTACTAGGCTTTTAAGAGTTAATTGTCTTGAAAGATATCTTTGGATCAATAAATAATCTTATTTTATACCTTACCAAGAGACAGTTATCTCTAAGAGCCTAAAACATCCTTCTGTCTACAGACATCAAAATAAAGAGTATGGAGATCAACAATTTCAAAGGAAGATTCAGCTACACAAGCCTGGGAAACATTCACTAGCAAGCCAACTTCCCAGAAAACATTTTATCTGGAGAAGATCCTGACTGATCAACAATTTCACTGGAAAAGTTGTAAAGTTGTAAAAATGTACTGTACTTCATGTTTGTATGTACAGACTGTTTAAGCAACAATAAAAGCTCTAAGTACTAAGTACTGAAAGCTTAATATCTCTGTAGTACTCAGTACCTAATAAATCATTCCTTTCTCCGTATATTGCAAAACAACAAAGGTGAAGAAACTTATAATGGAAAAGAGACAGCAGTAACTGATATGATTGTTCACAGCAAGGAGAAGCTGGAACTTCAATGACAGAAATCTAGTCCATTTTTTTCCCTCTAAAAGATTTCCTAACACCAAGTAGAAGGAACACTTCTGCACAGTCTCACTTTTGCTGTTTCCACTTTTGATTCCCACCTCTATTTAGTGCTTTATTTTACCCATTGGAAAGAAGTGCAATAGAGTTCTTCTAGAATGAGAATGGCTCACAGCAGCAGAAATTGCCATCTCATGTAGCACACACAGGCTACCTATGAATAGGTAAAACTTATCCCTTCATCACTGAGGAAGACTGTTCAGTCAAGGCAACATCTTAAAAAGTGAAAGGATGAAGGACATTTAAAGCTCTCCTCTCCTAAAGGCTGAGTAACCTACTAAACTATGTAATATAGGTACCTCTAAAAAGTAAAGTTAAGGGATGATGGAAAGAATACTTTATTGTGATTATCCATTTCTCTCCCCTCCCTGAAATTCTCCCAGACTTAAAGGTGCTAATGACACTCCATCATACCTAAACAATTTACATAAGCAGCAGCAGCCATCACCACTCCAACCTTTAATTCCCAGAAATAAATATTCCCAGCCTCCCAGAAATCAGCCTTGTAATTTTCTATTTTGGACACTTAGCATGTTGTATTTTAGAGGCTCATCCTTTGAAAGTTGTATCAACTCTACAGGATTCTGCTTCTGGAACATTATTTGTAATAAATGCAAAGTAAAGGTAGTATGGGAAGAGCAGGGAATACACACACCAACAGCAGTTTTTTCATGCTAGTTACACAACAACAAACTCTTAGTCATGCAGGGTAAAAATAATGAGACACACAAGACACATGAAAAAGATCGTATCCTCTTCCCAAAAATTAATGCATGACCACTACTTGCTTAAAAGTCCAAATCAGTTGCCACACTAGATTTGCGTAAAGCTTTAGGAAAGAATGGTGTGAGGGCTCTTTATAGCAAGTTACACCAGGCAAAGGCTCTTTCACTAATTAACACCCCTTCCCAAAGAAATCCTTATCTCCTTTTAAAATAAGCTTCTTTTAAGCAGAGAAGAGACCCCAAACATTTGCAAAGCCTCAACTTCAACATCTGTTGGTATTCCCTACACACAAGTGTGCATTCTGTGTTTATCAGAAGAGGTCATCAAAGGCTTGCTTGGTTTATTCATCATTTTAAGGCTCTCCTATTTGCAAAGCTTCTGTTAATGCCAGTGAAATCTAACCTAGACAGAAGTTTCAGAGGTCAGATATTTGGCATGCTACATTTAGAAACCCAAGTACAAAGTTGACGAGGACGCCTCAAACACAGGGGATTACAGCGGAAATAGGTCTCCTTATACCAAACTGGCTATTGAGCAAATTCAGGGAAGAACACATGGAGACTGCCTGATGCTACTAAAGCTCATATTCTTGCTTTATTTTTTCCCACTGACTAAATCAATTCTCCCATTTAGCAAAGCTCACCACAGAAATAACACTTCATTTTTAATACAACAGGAAAGGCATAGACATGAGACATAAAATCATGTATTACATGACCTATAAAAAGCAGATACTTACAGTTCGTAGGAACTGTATTTCATCCTCCCCTCCTTCACCCCCTTCAGCCATGGCTCTTGAGGAGTCAGCTCTGCTGAGACTCTGATCGCCTCCACCGTCAGCTCACTGCGCTCTGCACAGCTCCTCTTCTCCTATCAGTATTAGCATATAGCTAATCCACAGCCATATAGGGAGCTCAGCTAACTCCACTGCACTGCAGACTGTCAGTCAACCCCCTCACTGCCAGAGCCAACTGCGCTGCTTTCCCAGCTCATAGCAAGCAATTCTTTTCCTTTTCTCCTTATCCTGGAGGCAAAAAACCCCTACTGTTAAGGTACTGCAGGAAGCATTATATGCATCACTAGGTGTTGATTTTTCCCCAGATACTGTCTGGTCAAAACAGCAATAATGGTGAAGTGTTAATGAAAACAGAGCTCCCACTTCCATTTTCACAGATCAAGGTACCAAATTTTGCACTGAAATGTATCAAATTCAGCAACTCTGAACCTCCTGATTTGTGCAGCACGAGGATGTAAACCAGATGATCACAGGACAAGCTGATTCTGTCAGCAGATATTTTCAGCCTGCTTACAATAACTTCCATTTCTTGCTTCTCTGCATAAGCAGCTGCAAATCTGATTTCCAAGATGACTTAATGATCTGAACCTACTATGTGTAGTTATTTCTGCTATCCTTTCAAATGTCATTTATACATATATGCTAAGGACTGCAGGGCTTTCATTTGTACCTTTTTAGAACTGCACCTCTAAGTCTCTCCATTTTTCTTTGTTTGATATTCAGCTTTACAAAGTAGCCTGTGCATTTTTTTGGGAAACAATTTCCTGCCCTAATAAGCAAAATATTTTAGGCAGAATTCATCTTTTTTAAATTGTCAAGTAAACTTGCAAAACCATTTCATAGCACTTCTATTCCTTAGAGTTTTGTTCTGCTAGGTATTATGCCTACATATTTAATGAGAAAAATATTCAGCTGCTACAGCATAATGAAACGCATATCTCCTCAGGACTGCTAGGTTTTTTCCAGGACTTCCCCACTGCTCTGAGATTGAGATTTGGCTGTTTATGGAACCACACTTAATCAAAAGTTTCATCTACACAAAGTATAATGCCTTGTATTTCTAATTTTTTAACACTAAGCTGTCTTGATTTTTTTTTTCTTTTTTTTTTTTTTTTAATTTACTGAAGCTACGATTGAATGAAAATGACATCGGGTCACTGCAGTAAATCTATCCAAAATGATCACATATCACACACAGTGTGTATATATACACAGCGACTCTGCTCTACTGGAGATGACTGCAAGGTGCAGCATTCTTTCTGCTGTGAGAGTCGCACAGGTCAAATAATCTGAATCGGGACCACTGTGTTTTTTATGAAATCCTATTCAAGCCAATTAATTCTAAATCTACAATTTAATGCTTTTGCTGCTGAACACATTCTAGGCAGACTCTGGTATTTTAAAGGCATAAAAAGAATTTGCCTACAAATGAAATGTAAGGAAAACTTCTTTTCTGCTTTCAGCACAAACAACATGCTACTTGCTTATTCTCCAAAATAAGCTCTTCCCTCTTACTAAAGGACTCAGGCTGACAGGAGTTCTTGATTCTAGGTTAGCTTCTGGCAGACTTCACAGCTGCTGCCGCCAAACAATAACGCAGAATTTTTATAGTGGCAGCAGCCTGGCAATAAAATAGTAACATGAATTTTACAGAAGGAACTAAATAATTATCCTGCTGTAAAAAAGGAATATCTAAATCTAAACCACTTTTATGTGGGCATTTTACCTTTCTGAAGCTCAACTTACACCACCAAAGATGGATCAAATACCTAGGAGAAGATGTCTACAAAGCCTGTAACGGTAAGCACATGCATGCTGGCATTTTCAAAAGCACGGGTAATATCAGTGACCTAAGTGTCTATTGGGTGAGGAGTCAAAATGTTATTCTCCAGGGATAACTACAGGCTTAAGTGCTAAAATTTAGATGTTTCTTTAAAGACTGACATGCCTCTGCATTCTTGTCTTCCACTGAAGTACAAAAATATGCGTATATAAAGTTTTTTAAAAGCCGTTGAAAGAAACACATTGTTTCCTTTACAAAAAGGTCACAAAAATATCCAGACTCATTCTGTTGGCTATTTCCAGCCTATATGTCAAGGCAGCCAACTACCTGCCCGGTTTATAAACACTAGGCACTTAGCACAAGTTAACATTCCATTCATGGAAAATGACTCCTATGAATTTACACTTAAGTTTTATTTTGTTTGGCTTGGGGGTTTTATTTATTATAGAGGAATCTCATTACAATTTACAGTTGAAAATGTAGGATCTTAGTCAAGTTGAGGAAAACATCCATCAGAAGATTACTTAATTAAAAGAGAGAATGGTTTGGAAATACATATAATAAAACTTCATCTACATTTCTTCCTGACCTTTTAAAAATTACTGGGGATTTACACATATCCTATGTCAATGATTTGTTACATAGCACAAAGTTTCATTTTGTTTTTAAAAGTTGAGGCAATCTTTGATGCAATTCTTTATGAATACAGAAAAAAAATGTATTACGGTATTACAGAATCCATTGTATAGCATCAGTACTGCTTGTAAGGCCCAAATCAGTGACTTTCCAAGCAACTTCAACACTATTTAATTCAAAATGAGGAAAGGACAGTATATCATAACATGCTCAAAATTCACGTTCACCAGTGACCAAAAGTTTATGCTAGATTGCCATCTGCTGGTATAAGTTAAAAACAAACAAAATCTGTGCCTTGGTAAGCACAACGATTCACATTATTTTAGCTTAAGACACTGTCTCATTTCCAATTTTATTATAAATTATGCAACACATTTTTTCTATAGTCTACAGTGCTATGAACTTTGACATTTCAACAAAAACAAAAGAAAAAATATGCTAACAAGTTTCTTCCTAAACCAGAACACTGTTACATGAGTAGGGCTTTCTCCTGTTTCTAAAAACACAGTTAATCCAATTCCAGTGACTTAAATCTGCCAAAACAAAGATTTTCTGCTTCTGTCCAAATCTCCAGTTTTAGATGGCTCAGGCAGAGCTCACAAACACTACCAGACATATTTCACTGTTTGGCCATAATTTCCATCTCTGTCCCCCATCACAATACAACAGCACATTCTTGTACACAAGGCACTATTCCTGCACCAAATAGCAAAACTTAAAAAAAAAAACAAACAAAAAAAAAAAAACAAACAAAAACAAAAAAACAAAAAACTTGTGTATTTCCCTTTCAAACTGGGACTCAAGGAGTGAACAGGAAAATACATTTCTCTTGAACTTCACACATAGTTTTAATTCAGACTAGGTCCTTAAAGCCACCACTTGGAAGAGCAAATAAATTAGAGCTTACATGGTGGAAGACACCAGGATAGTGAATTCTGGTTAAGCAGAATAAGAATTTAATCAGAGTGAGTAAGTACGAATGCTGACTTTGTGTCTCTTAAAAAGTTACAAGATACGATGAGGTTATCTCTGGGAAAACAAAAGCCATTCCTGATCTCAAAATCTCACCAATACTGAATTTCATATGTCTGCTCCCAACTACCAAGCTTTTTCTGTCTATAATACATGGACAAAGCTGTATTTTTAAGCTTGCTTTTTCTTGAAATGACTGAATTTTCCTGTCATATATTCACAAAATCTTATCCATCTGGCGTAGATCAAGCATGACAGTTTCAGCACTAATCTTCCGTAAGTATATGAATATAGACTGCCTTTACGAGCAATTAGGAAATTTTAATGAGGGATTTTCAATGTTTTTAACAGAGTTCACTGAAACTAAATCATGGTTTTAAAGAATTGCTTATAGCAACACATCATGAACAACCTGGAGTTTATGCGGAAAAAAAAATAAAAAAATAAAAAATCAGCCCATCAGCCAACAGATAATTGCACTAATTCAGTTTGGTTGCAATAAAAGCATGACTAACCATTTCGAAAGAACTCAGACAAAAAAAAGTTTTAAAGTAGCCATGTTGAGTAGCTGACTGTCCTAAACACAGGGTACTGATGTAAGTCAAACAATAAATTATCAAAATAAAACATGACAGAATTAAGACTTAGCATGTACTTAGAGAGTTTCTCTTGCAGCTACCATGTAGCTCAAGAACCATAAAATGCCAAGACCATATCCGCTAATTATAGAGCTGCAACTATAAAAATAACTGATTTCTCTACAACTCTCAATGCTTTGTAGCTGCGAACTACCTGCAAGACCATTGTATTTGCTGTCAATATATTTACTATAAATTTTCTAATTCAGACAGCTAAAAGGGAATAGATTGCAAATATACAGTGCTTTGTATTCAGCTGTGGTGTTCAGTTATGACTGGTAAAGTAAGTCTCCCAATACTGATTTTGGACTTCCTCCGAGAAAACTGTGCAAGCACTCTCCCTTGGGTTTACCTTGGTTTTTGACATACCTTCCTTTTCTCAGTGCTTTCCTACATAAATACTAAATTACCATATATAAAATGATGATATAAAAATTATTGCACATTATTAAACTCCATGGACTATTTCAATACTCAATCCTTCTCTAAGGACAATAAACAGTATTAATAATAATAAATACTCTGACTTAGAGACTATGACTTATGGTCATTTATTGACAAGCACAAGACTCTTCACTTTTTTGTAAATAGCAATACACACTGAAAAAGAATGTTTCTGAAAAAAATCTTATCCACAGTAGAAAAATATGCAAAAGCCATTATTTGTAAAGCATCAAAAGCTTTTTCTGTTTTCATTTTCCAGGAACTCCAAGTAAAGATAGCGCAAAAAATGTTACTCCTTACCTACAATATCTTATTTAAAAAAAAAAAAAAAGATACTTTATGGAAAAGAATCATCTTTATTTTACAAACCAGAGTGCCAGTGTCTGGAAGGAAAACATCATTTTGTATCAAAAAAACCCACCCTACCTTTAAATTCTTAAAAACAAGGAGAATACTAACTATACAGCCTGTCAGCAATAGCACTAACAAGATCTATTTCGTCATCAGACAATTTTACTGGGATGGATGCTGTGAGGGGGTTAAAATAAAGCAAAAACACCTGCCCACTCATAAGATCCTAGAACCATACATCACTGCAGATAAGTTGCTCTGACCCAAACCACGCTAGATAAATTGCTTTAAATATAGAGGGAGTTGAGTTCTTATGCTTAGGAAGTCAAGTTCGCCATAACTGCAAACAGTCATGCAACAGACACACGAGCCCAAAATAAGCTATAGATACCCTCAGTAAGCACAGCACCTCCTGCAATGAATTAAAACCTTGATATTAATAGTAAAATCCTGTAAAAGTGGCATCAGAATTCTCACTGTTTAGATTATTTTCATATTTAATTAAATTATCATAGATCTGGATGATTATGAGCTAGTACTGATGGCCACAGTAACTGATGCATAAAATATTAAAGGAGATTATATGAAAAAAAATACGTTGTCAGTAATTAAAGAAACCAAACAAACATGTTTAAGAAAGCAGACAGCTGCAAGACTGTATTCTCAGTGTTCATTTATATAGCAAATGCTAAAATCAATAATTGAAAAGTTAGGCACGCTGACATACCATTATTCCAAAGTCCGATCAATTTACTTTTCTGGAATCGGGTCCAAAAGTGAATTAAAATCACTTATGTGTAATTTTAAAGTGAAAAATGTCTGCAAATGACAATTTACCAGCTTGGCTCAATGGTTCTTCAGGAAGGTCATAGGAAGGGATTAATAGTCAAAACCAATTTTGAATATACGGTATATTGAACTCCACTCATGTCAGAAAGATCCTGCGTATTACTATACAATCAAGATTCCCTTATATATCATCCTGACAGTACAGTCTTACAAAGTTTAAGTGTCCATAACCTCACTCCTGCTTATTAGGCATATAGTAATTGGACTGTGTATTATATAAATATCATTTCTGGGAATACCAAATATACAACCATTATTTATTCAAACCATTATGGTCTTTATCTTGCCAGTTCTAGTCATACCTAACTCAAATTGGACAGCTACATAGTTTCAAAATGCATACAAAAATTTACATTACATTTGCAAACAAAACTAGAAAGTTACATAAGCACTAAATCAAGTTAAAGAGCAGTTTAGCCCAGCTACCTGTTTCTGGCACTGCCCATTTGTGAATATTTCAGAAAGAAAGTAATAAAACACAGCAAATCTGCTGCAATAGTCTCCTCACAAAACCTTACACTTCCTGCTAAGCTACAAGTATGGAATTTCAAAACCTGAAAGTTGTATTTGAACATCTGTATGTGGTAACCACAATTCAGTTGTAGAAAAAAGCCAGTCTTTACAAACTTGGCATTACTAATAAAGATGTTAAAATAAATAAATAACTTTAACAAGACATATTTCATTCAATAAAGAATTCCAGATTCTATTTTTTAAGACACCAAATTAAAATCTTTTACCTCACATGCACTAGTAAAACAACCTGTAATAAATACGAATTCATACATAGCACTGCCTATAAAACAACTGAACTAAACCAACTACGACTTCAAAAAATACTGTACACATAGGGCACTAAAGGATTATGATTTTAAGTTTAATGTAGTAAATGATTTCTTCTAAAGCCATGGTGCATTATTTTTAATCTTATAATAAGTCTGCAATTAAATTCAAGTACAATAACTTAGACTTATTCTAAGGAAATGGCATAAAGTACTATACATAGTAATACAGTACACATGCAACCTTTACGTAACCAGGTCTTCAACATCATCCACATGGAAGCATTTTTAACATATCATTCCCTTTCATTCGTGAACTAACATAAACGCTCTATTCTCCTGCTTACTTTCCGTTTTCAGTCGAATTTCCCAACCTACAAACAACAAGGGCTTTTAGCTCCCATTAACCCACATCCTTTGTGTACAGTTTAATGCCAGCCAGCAACTAAGCCCCACACAGCCATACACTCCCTCCTCCTGTATCAAGATGGAGGAGAGAATCAGAAGGATAAAAGTGAGAAAACTCATGGGTTGACATGAAGACAGCTTAATAAGTAAAGCAAAAGCTGTGCATATATGCAAAGCAAAACAAGGAATTAATTCACCACTTCCCATCTCCAGGAAAGCAGGGTTCCATCCTGCATAATGGTTACTGGTGAAGACAAACAGCATCACTCCAAACATCCCCCCCCACCCCGTTCCTTTTTCTTCCCCGAGATTTATAAGCTGGCCATAACGCCATAGAGTATGGAATACCCCTTTAGTCATTTGAGGTCAGCTATCCCCTCCCAATCTCTTGTGCACCCCCAGCCTACTCGCTGGTGGGGTGAAGAGCAGACAAAGCGTTGACCCAGTGTAAGCACTGCTCAGCAGTAAGGAGAACATCTAAATTATCAACACTGTTTTCAGCACAAATCCAAAACACTCCCCCATACTAGATACCACGAAGAAAATTAACGCAGCTGAAATCATCACACTTTGTTGACCCAACCTCGGTCAAACAACTTTAATTTTTCTCACCTCTTCATTCCCACAAGGGAATACTACCACCTCTCCACCCTTGCACTCCCCCCAAGCGTTACAAGTACCATGAAGCTAGTTTGAGGTGTAATAACCCACTCTCCTCTCCCTACCTTTACACAACTATCTGTCAATACCCTGTTTGGCTTTCCGTTTACTAGTTACTCCGACTTACCTAATACCTCAGCAGTTCCACCCCAAATCTCATTTTCTGCTATTTCTATTTGTCCTTGTTTTCCAAGTCCTGAGCCCTCTTCTTCTCACAGGATGCACTGAATTGCTAGCTACTAACTGGCAGACTAAGCAAGGAACACCTGTGTCTTTTTTCTGAGGCATTAACACAAACTTCTCAGAGCCCCCTTTTGCTATTTTTATTTTTCTTTTCCAAAATTAACTGAAAGCTTGTAGCACTTGTGAGCCTGCACCGCGCTCCCCCTCCACACTTGATCTTTTCTCTTGTGACTTTCACGTGGCAAAGCCGTATTTGTGTGTAGCTCCCCTCTCCCACTTGCCCCTGCCAGCGCAAGCCAGTCCCCCCGCCCGCCCCTTCCTCGTGTCCCTCAGCTGTCCTCTCATCTGTCACTCACCTTCCTCGTTGAATCACCTTCCCTTTTCTTCAGTTTACATCGTGTTTGGAGACATTCGACAACTCCCATCGCCCTCCCCAGCCCCGCCACCTCCTCCGAAGCTGCCCCGCTCCGCCCGTCCTACGGCCGAGCAGCGTCGAGGGCCCCTGCTGGCGGAGCGGCCTCGCACCGGTGCCGCGTGGCCGGTGCGAGCCTGGCCGCCATCTTGTGCGTCCGCGTTCGGCGGCGTCTCGTTCGAGCTTTTCTACGTAGCAGAAAGGGGAAAAACTACCGCAGTGCTGCGATGCAGGAGGGTTTAATTTGAGTATCCCTCATCTTGCGTTTGTTTCTAAGAGTGTTCTCAGGTTTGCACCCGGGTGTGTAGGGAAGTGTGATGTCTTAATCAAAGCTGCTGCTTTCACGCTAGTGGAGCTGCGAGCCCGGCTGCAAATTCGCCCGAGCTGAGGGAATGCCTGTCTCCAGATGCAGCAGGTGTGGATGTGCACATCCAGTAGTTAGGAGCTAGGTTAAAATTATCGGGGTACTTATGGGCCACTTCACACATACAGTATGCTGAATATATGTGCAAAGGTTACAGAATAGCTCCTGGAAGATACAATACTTTGTAAAAATGTTACCTTTAGAAATAACGGGTATTTTTACATATACCTTTGCATTTCTTTATAAAGCTTTGCATAAACATCTAGCTTTGCTATTTTTACAATTTAGAGATGGACTTCCATCAAAGTAGTTACACCCCACTGGCACTGCTGATCAGATAGAGTGTCCATGGTAAATTCTAGAAGTATAGTCACAGAGTGGAAGTCTGTTTGCAGCCACCAGTTGTTGTGATGATTCAACAGTATTATGTTTCTTTCTGCAAGCTATTTTCTAACACTGGAAATGCACACTACATATTTGTGAGGCAGTAGCAGAGACTGGGAATGCGGCTAGAAATATTAGGCATTCTGCACAACCCTCCTCCCACCTTTGTTAAACAGCAAACTTGTTTCTATTTGTACCTCAACTGGGAAGATCTTAATTGAAGAGTCTGAATGTGGTGACCATTCAGGTGTAAGGATAAAAATGACTATGTATGAATTAATAATTTCACAACAAACCATCAGTCACAAGACATAGCAACCTTAATGTTCCTAAAGGAGAAGTTTTGTAAAACACTCATAATGAATGTAATTATGACACATAATTTTTGAATCATTGCCTATTCACTCCATGTTTGTGCTAATGGTTTGAGGTTGTTTACCTCACAGGAAAAATGTGTGACAACATTCAGGGTAAGCTTTTACTTAGTGTTATTTATTTACAGCAATCTCTAGAGTTTGTTTTATAAACTCACACTTATTCTTTTGTATTCACTCACCCACACTCGCATACAAGCTCAAAGGTACGTGTGCCCAAGCAGCCTGGGCTTACATACGTAGCTGAGCGCAAGGGATGCCAGTTATCAGTCTTTCTCACATCTCTAAAGTTCTTTATCATCAACAATGCTGTAGATTATGAATTTTAGGCAAGATTGCTGCTTATTGTGTGTTTTCTTCTGTTTGTCTGAAAAGTAGGTTTGAATGTCTATTTTCCTGGTAGGCAAACAGGACAAGGAGGAGTATATGCTTTATTCTGCAACCCTGTTACCCTGCCTCTCTTGTTAGACTGCAGGGTTTTGCTGGCAAAACTTTCTTTTACAAGAAAGCAGATTTTCTGGTCTTGATACAAAATTCTATTCTGAAATCAGTGGACCACTGGGAAAGGTATTCCTTACTGTAGTTGTTATTGTTATTATTTCAGGCCATTCTTTTAACCTTTGTTTTACCATTTCTTCCGGTGCCTTCAAACATTTTCATTTATTTGTGCTACAAATCTCCACATACTGGTCAAATTGCCAGGAACAAATGTATGTCTGTGTAACAAATTACTTGACCTGGCATTTGAGAAAAGAATTGCAAATAATATGATAATACTGGTAAAGAAATTTAAAAGAATTCATATTTGAGTCTCGGAATTATGAAGCCTTATAGTAACACTATCTAAACCAAACTTGTCTCCTAGGCCTACTTTTTCTTCCATGTCTCAACTTGTTCTGGACTTCCAGGATCAGAAATCTTGACAGCTTTATTTCAAGAGAGCAACAAAACCAGGGTAAATGTGATGGGAGTTCAGGGAATGCTAATGGGAGCTAAGATTTACAGCTGCATTTTGAAATGAGCAATATCTACGGCTAGTGAAATATCCAGCTTCTCCTACGTTATTGTTTTTCATCTACTTATTTTCCAGTGCAACAAACCTGTTCTTCTGTATTTTTCCTCCACCAGAGGTCTCCTCCCCTACGTGTCTTGTATTTCCATAATTATAATTCTGCTGGCAACATTTCTCCAACAAGTGCATACAAGCCTTGAACTGCCTGCACAGATTCTTCTTTTTATTTCAGTTGTACAAAAAAACCCCATAGTTACACTATATTTGATCTGTGCAGGTATCGTAGATTCTGCTCAGTAAATACAAAAGATTAAAATATGTCATAGGGAAACAATTCATTAATGAATGCAAATATCTGACAGAGATATGCAAGACAAATGCTGCACGTGACATATTGTGAGAAAAAGCCTAAGAAGTCTTCACTTGACCAATTGCTAATGGCCCTTTTTTCATCAGTATAGTCATCGTATGAATATACTGGATGAGATTTCTACCACCTGGTAGCTTTCAACAATTTCTTTAAGCTACTAAACTCCCTTCTAAATAACCATTAGAAGGACAGATTCTGTTTTACAGCTCCTTTAAGAACAAATTAATCCTTATGTCTATTTTCTCCCATTCTTTCTCTTTAAAAAATAACTATCATTGTAACAAAATTTCCTATTTTAATCCAAAATTGCTGTGCTTCTTTCATGCTTTCCTTTGCTTCAATTGTGTATCTTATATTACCTGTAAAAAGTTCATGGAAACTCTCCCTCACATCTTAATCATAAAAACCAAGAATTTTAAAAAGTTTCTCCCATAGAGAAAGTGACTTGTGCTGCACGGAGTGCCTCTTGGTGCAGCACAAGCTTATTGATAAGTAATTGCTGCATATTTTATAAAGAAGTAGTCTGTCTCACTTCTCCTTTACACATATTCCAATTTATGTCACCTCTTTTGTTTACTTGGGTTTACTTTCAAGTTGTTAATTTTCTACAGCTTTAAGTAGATGGTTTAATAGCCAAATATAAGGCTTTTGTCACAAGTTGTTAGTCATTTGTTTTCTCAACTGCATCTTAGACATTTAACATTTATTAATCTTACTTGTATTGCAGCAAATGATCATGTGCTGGAGATGCTTTAATTAACTTTTGTAACAAGATTCTGAAAGTATTAGATAGGACCTCTTGGGAAAGTGTTGAAGCCAATTGTGCAATTAACTCTTCCAAATATTCCCAAGATACAAGAGTCAAAATCAGAAAGCAAGATGCTAAAAAAAAAAAAAAATAAAAAAATTCTACTTTCATCTACTACTTGGGATTGATTTAGGTCCAAGAGCTCTTCTAGAAATGTGTACTTTGGTTATTTGCATTCATACATTGGATATGAGAAATGGAAGTGATCTCACCTAACTTTACAGTATTATTAGCTAAATCTAGTGACTCAGAGAAAAACCATAACAACCAAGAGGCTTTTTTTTCTAAATAGTATAGACAAACTTTGGTTGCTTTTCCCCCCACCTTTTCTCTGCATTTTTGGATACCCTGAGCTCTGCACAGGTCTGCAGCTGGTGTTTCAGGACTGCACACACCTTTCCTCTGCTACATTTTCTAGTTCATTTGTGTTTCTCCTCATGGAACTACATAGTGCTCTTACATGACCCTTGAGGAAGCCTGTTTTAAGAAGCTTATATATGTAAGTATTTATTTGTTTTAAGAAGACTATATGTGTAAGTATTTATTTGTTTTAAGAAGACATTAATAACTGCAGACCACAGCCTTCCTGCCCACTACCTGCCCCTTGACTCCCCCAGCTTCAACAGCTGAACCTTGTTCTGCTTTTCCATCTCCCCCACCTTCAGCAGGTCCTGTAGTGAGTTACAAGCAAACATAACCAACTGGTGTTGCAGCAGTTGTGCAGAGGGAACTGCATGGATACTCCTGTGATCTGAACAGAGTAATGAGACTTTGGGCACTGGTGAAAGAAACCGCCCTGGTTTTTTTCCTCTCCTCCACATCTTTCCAGGAAAGCAGAATCACTTAGTTCCTAGATCAAGCATACAGAGATCTCATCTCCTTGCCCAAGCAGAAAGGGTTTTAAAGGAAGGAGTCAGGAGGGAAAGCACAGCGCTTTCCCAGGGACAGAGTGGCAGAGGCATCGAGGGAGCCTAGAGCCCGGTTTCACTCTCCCCTGACTCCACCGCCACAGAGAGACAGCAGCTGCTGGCCAGAGTGCTCTGATGGGCTGGCAGGAGTTAAGGAGGCTCAGGACCATCCTGGTCCACCCGGCACAAGGCAAGGCTGCCAGTGGTGGCTGCCACTGGCCACAAGCAGGTCCGAACAGATCCCTGAAGAAATGCTTAAGAAGCATATACTTAATTAAATTTACTTAACGTTTGTGAAGTCTCTGTGCTATTAGACAGCCTTGGTCTTGGCAACTTAGTCCTAATTGAACAGAGAGATCTTGCTGTTATATTAACAATAATGCTGTTCTGGGCTGTCAGAGGTCCAGCAGCAGTGCTGGGGGGTGCCACTCTGTGGGTGAGCCTCCAGCTGCAGAGCCAGGCAGCCCCCCACTTGCTGAGGGAAAGACTGCCAGGCCAAACTGCTCCAGGCACTGTGGCTTCACAGGAGGTAGCCTGGCCTGCCATCTATGAATGTTTAACACTAAAGTGAAAAAAATAGATTCTTGGTCGCTTGACTCTTATGAGAGTAGTTAAATGCCACAATGCTGAGTTGACCTTGGATAGACACCAGATGCTCACCAAGCTGCTTTATCACTCCCCCTCTTCAGCTGGACAGGAGAGAGAAAAGACAACAAAAGGCTCCTGGGTCAAGGTAAGGATGGGGAGAGATCACTTAGCAACTACTGTCATGGGCAAAACAGACTCAACTTGGGAAAATTAATTTAATTTAATTTATTAACAATCAATGCAGAAGTAGGATAATGAGAAATAAACCCAAATCTTCAGAAAAAAAAGAAAAAAAACCTGCTTCTGCTCATCACTCCTTTCTTCCTGTGCTTAACTTCACAGCCGAGTTCTCTACCTCCTCCCCCCAAGAAGTTCAGGCGTATGGGGAATGGGGGTTACAGTCAGATCATCACACGTTGCCTCTGCTGGTCCTTCCTCTGCAGGAAGAGGACTCCCCACAGTCTTCCCCTGCTCCAGCATGGGGTCTTTCTCCTGGGAGACAGTTCTCTGTGAAGTGCTCCAGCATGGGTCTCTCCCACGGGGCGCAGTCCTTCAGGAACAGGCTGCCCCAGTCTGGGTCCCCTGTGGGGTCACAAGTCCTGCAGCAAACCTGCTCCAGCGTGGGGTCCTCTCTCCATGGGGCCACAGGTCTTGCCAGGAGCCTGCTGCAGAGCAGGCTTCCCATGGTGTCACAGCCTCCTTGGGGCATCCACCTGCTGTGGCGTGGGGTCCTCCATGGGCTGCAGATGGATATCTGCTCCACCATGGACCTCCATGGGCTGCGGGGGGCAAGCCTGACTCACCATTGTCTGCGCCACGGGCTGCAATGGAATCTCTGCTCTAGCACCTGGAGCACCTTCTCCTTTCCTTCTGCACTGACCGTGGTGTCTGCAGAGTTGGTTCCCTCACATAGACTCACTCCTCTCTGGCTGCAGTTGCCGTTGCACAGGGGTGTTTTTCTCCTTAGATATGTTATCCCAGAGGCACTACCACCACTGCTGATGGGCTCAGTCTTGGCTACCGGTGGGTTTGTCTTGGAGCCAGCCAGCACTGGCTCTGTTGGACACAGGGGAAGCTTCTAGCAGCTTCTCACAGAAGCCACGCCAGTAGTTCCCTGGTACCAAAACCTTGCCACGCAAATCCAGTACAGCCACCTCCCCAGTAAACTGCCTAAGGGAACAGAGGGAGCATATTTAGGCCTTAGTGGACAGAAGTCCTTTCTCTTTTCAAATTTGCTTCAGAGTCCTTCTGAACCCTGCTTAGGAAGGTTCAAAGGCCTGCACTGCAGGCTGAAATAAGAAAGGTTGGTAGGAAATAGGATAGAGTATTCAAAATGTCAGAAACTTTGGCCCAGACTCTCATGAATCAACTCTGCAGTCAAATAAAGGTTGTGGCTTTTGCAGATTAAATAAAGACAGCTGCTATAATCTGTAAAAGACTGTAAAGGTAAAGCTGACCCACGGCTATGGGTGCAGGACTTGCCTTTATCTCCCCTTGACTTTTAATCTTACGTATTCCTTTTTTGTTGACATACTGGGTATAGCAATGGAGACTTAAAATATCCCAATTCATACTTGCTACTGGCATAGTAGTTTGCTGGAGTGATCCTCCAGTCCAAGGCTCACAGTCCAAGGCTCAGAGGCCTTATATATCTTCTCATGGAAAATTTAGTGTTGATAATGAGTGTTTAAAATAAAACATCTCCCAAGTTAAAGTGCTGCTCAAAAATAAAAAGTAAATATGGAGGTCTTGAAAATGTAGTTTTTAATAATAAAAATCTTCTTTTTCAGCAATTGAAGGATTAGTCTCAGCTAGTTATTTCTGTCTCAGTCCTCCAGATAATTCCACAGAGATCTCAAAATAAAATGTAATTCTTATAGTATAATGCCCATATGACCTAAAGGAGGCAGCCGTTCAAAGATTCATACAGTGGGATCACCCTCAGTAAATAAATTAAATATAAATATTTACTGGGCAGGAAGTATCCTGTAAGGATATAATATAATATAATATACGATATGATATGATATAATATAATATAATATGGAATACTCTTACATTTTATTTGTAAGAGGATTTTTTTATTTAAAATAGCACCTAGGATAATTGTGTCTGTAAAATACTTCCACTAGGTGGTATAATAAGAGGAGAAATTTGAAAATTCATTGTAAGAGAGAAGTATATTATAAATATTACCAATGTTAAGGTCCCAGTCCAGCAAGTTTAAACAGAGAGGCAGTATATATTGTTGCTAGTTATCTCAGAAACGTTTATAGTAAGTTGGAGGTCTCTGAAAACATGGTATTGATCATTATCAAGGATTATGAGTCTGACTGGAGTTTTTTTGTCATGCAGAAGCTTTTTATATATTGTGGGTTTGTTTGGGTTTTTTCCTTCCAAAATGAATGTGTTTTGAATAGTCCACTTGATTTGACAAATTGTCCTGTCCTTTGGTTCACACAACCAAAACAAACTCCCAGCAAGCTGGTTTTGAAACCTTCTATTAATATGTAACTGTGTATGAACTTTGGATAACTTTTTACCTTTAGGTAAAAAAGGGTCTTTTTTACCTAATTGTTCGTGTTCAGCCTTGCATTGCCAAAACCTTGTTATAAAACATGTGCTATTACTGAGAAACACATAGTAATTTTCTGTGTGAATGTATCATACAAAGTAGAAGCAAAATGTACGTACATGTTTCTGTTGTGTGGTCCTTGATTGTATGCATAAGGTGTTTAATCACTGTGAATTCTGAACATAGTTTTACTTTGCACTAGCAAAGATATACTGTTTCCTTCTGCTACCATAAAGCCTCCATGTCCACTATTCATATAGTCCTTCCTGTCCAGAAAATTGTGATTGTAAGGTGTCACTCTAAGTATTAAACCTTGTTAGTACAGAGTGTCTTCTTACTAGCAAAGTCAAAAAAACCAAACCTTAAGATGGCAAGCTCTTGCAGATCTATCTTGAATCTTCAATGTTCCATTAAACACTGACAATAAATATTTATTGTTATTAAATGAAAATAAAAAAGGAGGGTGATGGAGGGATAAGAATGTATTTTCCACTGCTAAACAGTCCATTTAGAGAGGAGCACCTTGAGGAGAAAGAGCAAATTAAAGGTAAACTACAACTTTTGAGATAACTTCTGTAAAGCTGTGAGTATCAGTAAGGTTCTTGGTATGTCTTCAAAGTAGAGTCTTCATAAAGGATATACATAGCAGATAACAGCATTCATTAACACAAATATAACTTCTTTTGCTAAAAATATGTTAAGGCATATCGTAATGCAAGTTAAGGGATGAGAATATTATTCTAAATTTTGATTGAACTTGGTTTGCATTTTTTAAAGCTATTATGGACTGGTCTCCTTCATGTGTAAAATAAGGAAAGTAAGATGAGTGATTGAGTGATTAGGCTTGAGGAATTAATTTTATAGCTCTGTGTTTATCTTTATAGCTCTTTAGTACCTTAACTAGCAGGTACTGAACTTACATGAAATTCTACAAACTGATACTGAGTTAATTTTGTGGTTTTTCATGAATTATGTGTGAGTCATGATACTGTAAAGTGTGGGTAGAACATTATAATAAATATCTTTTCTTCCCTAGACAGTGTTTCTAACAAATAATTCTAATTAAAAAAAAAAAAAATCCCAAGTGTAAACAAAGTCAGGCTTCACAAAGGAAGGCAGTTACAATGAAATTCATGAAGTGTTCAATTAACATTACCAGCACTTGTTTCCAGCTGCAAGTTCTGAAAAAAAAAAATTAATCCCAGCTGTGAATCAGTTCCAAAGCAATTAGCACTTTAATGCTTCGCAAGGCAGTAACAAACAAGAATTCTGTTTTCTGGTGAAAGGGATGTTAACAACAAAAAATCAGACAATTAAGAGTCTGATGGTAATCAATTGATAGCAAGCATAGTTATAAAAAATTACTTCATAAATATCAGGAAAAGATTTTCTAGTGCTATCGCCTTTTTCCCCATAGTTCAAATTACCATACTATTTGAAGTATGGTGGGTGTTTAAAAACATCCTGTGAAAGGATAGAAGTTGAGAAAGGAGAATCAGTAGCAGATTTCTTCATAAGCAAAAAAATACCACAGTAGTAAAGCAGGATAATGTTTTACCTAGACATTAAACATTAATTGCATTCTTAATTAAAGTCATGGCTAAATACTGTAAACTGTCATTTGAATCTACTTAAGTCCTCAGTGAAAGACAGAGCCATGAAGTATTGTTCCTAATGTTTTTAATTATTAATTTTTCAATATATATGTTCAAGAGACTTGAATTTTCAAAAATGCACACAACATCTTGTTGCTTCTTGACCTGAATAGGCATACCTCTTGAAATTTACAAACCATCTGGGAACTTTTGGCATGTTTTGGCAACATTACATACACCTGAACCTGTGAATTTGGACATTTAGCTTTCTACAACATTTATACTGTTTTGTCTTTGTCTAATATATCCTAAGATTAATATTTGCTTTTTTTTTTCTCGATTATACTGATGCTAGATTTATACTTGTTTCAGTTTAGCATTATCACATTTTTTTAATCAATGGGCTAAGATTGATTTGCTTTCATTTCCCCATTTCTAGATTGATATCTCTGCTTCATATTGTATGATAATTTCAAATTTATTTTTATAGAAGATTGAAAGTTTTAGCCCTTTTCACAGTAAAAATATCTCCCCCCCATTCAGAAACAACCAAAAATAAAATCTGCTGTGACCCCATCAAATTACATTAACTGCAATATTTTTTAATATTATGAATTACTTCAAAATTCTTATTGTTGACACCTGTGTTTCTCAAGGAAATTTGAACAAGTTGAAACATTTGAAAATGTTTCAATTTCAATTACAACTTTTCTGTTACATTTTTGTTATAGTACATCTTTATTTGTAGGATTTATACCTTGGTAGCCAGTTGCACTGAAATATTTGTAGCTTATAGAAGAATAAAGACTTAACGATTAATTATTTTAACAGATGAATATTATTATTTTAACATATCTGCATTCCATGGTTACCTATTAAGAAATTCCATACTACATTAACAAATTGGGAAAGTGCAGTTAGGTGCATGAGCTACCGTATGTGAATCTATCATGGTGGTTTCTCCACTTCTCTCTTTTACTTTCTCTCATATTTTACCCACCTCACTTTCTGGAATTTGTTAACTTTGACCCCAGAATGCTGATTTATAGTGGTAATTGGCAAAACATTATTAGAGTGGAATTGCTCCTCTTTAGCTTCCAGACAATGCAGGAGATAAAGTGAGAGACTGACTGTAATTATTCTATTCAGATGCTGATAACACCACCTGCCCAGTATTGCTTTTGTCACATGTTGAAGTTCTTCCAAGGTCATGGATCATTAGAAATATTTAAATGAACAGGATACCTCATTTCTACTTACAGTGTACAATTCATTAACAAATCTGTCCCACAACAAATGAAAGAGTAAGTCATATTTATGTCTCTCTATATCTAGTTCCTTTATAATACTCTTCAGTACATCATTTGAGTAAGAGATATTGTGGTAGAATATCCACTTTCTAACAGGCTTACAGCCTGAGTAGTACACCATCTGCACTTGTTTCCTGCTTTGGTCACAGTTGAGCTTATGCAGTTAGTTTTAATCCATAAAATCCTAAATGACTGAAGACCTAGATATTTGTCATTACCTCTTGTTCAGTAGAATTAGCAGTGCTACTAGAATTAGATCCATCATACTTTATATAATAGAAGGCTATTGGAAGGTTATATTGTCTATACTTTCCGTGTGTAACTTTTCCTTTTAATATATGGGACAATGCTATAAAAGGTCTAATATCCAGATTTGCATGTCAGATGAAAAACAGTAATGACCTAATATATTCAACTGAAATAAATTTTATTATTTTTTCAGTATTATTCGATGCCCTTCAATAAGGGTATGCTATAATCATAGAATCCCTGGAAATGTTCAAGGCCAGGTTGGATGGGGCTTTGAGCAACCTGGTCTAGTGGAAGGTGTCCCGGCCCATGGCAGGGGAAATGGAATGAAATGATCTTTAAGGTCCCTTCCAACCCAAACCATTCTATGATTTTAGGATCTACGAATAATAGAATGGTTGGCGTTGGAAGGGTTAGTTTTCTACGCAAATGCTGAAATCCCTTGTACAGACAGGTTTGTGATTTATACTTTATAATTCCTTCCTTTTAAAAGGTGGGTTATTTTTAATGATTTATCTTCTGCCTCGTAGAAATATTTCTTACAAGAAAACTGGGGGAATGGGAATAAGTGTTAACAACCCAGTATATCATCGAAACCCTATGCTCAGCCTTCCTTTAAAGGGAATGTACTTTAAACTAATTCTTGGGTTTTCATTTCTATTTTCCACTATATTGTTTCATTTATTCACTACTAGTTGGAAAGTAAAGGTGCCACAAGCAACAGAAGTAGCAGGTCAATTCTATAAATCTGATTATGACACATAGTTCAGATCATAACTCCTTATAATGATAGGACATCAAGGCATTGGCATCATGTATGGCATTAACAGAAAAATATTAACATTACATTAAATTTCAAATTTTTAATTATTTTCCCTGAGGAAACCATAGAAACTGCTAAGGCTGTGTGTAAGACGAGAAAATCTATTTATACAAAGAGAGTTCTGAAATAACTATTTCGGATAAAATAAGAACAGCAGATGCAGTTTAGTAGTTGCAGACACTAAGTGAGTTATAAATGGGCTAAGAAATAACACAAGCCTTTAAGAAGACATTCAAGACCAGGCTGGATGTGGATCTGGGCAATCTGATCTTGTTGAAGATGTCCCTGCTCATTGCAGGGGCATTGAACCAGATCACCTTTGAAGGCCCCTTCCAACCCGAACTATTCTATGAAGAAAAACATCAAAGAAAGATGGAAAGGAATAATTAAGGGAATAGAAAATAATAAAGGAATATGGTTGTCCAGCATCAAAGAGCACAGGGAGTGTGGGATAATCCATTTTGTTAGTTTCCACTGAGGAATAGAAAGCTTTCCATGGAATGGAGAGGCCAGACTATTGTCTCTGCAGAACGTTGCCTTTCACAGGATAATATTTTGAGAGTAGTGTTCCAAACACAAGGTAGTGCAGACTTCTCTTGCTGCATCTGCATACAAGTATCTCAAGTGGCTGCAGAGTAAAATTTTCATATTAAATTCTCATGCTTTACACTGAAGAGCTGCTGACAATGTTTTCAAAGTCAGTCTGCTTTAGGAAAATCTGAGGATGTTTTGGAAGAAGAATATTGATAGTTTATACAATGTACATTGTGCATCAAGTCTTTTAATCTTCATGCAGTTTGTTATTGTCAGCTAATGATCTAGTTTTGCCATTTCCTTTTTAAACTGAAAAATCCAACAAATATGAAGATCTTGCTATAAAAAAAACCTGCTAGTCTGTTCTTGATCAACTTAATTGACAGTAACATAATGAAATAATGACATTGTGAAGACATATGCTCTTTTTTTTTAATGTCCTGAAAAAATGCCGTGCAGCTTATGTTATTCAGATTACAACATATTGTAAAATCAGTCTAGATTGAAAGAATAGAAATTAGAAACTTGCTTATTTTTAAAATATCTAATTAATGCTACCAAACATGTTTTATGCTTCCACATAATAATCAGGAAATTACTAATACCACCAAATTAAGATTTCATTAGAAATATTAATTAGAATTGGAATGCTCTGTTGTTGGCATCCATCTTGGCATATAGATAAAATAATTGTAGATGTAGCTGATATAATGGAATGAAATGGGTTATTCAATTGGAGAGCAGTGTTTAAAAAAATTATAGGTATTAAGATTCATCAGTAGCTTCATTGACTAATGTGTGATCAATCTATGAAACATTTGAACGGTAGAACAGTTAAAATCTGTTTCAGATTCTAGCATTTCTTGTAGCATGGACTCATGCTTTGTTAGGCAAACAGAATGTACTTAAAGGTAGTAATAGTTAGAGTTCTTCTTTTGGAAAAAATTTCCTTGACTTAAAAAGACTTTTTCTACTTCATTATGAAGGAAGAAAACACTATAGGAAAGCATGGAGTGTAATGAATATTTAGACTGAAATTTTGCAGCTTACTGAGACATTATATTCCTCTTTCTTGTAAACTAATTCATTCATAGAATCATAGAATCATAGAATAGTTAGGGTTGGAAAGGACCTTAAGATGATCTAGTTCCAACCCCACTGCCATAGGCTAAAGACGCTAAACCATGTCACTCAAAGACACTAAACCATGTCACCTAAGACTCTGTCCAAGCTGGCCTTGAACACTGCCAGGGATGGAGCATTCACAACTTCCTTGGGCAGCCCATTCCAGTGCCTCACCACCCTCACTGTAAAGAACTTCTTCCTTATATCTAACCTAAACTTCTGCTGTTTAAGTATGAACCCACTACCCCTTGTCCTATCACTACAGTTCCTGATGAAGAGTTGCTCTCCAGCATCCATGTAGGCCCCCTTCAGTTATTGGAAGGCTGCTATTAGGTCTCCATAGAGCCTTCTCTTCTCCAGGCAGACATAGGCTTTTCTGGCAAGTGAAAAATTTAGATTGCTTTTACGTTAATGTTATTGGAAAGGCAATTTCCAAGGCATTTGACACTGACTCACATGACTTTCTAGTCTCTAAATTGGAGAGGCATGGTTTTGACAGATGGACCATTCGGTGGATAAGAAATTGGCTGGATGGTCACACTCAAAGTGTTGTGGTCAATGGCTCAATGTCCACGTGGAGACTGGTGGCAGGCAGTGTCCCTCAGGGGTCAGTACTGGGACCAATGCTGTTTAACATCTTTGTCGGTGACAGTGAGGTTGAGTGCACCCTCAGCAAGTTTGACGACAACACTAAGCTATGTGGTGTGGTCAACACACTGGAGGGAAGCGATGCCATCCAGAGGGAACTTGACAGGCTTGAGAGGTAGGCCCATACATACATCATGAGATTCAACACAGCCGAGTGCAAGGTCCTGCACCTGGGTCAGGGCAGTCTGAAGCACAGATACAGGCTGGGCAGAGGCTGCATTAAGAGCAGCCTTGAGAAGAAGGACTTGGGGTATTGGTTGATGAGAAGCTCAACATGAGCCGGCAGTGTGCACTTGCAGCCCAGAAAGCCAACCGTATGCTAAGCTGCATCAAAAGAAGATGACCAGCAGGTTGAGGGAGGTGATTCTGCCCCTCCACTCTTGCAGGACCTCACCTGCGTCCAGCTCTGGGGCCTCCAACATACGAAGCATGTGGACTTGAGCAAGTCCAGAGGAGAGCCACAAAGATGATCAGAGCACTGGAGCACCTCTACTATGAAAACAGACCGAAAGAGTTTGGGTTTTTCAGCCTGCAGAAGAGAAGGCTCCAGGAAGACCTTAAAGCAGCATTCCGGTACCTAAAAGGGGCCTACAACAAATCTGGAGAGGGACTTTTCACAAGGGCAAGTAGTGATATGAAAAGGGGGAATGGCTTTAAACTGAAAGATTGCAGATTTAGATTAGGTATAGGGAAGAAGTTCTTTACTGTGAGGGTGGTGAGGCACTGGAACAGGTTGTCCTGAGAAGCTTTGGATTCCCCCTCCCACCCATGTTCAAGTCCAGGCTGGATGGGGCTTTGAGCAACCTGGTCTAGTGGAAGGTGTCCCTGCCCATGGCAGGGGAGTTGGAACCAGATGATCCTTAAGGTCCCTTCCAACCTGAACCATTCTGTGATTCTATGAAAACATCCAACATCTTTTTAGAATTCTTTTTAGGAATCAACTGCTTTGCAGTCTCCCAGAAAACTGATTATGTGTTTAGTACTCCACAACATCAGCATGTTTTGAAATCAGGAGCAATCCCATTCCTACAGACGAAAGTTTGCTGAATGTTAACGATCTTCTTGAAAATAGAAATGAAGCTATCTCTTCTTGGGGTGTGTAAAATTTTGTCTGCACTCTGGAACAAAATGCTATGCCATAGCTGAAAATAATTTGAGCCTTGACACCAGTGATGGTCTTGAATAGCTTCCCTTCAGGCAAACTAAAAACTGAGCTAGGTTTAAAATAGTTAAAATGGAGCTAGGCTTATCACAATCAGCTGAAGAGCGATCATATGGTATCAGCCCATATGACAGCAAAAGGGCTGTAGTAAAAAAGGGCATCTCTTGGTTCTGTCTATCTCAAGCTTGCAGTTCTAAAGGTAAAGTTTTCAGTGCTGCTGAACAGGCAGTTAACAGTTAACAGTTAATGAAGTGAAGTTGATGATTTTCCTGTTTACACAGGTCTGGGGTCACAATATCTCATAAAAGCACTAGCAAGAAAGTCAGTAATGATTGAGACTTATTGTCTATATTTATTCATAATTTTTGTATGCAAAACAAAAATAATCAACAAGCTAAAGTTCAATTTACATTTCTAACAAAGTCACTCTGATGACTAATCAGCTGATTATCCTATTTAATGTAGTGACCACTGCATTCAAATCTGTTAGGGTCAATGTTAGAATTACAAAGCTTCCAACTGCTTAGAATTTGAAGGTAAAATAAACAGTATTTCTGATTCTTGTACCACTGCTAAATAGCAGTCTTCTTTCTGGAATAATTGGGAGTATTAACTGCTTTCCTTTTGGTTGTCTTAGACTTGGCATGCTCTGCTTTTTTGTAGACAGTGTGGATGCCAAGGCTGGCCAGCATCAGACAATTACAAGAAGTTCAAATCAGACAGGGGCAGAATTTTAAGAAATACTGTTGTTCAATGTCTGAAGAGTTTGAACTGGGATTTTATTTTGGTGAGATTACATAAATGTTTGTTGTCAACAAAATATTTCTTAGTAACTTTCAGTAAATAAAGCTGCTTTTATTCTAAGCTAACTGTCCTTAGGAGAAATATGTCAAACTCACATGATCAATTTATGAAGCAGCTCGTGATTAAATCATGCATTAAATCTGTGTTTTTCCCCTTCCAAATATTTATAGTGTTTGCAGAACAGCTGAATGTGTGATTTCCTTTTTATAATCAGAATAAATTGAGAAAAAAAGACCCCTAAAAACCCAAGCAACCAAAAAAATCCAAAACCAAAACAGTTAGAAAAGGTGCAACTGTTTTTTGTCCATATATTACTTTTCTTCTTCTTCCCCACCTTTTATTTCAGACGACTAGTTCTGAGAAATACTAGTTTTGCATCTAGTTAATTCTACTTAATTGTCACTGTTGCTAAACTGCATCTGATTAAAATGTGTTTAAAGCCTTTGATACAGATAGAAAGAATATGGCATGTTTTCCCATACTTTCATTTATTATGCAGAACTGCTGCTGTTTGGTATTAACATTGTTTCATTGAGTGGTTTTTTTTTTTTTTTTGTTTGTTTGTTTGTTTTTTAAGCAAGCATTTGTAAGAGACAATGTATCTATTGAGTATGCTTTTGTTGTTTTAGTCTCTTTGGTTCGTCTCCTAACTTTTTAAATATTAAACTTTAGCATATGCATCAAGTACAAAAATGCTACAGTGGCATACTGGAGACAGACGTCTGGACTGCTTTATAGCTGCTTTGATATGTATGTAGTTTAGTATGCTGAGGGTGACATGGAAACCAAGACACTCTCCATCAATGTTCTGCACTGTTTTTCATTTAGCCTTTATTTTGCATGTACATAATAAATGGGCTTTTAGTTATACCTTTTTTTTTTTAAACATCTCTATGCAAACTGAATCCATTTCTGCTTTGGGAAATGTACCTGTAATGTTTGATTCTTGATTGACTAGGGCTGCAAAATAGCAAATGTATCTGGAAGAAAGAGAGGTAAGAGAAGTAGGAGTGGTACTGAGTTTCTGCTGTACTAAGACCTTTTTTTAACTTAAAATCATTTCTGAGGGCAGTTTGTCTCCACAATCTTTCAGCCTGTATAACTGGTATATACAGATATATACATCATGTCATTATATACTACCTTTTTCTTTTTTTCCTGTCACAACGCTCCAGTACTAGCCTCACTATCTACAGTTGTTATTAGTCTTTCCCAGAAAGTATTTAATACCACACACACACACTCTTCTCGCAATGTGAGTGTTTAGTTTGCATGAGAAGTAGTCATGCTAATTTTATTTATTTCATAAAGATTTGATGGTGTAATAGCTTCACATAAATGTGTTAGCATGTAGTGTATGCTTGTAAAACTCCTTTTTAAAATATCATTACAGATAGTTTGTAGTTATAATCATTAGAGAATGCTTGAAATTTGCATGCGTGTGTTTTCATACTACAGTGTGTGAATCAAGTGATATTTTTTTCTTCGTATTCTTTTATTTTCAAATTTTAATTGCCACATTTTCTTTAATTTCCTTCTTGTACTCCAGCCTGACAGAGAACCTCAGTATCAACATACTGACAAAATTGATCCTACTAACACCCTTACCATTAGCAATGTTTTAGTCACATGAATGCATGTTCATTTCCAGAGAGATCTTCTGCATTAAGTTTTTTGTAACATCTTGTCTGCTTTCTGCAACAGTCCTGATCATGTTCTCTTCCCCTAAAGATAAGTCATTTTTCACTCTGCTCTCAGAAATGTGCTAACACCCACTTTAGTTGTAAGATTAGCTTCCTTCCTGTTGAAAATCAGGTCATTTAATAGCAAGAGTTGGCAGCACTGTGAAGTCTTACACATTCAGAATTTTGAAAATTACAAAGATTTCTCTGCTGTCTTTTGAAGTTCTGTATTATTTAATCAGACAGAAAGCTATTTTGGCCAAAGTTACTTCATCGTTTGAGTGAACTGAAAAATTAGATTTGGTATAATTGAAATGGGCAAATTTGTATTTCTCATTAGAATAAAATTTTTATATTGATGCATGATAAATGGATTGCTAATGTAAACTGTATTAGCTGTTTTGAGGTCAAGAATTTACGTATAAACCAAATTAACACAATGCGGTATAATACATGTCACAGAGACAAAAACCCCACTCTGCTCAAAAAAACGCCATCCAATCAATTTTATAAACACATTCTAATATATTTGCATTTATGTTGTTCATAAATAGTGGTGTTGGCTTTTTTTTCTGCATGAAGACAGAAAGTAGTGTAGGTCCTACAATTTTTACTTATTTTAATAATATTCAAGAAAACAGGTTGTGTCTTACTCTTAGCTAGGTGACTTCTTTTTTTGTCTATCAATTAAACCAGCATTGTAATTGATCCTGTTAAGGACTCCATAAAATTTCACAATTTATTCTCAGTATTATTGAGCAGAATTTCTACTAAGCTTTAGACATGAGGAGAAAACTGGGGGGGGGACAGAGAAGGCATCATGATCTGAAGTAGCAATTAGTGCATGGAATCCCTGGAATTATGAAGCTAATAAGCACAGCTCATACTGCTGTTCCAAGGTATAGGGCAATGTGGATTAAAGAATATGGGATGATGATACAAGGGGGATCTGAAGGGGTGTGGGAGTTGGAACTGAAGAATACAGAGTTCTGGGCATATATACTATGCCATAAACACATTCAATTCACGTATCTAAACAAGCCAGGAAAAAAAAAATTAGTTCTTTTAGGTTCAAAACTGGCCATGCGAATATGAGTAGGCAATGAATTGTTGAATTTCTTCAGAATTCAGAGTATTAATTTTAAGTTGAGAAAATGAAATCTTATATCCCTGTTACACTGAAGTGTCAGCTCTGATGTGCAATGTTAAGACAAGAAAATAAACATATTAAAAGATGGAAACACCTGTTCAGGGATGAGAAATTGCTGCAGTCATGAAAAGAAAGGAAAATGGAGGTGGTTTATACAGGATGGCTTTTTGCTTTTTAGTTATTCGAGTTCAAATGGACTGGTCACAACTGCTTTGGCAGCAAGTTGCTATACCTTTCCTACTTCCATTTTTGCATCATATAGTTCATGCTTTCGTGATGTACTTCTAAGACTTTACCTGTACGTCTTTATGGACATTTTTCAAACAATAGTACAAAAAAATATTCATCCTTTGAATCCAAAGAATCATAAATATTCAGTTGGCCAGCCTGTATCCTCATTTTTAGCCTTTAGAAGTTATTTTAGACTCAGGTTTCCAGACATCAAAGTCAGTCAGTAGCTTTTCAATTCAGACATTGCATCTGAGAACATTTTTGCTAGTGTTTCATCTGATTATTAGCTATGATTTCTGGTGATACTTTTCCAAATAAAGGAGCAGCCTGAATAGGAGGCTGTTGCTCATTTCTTTGTTCCATGAAGATCTTCATTTGTATGAGCCTTCCACACTCAGTTGAACTGAGATTAAAGCGAATAATAATCATACTGGTTCCACTCAACAGCTTGGGTTATTCACTGGAATTTAATAGTTGATAGAAGCTCCTGAGAGGTTTAAGCAACAGCTATCATTACTTACCATCCAAAGTCACAGATTAAGAAATTAAATTGTAGCTGAAAGTAAGGATTGTTTCATCTAAAGGAGGATCAGTTTGCATACTCAATGTAGTCAATAGCTTTCAACTCTAATTAGTGTGTCAACTGAGCAAATAGATGACTTCCAACTTTTAATGTTTCTTTAAAAATGGAATGGTTTCAAGTTCCTTTCTGAATACATTTCTGCATAAGCTCTTACCGCTTGCTTCATACAAATCTATACTAGTGTTCTATATAGGGTAAATGAAGCAGAAGGCAGGTTGCATTTATCCTATGACAAGATGAAAAGCTGATTATGCAGATGAGTGCAGATGAAGTGGAAACCTCTCGGAGATTAGGTTTTGCTCTCAGTGTGCCCTACATTGCAGCCTGACATGATCATTTCATGTTGGTTGCTTTTTGTGAACTCTGCCTCCATATACACCACATGCTCGCAAAAAGGGCAGTTACTAACAGAGTAATTGTTAATCTTTATTTGAAAATACTAAACATCAGAAGAGAAAATCTTACTTTCAGCCAGGTTTTTTTGCCATTCCCTAGTCTGCAGACATGTCTCAATTTGCAGCATATGAGCCAGTATTTATGTACAGGCTATCAGTTGATAGAAGAACTTCAGGTAAAAAGGAGAAAACTTAATTTGTTAAGATTTCAAAAGGAAATGATATTGTGAGTGGCCTGAAGTGATAGGAATCTGACAATCCCCAGTGTTTCAAATGGAGGTGGATGATTTCTGTTAAGTGAGATCACATTTGTTTACAAAAAATCTGCAGTGAGCTAATAAAGAATTTAATAAGCCTACCAAATATTAATGAAGCTCAGCAGAACCAAATGCGACAGTTTCAGGAGGCTGTAAATTACGGTGAGAAAGGGTATTTCATTGCAATGTTTCAGTAAACACCAATGGGAATCACAAGACCATGTCTTTCTCCCATTTGTCTGTTACTCAGAATATTTTAATTGTAACTCTCTGTTACTTCTGAATTGTCTCTATTATTTTCACCTAAGTAAGTTGTTCCAAAAGCCCTTTGTTTCCCTCACGATGCCTTCCAGAATGGAGTACTTTCAGTGAAGAGTAGCAGGAATGGAAGATTACTTGCAAAAAACCCAATGTTTAGACCAATAAATTAGGTCATTTTCTTGCTCCACCTAAAATTCTGTCCCTTGAAATAACTAAGTATTTTGTAAGGTCCTTTAGGAAACAAGCCTGTGTTGTGATTTACCTCTTCAAGCAGTGTTAGAAGTAAAGGGTAACAGGATTCCTTGTCCTCTAATGCTGCAGTTCAGATTTATGTCTGGTTTACTTAAGGGCCAATTGCAATTTCTGCGGTAAGCGGTAGCTCCATGATTGGCAGTGATGCTCTTCCAGGCGGAGAACAGATTTGGTGGATTACGCAAAGGCAGTTTATGACAAAAATACACAGGCAGGAGCCTTGATGCGTTAGCACCCCGCAAACCCGCACTTCGCTGGAGAATCTCTTTCCCGACACGTTAAGCGGCAAGAATAAATGGCACAGCGACGGCCCTCCCAGAGAGCCACAAAATCCGTCCGGCCCGTCGCCAGCGTTCCGCAGGGGACGGCAGAGGCCGCCCACCGCCCCGCACGCCTGCAGCCGCAGCCCCGATGCCGGGGGCTCCCGCTGCCCACCGCCGCCTGCCCTCAGTGCCGGGCGGCCGCGCAGCCCCGCAGCCCCGCGATTGGTCACTTCCTCTGTCAATCCCTTCGTGTCACCTCCCCCGCCGTCAGGGGCTGGTGAGGCACGCGCACAGCCAGGGGCTCCTGCGTCGGGAATGAGCTGGACGGCCGGGACCGGGGCTAGGGCTGGCTCGGGGCGAGCTCCGGGGTCAGGGCTAGCTCGGGGTGGCTGCAGTCGCGCAGCCACTCAGCATCGCATGTCCTCCGCTGCACCTCAGACAGCAGCGGGAGCATCTGAACCCAGGGCTCCGCTTCTCGCAAGGTAATGCCCTTTCGTTTGCTCCTCTACCTCTCTGCCCATCTGCTCGGTTCCCTGCAGTAGCTTCTGTCGCAATCGAATGGATTAGAAAATAAAACCACTAACTCAAGACTGCAAAGAAGGGATCTAGTTCGTCCTCATTTGCATCTCGTCCGCTTGCTCGATGTTTACTTATAAATAGCTTCTTCTGCGGGATCATAAAAACTGGGATCTCTTAGTTTCTCTTGCGCTCCTGAGAAAGCCCGTGACTTTCCTCCCTGCCCCCTTCCCTCCCCCTTTCCTGTCAGCGCTGTTAATGTAAGTTGTTACTGGATTACTTCCTCCCGCCCCAAAATTACTCTTAAATCTGTATGCTCTTTTTTCTTCTAAATTAAAGTATGGGATGGGCACAGTGAAGTGGGGGATGCAGATTGTTACAATTCTGTAGCTTTTGGCGAGTGCAAATAGCCTCATGCACTCAGGAGGGCAGAGGAGTGGAAAACACATGATAAATATTTACAACGTTCAGACAATCTGTTACTCTATATTGTAAAGCTCATGGGAGTCACCATTGCAGGTGAGGCTGCTGAACTGTTACCCTGTGGTAGCATGCATTTGTGTAATGACATTTCCAAATATCTTTTACAAGTAGGAAAAGGACACATAATGTCATTCCAAAGAAATCCTTCTCTTGCTGTCTTGCATGGTCTCCTTTCTTCAGCACAATGTTGAATCACATTATGATACAACTGACAGAGAGTTGGTCCGGGAACTGTATATACTTAGTCCTTCCGGCCGTCCCACTGACTTGTCTTGTGATACCAGTTTTCCCAAGAGTGTAACAGGAATCATAGTGGGTCCTTACTTTCTTGGAGTCTCACAGAAAATGAATCAACACTTTAAAATAGCTGAGAAATTATAGAAAATATTTGATTATTTTCCTAATTTTAGTTATTTCTATCCATCCTTTGAATTGTTTGTGATGATATAATGATCATTTTACTTGTAGAAATGCTTTGTGCAAGTGTTATCATTAAACCATCATGACACATTTAAGAATTTTTCCACAAGTATATCTATCTGTAATATTACTATGAAGTAAATCACTTACACATGATGATCTGAAACTTTCACTTTTCAGGTAGCTTGGCCTGTGCTTGCAGGTGAATTGGCTTGTTTTGGTAAGTTTCTGCAGAAATAGTTCAGCCACTTTGAATTAAATGGACAATGGAAGAGAGAAAGAAGAAATGCTTTTTGTCTTACTAAAAAAAAAGAAACTGTCAATCCATAACATCATTAACTTATTTTGAAGGACTGTAGACAGAATGTGTAAGGGTAGAGAGCTGCTGTTTGGTATGAAATCAAGCCATCTTGTGAAATGCCTTTTTAACAATGGAAATTGGTTTTGACTTGAGTGCCACCTATCTCATTAAAAGTCAAGTGCCATGAACATGCATGTTTCCTTGTGGGTTTTTATAGATGTTTCTGTAAGGTATACAGCTGCATTGGCCTGGGTGACTTAATCATGTAGTAAGTAGTGAACAGCAGGTGAATGTTTCCCTAATATTTTGCAACTTGTTAGGGTAAGACTGAAGTACTGATCCATGATTCAATCCTTGTTCTCTTAATTTAAAAAATAAATTGTTAATTCTTTTCAAAGAAGAAATCAGCCTGTTACTGTAAGATGATGACAAACTGGAGAAAATCTCACTCTGAGAAAGCTTAACGATTAGAAACCAAAGACCTCTTTTTGTGGAAGCTATAAGCAAATATCAAATAGAAAATTGAGAAATGGCTGCCTTTCAAAATAAGTGCCAAGGTAGTGAATGTCAGCTTTATACTGACATCTGTTAAGGATATAAAAATGTGGCGAAGAGCCAATTCTGTCTGGGACATGAAGAACTGCTGGGGTTTTGTTTGTGGATTTTGGTTTGGTTTTATTTGTGGTTTTTGTGGTTTTTTGGTTTTGGGTTGGTTTTTTTGGTTTTTTTGGTTCGATTTCCTAACTAAGAAAAGACTTAACAACCCACTTTTTCTCTGGCAGCAAAAACAGATAATTTTTCTGCTTTGTTTAAGAACAGCTCTTGATTAAATTTGTCTATGTAAAGAAGTATGTAAAAAGCATTCTGCTTTTTACTATATAGTATTTGAGAACTGAATGAGAAAAAATTTCCCTGTGCCTCTGTATTAGTGTTTTCAAAAATTAGCAGCCCTTTCTCCACCCAGGCTTGCTGGCATCTGAGAACATTTGTCAGCTTTTAAATCTGGTTTAGCTATTTTGGCATGAAAGAAATTCTTCTAGCTTAGATGTCATAAGATTTTCAAAATATATAATCTGAATGTATATTTCATTAGTTTTAGGTATCATGAAGAGCACCAAAAAGGCAGGACACTGTCTGTCGTGGAGTGATCAAATAGATATAACTCAATGGAATCTGAACCTTAATTGGATATAAATTGTTTCTACTGTTTCGGCATTTTTATATATTTATACATTATTCCTCTATGCCCAACCCCATTTTTTATTATTAATAACCATGTCTCCCTGCTATTTCTAGTTGTGACCATCCAGGTTTATTTGCACATACTTGGAGACAGTAAGAGTAAAGGCTGCATTAATATTTTAATGACCAAGCACAACAAGCAGTCCTTGTAATTTTTGTTGATTATTTTTATCTGGTTGTGCGCTTAATTATCTGTTTAATTCAATCGTCCTCTGTGACAGTGGAGCCTATAGACTCTAGAGCTGCCAGCAACAGGGAGACTGAGGGAGGTTTTTGCTGTTTGCCATGATCATTTAAAACCTTATGCACTTTCATAATGTCTTTCCAGATTAACGTTTGTGATTTTGCTTCCCTGTAAGTGTTGCCAGAGTAGAGTTATAGTATGTATAGTGAGTCTCAGCACTTGCATCTGAGAACAGGGAAAGAAAGCACACAAAATGTACTGCATGAATTCTTATCCAAGTAACTGTCTCCTAGTCCTGCAGATATTGCTATTTTTTCCCTTCCCATAGAAGGTTGAACCTCTGATCATTATTTTGGACATTCAGCTTGATTTTCAATCCAGTTCTGTGTGGTGATAATGGATGGCTTAGTATCTCCATGATACCATATATATTTTGTTGAGTTGGGCCCTTAGAAAATTATGTAAGACCTGTAAATTCTTAATATTGAATTGCTTCTGTCCTCCATTTAAGGCGTTGTTAAATCTTATAAATTATTTTAAATGGTATTACTGAAATCTTGAAGTAAAATCAGTATTTATTACATCAAGATTTAACTTGACATATTTCTCAAAGCCATTCTTTTTATCTTGCTATATTTTAAGCTTATTACACTGAAATAGTGTGTCTTCATGTTTTAATCTTCTTGCTTTTTTTCCATGAGGGTTGTCTTGTTGTTAAAGTTAGATCCCTGTGGGGGGATCTATGCAACCTGTTTAATCTTAAAACAATTTGAGTTTTATAAATACTTGTAAACATTATTATTGGAAAAAGTGCATTTGCCTATTGACACACTTGAAAAATTTAATGAAAATTCCAAGTACGGTCTTCTATGATAGGCCCCAGACCAAGAAAATCACAATGATGTATAAGCAATTAACCATTTTCTAGACTTTTAAATGTTAATTGATTTGCATAGGATAGATAAACAAGACTAAATGTATATATAAAACCCAATACTTAAGTACTTATTTGTTTAACAGGCCTTTGGAAAACCAGTTATCTCTCCTCCGAGATGGATAGGAACTTGGTTTATAATTTTTTGTTAATTGTAGTCATATGTCAAAAACATTTAGCTGTGTATGAAATGCTGCTAGCAAAAAGTTGCACTGAAGAAAACAAATATAACCATATTTCTCTGCTTTAACACTTCCTTCTTTGAAGTGTTAATATGATCATCATGAGTCATTACATCCCATTTTATCCAGTACAACCAAGGTTTTCAAAACGTGAATGATAAATATAATTTTTGACACAACCCAGTATTCCTTAAGGATAAAGTAATTCCAAGATCACTGAAGTGAAGGGGGAAAAGTTAAAAAGCATTCTGAGTTTATTCTCAAATTTGCATTACTTTTTTTTTTTTTAATATTTTACAATATGCATAATTAAAGATAGATTCGTTAACTTGTTAAATACATTATTTCAGAAAATTGTTCTTGCTCCCTGAGAACTTAATGTGGAACAGCATCTTTGACCTTTCACTGCAGAAAGATATATTCAAAGCTTGCTGGATTTTATGGAAGGATTCTCCTAAAGGTATAATATGTTTTTATTAGAGGGTTTTCTAATTGCTGTTATTATTCTTTTAAATTTAATTTTTCTTCTGTCTTCACTACTGAAGCTTCCTTGGAACTTACACCTCCTTTTGCAGTTGGTCCAAACTTTTTGCAGCTGGAAATACTTTCCTTGCTCATGAAATAGCTCAAAGATACAACATAGCCTTTTAGTTTTCTTCTCCTTTGCTTTTCTTAACTACTCTATTGGGTTTAAAGTTCAGAATATATGGGTATGCCAGATGTATCTCTGAAAGTGAAGTTTGGCAAAAGACCTTTGGTCTGAAAGGCTAGGTACTAAATAAATGCTTCATTTAAATATCATCATGGCACTAACAAGCATGGACATGCAATAATTAAAAAAAAATCTGATGTCTTTGTTTAGTGAAACTAAAGATGCTAAGCAATACAAAACAGAACAAGATGCAGCTCTTGCCTTAAGACTTTGCTGTCTGAACATGCAAAATTAAAGCTTTTGGACAAAGATTAAGAAGACGACAATTCTTTTATTTAAAAAATATTTATTTAATTCATGTTGCTTTTCTGTACAAATATCCTGTACTTACTGCCAGAAGCGTAAACAAGCTACTGTGTATCCTGTAAAAATTAACCATTGATAAAGTATAAAATAAAAATTGTTTCCCCTAGGTTAAAACTGGGAAAAATCACGTGTGCAGTTTTAGACCAAAGTCATAATTGATCTTGAAAGTTGATCTTGAAAGTTAATATTATTTTGATCTTGGTCTTGAAAGTTTATATTATTTTGTTTGACTATCAGTGCAAAGTTTTGTTTTGTTTTACTTTCCCTGATAATATAGTACGTTTCTATTGGAATATAGAAAGATTACATTTTAGACATGTGAATAGAGGTCTGTACAAGCTGTTTTGGTCTAATATGGCTTTTTTTTTTGTTTATTACTTGAAAATCAGCTGGCTTGAGTAGTACAGCTGTTCATTAAGACCTCTGGATCCTGAGGCAAAGGATCTTTCTTCTTGCTTGTTATTTTTACATCACTGTATGGTTTCAGCCCCTCTATATTAGCCCTTGTACACATACCCAGAAATAATTTTCAATTTTAAGTTGTAGGATTTAATTGTGAGTATTCATTTTAGGTACAGAAATTTTTAGGGGACAGTTATTTGTTTGAGTAAGGTATATATATGCTACATTAATGCATAATTAATAAAGTGCAGAATACCATGTAATGCTGTTGAAGGGGAATAAACCCTGTCTTTATTTTAAGATAGATTAAATAATTCTTTTTAATTTCCAGATTTGGTAAAATACTCTTCTTACCAGCAAAGAGAGTTTGGGGTATTGTTTGTTTGTTTGTTTATAAGTATCTTTTGAATCCCTTTGAATCGTGTTTGTGCATGTATCCTCTAGATATGGTGAGAGTGTAAGTCAAGTTGCCATAATAATATCGGACCTGCTACCTTAGCCCTTCTGAATTTTGGGTAGACATACTCAGTGGATTTCCCTGTTTCTTATGTGGTATGAAATGAAGAAAACATGATCTGGAGTATGGTGAAGATGACTTTGGCCTTCGTTGAGGAAGGTGGAAAGTAACTGGTTTTGCAGGCTTGGACTAGCAGATGTCGGCCAGGAGGGCAGCCTCATCCTCTGGAGTACTGTAATATCTATTAGATATAAAAGTTTCCTTCAGAAAATAAGATCTGAGAGTCAATGCTGGTGCTCAAAACAAGGTCTGGCTGGTGTTTCGTGTATCACTCAAAATGGAGCTTCTTCCTGTTTCATCTGCCATGTACATAAACTTGTTTTCTGATACTCAATTTAGAAAAAACAGCAAGACTGATTACTGCCATCTATACTGAATTTGGTCAGGCACGTTTCATTATAAGACCCCCTTTTCAGTTATAACTTTGTGGCATTCAGTTATGTCAGCTGCAATTCTCCCTGTCAAATCTTCCCCTCTGAAAAGTTTTTCCGTAAAAAATCTTAGTAAAAAACTAAAAGGCAGTTGTTTTTGCAAGTAAAACTGAAGGAGTGGGGTGAGAAATGACAAATATAGTTTTGATCATGTTATAATCTATTAAACCCATTTAATATCTTTAAATTCTGTAAGAATTGCTATTGTCATCACTTAGAAAAAACTCCCTTATTTATAAGGCTGTGAAACTTGGGAATGACATCTTGCATCAAGTCCTGTATGCTGAATGTATTTTTTATCTGGAATGCAATGTTTGTAGTGATACTTGCAGTTTGCCTCTTCAGCAGTCAGAAAACTCTGTTCGAGTCCAAAAAAAACCTGAAGCAAGATGGTTGACTCATCTGTTCTCTTGGTTCTTTCCCTGCTAAGTGCCCAGGAGCAGAAGAATATAAAAACCTGACTGAAGTACAGAGGGGTTTAGTTTGTTTGTTTAAATGCTGTACTTCTTGAAATATTCCATTTCAAACAGACTGTTACTATGTTAACAGTGATTTCATTGGGATATGTGTTGCCATTGCTCACTCTTTAATGTTTGCTGGTTTACTACTTATTACATTAAAGACTTTTCATAGTTGTAATATTGCAGAATCTTTTATTAGCAACCTCTTAAACAGTCAAATAGGAGAGTTTGTGATGGAAATATCATTTGTTAACTTGTTACAAATTCGTCACCTTTCTCAAACAGATTTGAGCAAATATGTTCTGTGGTGTGGTTGAACTCTGCCAACAAAATTTTAGTAGTGATGAGGACATGTGGGTCATCTTTTTTCCTTTTTTTTTTTTTTTTAACTTGCTGACACAGTTGTGTGAGGAAAAACAACATATTGCTTTACTAAGTTGTAGGCTATAAAAGGATGAGAACTTTCATGTCAGTCTTTTTTGGGGGGGGAGAGGTCTCATTGCTGTCTGTAACTGAAATTACAAAAGCTGTAATTAGCACAGATAAAATAGTATCAGAAAAAAACACCTCCAACAAACACTTGTACAAATTATTTTGTGTATTTCCAAATTATGGCGGGTTATATTCAGAAAGTACTCTTGAGTAGAAGAAAAACATATTACTTGCTATCAGTTTCCATTAGCATCTGCCAGTGCTTCCAGTGTACTTCCTTCTCAGTTTGCTTAGTCATAATGTTTTAATCTCCAAGAATCAGCCCATACCCTAACTAAGCTCCTTAAAAGAAGAATTATTTGTCTTTCTATAATCACTAGTAGTTCCAAATGCAGTTATTTCCTTCTTTATACTCCAAGTTCAAAACTAGACCTGGCAGGAAATTTTTTTTTTTTTTTTGGTAAGTTACTTATTAAAGAAATGATACATTAGATTTCTTGCTCAACCTGCAGTATAGTGATAAAACTCTTATCTGGATTTTTAAAAATAGACTTTTCAAATATTACATGCTGTGTTCTTTCTTTCCCCTTCTCTTTTTGCTGTAAAAGACAGGAGTGTCATCCGGGATTATTATTTATTTATTTAATTATTTTCCATCTGTGTAATTTTTTTCTACCATTGAAAAAGCCAATGGCAAAAATTTAATTCAGTGAAATTCTGAAAAAAAAAAAAAAAGTACTTTTAAGTTGGGAATATTTGGAACAATTAGAATGTAGGAACAGCCTACAGAGCTTTTCTTTTTTAAATTTTGTATTTAGCCATCTCAGAAAATGGGTTTGAGGAATTAGGGGAATAATCCTATATATTTTAAATATTTCATATTGGGTTTCTAAATATGCTCCATGCTTCTCTTTTTTTCTTCCTTTTCATGTGCTTTCTTCTGTAATAATGCACTAACAAGCAAAATTCAGTTCGAGTCTTTAACATCTTAATATTTCTGTGGAATTGTAATGTTCTGTTTCAACTGTAATCATCAGCAGAAAATTTTTTGTTTTAAGAGAGATTTCTGTTATGTGATCTTCATTCCAGCATCACTCTTAAAATGTACATCACCTTTTAGATGAAATATAAATATCGTAAAGCCTGTAATTATTACACATTTCAAGATAATGGCTTTCCGTAATCTTGTGATAGTTTCTTCTTTTGTTAAAATTTATTGTGTGTTACTCCAAGAGATTTCAATGAAATACTTAGTCTAATTGGAAGACAAAACATTCTGTGAACTTTAAGATGAATTAGGTGACAAAATTTAATAGCAAATCTAAAAGTGCTTATTATCTGGAGATTATATTTCCCTTTTATATGTGTTCCATCTATTCTCATCCATGTAATGGTGGTTGTCATACAGAAAGAGTTCTTTTGTCAGATCGTTACCCTATATCCATTCCTTTGATTCCTGTTGTGTAGACTTGCTGCTACCAAGTGATTTACCAAGGCTGTCTTGTGGCCTCAGACAGCTTTGTGAGAAACCAGAAGCATGTGTTTGTGGTTCTTCACATATACCACTTTTATGAGGAAGTGAAAATGAGACTTTCTCATTTTTAGCAGAGCATAAATATCCTGGTCTGGTCATATGTTGATATTGTAATTTGGAAATCAATAGGAAACCATGAATGTGGTTTGATTGGTGGATGATTAAAAGGATGGTTTACCTCTTTATGGATCAAGTTTTGTTGTTTCAAACACTATATAAACTACCTGGTCCATCTTTACTGTGCTAGCGGCCATTTGAGTGTACCTCGGAAGACGTATTGGCTCTAATGCATCAGGAGTGTCAGGTAACCTGGAGCTTCTATTAGGGTTACAAGAGCACCATTAGTTCATCTAATTAGTTGTAGCTTGCTAATGCTTTGTGAATCAAAAGAGTCTGCCTAATATAATTTCCTACAAATCTGAAAAGAAGCCTTATGTTTGCATACCTTTTAATTGTAAGCAATGCAGAAGTTCCTTACAAAACATTAAAACCTCTTCTTCCTGCATACAGTCAAAGCTGATCTCGGAGAAAGTAGTTCTTCATGTTGGTCCTGCCTAAGCTAGCACAAGTTGCTATAGAAGCGTTAGTCTCTTAAAGCTATATTGGCTCACTTTTGTGGCTGTTGGAAGAAAGATGGAGAATTATTTGGCACAATATTTTGCTGGAAGTAGGTAAAAAGATTGATATGGTAACAGATATACTTGTTATTATTAGTTTCTGGTTTGGAGGTCTGTAATGTTTTCAATTTGCAGAAAGATGGGCATGCTAGAGGAACATTTTCAGGAAAATATCCACTGTTTAGATGGAATATTGTTTTTTCTCAAGGCATAGAAAATGGGCAGCGTTTTGACTGCTCAAAGTTTTGTGTTTGAGAAGAGGGGTTTCAAGCACATATCTGTATCTGCATAAATCTTTGGCTAACTTCTGGCATTTGAAGATCAACGGGGTGTTTTCTTCTCCTCACTCTGTTATCCATTTTAATATCTCCTTCATCCTCATTGTTCTGTCTTGTCCTTTGAGTTTGTATTTTCTGTCATTCTGTCTTTCAAATTCAAAATCATATAAGAAAGAAGTCAGCACTGAAATATGGATTTTAAGGAGTATATTTTATTGTTTTTTAAGTTTATAGCAGGTACTTGGTTTTAAGCAGAGATTGCAACACAATATCAGGAGAAACATGTTTATAGGAAGTGTAGTACTGGAAACCTTTTTTTCTTTTATGGGTCATGTATCTACTGTAAAATGGAAGCTACTAACAGAAGGGCATGCCAGAATTTTTGTTGAAGGAACACTATGGTGAGTTAAGCTGTTTTATAAGCAACCAATACTAAGAAATGCACTGAATAGGAAAGATCAGTTTCAAGAATATCATTGACATACATCTCATTCTGAGGTCTTTGAAAAATAGCTTTCTAAAGATACCCTTATGATGGTTTAGTGGTGGATTTGGCAGTGTCAGGTTTACGGTTGGACTCTATGATCTTAAAGGTCTTTTCCAACCTAAATGATTCTATGATAGTTATTACCCTTTAAGGTATCCTTTTTAAATTTTTCTGCTTTTGCAATAGCAATTTTTTATAATTCCCTGTTCCTTGGTTGAAAGGCTTATGTAGCTTCTCCTCACCATGTGGCTTTTAGAAAGGGGTCACTAGCAAGTTAGTGCAGATGGATGGAACTAGTTGGAACTAGAACTATATGGTTGTAATAAGGAAAAATATCAGTATGCCTGGCATTTAACTTAGATAAATTGTAATGGAGGTCACCTGGCTCAAATCATAGGAGCAAGAATCTGAATAAAGGGACTTTCTTGCTAAGAGTACAACTAAAAATATTAGGAATTGTGATGTTTTGTAGTGAAGAAGGTCATTGTTTTAAAAATATTGTTATCATTTCAGAAACTAAACTATTAGTGAAGTCAGTAATTTCCATATCATTCTAGTTTTCCAGTGTATGTTTTTTTTAAACAATTTTAGAGATGAGGTGGTGTAATATATGTATTTTATGTTTGTGTCCCAACCCGACTAGTCAAATGTAATATAAAGTTTAAGTATAAATGGTGAGCATTAGTTCTAAACCCCAAAGTATCATCATTGCTTTTTTTCATCTCTTGTGTACTAAAAAGGTAATACGCTTATTTGGAACTATTACAAATGAGACAGTGGTCTGTAAAGGACCAGGAACAACTATGGGGCAGTTTGGCTTCTAGAGTGTATTTGTTTCTAGTGAGATGTCATCATATTATTTTGTCAACCTAGAAACTTTTAAAACCAATTAACTTTGCATGACATGTGTAGATTATAATTTTTTGAAGTTATGATTTTAGATTTCAAGATACTCAGATTTCCTTATCTTCAGATCACAAAGATAGTGTATTCAGAAGGCTGAGTTTCAGATTACTTTGTTTCATGGACTCAGTCCTGTGTTGGATTAATTTGAACAGAATGACGTAGCCAAAGATTGTTCAGGATCCAAGGCATTTTGACATGCTTTTCTGGTATTTTATTTATCAATTTGTTTGTATATTTACTACATTTTGCATTTATGCTTAAAATTTGTATTGGTGTACAAAGCTCTGCTTTATTGTGGATAAATTTAACGACTTTCAACCTTGTGTTCTGTGTTATTCCTTAATGTTTCATGTGAATTTGTTAGCTATAGTCTAATATGTTTTAATACTTGTGCCATTGGATGAGATCTGTAATTTAATAAAGCACTTCTCTGGCATAGACTCTATTTCTTATTCCTTAACAACTCTTTGCTAGCTCAGTACTTTCGAAGCTGAGAACAGTGGTATTTTAAACTAACAGTAGGCAGTAGTGTTCAAACTATTACACAAATTCTTAAATATTCCAATTATAGACCTGGCTTCCTAAGAGCACATTTTGAACAGCAAAATGGATGGATGTGTTGTCCCTAGACTTTGAGAAGCGCTAAATCTGGGACATACTTTGTTGTTATTGAACTAAAAAAAAAAATAAAAAAAATCCTTTAATTTACAAAAATTCACTCCCTGTAATAAATTTTGCAAACAGAAGTAGGATTATTAACAGATTGCAAAATGAACAGAAAAGCTGGGGAACTAGTGCTGTAATTAAGTTTGAAAGTCCTTAACCAGTTTCTTTTCCTTAACATAGTTCTCCTGATAGTTTCTTATAATGCTGCTGCTCCTGGAGCAAAGAGTTCACTTTGTTTCCTTATGGAATATTATTAAAAGACTGAATAAGATGTGGAAGGCACTGGAGAGAAAAAGGTTTCCTTAGTAAAGAGTGTATCTATTAATAGAAATAAGCTTCAAATTGCCACTAAACAGTGCAGCAGTACATGGTATCACGTTATCTTTTAAATCAATGAAAAATTTGATAAAGAATATTTCTTTGGCCTAATAGTAACAGTGTTCTTTCTGTTACTGCTATTGTTATTATTACTGGTTTTCTCTAAAGCTCACTTTTAATATGATTTAAAGTATGTGTAAATTTTTTCATTATAAGGAGGGGTATTATGTTCTCTTCAAGGTGATTGTACATTTTAATGTGTCAGTATGTGTGCATCAAACCCAATGTTTAGTTTGATGTAACTAAGAAGAGATCTAATGAGGTGTAACCTGTAAAACAGGCCTAAGCTGGCCTGACAGGTTGTTGTCAAAGTTGGTACCATTAAACAAACAAACAAACAAACAAACAAAAAAAAATCTTCAATAGATTTATTTGCTTGTAACTGAAAAAGAGCTTTTAGTTGCAATATGATTTAAGGGAGAGCGATAAGTCTCATTTCAGTCATGTAATGACTTAAAGATCAGATTAGATTAGAGAAACTGCTTGTGTTTTGGGAGGGCATAGCCTAGCAAATTTGTGTGGCAGAGGTGAGGGCTAGCTAGTTCTCTACACATTTATTCTTTTGTCCAAAAAAAAAAAAAAAAAGTACTCTTCAGAATTGAGCTGAGTTTCACCTTATGATACCACAGAGTCATTTGAGGATATTAAATTTTACCATAATGTCTGGGTCTATAGCTACTGGGTCTATAGTTTCCATGATGCTATTTCCTTCTAGTCACTTAATCATATTTCAGTGAGAAAATGCAGTGTCATTTGAGGTGAAACAAAGGAACACATAAAATAATACAGACTAATTTAACTAAGTTTTTTTCTAGATAAGACTGTGAAATATGCATAGTACAACCTTGCTCCATTTATTAAAAAATCCCCACCAAAAATTCCCTTTTTTCCTATTGCTCCTTTTATTGTTTTCTAAATCAATTCAGTGACAAATACTTTCGATGTGATGCATCATCTTCCTTAACGCTAAGCATAGATTTGGTCTCTTTGGGATATCCACCCTCACTCTCACTAGCTAGGTTTTTCCCAGTTGACTATTCTTCTTCCTAGTTTAACAGCTGTGTGTTGCCAGTGGACCAAAATATGGACTGTGCCATCCATTTCCTTGCCTAGTAACTCTTGAAATTCTGCTCCTCAGTAAACTTCTGTAAGTAAAAACTGGCTCAGCATGCATTAGCTGGCACTGCTGAGCATTCATTTATGGAAATGTCCACGTGTTAACTAGCTCATGTTTGATGGAGCTCACCACAGTAGATTTCTTGAGGGGCAGTTTTGAGGGGCAGTAGATTACTTGAGGGGCACCTTAGCTTTGGCTAAGGTGAGGTACTGACAAACTGCTAGCATAAAGGGTGTTCTCTACTGCTTGGGTGAAGAGTGAGTAGGTTCAAGACTGCTCCTGTGATGAAAAAATCTTCTTTGATGCTTATTATTTTTGTATGCAGAACTACTTAGTTGCATCTGCCAGTGACACACCCTGTGGCTGCATGATCACTCATTTTCACACTAGAAAAGCAGCAGGCATGCACAGCTGAAGACAGGGAAGACTAGAAGTGAGGCTGTGCTTTTTGGCAGCACTCAGACTTGTCCATATTTTGAACTCCAAACTCAGGCAATGAGTTAAAACAAGAATACAGGAAGAAACAGTATGGCATAATTTTCTCAGAAGTTCTTGTAGGCCTATGAAACAAGCCTGTCTTCAACAGAAGTACTGACTAAAGGTTTTGCATCTTTCCTACACCTTCCAATACCTGGATGAGATTCTGAATCATGCCATGTAGCTATCGACTGCTGGTGAACAGAATTAGGAAGCTGATCCGGAAGACTGTTCTTGCTGTTAGTCTCTCTCCTTAGGATCACTCCTCTGTCTTCAAGGATTATGTATGGAAATTAAGAGTTTTGCTAGCATGAAGAGTGATACTACTCAAAGTAAATGGAAAGTTTGAAATTATTTAAAGAACATTATAAACAGATGCAATGCTTTAACAAAACTTAAGATCAAAATCACTGTAATAAATGACTACTTGCTGGTAGGATAGGTTTTGTCTAAATGCTGCTTGCTTCTTAGAGTTAGGATTTGCTAATTACTTATGAAATTATGCCAACAAGTTATCACATTTAACTCCCTGCATAATAAAAACTGATACAATGCTAGTATATTGAAAAATACATAAAACTGAAATATGTGACATGGTAACGTGACACCTTCCTTTTAACTAGTGTTGCCTGAGACTGAATTTTACTATTTTGGAATGACAGAAAGTTATCCCGTATTTATGTTTTGAAAGCTGAAAACTGAAATTCCTGCATTTTTCAACAAAGAGAAGCCCTGGAGTCAGCGCTCTCCAGCTTTGCATGCTGCTGGATTCGCTGCTGAACTTTAGGTCTTTCCCTGATGCTTAGGTGTTTCCTAGTGACTGCAGACTTCTTTACTTGTGGTAGTAGAGTTCTTTCTGGAAAAAAGCCAATTTAGTGATCAAAATTAGTAAACCATCTTCTATTATGATGTGTCGAATGTAAATAGATCTAATCTGTAGCAAGAAAATACAATGTGATGCAAAGGAAAAGAAATTACAGAGCTCAATAAACTTACCTGTAGTAGTACAATTACACTATTATATGTTGAATCAAAATAGATTTATATGGTACCTATATGCTAGCCAAGTAAACAGAACCTGATTTTTTTTTTTTTTTTTTTTTTTTTTAAATTCTTGCAAGTTTTTTTGATGTCATGGCAGTTTCACAGATAAATAGTAGAAGAAATTGTTCAGCCTTTTATTTTTTTTTAATGTTTTCTTGGTAAATAGAGCAGCAAGAGCTAATTACATTTTAATGGTGTTGCTGGTTGCGGTGACTGAGAGAAAAGGCAACGTAAGTGCTTGAATGGTTCTTTTTTACTAAATGTTCAACAGCAACTTTTAACAGAGGGCAATAAGATACAACATTTAAAAGTAAATTGCATTTCAGATGTGTGGTTTAGTGAACATTTTGTGGCCTTATGGAACAGTTCTCTTAACTGAGAACCTTGGAGACAGAAGAATTATGTATGAGAGAAGGACTATGAGTGTTAGCAATGTCATCCTTTTTGTGTCAGATTTTTCAAGGTAAGAGATTTGTATCAGAAAACACTGAGGGAAGATTGTTCTTCTGCAGGCTTGTTATTTGTCATATTAAATTTGCCATAATCAAGTTTGACAGGCTTCTCTTTATTTTTCCCAGCAGACAATATTATTGTTGAAGATTAGTCAGATGCCTTCTGTCCATTCCCTGCCTCACATGCTATGTCATGCAAGCTTTGGAATACTTAGCACATAATTTAAACGAATGACTAATTTGGCAAGCATAATGGAAGGCACGCATACTATCCTTCAATTGCACAAACCCATTATGGAGCTTTGTTACATCAGCTTCTATCTTCCAGAGGGCAAAGTCAGAGGATTTACTTACAAGGGCTGTTTAACACTGAATAGAACCAGTAAACGTTTCTGTAGCTGCTATCAAGTAAGGGAGAGGTTACAGATGGAGCTGAAAGAACAGCCATATGAAAACTTTGGAGATATTATTTTCAAGCAAACTACCACAAAAGACATTCTCATTGAACTGTACAAACTAACTGCTGAAAAGGAAAAACTGTTATCCAGTCTTTTGAGATCACATCATATTCTGGACCTTAACACAGGACATCAAGAGAGAAAGCGACAGGATGTTTCTGGAGTCCCAAAACTTAAAAGTGATGATTACTTCAGTTTTACACATCAGCAGAACTTCTTTCTGGTTTCCACACATAGAGACAATTTGAATCACAAAAAATTGAAGAAATATAGAAGGAAAGAGAGCTTTGAGGAGTTCAGGCACCAGAAAGGGCGGAAAAAGATACATGAACAACATTTTTCTTTACTGAGCACACAAAACATGCAACTGGAAAATAAGAGAATGCTCCCAACAAGATTTCCTACCAAGAGTTTTCCCAGTTCCTTTTCTGCCTCCAGTTGGCTACCAATAAAAGGTAAGGATGATTTACCAGTAGACAATAGTATACAACCAGAAAGGTGGATAAAAGAGGGGTGTTTTCTTGAAAGCAACAAAGCTGTGAAACTGGATGCTGACTTACCAAGTTCTAGCTCAAAAGACAATGACACAGTCACAGTTGAACTAGTGGATAATGGAGAATGCATCCCTGAAGTTATGAAAGTGCAACAGAGTATCTCTTTGGTAAAGTCATCTGAGGACAGTCTATCTAGCAAACTCGAGACATTAAGTAAATCTGCAGCTGCTAAAAGCTTGAAAAGTAGCAAGTATGCTGAGCCAGTATGCAGGGAGAAACCAGGAATCACAGTTGTTGCTGAAGTACAGGACTCAGAAGCTTGTATTAAAAAAGTTGACAAACACCCTTCAGAGTCTTTACCTGATTTTCACACAGATAAAGAAACCATTCCTCCTGTTCTCACAACAGTAAGTAATGAGTTTATATTAAGAACTGACATATACTCCGTAGATGAAGCTGCTGGAGACTCTAAAAACGCTGTGCTGAAGGAAGAGGAGCAAGGCGGCTCTGGTTTGCAGTACAAAGCAGAGAGAGTGCACATTACTGATGAGTCACGCAACCTTGTGGGAGCAGTCAATAAAGCTCTTCTGAGAGTTATTCGGAGCGACAGTTTAGATGAAGCTGCAGAATGGAAGAGACTGCAACAAATTACAAGAGTAGACAGAAACCTGCCAGGCTCAATATATGAGAAAAGAACCACGGTATCCCGGGGAAGCAACAAGCATTTATTTTTGGACTTGCCTGTAAATGAAAGTCCTGGTCTTTCTCAGACAAGTAATAATCTTAAACTGGAAGAGAAAAAGCTGCATTCACCCTCGTTAGTATCAGTGAGTAATGTTTTTAGTAATTCATATCCTCTATCTAATACACACAAACAAATGTCACCTATTCCTTCTCCGTTATCTTCGAGACTGCCTAGCCCACAGCTGCATCATCGGATTCTCCCATTGCCAACACAGAACACCGAGGACGAATCTGTGTTCCCTGATTATGGCCATGGGAGACATGGGGCTATAAACCTCTCTCTTGGTGATTTGGAGCCACAGTTTTATCTGAAGTTTTCTGAACCTGGAGAATCGGGATTTGCCACCAGACAACGAGGCCTACATCAGAATGCAACTGCAGGGCATTTTGAAAAGCATGCCATACAAGAAAAATTAACTACTGAGACGCAGCAGAATTTCTGTCCAGGTCAGTCCTATTTCATTTTTTAAACTAACAGAATTGACCAGCCATGAAAGTATTGGAGTATTTTTTTAATACTAGCCTTCAATAATAAATAGTGTACTTGCAATGAAAGTATTTTTCACTACTTAAGGATTGAGTGAAAAGTTGTTTTTTTTTTTTTTAACAAAAGTTACAGCTATACAAGATTTCCTTTCAGATGCACATTTTATGTCAGCTTATATTCACTCCAGTTGTTATTGAATGACCTCTTGACCAAAGTTACTAAAATGTTTTTCTATATAAAATAAAAAAAGTTTACATCTTTATTTTCCTGCTTTTCCTATGCTGTGTTCTAGTCTGTCAAAATGTTATTGTAAAATTTGTTATCCAAAATGTTCTTTTTAGTTTGTTTAATTTAACTGATAGAACATTATCTGGGCAAGATAATTTACATTGCCTTAAGTATAGGACTGGTGCTTTGACCATTTAGTCACGAGAGGTTGATGTAAATTCTGTAACAACAAAAGGTTGGGTTTTAAAAGGGTTGCATGCAGAAGTCATGTCACAATGTTATTTGAATTCAGTGCATGGGTTTATTTATAAATATATGGAATACTGAATAGCTGCTTTCTTAGCTAGAACAAAAGCATGTATACCCTTCATTTTTTTCTCTAGGAAACAGGAAGGCTGGAGAATCTAATCCTGCAGGGGTCTAGCTGTGGCTTAAACTGGTCCCTATGTGTTAGAGGGAGGGCTTACAGTGCCAAGTGACATGATTTCACTATAAAAGGGAAAGAGGTGCTAATCTGCACCCTTATCATTTTTCATGGAAAACAGGATAATTTTCTATAGTCTCAAATTACAGGAAAACTAGAAAAAAAATGGGAAAAACCTGTTGATATTTGTATTTCTTAACTATTTAGCTAAACTTGAGCATCTTATGTGATACCTCTTCCCATTCCTACCCCTGCTTCCCTTTGAAGTGCATTTGGGTGTCTTGCCTTACCTTTGGCTGATTCATCTCACTGAAAGGGCACAAAAATATTCTATTTTTTTTTGTTTGTTTGTTTGTTTTTGTAGGGGATGGGGGGCTGGCAGAGGGTAGTCTGCCATTTTAGTTACCTAAATTGCCTCACAAGTTGGCCCAGTGAGTGCCTGCCAGAGCTGGTGCAAGATGCAGTACAAGATTCTGCAGACTAAATCATGGAGGAAGACACAGGCATGAGGAAAAGGGGGCTCCAAAGGGGGAGTTGTGCAGGGATGTGAAACCATTACCTTAGCCAGAGGGTGCTGAATACTGTCTATGAGGCTTGCATTTCTGCCTGCTACTTGTAGAAGCTGCTCTGGTTCTCCTCAAGACTAAATCAGATTGAGAGTTCCTTTCTTGGCTCCTGTTGCACTGTGATGTCCTACCCCTCTCATTACTTCTTGTACTTATTGTACTTTTTGCTGAGCTGGTTTAGCTCATGAAACCAGCAGAAAATTTCACCCCTTTGTAAGACTAAAGTAGGAGGCCCTATCTTTTTCTCCCTGCTTTGCATTAGTATTTTTTTAATTAGTTTATCATTTGGGACTGTTGGATGTGGAACTGTACCTATTGTACCGCACTCTTGTACTGGTTTTGCCTGGGAGAGTTAATTTTCTTCATAGTAGCTTGTACTGTACTCTGTTTTGTATTTGTGATGAAACAGTGTTGGTAACACACTAATGTTCCACCTTGTGCTGAGCAGTGTTAGCACAGCATCAATCCTTTCTTGTTTCTTGCCCTACCCTTTCCCCACCCCCCAGCGGGTGCATGATAGGCTAGGAGGGGACACAACTGGGCAGAGGACCCGAACTAACTAAAGAGATATTTCCTGCCATATAAATTCACGCTCAGCAATAAAAGTGGAAAGAGGGGAATTTATGGGGGTTAGCCATCTTTTGCTCAGGAACCGGTGTGGCATTGGTCTACCCGCAAGAGGTGGTGAGTGATTGCTTTTGCAGCACTTGTTTTGTTTTCTTCCCTCTTCTTCCACTTATCCTTCACTTACTAAACAAATTTTGTTTGTTTGTTTGTTTATCTTGACCACCAAGTTTTCTCAGGTTTTTTTTCCTTTTCTCTTCCCCCTGTCCAGGGGTGGGGGGGAAGAAGTGAGTGACCAACTGCATAGTGCTCATGTGACCACTGGGGTTGAGCCACAACAGTTCTGTAAGAAACAAAACATACATACACACAAATAGCGTGTTGGCTGAAAATCTTAGCTATTAAGCAGAAACATCTTTGTGGAGAGAATAAAGTGCAGACAAAACAAGATCTGAGTTTTTAAGTTTTCTTGCAACATTAATACAGATAGAAAACATCACTGCAACTTTCTGAAAGATGTAATACTATTCTGGGGTGGGTTGTTTGTTGTTTTATTTTAATATTTTTTTTTTTTTCCATTTTCATGTGTGATTGCATGCCAGCATTATTACTGGTGTGTCAGACAATCTGTAACTTTAAGGAAGAGTTTCCTACTTTGCTGGTATATACAACACTGTAGGTATGTCTCTGGATCTGGGATAATGTAACATTCCATTTTGTTCTGCACCAGGGGTGGAATCATACCTATTGACAGAGCATTGGGAGTACTACTCTTCTATAAACTGACATAAGTAATAACTAACTAAACTATAGTGCAATGGGGTAAATTATGTATCTCCAAATTTAGACAACATAAGTGATGTTAACATTATAGCCGTAAATTTGCAGTCCTGATTTGATCCTTATCAGATTGCTCCCATGTGTGAAAAGCAAAATTCAAGACTATTGTTCAGGTGTCTGTAATGGGGTGCTATTGTGAAATGATTTCTCAAATCTTAATTAAGTTCTTAATTAGATCTTAGGTAAGTTCTTTATTGTGAGGGTGGTGACACACTAGCGTAGGTTGCCCAGAGAAGTTGGGGATGCCACATCCGTGGAAATATTCAAGGCCAGGTTGGATGGGGCTTTGAGCAACCTGGTCTAGTGGAAGGTGTCCCTGCCCATGGTCTTTAAGGTCCCTTCCAACCCAAACCATTCTATGATTCTATGAAATCTAGTCCGTTATTAAATTGTGTAAGTATCTACAATGAATCATCCAAGGATTATGTAGAATTCTGGTTGACTCTTTACCAGTCAGGTTGATTCAAGGATTTATTTCATGTCAAAAATGGCTTTTCAAAGTTATATTATTGTCACAGTTTGCATTACCTCATTCTGTGAAACATTTGGAGCCTTTTATTACCCTTGTAACTTTGTATTTGAAAAATTTCATGAATGAATTAAAATATTTTAGTTTATTAGCTTAAATAATGAATTGGACTCATCATACAGCTCTCCAGATCATTTTAAGTCTCTTTTCTGATTGTTTGAAGTAATGATTCTTCATTCTCTTTCTGGATAATTGGAAAATATTCCTGCAGTCAGAACTGAAATATTTAGCTAAGGCAGAGTGCCTTTATTTCTGTACTTCTACCTTTTCTGCAAGTTCAGTTTCTTGACAGCAGATATTTATGGCACAAATCTCCTAGTTTCATTGCATAAAGTTCTATCAGTAATTCACTTGAAAGTACACTTCTCTGGATCTTCCTGTTGAAGTGCAACTGCTGGCCATGGGAACAGGCCACAGCTTTTATCTTAGCAAGTTAATAGTTAATTGGGAAGAATTTATAGTTCAGCAATAATTATTTAGCAATTTTCTCTGTAAGTGGGACTGGGAATTAACATTTCTATATTTGCATTTAATAATTCTGTTTGAATTATCAAAATTCTACGTAAAAGCTTTAGAACAGATTAAGACTTTTGAGAAATAAAATGTTCAGCTTCAAACAGCAAAAACAAAAGTACAAACACTACAGTTTCTCATAAAAAGACATTTATTAAATCCTCAAAAACATACTTCCTTTTCTACTCTAACATAAAATATGTTATGGTTTTATAGCCCTGGAGAAGTTAAACTTTTGAAATGATCCTCTGTATGTCTGAAATCTGTCTTGAGGAAAGATTTTCTGAGACCTTTTAGTTTCTGACTGTGCTTCTCTCTCAAGTTGTCCACAGTGGTAGAGAAAAATAGGAAGAAAATTTTCAGATCTGTTTTGTACAGAATGACACCAATATGCTGTTTTACTAAGTATTATCTGAAAGAGGAGGAAGATAAGTGGTATTTTTAGCAGTTACTGAAGTGAATTTATTCAGAGCAGGAAACTTAATAAAAATCTCTGGTTATGATGTAACCTTGACTTAGGGCAAGTCAAGCAAGACATCTCATTATTCCAGGACAGTGACTGGTGACTGTGCTTTGAGTCAGGATGAGACTGGGATGGGCCATCCACCATATTTTGTTTTATATTTTAGTGCTGCTGTGGAAAAAGAATAAAAAACTGGCAAGGGGGATGGTGAATGCAAGAAGGAGAACAAATGAGGAGAATGGTGTTACCCTGCCTCCCCTGCCAATGAAGATTGCTCCTTTTTTGATATTTAGTAGTTGTGAAAAAAGAACGTAGTCAACAGACACAGAAATCCAGAGTTAGTAGGACTACAGAAAAAAATGAAACTAATGGGAGATAACCAGTATCTGAAGGGGGCCTACATGGATGCTGGAGAGGGACTCTTCATCAGGGAATGTAGTGATAGGACAAGGGGTAACGGGTTCAAACTTAAACAGGGGAAGTTCAGGTTAGATGTAAGGAAGAAGTTCTTTACTGTGAGGGTGGTGAGGCACTGGAACAGATTGCCCAAAGAAGTGGTAAATGCTCCATCCCGGGCAGCGTTCAAGGCCAGGCTGGACAGAGCCTTGGGCAACATGGTCTAACATGTGGTGTCCCTGCCCATGGGAGGGGGGTTGGAATTAGATGATCTTAAGATCCTTTCCAACCCTAACTATTCTATGTTTCTATGATAGAACTGAATGAATAAGGCTTGTGCCAGGTAAAATGGCTGAGCCTATGGCACTGAAAGGAACAGGTCCATTCTTGCCTTATCTTCCCTTCTCCCAGCAGAGGCCTCCTCTCTCACTATGCCTCCTTTTCTTTGAGTCAGATTACTAAGCTAGTTGAAAACTGAGCTACTAAGGAAGGAGGTGATTAGCTTTTGCTGGTTTAGTGAGTTGAACATTTCACTAGTGATCTGCTGAAAACCAAAGCTAGGCTGAGGGAGGACATGAAAGTGTGCTGCCAGGAGGTAGAAAGGAAAAGTGAGCAAGACCACCCCTGCTGGCATCCAAAGCCTCAGCTGCATCCCAAAACTGGAAGCCAGGAGAAAACAACTAAACAGAAGTTGTTGTGAGTGGGAGATGAGAGGTGGATGACGTTGGGTGAGAATGCAGAGACACTGTGATCTTTTAAGTGAGTGGTATTAGTAGTGAAGCGGGAAGAGCAAGAGAGGGTGGACAATCAAGAAAGGGGAACTCCAGTGGGCTGCGTAGGGAGTGTGTCCTTGGCTAGGATAGAGAATAGGAATAGAGTATCACAAAACAAGTGGAGCATGGCAGATTAGAGATAAGAGAATTTTTTTTTTTTTTTTTTTTTGGTAGGAAAATGTGCAGAAGGATCTGTAACCAGTAGAATGTACATCATGGATGTAAACCTACCAGTCTTGCTAATGATCCATGAAGTCGGTGCGTAATACCAGATGGAATTTTGGAGATGTAGCGAAGGGAAGGGAGAAAGAAAAAGAAAGATGAGGTAATGGGTTTTGGTTTTAAAGTCTTAGAAGTTATAGAATCATAGAATGGTTTAGGTTGGAAGGGACCTTAAAGAACATCTAGTTGCAACCCCCCCTGGCATTACCAACACCTCCTGTTAGACCAGGTAGCTTAAGGCCCTGTCCAACCTGGCCTTGGAACACTGCCAGGGATGGTACATCCACAACTTCTCTAGGCAACCTGTTCCAGTGCCTCACCACCTTCATAGTGAGGAATTTTTTCCTAATGTCTAATCTAAATCTCCCCTCTGTCAGCTGAAGGCATCTTAACTGCTGGAAGAGTTTGGTCAATACAGTTCTTCAGATTATTTCTCAAATAATTTTCTTTAATTTACTATTAAGATATATACCCACGAGTTCCTTGTAACATATTCTGGATATAATTGTAGTTTCATCTATCCCTGCTGATGATTAGGTGGAGAATGTTGTGTTTGCTTGTTTTTGCTGCCAATGAGAATTTTGTGGCAGCAGTTCACCTTCTGTTAGAAAGAATTGAAAAGGAGCATTCTGGCAATTTTGTGAGGTTGTCAAAAATTATGCACTGCTGTTTGAAAACATGGCAACTGCTAATGGCTATCACTGGTAGATCCATTTTATAGTCTTCAAATATAATATAAGTACTTCAACCTATGAAGGACTGTTTACAATAATGTGCATAAATATGTGAATAAGTATTCTTCTTAAATTGGTCTAATATTGTCAATCCTTGTATTTTAGTCCTCAAAGGCTTTGAAGGGAATGAAAAGCACAAAATGATATTTTTATTTCGGTACTTCACTTGCTGGCGGCTGGAGGAACAGTTTTCATAAATGTGCTCCGAGGACTTCCCTACTCCTTATGGCTTTTAACTGTCGGTTGAAACTGGGTTTTCACAGTTTTCCTATGTTCCTCTTCGTTTGCGATGTGAACATGGCTTACTTGCGCATAAGCAAGAATACTGAGATTCAAAAAATACAGAAGATATACAGTCCTAGTTCTACACATCCATTTAAATTTCTAACCTGCTTTAAAGTAGCAGGTTGAAGTATCCATATGAGAAACCTCAGGTCTGAATTTGTTTGGGTATATTATCATTAACCACAAGCACTTAATCTATCACAGTTGCTAGAGCTAGACTTCTAACAAAAATGGGATACAGGCAATGTTTTATCCTAGATATTTAATGAAGGTAGCAAAAATAATTAATATAAAGTTACTATTTGAAATTTATTTTGTCTTTTCCCCATTTAACTAACTCTTTAAGCTGAAAAGGGACAAATAAAGTCAGTTAAGAGAAAGTCAGTAACATGACCTTATGATGTGTTCCTGAACCACGGTTTTGGAAAATGAAGTTTCATATAAACAAAACTCTGTTTGAAGGCTCTTAGAACAGGAGGCAGATGATATTATATTGTTTTCGATGTTCCTTTTATAAGGAAGGGAAAGGTTTATAAATATATTCTCTAATTGAAGTGGTTCAGGGAATTGCTAATTAGCATTTTAAAAGCACTGAAGTGTTCTGTCCATAACAAGTATGCACTTCATGAGGTAAGTTTGCATATAGATCACATGGAAACATGATGCATAGTTTCTCACAGGTAATTCACATGAAAGTAGTATATATGAGTGTGTTGCTTCACTAAAAGTGGCTTATTCAGAGTGCGTGTTCTTTGAAGATGCTATAAAAGATTTCAGAACTGAGAGACAAGGGTAAGAACAGAATTACAAAAAAAACCCAACAACCCAAACAAAGAATCTCAGAATCATTTAGGTTGGAAGTCTGAGACCATCTAGTCCAACCCTCTGCTCAAGCAGGGTCGCCTAAAGCTAGCTGCTCAGGCCCGCTTCTCGTAGGGTTTTGAATTTCTCTAAGGATGGTGACTGAATAACCTCTCCAGGCAACACGTGTCAGTGTTGGGTCACTTTCAAAGTGAAAGAGTGTTTTCTTATGTCTGGGTGGAATTACATACATTTTAATTTGTGCCCATGATACTGTTGGTCTTTTTTTTTTTTTTTTTTTTTTTTTTTGCTGGCTCATGTTCAACTTGCTGGCCACCAGGACCCCAAAGTCTTTTCAAGGTCTTTTTCTGCAAAGCTACTTTCTGGCCAGTTGGCCCCCAGCATGTACTGGTGCCTGGGGTTGTTGCTCCCCAGGTGCAGGAATTTGCACTTCCCCTTGTTGAACTTCACGAGGTTCCTGTTAGCCTAGCCTGTTGAGGTCCCTGTTGTGTATCCGCCACTCCTCCGAGTTTGTCTTATCAGCAGACTTCCTAAGGATGCACTCTGTCCCACTGTCTGGCTCAGTATAAAGTTGTTGAACAGTATTGGCTTCAGTACTGTGCCCTGGGATACACCACTAGTTTGTTGCCTAGTTTCAACCACTAGTTTCAACAGGAATTAGTGTCACTGATCACAACTCTCCTGGCCTAGCTGTTCAGCCAGTCTTTAATCCTTTTCCATGTCCACTGACCTAACCCATACTTTGTCAGCTTGTCTGTGATGATGTTATGGGAGACAGTGTCAAAGGCTTTACCAAAGTAAACAACATCACCATTCTCAGTCCGTCCACCAAGCTAATCACCTCATTGTATAAAGCAGTGAGGTTGATCAAGCATAATTTCTCCTTTGTAAATCCATGCTGACTACTCCAGATCACCTTCTTGTCCTTCATGTATTTGAAAATGCATCCCATGAAGATTTTTTCCATCACCTTCCTAGGGACTGAGGTGAGAATGACTGGCCCGTAGTTCCTTGGATCTTCCTTTTTGAAGAGTGGTGGTTGCTCTCTTCCAGTCTTCAGGAGCCTCTTCTAAATGCCGTGACCATTCAAAGATAATAAAGAGTGGCCTCATAACGATAAAGGCCAACTCCCACTGCGCTTTTGGGTGCAACCTGTTTGGTCCCATGGATTTGTGTACAACCAGTTTGTTTAACTGCCCCCTAACCTAGTGCTCCTCCATCAAGGGTAAGTCTTCCTTGCTACAGAGTTTCCCTCTGAACTCAGGAGCCTGGGATTCCTGAAGACAGGTTTTACTGGTAAAGACCAAGGTGAAGAAGGCATTGATATGGTTGGTCTTCTCTATGTCATTTGTCGCCAGTTCCCCTCCTGTTCATCAATTATTTAGCTGATAATTTTTCATGTTTTTTCAAACTTGAATAGTTTTATCACAGGTTTTTTTCCTAAACAAAGATCCAACTGATAAGCGCATCAAATTTATAAGGTTAATTATGATACCGATGTTCAAAAGTTTGGAATCCAGACTTGGATCATATAAATTCTGTTAATCTATTTTAATTATTTAAAGTTATTGCCTTCCTTTTCTGACTATGAAATGATTCTGTAGATTAGAGTCTGGATCAACAATAATGAAATTTTATGTTAAATCTATTAGTAACTTAACAGAACAAATGTGCTATACACACTTGTGGGGTAGCAATTATGAGTTCTATTTTGCCCCAGTGTTTTTCCTGTGCATTATCATGTCTGCAAAATTCAGTTACCATATCAGCATGGTCAATGTCATTTAACTTCTATTCCAAACTTTTTTTTCCCCAATTTAAAACCTCAATGGGTCTCTAATATCTTATGGTAATTATGTTACCTAAAGACTCAGTATGGCTAAAAGAAGGTAATTATTTATGACATCTTTCCAGATACTGGCTTTCTGAATCATAGTGAGTAACACAAGTATCCTGACTGCCACTTGTAAGAAAGATATCTTCTTTGATATGGATTTCTATTGCTCCTTCCGTAGACAGTTGCAGACTGTATCTAAAATTTTCCAGTAAAGTCTGCATGGCCTTTCTAGATATGTAATCTTGCAAAGTTTGCTAATAATATGTCTAACTAAAATCACAGTCTGTATATAGCTCTTTAATAGCTCTTTGTTTTCCTGTTATATTCAGTGCAGTTACTCATCATACAGTCTATTATGATTTCCTTCATGGACGTCATTGGTTGGTCTCTATTGAGTCTTATGGTAAAGGTAAGGTCATTGGTAAAGGTAAAAGATCATTAATACTTCTTTCCAGTGAAGGCAAAATCTTTTTCATTGTACTGTAAAAAAAAATATAAGGCAATGCTGCATTGAAACTGTAGATTTATAGCAGTTTGAAATGAATGTAGACAGAACTGGAAGTTCATGACAAGTGTCTAAGTTGAAAAGACCCTCTGAAGACTGACATTGATAGATGCTGTGAACAACTAGCTCCTGTTTTAATTGAATGACTTCCCAGCACGACACACTTAGCAACAGTTATATTTTCATCTCTCTTTGTAACATGTGACTCTTTAGTCAAAGGCAATCAGTGAGGGGAAACCAAGTGAATTAAATTGGAATGAAAAACCAGAGACAGCTTAATGTTTTATGCTGGTCATAGATTAACAATTTTCTGTTTCATGGGAAGGGGTAAAGGCCAAAACATTCACTCTGGTTACAGTTTGTGCACTCAGTTTAAGAGACTTACTGTAATGAAGTGTAAGAAGAATTTCTTGAAGTAAGATACTGACATAATGTAGAAGTTGTGATTTATTAAATCTGTATGTATTCTGTTGGCCATTTAAAACAAGTCAATAGAAATGGTTCAGCTGACATTTTTCTTGATGTGTCAGGATGATCTATAAGCTGAGATCAAATTCAGGTCTCTACCTCTGTAAGTATTAATTAATAATGTATATAGGAATTTTTAAAAGCTATAATAGCTACTTTTTGGTATTTTGTCTCTGAAAAGGTGACGTTGCACCAAATCCAACTTGGAAAAGTGGTAAAACTTCTGCATATTCCCTGCTAAAAAAGTATCTTAAAATATATGCAGTGAAAATTCATCAAGATGCAATTTGTGTGTTTCTAGTATATCATATCAGTAAATAATTTTGAATAGTATCTCATGATTTGGATGTGAAATTAAATATACAATAATACATTTAAGTGATACTTATCAGTATTATTTAGGAGTCATAGCATTAAAATACCGCACCTAGTAGCTTAATGATGTATTTAATTGTTTGTGTCAGAGGAATTTTTCTTTGGGATTAGATCATGACTACTCTTACGTTTAGATTACAGAGGCCTCCCATTTGCTTTGAGCATTTAGGATTTTCCAGAGCACAGTCAGAGATCTCTTCAGGGTTGTGTGTTGTGTTGCTGAGATCAGTGAGGTGAAAATAGGACAGAGAAAACTTGGAGAACTGTGGGATGTGTTTTATAGGAGAAATCTTAAAGGCTGAGTGAAATCACTCTGTATGAGACCAAGAGGTGAGTAAGGAAGGAAATATAAAGAATTCACAGTCCCTCACCAGAGTGACATTCTCTGTATACTGCCACTTGTAGGGTCCTGTTTGATAAAACTTTTGATGCGTTGTAATACTCCACCATTTTCTACATTTATGTTTTGGAAGTGTGAAAATAAAAAGTGCTATTTTTTCTATAAGGTTTGTTTTTACAATGAATAGGTGTATGGGAGACTTTTGTATTTCGGATACAATGAAGTTCTCTGAAATCCTCCTGAGTGATCACTTCACGTTTCTTTGCTATCAGTATGCAATTTAATGATTTTGACTTGGATAATTCCAAACTACAAAGATTAAGAATATAACTGATGAATGGTTTAGCTAACATGTGACCATGTTTACACTCATTTCTCTTTAGTATGTTGGAAAATTAAGCTGGAAACACTTTGAGTGTGCTAGAAAAGACTGACTTATGGAGAAAGGTATTCAGAGATTTTATTCTATAACTTCCTCAGTGATTTCTGTATTTGTATGTCTACCTTATGAGTAGAAAATGTTTCCCAATTGTTGTCCCCTGTAAATTGGAACCCTTTACCTCACCAAACCTCACGAAATATTTATGAACAGAAGAAAAAACAATTCTTACTATATGTACAAACTCAAGTAGATCAGTTCTTGTTCTCTTAAGCTTCAGTGTTTCTGTTACAGAAACACCAGTAAAAATAACAAAACTGTAGTACAGGAGATTCTGGTGTATAATAAGTTATTACTTCTATGAATATATGATTTATATGAATATAATTATTTTTGAGGGGGAACTTGCATAAAGGCTAAATCTGGTTGTTCCTATTCCTTTTACCCCCTACCACTTCCCCTTTTTCAGCAGCTAGGGTCGCAGCCTGGCCAGCCCTGGGAGGCCCTGCCAACTGGAGGAGCACACCCTTGGTTCCCAGCCTGCTCTCAACAGCTCTAGTTGTTATTCTCTGCAAAATACCAGGTGCTTCTGGGCAACTTAAGAAGTTAATCAGGCTTACTCCATATACATAATGTGTATATGGGATCTGGATCATATTGTCAGTGTATTTATAACAAATAGCTTGATTTCCCTGTCCAGAGACATTGAATGCTACAGCCACTAAGGCAGACTTGTCTAAAAGCTGCAGAATTTTCTTTATCATATTATGGTAAATTAGGAGTATTAGTCAACAAAAGTCATTCCAAGTTCTTTAGGCAATTACTCAAAAATTGCTTCTTTTATTTTATGTAGCAGTGAAGTCAAGAGTTTTTGCAGCCCCTTGACTAGCAATTTGTTAAAATATACTTGAGTCTGATAGTTAATGTTGTTATAAAAGTGAAATCTAAAGCTTTGTTTAGTACTTTGGAGAGGGCAGAAGTTTAGGTTTTTTATTTCCTGTGTTAATTTTATTTAATTTAAGACATATATAACCTGTAAAGCTGCTAGCATTGAGCCAGTTCATCTCATAGTAATTAAAATCCAGAGGTCATTTTCTCTAAGTTTCTTCTGGAGTATATATTCCTGTCAGTAATGTCATTGTCAATATATTGTAAACTTGAACAAATGTTCACTAATTTCTAATTCTTCAAAATGAGATTTGTTTTGCCTTAACTGAAGTAGTTAAGTAAGAAAAATGTATTGAAAACATGTTTTTGAAATAAAAACTATTAAATTTTGGAGAGTATATATTTCTAAATAAATGTGTATTAAAATGAAGTTACAGTTAGGTATAAATTTCAAATAGCCATTACAGATTAAAATTGAGCATATATTTGATAGGTATAGTAATTCATGCCAGTAATATGTATATATCTTATATATAGAAAGATAGCAGCCTTCTGAAAAATATTTTCTAGAATAATAAAACCCAATTAATACACCAAGAACATGGCTGCTAATACATCTGTTTGCATAGCCAGAATAGTCTTGTATAAGACCCATGTAGTTATTTATAATGCTTTTGTACCCTAATTTCTTCTCATATGCTTCTTTTGTGGGATATGGACCTAATAATTTTTGTATTAGTTTACGAAAATGGGTTATTCTTTAAATCTGACACACAGTGAAACTATAGTTTTAAGTATTATGTCTAAGATACATACTGCCATATAAATTCACGGGAGTTTTCACCTTTCATTCTTGGGATTAATTTATATTCCACTTCTACACTTATGCAACTTATACCTAATTATGTAAAAATGAAAGATGTCACCCAAAGCTGGGAAGAAAAATGTTAGCACGTACTTCTTCAGTTTTTAACTTTAAAAAAAAAAACTCTTACTTTCAGCATTCAGTGTTCTATCTTGTCATCTAATTTATAATCTGAGGCAGTGTTCCATTTCAATATTTTACTTATATTTTTCCAAGTTATAGGAAAAAAAAGAGAGTCATAACTTTGTTGCTTAGTTTGACAGTCTTGATCCATCCTGAGGGTATTTTCTGTAGTATATGGATTAGCAAAAGAGGCCAAGCCTAATTAGTCTAAAGAGCTATCTTTTTCATCTTGTCAGGCATTGAATGTTTGGTTTGTCCAGTCCTTTTTATCAACATGGTTGGGTAACATTTAAACTTTTTCACCTTGCAACCTAGACAAGAGATTTGTTTCCATTCTATTCAGATTTTGGTGCCAGTAAGAAGTTCAAGTTTAAAGTCTTTGTTCAAAGGTTAGCAGAAAATGGGTGATAGTTTGAAGCAATTCCAGATTTCCAGGATGACATGAATTTAGCGAGAGGTAAGTAATCTCACTGGGCTTACTACATGATAGTAAGTCCAGTGAGATGACTTTGTTCTGTAACAGCTCCAAAATGAAATGGTTTTTATCCAGAACAGGCAGAAGCCTGGGGTTTTAATTCCGCCCCCCCACCCCCATCTTCCATAATATTTCTGACCATACTCATTTACTTTCAAGTGCTACTTTTTTCCCCCTCCATGTAATTATGTTTCAGTTAGAATAATGTAGATGCTTTGTATGAAAGCAGTCATGTAGGGTGTGTTTGCATTGCATGTCTAGTCCACTCTAGCAAACCACACTGCTTTTCCAGTTTGGTCTATGACACTCAATGGATGGATACTCATGCAGTTCAAAGAGTAGCTTGAGCTTCAACAAGCCTTTTATACTTACAGTTGCTAAGGTATGTCTGCACAGACCTCATACATCTACCAAAATCTTCACGGCAGGGCTGGCATTACACAGCTGCTCTTGCCCTAATGAGTTACAGTCATGCCACCCTCGTGGCACAGAGCAAGGACCTTAAGCTTTCTTCACGTGGGTTAGGTGTGACTATAGGCTCAAAGGAGATTTTGGGCTACAAACAAGGCTGTGACATAGCCTGGGCTTGAGTAATAACGTGGATGGTCAGTGAGACAGCATAAAAGCAGGTTCAATTAACTTTGTAAGGTAAGTTGCAGCTCTGTCATCAGAGGGTTGAGTTCTCTTATGTGTAACTCTCATTGAAATTGATGTTAAATGTGCAAATTGGGATGACAGCTGGGTGTTCCAGCGAAACAAATGAAAGGTTTCTTGGAATTCAAGTTGGCTGCTAAAAGCAACATCTAATGATACTAATATTTAAACAGTCATGGCTTTGAATAGTCACGGAAAGGTTTCCATCCATCCTTCTGGTGATGTGCTCATGAACCAGGTGTATAGCATATCGCTTTGCTTTCTTACTCAACAATCATCCTTACTACACTTCCAAAGCCCGTTTGCACCTCTGCTTTATTCCTATTGCTCTTCTCCTTCATGAGACTTACACTTTCATACCTGTACCTTTTGAAAGAAGAAAGCTCATACTTTGTTTATTCACAAGAAACGATCTCTGCTTGCTGTTTGGATACCCTGGGCAATTACCTGTAAGATCCTTTTACAAATTAAATGAAAGAATCCTGAATTACTGTTACCTCCTTATTCCACAAGATCTTTAGGATGGATGCAAAAGTGTGCAGAATGGAAAAACATAGTTTTAGGTGCCCTAGGGTGTCTGAGGCACAGGCATAGAGTTGGCAAATCTGATCCACAATGATCCATATCTTTTGGACTGGGATAAATTAATTTTAGCATCTAAGGTTCATTTAGGCAACTGAATCCAAATTATTATGTAAATTATGTGACAGCTTTTTATTTATTTTTATTGTTGTTAATTTTCATCAAGCAAAACTAATCAAAATTACATTTATTCCTTCAGAAAAAAAAACCAAACCCAAAACCAAAACCCAACCCGTATCTGGATTTTTGTCTAGAATCTCACCATACATTTTGGTAATCTGTAGTCTGTCTTTGTTCATTGTTCCGAAAATTGAACTCCAGTTCTGCATGCTTTCTTCTGCAAACTACCTGTATTTCTGTATTACATTTCTAGTTAAGTATGCTTTGTCATTGTCTTTGTGTCGGTGTATTAAGGCACTTCATTTGAATTTTAACCATAAAACTTAACAGACTATATTGGGTTTTTCTGGAAAATGATTTTATGATTCTCAGTCCACTGAAATAGCATCCCCTTTTTTAAATCCTAGTAGGAAATTTGACCAAGTGAAACTAATACAGTTCCTGGTGACACAAGTATAGGGTTCAGGAGCTGTTCTTGGCTCATAAGTATAGGACAAACCTTAGAGGTCTATGGCCAAGGTGCAGAATTTACATAACAGGTTTACTGTTACAACAGAACTGTGAGCAACAGAACTAAAAGAAAGTTACGCCTCTCATTTGGTTCCTTTGGCATCTACATGTTGAAGATGAAAGAATTTTAAAATATAAAGTATTCCTTTTGTATGAATCAGAAATACGACCAATAGCATTTGACTGTCACATTCACATAGTGGTATGCTTTAGCATGGCGTATGTTATCACCGTGGCTTGAAAGAGAAAATCACCCTTTTCAAGAAGAGTATTGAATGCATGCTTAACTTGAAGCAAGACTGAGAGCAAGTATGTGCTTATGATTGATTTAAATAGGAATGCTTTCCAAAACAAAATTATGTGCTACGTGGCTAACAATTGCTAAGTTGTAATTTTATTTTTAAAGTAAATTTAATACTGGCAGCCTTGAGGTTGCTGGATTGCAGTAATAACTGTTATTTATATCTGGTTCATTAGCATGCCAGTGAAAAATTTCATGTGACAAAAATCCATTTGGTTAATGAACCACCTTTTAATTAGACTTTGAATTTTCAAAAGAATACAGCTTATTTTTTTTTCCTTAGTAATGTAATATAACTGCATGGAACAGTTGCAAAAATAAATTGAATGACAAATATTTTAAAGTGAATTAAGCAGACTACTTGTTAGGTGCCTAGACATCTAAGGCTTTGTTCTGCCAGACCTGACTGAAGCCAATAAAAAGGGCCATGTTCCATAATGAAGAGTGTTTTCTTCTGTTTCATAATAGAACTCTTTGGGTGCAGAAAGCCTTGATAAAGCAAAGATACTTGTGGCTTCTTCTGGTGGTTTATACAGTACAAGTGTTACTGAATGTGCATGTAGTGTCTTGTAGATGTTATACAATCAGCCATACACCAAACCTGGAAAAAAGTCTTTTCAAAAAAGCACTTTAAATAAAATCAACAAGCTTGATTAATTAATTGACTGGTTTTAACATGTAGCTGTGTGTAGATGAGTTGAGACTGTGAAATGTTTCTCGTCACAGCAGCAGATACTTGTTAAAATACGACTAAATACAGACTGTATTAAAAAGAAATTTAGGCGGTAGCTATTAACGTAAAGTTCTAGCTCTTTTTTTGCATCATGACTGATCAGTAGTTTTAAGATTGCTATAATTAGCCAGTCCTTCATTGAATCTTACTGTAGTACAAAGGAAGTGAGTGGTGTTGAGAGGTAAATATTCTAGAGTAGCATGTTCCCTCATAACTTCTGAAATCTCCTCCATTGCACCATTCTCTTTCCATTCCCATATTTTCTACTATCCTAACAGTTCCTCCAGTCCTAGTCAGTCTTTACCACTAACTATAAAATATAATGTTGATGTAAATCCTGATACCCAACCTGACCTCTCTGAGGGGCAGGAATACTGCTCTAGCCAATGCATATCGTATCATGCTATTTGGGGAGAAGTGCTGTGGAGAACTGGAGAAAGCAGTAAAAAGGCAAGTGAAATTCAAGGAAGTAAATATGAAGCTATGCACACACACACAAAAATACAATTTCAATTCATACATAAAATGAAGCTGACCATTAACTTTCAGGAATGTGATTTTTGAGTCACGACAGATAGTTCCATGTAAATATTTGTTGAAAAATCAGTAACTTTCAAAAAAGCAAATTGAATGCTAGGGATTTTTAGAAAAGAAAAAAACCACCAAAACATTATGCCACTTTACAAGATCTAGTGCTCTCAAGCTTCAAATATCTTGCATTTCTCACTTCTTCATCTCAAAAAGTATATGGTAAAAATGGGTCATGTTCAGGGAAGGACAACAGGATGTTTTAAAGCACAAAAAAAATCATGTGAGGAATAAAAAAAAAAAATCTCTTTTTTCATGGAGGAAGTATCATATGTGCTTGCATGTTGTTACACACTTCCTTAGGCGTAGGGCTCTGTTAGATGTAGGATACTGAGCTAGTCAGACATTTGAGTCTTGTGTTCTTTTTTTTAATTCTTTTGTTCTCTCATATTGTAAAAAAAAAAATGTATTCCCAGTTAATAACATTGCTTACACTCATGTTGTCCACTGTCTTGTTGCAGTGATCTAGTACTGTTCAGGAATGCATTCTGTCCTTAATCTGAAAAGAGTTCTGTTTCTCAGAAAGGCAATCAGTTCCCAGAAATGCTGTTAGGGATGAAAGAAATACTGCTGGACAAATTATTTTAGGGAAATATTTAATTCCATGCATTTATTTCACTTTATATTTTTATAACTGATCTTTGGGAGAAAGAAAAAGGAAAAGCTGAGGCAGTGTAGTTTACCCTCCTGAACATTTTACTCACTTGTTGAGTTACTTTATATTGGGCTGTTTTAATATCAGTCAATATATAGAATTGCAAACTTTCCCTTGCTGAGAAGCAACACTTTTTTTTTTTTTTTTTTTCCCTCCTCAGGAACTATGTTTACGTGTCTTGTCATATAGCTCAGAAGTAGTTTATAACTATTTTCTAAAGTTTTTTTTTCATAGTAATGAACAGATGATCTCTTTTTAATGCCTGGCTAACCGATCATGTTTCAGCTACAATGGACTTGAGGCTTCAGTCTAGAAAAGGTCAGTAGCGCAAAACAACCATGTAAGAATTTCAATCCTGTTGCAGGTCCTACTTCAGGTAGAAATAAAGGGAGGAACCAATCACTTTCCTACATTGTGCTTTGGTCTGGAATAACCTTATTTTACATAAATTTGTTAATTTTTGTTTCAATTAATAAGCTGTGATATATGATATCATATTACACCCAGCTACTTCCTGAGTTCTGTACAAATATTACCTAGCTTGCAGGAGGCAAAAATGATTAATAGTATTTTCTAAATATTTAATGTAGAACTTCACTGCTCCAGATAACAGGAAACTCTGAAGAATGGGACTACGAAAGCATATGTTGGGGCAGGATTTAAGCTCTTGAAAGGTTGTCATAAAACATGTTTATGGATGAATATACATGATTGCTGTATCATCTGGACACTCAATATTAACCTGATAGGTCACTCATATGCATCTAAATGTTGATGGTAGAATGAATATGGTAACTGTACAGCAGCTTGTCTGAATGCAGAATTTTCAGTTTGCAACCATTTTTAACTTTTTAAGAGAAGCCACTCATGGATGTCACTATAAATTAATCTTGAGCTCACAGATGTTATTCATGTAGAGTATATCTCATTACATGTTTACAAAAAACTCCAAGATGCCAGGAAAAGCTTAATTATAAAGGAAATACTTTGAACCTTAATTTATTCAAAGAAAACTAAAATATTTTAAGCAATCTATTATCATTTCCACAAGCCCATGTTTTCAGAAGGGAAGGTATCTAAATAGGTGGCATAATTTGTTTTCAGAAGTACTGCTCACCTCTAGCTTCTTGTGAAATCTATGATAGCAGGGTGCATTCAAGAGCTGCAAGAATGGAAAAAGAAATGTCCAGTGGCTGTGTGTAATGTTGAAGTCAGAAATGGTACCAAAGAAAAGGAATAAATAAACGAATAACTTTTTTTTTTTTTTTTTTTTTTTTTAATTAACTGGGAAAGAAGACAGCCTATGGATTGGTTTTTGGTTTAACTGGTTCATTGTCCTATGTTTAATATAGCCAGCTAGCTCATGGTCAGCTGAGGCAAGTGGGGCTTTGGAATGCTAGATAAAATAAAAGCATGGATAATAATAAAATAATGAAAAATAGGCCATTCAGTATTACTCTTTCGGTTTAGTGGAAAAGTAAACTGGGTACCTGGAGACCAACTGATCTTAGTATTAAAGACTGAGGCAAAGAAGGCATTAAGTAACTCAGCCTTTTCCTCATCCTTTGTCACTATGTTTCCCCCCACATCCAATAAAGGATGGAGGTTCTCCTTAGGTCTCCTTTTGTTGGTAATGTATTTATAGAAACATTATTGTCTTTTACAGCAGTAGCCAGATTAAGTTCTAGTTGGGCTTTGACCTTTCTAATTTTCTCCCTGCATAACCTCATGACATCTTTTTAGTCCCTCTGAATTGCCTGCCCCTTCTCTAAAGGTCATAAACTCTCTTTTACTTAACCCTGAGTTCCAGCCAAAGCTCTGTTCAGCCAGGCTGGTCTTCTTTCCCACCAGTTCACCCTCCACATGTGGATGGCCTACTCCTGCATCTTTAAGATTTCCTTCTTGAAGAATGCCCAGCCTTCCTGGACTCCTTTGTCCTTCAGGATTGCCTCCCAAGGGACTCTGTCAACCAGTCTCCTGAACAGGCCAAAGTCTAGCCTCTGGAAGTCCAAGGTAGCTGTTCTGCTGACCCCCTCCATACTTCTCTGAGAATCAGAAACTCTGTCTGATGATTGCTATGCCCAAGATGGCTTCCAACCATCACATCACCCACAACTCCTTCCCTGTTCACAAACAACAGGTCCAGTCAGGCACCTTCCCTAGTTGGCTACTCGCCAGCTGTGTCAGGAAGTTTTCTTTCACACACTCCAGGAACCTCCTAAACTTTCATTTCTGCTGTATTGTATTCCCAGCAGACACCTGCTAAGATGAAGTCCTCTGTAGGAATGAGGGCTAGTGATTGTGAGACTTCTCCCACGTGTTTATAGACTATTTTATCTGCCTCTTCACTCTAGTTGGGTAGTCTGTAACAGACTCCTACCATATCTGCCTGGTTGGCCTTCCCCCTGATTCTTACCCATAAACACTCACCATCACTTAGCTCTAGACAATCAAAACACTCCCTAATATACAGGGCTACCCCACCGCATGGCAACTGTGTCATAGTTTTCCTGCTGTACAATGGCTTCTAGCTCCTACTGTTTGTTGCCAATGCTGTGTATACTGGCATAGTTGCATTTAAGCTGGGCTATTGATCCCACGACTTTTTGCAGGGGAGAAGACTTAATTCCATGTGTCCACTTCCATGGTTTCTAACACATCAACAACCCTTGTGTCTTTGCTGCCGCATGGATCTCCGTCCCCTGTCTCCACCATGATGGCAGACTGAAGGATCTTGATAGCACACCATCCCTCAAACATCAACACCATCAAACTATCCATCCAACAGCATCCCTGGGGCGTGCTGCCCCTAAGGCTTATTTCTAGTGAGCCTTGTTTTATCCTTGTCATGGTTTAAGCCCAGCCGGTAACTCAGAACCACGCAGCTGCTCACTCACCCCCCCACCCTTCTTCCCCCCCCACCTCCTGGAGGGATGGGGAGGAGAATTGAAAGAATGTAAATCCCACAGGTTGAGGTAAGAACAGTCCAGTAACTAAGATACGATACAAGACTACTACTGCTACCACCAATAATAATAAGGGCAATGACAATGGGAGAGAATATAAAAGAAAAGGAATAGAAAATAATAAACACAAGTGATGCACAATACGATTGCTCACCACCCACTGACAGATACCCAGCCTGACCTGAGCAACGATCTGGGCCTTCCAGATAACTCTGCCAGGTTCCTATACTGAGCATGACGTGCTGTGGTACGGAATACCCCTTTGGCTAGTTTGGGTCAGGTGTCCTGTCTTTGCTTCCTCCTGGCTTTCTGTGCCCCTCCTCACTGGCAGAGCATGAGACTGAAAAGTCCTGGGTCAGAGTAAGCATTACTTAGCAACAACTAAAAACATCAGTGTGGTATCAGCACTGTTCTCAGACTGAAGTCAAAAACACAGCGCTGCACCAGCTACTAAAAAGGAGAAAAATGACTGCTATGGCTGAACCCAGGACATCCCTTTCCCCCTTCACATCTAGTTGAAAGCTCTTTCAATGAGCCCTGCTAATTCCTGTGCAAAGATCCTTTTTCCCTTTTGAGATAGGTGAACCCCATCTGTTGCCAGCAGGTCTGATGTCATGTAAACCAACCCATGATTACATTTTAACTTAGACGGAGTGATAAGTGACAGGCTTGTTGTCTTTCCACTTGAACACATTCAGTACTCACATGGTTAAATGTGTTGACAAGCAAATTCTTAATATCAGGATTTTTTTTTTTTATTGCTTATATCCTAAGGAACCTGCCCTCCCAGATAAGTACAGCTGTTTAAGCTGCTTGATTGTATGCTTTGCCAAGAAAATCTTCCTGAGTAGTACTTGTGGTAGTTACAGTGCACTAAAATCTTAATTGGATCCTTTCACAGTCTGTTTCTCCTCCTAAATCTCCATCTCCTTTCTCTCTCACTCTCTTTTGTCTCAGCTCTCCCTCTCCTTCCTCTCATCTTAATCCTTGACCCTGGGCAATTTACGGCCACCTCCTCCATTTATTACTTCCTCGGCTTTGTCTCTGTTTTGGCATCTTGACTGGCTCAAACACTGCCATTGTGCCATTTCTTTCTGCCTTCAGTTCACTCACATCTCTCACTCCTTGTACCTCAGATATTCTGAGAAGTTTTTTTCTGAAGGTGTTTCTTTGGAGACAAATAATGTAGGTCCTTCACCATTAAAAATAGATTGTCATTCTCTGTTTCTACCAGTCAGTAGCTGAGCCTGACCTGCTTTATGTTGTTTGAAGTGTGTTTCTTCTTTCTCTTTTAAAACTGTTAATTCTTGTGCACTGTGTTATTTTGTTTGTTTAGCATTAAATTCACTGCTAAGCACTAAATTTTACTTGATTGTCTAGATTAAATCCTTCCACCCATAAAAGCCTGGCATAGCTCTATGTGTTAATTTACAGGATTAGAACATATAAAGATAGATCTAAAAAAAAAGCCAACTAACCAAGAAAAAAACAACAAACAACAAAAAACCCACTAATGCTTAAATCCTGGGGGAAAAAAAAAAAAGTAACCAACCTTTCTCTTGGATTTGTCAGTTCCTATGTTAACATTTTTAAATAGTTTATTTTTAAACAGTTAATAGTGAAAATGAGCATTTCATTATTATGATTAGTTCTACATCTTTCTTCATTGGACATTATCTGTTACCACTTTTTAGTAAAACATCAAGCTAAAATGTACTACATTTAGTACCTTTTAATTTCTTCTAGATTATTGTGTATTAATCATTTCTTATGGGAGTATATATTGAGGATTGTATCTGTAGCTTAATAGATAGCATTCCTGCAGATGTGAATTTGGCACTGTCTGTAGTAGGGATAGGACAGCTTACACATTGAGAAGAAGGCATGTAAGGTGATACTTTGTTAATTAATAAGTATTAAGTATTGTTATAGGCTACAGTTGGAGCTGTTACTGATGCCTGTCACTGATGCCTTCAGTTCGTACAAATTCATCAAACTTTAATAATTTTTGATAATTTCATACAACTTGTGTGCTTATCTTAAATTGAAGTTTTTCAAATGTCAGCTGAAATTTTTTACCTACTTGTGAGAAACAGCTTGGAGAAAAAATGTTGTTCTACAAAAAAAATAAAAGTTACATTAAAAACATTTGAAGGAAGCTATTAATTTTTTCTGGAAGATAATTTTTGTTAAGAATATATTTTTGTCTTTCCATCAAATGTGTCTAAGTAATGGGCCTTCAAAAAGAAAAATCAGTTGCACATGTCATTGAGTCTTACTGTTAGTATTTCTTGTAAAATACTACATCTGCAGGGGCCATCCTCCATCCAACCTGTGCTGTTTCTTACCACCACCACAGCCCTAGGCAGTGTACAAGAAGCTGTGACCTGACCTTTCTTTATATAAAAGACAAGTGCTGGAATAAAAGTAAGGAAAGATAACCAAGAAAAGGAGCCAGTGTTCAAGCTCATTCTTGAATTAAGAGCTTGGTGATTAATTCCTGGAGGATAGATTTACACCATGTAAAATGCAGAAATACCCAACTGGTGTGGAGTGCAGCTGGTGCACCTGCATGACATAGTACAGAATCAGGAGGAGATACTAATTTGTGTCTGAAACTAGTATAGCTAGGTACTATAGCTATATGCTATAGTGCAGCTATGGAGGGCTTGTTAAACAGTAGTAGTACTATTTATTAGTACAATTAGCTAGTAGATTAGTAGTTTTGATACCACGGACTCTGACATCCTTCCAGCTGGATGTAGGAAATTAATATAACAAAAATTTTTGTGGGACATTACAGAAGAAAATGATCTCTCAAATCTTTATGGAAATAGATTCTCTTAGTTGATTCTGCCCACTCTCAGCATGTTGTCACTCTCACTCAAGGTAATGTGCATGGCCAGCATTGCTAATGAGGTTATAGAGAACAAGAGACACCAGCTGTCAAGTTCCTCACTACATCACTTGAGTCCTTCTAGACTCAAGAGTTTTATCCCCTAAGGATAAAAAAGATTTTTTACCCATAAGACTCAACAGTTAGTATGGCATGATCCTTTTTCCACAAAAGCTTGGGTATTTTGCCTGTTATGGATGTTAAGCAAGGTTGCTGCCCATTGTCTTTGTTTCACGATTTTCAATAACTTTGTGGCTATTGGCCTGTTGGATAACAGGCAAAAGAATGTCACATGCAATGTAGTGTTATTCCATGAGGGGGAGGAAGAAAAGCACAGGACATGTGGTATAACCATCTTGTCATCCTCCTCCTGTTATTAGAATGCAGTTTTCCACTGATGAATCATATGCACCATGGTCTACATATAAATAACACAGTGTTAATTAGTTTTGCTACTGTCAGTAGTGTCCCTGGTTGTCTGTACAGGCTATTATTTTAATTGTTGCTTCTGGTGCTTTTGCATATTAATTAAAATCTTAATATTGTACTAAAAATCTTTACATAATAACATTTGTGCAACGTAGAAGTGACCTCTGCAAATAGATTCCTCAATTTTAGAGTTTATTTTAGCAGTTTTCAACATTTTTAAGTGTATTGTAAAAGATGGTAGATTATTTATAATCAATCTTGTTACATATGTCATGCTTTTTCACTTATCTAATGCCCAAACCAAATCTTACTGTGGTGACTTTGTCTTTCTGATAGTCAACAGAAGAGTGAGAGCCAGTGGGTAAGGGAAAATATTCTATAAAGCACATGAGAAAAGTAATGTAAACACTTTAAGTCATTAAGTAGATTATTAAATTTACTTAACCTACTGACATTGTGGTCAAGGACTCTTGTAGCCTCTGTTCCTAGCTTGCTGCCTGAAAGATGTTATCTTCCAGCTGTGTAAGTTTTTGTCTTGATTTTCTATAGACTTCTTTATTCTCCTATTGCACTAGCCATAGTTTTCTAATCTAAGACTATTGCTTGCAAGGTCAAACCTTGCTAAACAAAACAGGGAATAAAGAATTTAAACATCACTTTCCTCCTCCACATTCTTTCATCTCACTGGTTAAGGTCACAGATCAGAAAACCACTTATAAGAAGAGACAGTGAAACACTTCCCACATAGTAGACAGCAATTATGGTATTAAGTAAACTTCAGCTTTGAGTGTAATCTATAAAAAATATAGTATGTACTGTGATTGTATAGAAATAACTTCAGGTAATGAAAGAAACAGTTGTAAACTGGTTTTGGAAGATTATCATTACAATTTTAGAATCCACAAGACATTTAGCATATGCTTAATACCAAAAGCATATGTGAATTGTCATATATTTCAAAGCCTTGTGTAGTATCTAATTTTTATATGTATGTCCACAAATTGCTAACTTGGGAAATGTTGTATAATTAATATATGCTGGTTGGATCTTTAACTAGATTACTTTGGGTATTATCCCAATCTGGAAGCTACTGTGAGTACTGAAATTCTTTGGCATTAAAAATGAGCCATTTGCTAAAAGTTCCTTTGCGTTGCAGCTCAGAACCTTGGCCTCTACATTGATCGTGGGGTTTGGCTGTTGGCATATGCAACTCCTGTGGGAACAGTAAGAGATTCAGAATTTGCACCAAAGTGCCAACTGCTTCCTGTGTTATGTCCTCTTGGGATTTGTTTCTATCTTTGTTTCTTTGCTTATAATGAAAATTGTGAACACTTGGAGAGCATCCCGCTTACATCTGAAAACAAGATATGTCTGGAAAGTGATGTCAGGTCCTGCTTGTGATTTGCTCAGTGTAACTAAACTTGTTAAATTTGAGTATGTGCTAAAACCGTATGCTGAATGGGGTCAAACTACTCTGTAGCTTGAGGACTGTTATCTTAATTCAGCAAATACATTCTGTACTTGTCACTAGAGTTCCTATTCCTCAGGTTTCTTGAGTGCTTGTTGACGGTTGCACAGCACTGAAACTTGAATATGGTTCTCTTATTTTTCTGCTCATGATCTTGCTCTTATTTTTCTTTCCTAATCCAAATTTACTAGGTTTTCTACACTAAGTTAGTTGCAAGTATTCTTGTTTATGCAATTAGGGTTTGTGCAATTAGGGGTTGGGTTTTTTTTGTCTAGAATAAGTAGATTGAGTTGGAGGAAAAAAGCATTATAAAGTACATAAACTATTGTAAATGCAAATCCATAATTAAAAATACCCCACAATGTCAATAGTCTAATTGGAAAGTTATCTTAATGCAAAACCATGAAATTTATACAAGTAATTTATAGAATTTGATACATGTTGCTAATCTTTCTTAGGTCTGTGACCATTCTGAAGCATTTTTTTAAAATCTTTGAGTTGTATCATGCTCTTGGAGTTGATACACTCTACACTGAGAAATTGCACAAATGTTTTCTGAAAGAAAATAAATATTTTGGATTTCCTTCACATTCGTGTGTTTAGAGGTTGTACACTCAAATTTTCTAGGCCAGAGAGTGTTATCTTCACTTTTTTTTTTTTTTTTTTAATGTTAGAAGTTCATGTCAAGGCTGTGTACAATTTATCTCCTCCTGTGGGAAGATATCCTACTTTGAGTTCACACTTCAGAGTAACACACTAATCTTTATTTGCCAACTTGAGAGAGAGGTCTTAATTTTAGTTGATAATAAATTTCTCAACATTTTTCTTCATTATTAGCACTACTAAACTGTAGTTATTCTTTGCTGGGAGAAATACGACACAGCCAAAAGACAATATATTTTTGATTTGGATATTGATACTCCAGGAGCTTCTGGTTCTCTGAGCATCACATGGACCCAAGTCCTCCACTGCCACTGCAAGGTGTTGCCTCTCCAGAACTTTGATCTTATGTTCAACACTTTAAGGGATTTGATTTAAAAAAAATGTACTCAATATTGTGCCATTCAGGCTTCTTTTTTAAAGCAGTATAGCAAGTAGCAGGTCTAGAGTTTGCTTTTTAAAATCATGATTTGTCATCATGCAAAATAAATTCCTTCAATGTGCTGTGGAAACACAGGCTATCTTCAGCAGGATTTTGCTAAACTGTTTATCGTGTGAATCACCGCGTGCTCCAATACAGATTAAATAGAAGTATAGGAAATAGGGGGAAAGATGACAAAAGTCACAGATATCGTCATTCCCAAAGGCAGCATTTAGCATCTTTTTCCAGTTTCTCCAGTCTTGCACTTAACTAGAGATTTTCTTAATGTTAAGAGCAGGCTCCTTCTATTTGCTTCCTTCCCATGAAGAAAATCTGGAAAATTAAAAGCAAAGAAGGAGGGCGCCATCTAGATTTTTTAATCCACTTTCAGTTTTTGTTATTTTTCTCCCTAGTTATTCATATTTCTTCAACTTCAAAAGAGAGCGTAGCTCCAGAAAAGCAAATCTTATTGTCCTCTGCATCAGCTACATATATGGGAATATTGGCTGCAGAATTTGTATGTTTAAACAGAATTAATGTCTTTATGTACTAAAAGATCTGAGATACCACATATGATGTGCATGGAAGTGTGCAGTATCATCTACCTACAGAATCTGAAACTGCTGAGATTACTTCCAATGCTGTTTTTAAATTGAGATTTATTAAACTGGTGTCTGTAGCAACAAAAAGAAAAGAGAAATTTTAAACAGGAAAAATCAGGAAGCGTTTACTGCTTGGTTCCTGATTTAGTAAAAAAAAGGTCAGGCAAGAGGGCTGGATCATAAAATTTGAGGTGCTCACTGCAAAAAATCAGTTTTGGTAGGATCTGCATATTTTGGATTTCCATATTTTAAAAAAAAAAAAAGTTTACTTTTCAGATGAGGTTACCCTCACATTCCACCAATGCTTTCAGTAACATTGGTCAAGCTTAATGTATTTGGGCAAGGAATTATACCAAAGGTTGTTTAACATGCTGGGACTTGCTGATGTAAGATCTTGCAAGAGCTAAATCCCTACAGTAATATCACTGTCTTCCAGTAATACTGTAAGTGCTTTAAATGTAGTTCTGACGCTCAGCTCTGCTGTCAAAATAGTGCCCTTAAATAAGTGATTTTGCCACTTAGACTGTTGTACTTTTGTGGTCCATTTGCTGAATAAATCTACTTAGTTATTTTATTTTATTTTGTTTTGTTTTGTTTGCTTGTTTCTAAAATTGAAGACCCCCAAAATCTTAAAGGTCCACAAAACTTGGCATTCTGAGACTTGTTCTCGAGAGGTATACCAAAACTTAAATTTTGTTTTATTTACCTTCTTTTAACTCCTTCCAAGAGGCAAGCAGTATCTAAGTATCTAAGTACTTAGTATCTTAGGCTTTCTTTATTCATGCTTCACATAGAAGTGTTTATAGCATTTAATCAAATAGGCAATAGAATTGTACATCACATATGAATCACAGTACAAAAAGAATAATCATTGTATTTTTATCCTGTGTGATACAACAATGCAATCTGGAAATGATGGAGTCAAATTAAAAGATTAATATAATACAGAATGACTGGTAATCGGGAAACAAAAGCTAGAAAGACACAATGTAAACTTTGGTCTCAGACTTAAGTGTGTTGTGGTTAAGCAAACCATGTTCTCACAGGGAATGCATATTATGACTCATCCAAATTCACTGGACAAACAAACAAACAAAAAAAAAAATAAATTGAGAAGCTGTCTTTTTTCCCCCAAGTACATTTTCCAAGATAGCTGAGAAAGTACAAAGAGGCTTTCTAGAGAGAGAGACTGCCCAGCGAAAACATACTGTGTCCCATAGCAACTGTAGAACTGTGGATTCCATAATGATGACTTAATAAATATATTATGTGTTATCTAATATGCCTGTTTGCTAATTTAAGAAATCGTGTTTAAAAGACTTTCTATGACAAGAGTGTGTCATTTGTACAAAAAAAGACAGGTGTAATGACCTTCTAATTATGTAGGTTCAGCATAGGACTAGAGGGTTTAGGAGTCTTGGATGTACTATTTATTATCAGAGTCTGATGATATGACCGTGCCTGTATCCCTGAGTGCCTCATTTGTCTTACCTGTAAATTGGACAAGATAAAAAAGTTGTTTACTCACACTCACGAAGTCTGTGGTAAAAAATGCCAAGGAATCATGAAGTACTCTCTTTACTTTGCTCTGACTTCCATTCCCTTGGGACAATAGGTGGCAGCAAATCTGTGTTTAGGCAGTCGTCTTTCTACAAGCAGTGTACATAGGCAGCACTATCTAATTGGTATAAATTGCAAAACGTGGAAGAGAGTTGGACTCTCTTGGAAGCCTCCTTTTCTTTTTTTTCCCCCCCCAGAGGAAAACAAACAAACAAACAAACAAACAAAATTGTCAAATCTGTTAAGTTGGCTAAAGGATTAGCATATGCATTTTAAAACTTCCCAAATTTAGCCTATCAATGAATGGATATATACATGTGTTTGTACATACATGCATTAAATATGTGATCTTTGTTTTAAGCAAACACTCTTAAAACATTAATTGTACATTTATGTAGAAAATAAACCTAATTCAACAGGAGTCTCTGAAATTATAGAAATAATATAAATTTCCTTACAGTGGGTTGCCAATTAAGAAAAAAAAGTTTCTTAGATAAGCATAAGTAGCAGTAAAATCCATCTGTTGGAGCTGACAGAATGGTGAACTTAAGGGAAAAATAGGGCTAAGTATTTAAGAACTTGCTTAAAATAGAATAGTTAGAGAGATGGTTAAAGTTCCCCTTTCCTATTCCACTGTCTGCTGAGGTGGATGGGTCCCTTAGCATAGAAGTGGTTGTATGCTAACAGTGCATACAGGTGGGACCTGGTTCAGGGAAGAACTGGGTCATCATCTAGCAGGGTAAACACAGATAACAGAACATTAAGTAATAATTGGAATAGAAGGTGGAGAATAGAGGTTTGGTAGCAGACTTAGGAGCAACCTGCTGCCAACAGCAAAAGTACCATAAATTAATATGGTGGTGAGAAAAATTAAATTTGGACAAAAGCTGAATCTCTGCAGCTGAGGGAGGTACTAATTTTTTTAGTAGCTCAGAAAGCATTTGGCAGGCTGACTGTTCTTAACTATGTCATGGTTAATTATGGGAAATAACAGCTGATGCAGGAAGGAGTTCTGAACGTGGCCTCTTGCTACAGCTCTGTATCACTTATGAATCAATTAAAATTATTAGAGTAACCACATTATGGGTAAAATTCACTGCTACATAGGAATTTTCACTTTACAGTAGCTGACCTAGAATAGGCATCTTGAAATGGAGAGGATATAGATAATAATAATTAATTCAAACTCACTGCAGAATCCAACTGTAGTCAAGCTTTGAAGTATTGGAGGTAATGCTGCATGGGGTGGGCAACCAGTGAATAGCTAATTACAAAACCAAAACAAATTTGTATTTCTGAACCTAAGTTTTCTAAATATCAGAATGACTTTTATAATGAAATAAGAGCCAACAAGAAAAATAGTTTGTTAAATGTGTAAAAGTATACAGAAAAGCAATGATTCAGAAAGTCAGAAAGCAAGGTTCTCTTTAGATACCTGATCTTATTAAAGATGGCACATCTGGAGTTGAGCATATCGTAAATTACAGTCTTGTGTTTGAGTATCTTGATACAGTTTCATATTTTACGCAGTGCATACTTTCCAAAAGTGTAAGGTATCTACAATACACTTTTTGCAAAAATGCTGTGTTTTGATAGGATCTTATGTTGAGATTTTTGTGTGAATAAGAAGACAGATGATTTTATTCACACAGTAATATCTGATTTGTACTTTGGATTGTTGGCCATTTTGCCAAATATTTTACTTTACTCTGCTTACTGATACAGTGTGGCACCTAAATTATTTGGAGCTATAAGCTTTCAGAGAGTTTGAAAATCAGCCTATATTTAAGCAAACAGGCCTACAGATTCGATCCTAGTGCCTCTTTATTTAACATGGTCTTTTAAAATTAGGAAAGATGCAAAAAATTAAAAATAAGTTACAAAACTGTAAGTGCAGGTGCTTGTATAATGCTAAGCCACCATATACAGCAGTGAGGAATTGTACTAGCATCTGAATTTTCCATGAAAAAATGTTCCAAGATGGATGAGTCTGTTTATATGAAGAGTGTATATATCCTAGGGAATATAAAAAGAGGTGTATATACCCTATAGCATGTCAGACATTTCACCTCACAGAACACACTGACTTAGTGGTATTCATTGGTTGTCTCATTGTTAAAATAGACACTCTGGTGGAGTAGAAGACTTACTACTGTTCTGGGGGACTAATAAACCAGCAATGCTGTGAACAGGAGAGTGCTGGGTGGTTGCAGTGCATGACGTAGGGGTGTGTACTCTTGGCTATCAGGTTTTGCTCTTCTCTCACTAAATTCACACCTGTTTGTTTATAACTAAACTATCCTCAAGCTAGGTTGATGTTATGTTTAAGGCTACTGCATCAACGTAAAGTGTTAATGTATCACTTCTGATTGAAAGACTCTGCTTTTTATGCATTTGGTATAGTGGACTAATGTGGATTGGCACAGCCCACAATAAGGCTGTGTTTAGCCAGTGTCACAAAGTTTGTCTAATAAGTTTGTTGAGCTTCCTTAGCTTAAGTTTTATATTTCACAGCCACCTCTGAAATACGAGTGTATAACAGACGCATTCAGGAGAACAATGTGTATCTGTGTATGGGGAAAAGACAAGCAGACCACTTTTTTTGCTAGATCTGTCACACAAATATTAAGTACAAAAGCATTTTGTGAAAATATGTACCCCATTTATGCCTTTATATTTTGTTTTAAACAAGCAGAACTGTAAGTGCATATGTTGGTAGTGTGTACCAGAATCCCAGAAAAATACAGAAATTTCTATATGCAAGGATTATCTGAGATGCATAAAATTATTTTATTTCATTTCATTTCACTTTGGCATTCCAGCAGATTCAGCTTTAAAGGATCACCTCACTGAACGGCTGACTAATTTGGATGTGGCAAACAGAGATGAAGATACCTGGGGTTTTGATTGCCCAGTGGGGCCCTCAAACCCATTTGCTCATTTCAGTGAGAAAGAGAAGATCAACAGAAATGTGTCACATTTAAGCCTGGAAGTGAATGTGAGTAGGACTCTATTCATGGTATATGGGGTTTCAACAAGCATTTATTATCTACAACTACATTTCTGGCATGCATTTATTTTTGGTATGTCTAAAACCATGTTCCAAAATATCTGACAAACTGCAAAGTTTTGGATAGAATACAGTTTTCCAGATGGTCCATGAGTCTATATGCCTATGTGCTGCTAAGCCTGAGAGCAATACATACAGATTTTTTTTAAATTATATAAATAGATTGATTTATGATGTTTCTAAAATCATGATGGGTGTTTATTTTAAAGTAGTTGTTTTCTTGGAAATGGATTGAAGGTGCTAGCAACTAGGAGATGACAAGGGTAAGAGTAGATACCAGGAAGATTAAAATCGGCAAGCAGTGTGCATGTGTGCATGTGTGAGCGCATGTACCATGCGCACATGCTTTTTTGTGTGTGTGTGTGTGTGTGTGTACAGCCCAGGACTGCTGGGAGCCATGCTGTTGCTTCTCAGAGTTCTGAAGCAGTTGCACTAGCACTTAGGTCAGACTAGCCAGGAATTTGATAGGAAAAGTTTCTAAACTTTCTGGGTTATAAGACAATAGATGGCAACCTGACTTAATCACAATGCAGGACACTTGCTCAACATGTCCCGGCCTAATCTAACTGGAGATATTCATATGCTCCAGGGATAAGCAGTAACTAGCCTACAGATAGCCATGTTTGGCAGTATTTTCAAATTGAAGGGAGAAAGGAACAGAATGTACTAGAAGAGGAAAGAAACATAAAAAGGATGGAATGGTTGAAAGAAAATGCTTAAAAGGCCAGAGTACATAAAGCAGTTTGTGCAAAGAAACACTAACACAATTTGTGTAACAGTGACATCTACTGGTAGAAATACCAGAATTGACTTAGAAGTAAATTTTAAATGCTTTTAATGATGCATTCACTCACCATTACTATTCTCTTGAGCTTGTTATAAAATTGATTTCTTCTAACCTCCTTTCCGAAAATAATTCATTAGAATGTTGTTGTATTACAGGGATGGTACAGGGTTATCCTTGTGATAAAATGTTGAGATGAAAACAAATAACTGGACTGAAAAGAACTGTGACATAGTTGTCATCACTGCTACAAATACATGCTACAATAGGAATAATCTAGTCCGTGAGGATACTTCGTTTGCATTTACAAAATCATTGTATAGAGCAGGAGGGCTTTCAAGCTAAAAGCCATTTAAGAACAATAATTTGAGTAAAATAAGAGGCTTCCAAGATTAATAAGCAGTTTGCTTCCATTTTCTTAACACCTTCTTTAAGCATCAGTTTCTGTCCAGTTAATTACATTATGAAAAAGAGAATTACTCCAGTTTCTTGTAGTTAACAAGAAAGAATACTTATTCTGCTGTTTCTAAGAGATTCAAAACAAAAGCCTCCATTTCTAAGAAAAGGCGTGCTCAGTATGTGCTGATGGGTTGTAAATGACCCACTAGGACACTTTATCCTGCAGCTCACTCCTTGTGACTCTTTTCTGAAAGTCTTTCAGAACAGAACTCTGGGCTGAATTACTCACAGAGCCCTTCCATCTCGTAGACTATTTTTCTGCTTCAGGATGAGTCCACGTCCAGCTGGGTGACAGGAGTTGAAGGGGGAGCTCCCGAAAGAACGGTAGTGAGAAGGCTGCTGCTGGTGCTGCCACCAGAATCCATTGGACTGCAGCACTGCTATACCCAGCCTATAAGAAAGATAATGGCCAAAAATAGGCGGCATGAGTTGCTCTGGTGATGGCAATCAGTTCCCAGGTGTTGTCTTCCCTGTGCACTCCTCAGACCGGACAAGACAACTGTGGTCAAAAAATGTGCCTGTGTCTGAAGAGCAACTCTGAAACAAAGATGATGTTTCCAGAAAATAGCAACTGAAATGGACTAATGTATTTGCTCACAGTTGTGCTACACCCAACCATGTGATGCTGTTGGAAGAAAAAGTTTAACCTGATTGATCAAAAAGCAGTTATATTCATAATAATGACAGTGTGAAACCCCAAGCTTCTTATCGAACGCTTTCTATGGATTAGGATCATCCTTACAGAAATGTATAATATATTTGTATATGTGCATATACAGATATCCTACTGTTTGCTTATGTTATTGAAAAGATGTTTCTATGGTTTTGTTAGTTGGGAGGAGGGGAATAAAATAGGGACAGAGTGAATGAATTCTGCTCTGACAGGAATTTCAAGTGCACAACCTGTATCAGAAGCCTGAAAAAAAAAACCAAAAATCCTGTGTTAGATTTTAAATTTTAGTTGGAGTATGCTGTGTTCTCATTCACAAGCCAGCATAGAAAAGATACGGCAATATGGAAGATAATGAAACAAAATAGAAATGCAGCTCCACCTTATTCTTTATGCAGCATCTCAGATAAAAAAGCACATAAATGAGATGTGAAATTGCAGCTAAAATAACTAGTAATAGGTAGTAATTACTAAAGAAAATTTGGTAAATTAACATGACTGTGTGGATTTTATTTTATAAAGTTTTTTGTTTAATCTTTATTATAGCATGCTATAGATTTGGAGCAAAAGGCCTGTTGAAATTAAAAGAAGGTGAAAAGAGAGCAACCTAGAAACTGAAAGCACAAAGCAAAAGATTAAAAATTCATCTCCATTCTTTGTTACACAAAGTGCCGGCCTTTGTGCCTTAATGCCCAAAGATCTTACTCAGTTTATTTACACAGTTTAGAGTGATCTTCTATTCCCCATCTTTCTTATTTGTATGTCCACTTGTTTTAACCAGGAGATCAGCCAACACATCCTTCTACAAGGTCTGCATCAGAATTAGCACTGAGTTTTGATGTGGTGGGTTTTACAGGCTAACTGTTCCATACATGTATTGATACAATATGCAATTCTTCATAAGAGTTAGCTTGCTTTCTCAATGTGCTTTCTAGTTTTATAACCATATAACCATTATCACCTTTTTCAAAATTCTCTAAAGTAGTCCATATTTCAATGTCAAGTAGAATTTTGATGAAAATGATAACAACAACATTGCATTTCTACAGCTCCCTACACCAAATGTCTCGTGCTCTCGTTCTGTTAACATCATGTAATGCTGAATTTTTATAAGAATTATCATACCTATGTTTCTGTTGCTACGTCTGAACTTAATTACTTACATTTAAAACGATTATGTTCGTGACACCCACATCCTCAAACCTCAGGAAAATTGCTCACATACTGGTCTATAGTGAGGTAACAAGGCTGAGAATAATGATGAAAATCCAGGATTTACAGATTTCCTTCCATCTTTTCTGCCTTTTCTATTTTAGAGCATTTAAAGAGTTAAAATACTAAGTATAAAATAAGATAAACACTAGGAGAGACAGACAGGAGTGCAGGCGAATGTTAAGATCCGTATCAGTCAGCACAGTAAGGGCTGGGCCTGGGACAGGGCAGAGGGCAGGACTGTGTCAGCTGAGCTTCACACAACCACAACCACAGCCTGCTGCTTCACGTGGCTCTTCTGAAGCCTGACGCAATTCATGCATTCTATGATTCTATGATTATTTTCAAGAAATTACACAAATTTTCTTGGTTAAAGCTCTTTGTGCTGAAAAACAGTACAGATGTTTAGCCACTTGGGTGTTTTGTAAAACGTCCTCATGTCCTGTTCTTGTTTCTCTAGTTTGCTGTTACAGAGGTCTGAAAAGGCAATCTGAATAGATATGGGGCCAGAAAACCTTGTGTCCTGCCATATGGCAGTGATAGAAATTAGATTACTTTATTCTGGCTTATTGTGTGTTTTCTTCAAAGATAGTTTAAAAACCTACTTCAGGGGAGCTCTGAGACACCTCAGAAACAGAACAAGAGTGAGTTGTAGGTGTGACTTCTGTCTGTGATAAAATGTAGGTCAGGAAGGGTGTGGATTATTAAATGTGCTTTAAACTGTAAAGAATGATTGTCCTTTTGTATAATTAGCGAGTTGACTGCCCTGAAAGTTGCTATGACAGGTTTTAGGGGCTTTTCTGAGGCACCAGAGAGCTGTCAGTTTTATTAAGTAGAGACCTGTAACATGATTATCATAACTGATTTTTTCTAGAGATTTTGAAGTTGTTTATTCCTTCAGATGCAGTATTGCAACCTCTTCAGAGACACTTTCCTTATGAGATAGATCCACCCAACGTTAAACCACTTCTGCCAGCAAACTGTCTCTGACTCATTTGCACATCAAAATATGATGATCTCCTTCTTGTGTAAAAATATTAAGGGCATGTATCGATCTAGGTGTTTTACCCAGGAATACTCTACTGTGTAAGTACCAATGTATATTTCATTATTAGTTATCCAGTCCCTCAACAGGGCACTGTCCACTGGGATGACCATCAGACTGTGAGAAACAAGTCCTTACAAAAGCATTATTTGGGGGTTTATGGGCTGCATGGTGAATTTGAGACACCAGCTAGCTTCCAGTTTTTGATCATTTCTCCAGGGATGGTTATAGACACAAGTTTCTTTGTTCATCCTAATACTCAAAAAGCTTGAAAGTTTCTTCTCACTTTCTCAAGTTTATTATCAAGAGAAAAGGTACATATAAAGCAGTATCATTTTCTGCAGGAGTATGAGATTACCTCTGGCTTTATAAGGTATATTTCTACTTCTGGAGTTTCAATTATTCAGTGTTCAACTCTGCTTTTTCTAGCTTCTCAATGCATTGCATAACTTTGGCCTGACACTCAAAGCACCATTCTTTTCACTACTCATTTGATCATTGTCTCAGAAGTTTTGTTGGGATGTTGTTTAAAGTATGGTTTTCCTGGTTTTAAGTCACTTTTAAACTAAACTTTTCATATGTACTGTAATATTGAAATCTTAAATAGTTACATAGTGACTATTTTCAATAACCTGCCTATGTGCAATATTCATAGAACTGTTACAGCTTGATGACCCTAGATTATTACAGGAAAGTTTTATTCTAAGTATGGGTTGTCATTAATATAAAGAGATAAATAAATATTTTGTTGTAATCTGAATGTTTAGTTTAAAAAGTACCATGAAGTTTTTCACATAGATATAGTTTTTGTTAGTGACCAATGAAACTGTTCATGAAAAATACTATTTGATGTTTAGCCATCATAAGTTAACCAAACCCCAAACAAATAGGTACATAAATAAATAAGCAAGGCATAACTATAGAAAGTATCAGGACAATGAACAATTAATCCCATGGTTGAACATAAAATAGATGTAAATTTAAATGTAGAAAACTTTGGTTCAGTAGAGTCACTTTGCCCCAGTTGTCATAGAACATCACAGAATGGCTTGGGTTGGAAGGGACTTTAAAGATCATCTAGTTCCAACTCCCCTGCCATGGGCAGGGACACCTTCCACTAAACCAAGTTGCTCAAAGTCCCATCTATCCTGGCCTTGAACACTTCCAGGGATGGGGCATCCACAACTCTGGGCAACTCCAGCGTCTCCCCACCCTCATAGTAAAGGACTTCTTCCTTATACCTAATCTAAATCTAGTCTCATTCAGTTTAAACCCATTACCCTCTGTCCTATCACTATATGTCATTTTGTCATAAAAGTAAATTTGGAAATGCTGTAGATTTGCCTTCAGGAACTCTTGTCTTAGGGGAAATCATGAGTGCTGAGATAGCTACCTTCCAATTGTCTTACAAACCCTGGGATTGTAAGAGTAGGCTGGCATAGGGAGTGATAAAGATTCTGTGTCTCTTTCCTTAAGTAGGGCTTCCTCTTGTAATATTAATCTATATTAAGCCTAGAAAACCAGGGGAGCCATGACCTGTCAGTCATTTCTGTCCTTAGCACCAGATGATTAAGCATACCGGAGAAGCAAGTCCAGAGCTTCCTACAGGAAATGGCAGGCAGTAAAGCAGAAGATACTGTTCTGTGTTAAATCTCAGATAAAGATGGGAATGATTCCAGTGCCCTTTGTCTGTAGGTATGCATGCAAGCCTGTAATTGAAAAGGTGCCTGTAAGCTTCAGCAAAGGCCTTAGTGTTACAATCTGGTTTTTGGGAAACTTTCTTCCAGCTGACTTTTGCTGTTGACTTTATGATCTTTTATAATATATTGAAAAGATAAACACATACTTTTTGTACAATCTACATTTTTAAACATGAAACCAAAAGTTAAATGGGTTGGGATTCTTTGTTGTAGCTTGTCTGTAACGTTCAGCTTTTCAGTCAATGTTTTTCAGTAATTTGACACAGTGGTGTGATCTGCAGCTGATTTGCCTGTGAAGGACAGCTTTCCCCATGCTGCTTGTTCAACATTACTCATCACAGCTAAATGGCTGACGGTAGAATGACCCTCGGACTTGGGTGCGAAAAAAGAGAATAGTTTCTTTGAATTTCTAAGGTACCAATGGGGAAATTTGACTAAACAAACTTCTTACATGCCAGGGAATAAGAAGAGTATCAATTCCCACAGATTTGCAGTCTATAGTTCCAAAAATAAGAAAAGGAACAAAAGGATGAGAACCTTACCTAAATGTTACTGAATTTCTGAATATGAAAGGTGATTAAGAGTATTTCGTACTTTCTTTGTATGTGTGTTATGAAAAAAATGTATATTATCCCTGGCAGCTTCTGTTAATACTGAGTTATGCAGTCTTGATGATTTCCTTGAAGTGTTTTTGCCAGTATTAACTAAAACAAATCTCACACATGCAGCATTACCGTGGTAATATATATATATGAAAGTTATCAAAAAGTATGTCAGCACAGATTGTTCTGGTTTGAAATAACCCAGGCTTGGTGCCGTGCAGATGGACAGCCCGCTGATTTGTAAACAGTTAACTCGGCATTGGGTGCGCTGGCTGTTTACCCTGCCCACCCAAAGAGCTCCTAGTCACTGGGTGTGGCGGCGAAAGCCTTTGATAACTACCTGTGTACAGTTCACAGAAGTAGCTGTGCAGACCTAGGACAGTAGTAATATGAAACCAGTCTCGTTGGTTTTTGTTCATGGCCCTGGAGGCTGAAAGCTGCATTCCAGATGAAACCTGGCAGCAAATCGGAAGAGAGCCTTTTTTTTTTTTCCTGCTTTCTTCGGCTTCAAGGGCACTCACCCGAGTGCGCTTTAGCCGGCCAGGAGCTGGGGACTCTGTACAGACTCCGGGCGGTGGCATTGGAAGCTTTGGATTTGTTACTTCAGGTTTCCATTTGACATTTTTGGGTGATTATGGATTTACAAAAGAAGATCTTTATCAAAGTGGAAAGACTATGCAAGAGAATTCATCAGGATTTTTCTGCTGAAAACCACTCGCAGCTTGTGTACTGAGATAAGGAAGTAGCAAACTCCAAATGTGCCCAGTTCTGTTCGGGAGGCTTATTTATATAGCTGCTCTGTGCTTTTAGCACGTAGGAAGCTGTGTGCAGCCAGTAGGATTGCAGGCGTCCCGGCAGTAACCACTGGTTGAATTTTCAGCCGAGATTAGTGCGCTGGCATATTTGCTGTGACAAAAAGCCCTTTGTGTAAAGGAACAAGTTACTGACGCTGCTGAGAACGTTTTTTATGGTGGGTCCTTTTGCTGCTCCTGAAGTAGAGTTGGGAGCCCTGACGGCCCCTTTGGCGGCCGGGTGCAGTGCTGGAAGCGGAAGGAGGGGCAGGGTGACGTGGGGGAGGCTGACTGCCTTCGCAGGGCGGGGGAGCACTGTCTGTTGCAGTGCCTGTAGAGAGTTCAGCCTGCTGCCTGAATGCATGTAGGAAATACTTGTTTTGCAGTTAGTAGCACTAGTAGAAGCAGACGTATTCCGTACTTCATGCAACATGGAAGAAGAAAATGCAGCGCCTGACTGTACTGAGCTTTCAGACCTGGAGAATACAGCAGAAAGCGAACCTGATCTTTTTACTACATTTTCAGTGAAAACACTTTTTGGATTTACAACTAAATTTGAATCTACAGCTTCCAAAGAAGAAACAGTGCTTAAAGCATTTCAACCTTTGCACACCAATATAAATGCTCTTGCTAACACCTGGCATGGGAGGAATGATAATGACTGTAATGACGACTCAGAAAATCAGCCCGGCATGAATAGGACCAGTGGCCATGCTGACCCAGTGTCTGGTAGGCATATGGACCTGAAACTGGAGTTAGCTGACCAAAATGAATTACTTCTTCACCGTTTAAGGTTTGTACAGACTTCTTTGTCTGAATCTGACAATGATGACAAGGATGCTATTCTTGTACAAGGTACTTTGGTTCAGACAACAAGTGATACAGAATCGGACACGGAGAGTAAGGACCTAAACACCAATGAAAACAATACAAGCGAATCTGGGCTAGACAATGCTGCTTTGTCTGCTGAGACTTTGGACAACAACAATCAAAATAAGGAAGAGTCAGAATCAGAAGAGCACACTAACAGTGATGACACTGTGGATACAGATGACATTGGCTTACACCCACCGATTTCTGAGTGGCTCCCAAAAGAGCTGGATGGTATTCTGGAGCATGACTCCAGTGGAAAAGGCAAAATGTTAATGGATGAGCAGTTCAGTCTCTTGCTTGCTACAGGGGAATGCCTTCAAGAACTTCCAGATGAAGAACAAAGACCTTCAGCTGATAATACATTGCTCCAAAAACCACCACTGGCTGAAAAGACTTTCCAGCTGCCCGCTTTCTTTAGTGGACTACGTGTGAGGAAAAAGGGACTAACCACAGAGGATGGGGAAACTGTTACAGAAATTAAACCAAGGGAGAATGATTTAGCTCTGCTTAAATTACAACAGCCTGTTAAGAAATCCAGTATTGTATCAGGTTTGGCCACTAAAAAAAAATCAGCTGAATTTAAAGCAAGTCCTACTTTCCTGGAACAACTCTCACACTTATTAAACATAGACGTCTCCAAGAATGAAGATAGAACTGAGGACTCTGGTGAGGGATCTAGGGAGACCAAGGACAGTGATGAAGCTCAAGAGAACAAAGCCTCCAGCAAAACAGAACCACGATTTCCCTCTGAGGAAATAAAATCAAGCCCTGCTGAATCTGCACTGGACGTCTTTAAAGCTTTATTCACACGGCCTCCCAAAAAAGAAACAACTGCAGATACTTCAGAGCTGGAAGCCATAAAACGCAAAATGAGAAATGAAAAAGAGTCCTTGAAAGCTGTATTTGAAAGGTCAAAATCAAAACCTGGGGATGGACCATCAGACAAATCTGTAGGTTGAATTACTTTTTCTTCGTAAGATCTGGAAATAGATTAAAAAAAAAAAAAATTGGTGGGGAATTAAGGTCAAAATGTCAGAATTGTCCTCTTGTTTTGGCAATCTCAAATTCTGGATTCCCAACTGAAGAAATGTTGGGGCTAATTTGTCAAAATTCTTGATCATCTTCGGTTGTAACAGAATTCAGTAAGAAATGGTGGTAGTCTAACTTATGGTTAGACTAAATGGTGGTAGTCAGTTAGAAGTGAGAACTTAAAAAATCAGTTTCTGATTTTAAAAGATCACTGCAAAACAGTTGTCCATATAGTAAGTATGGCTTTAAATCAGTTTGGTGCTGCAGATATCTACTGTAGTATTACTTTATAGCTTCTCAATCTCACTCTGTTTTCTTTCATTGAGGTTTTTATTTTTAAAAGTAGTATTTCATTTTACCTTTAGGAATAATTCTATGATATGAGCTGATAGAAGAAGTTGTGGATGATTTTCAACTCAGTTTGTCCAAGACATAGAATTTAAAGTATTTTTTTTTCCCTATTTGCAGGCATCTGTCTGGCTTTGCAAATATCGATAAGCATTTAGCCTTATCTGAGAATAACTTTGTGATTCCAATTAGATGACTCAAGTTATGGATTAATGTAAGCATTTGTAAGGTTACTATTCTTATGCGTATGGAGATTTAGTTTGTAAATTTTTAAGAAATTAAAAAAACCTCAAACTCTATGCTAGGTTTTCATAGAACCATAAGGATAAATAACTTTGACTGTGATATGAACTCTTTAATTAAATGAGTAACCCACCCCAACCCAAATTCTTAGAGCTACATCTTTGGCAGATATAACCAGTCGAGAAGATTGTTCTTGATGGCTAAAGGGGGAATTATCTTAATGATTAAGTTTGCAGGATTGGACCCTACACTAGAAGCTTTTTAAGTGAATGTGCTGTGTTGGTTGTACTCTCTTTCAAATTTTTATTCTTACATAAAATTAAAAACTTTTAAAAAATCTTCAGTGACACCTGGGTAGACTGATAATGCCAGTTTGCAGTAAATTACCTATGAGGAGGAGAAAAGAGAAACTCATTGGCTGTGACTCGTACAGCAATTTCAGTCTGTGTGTGCTCTTCCCACTCCTGGCTTGCTTCTTCCTGCTTGCACCATTCCCTGCGCTGTGCTGGCGTAAGCATCTCTGTGGCTCACAGCAAACCTATTTGGGAAGCTGTCCTCACAGAGCGAGTGAGGAAGCGCAGGAGTCAGCAGGAGTGGCTTTTATAAATGTCTGCTTAATGTCTGACCTAGTGCAAATGCACATTTTCTCAGAGCAAAGCAAGAGTAAAAGGTCTTGCCTTTCCTTTTTCCTTGCTTGTGTGGTCCATTCGTGCGGCCACTTTCATACCGGGTTTTGTTGTTGCTGTGGTTGTGTCTGTGCAATTGCTCGTAGTAGCATGTTGTAAGTCAGATTACAGCAATGCCAGAGATGTAAAAAAACCCCAAACCCTTAACCTCTGTAAGAGTGCTTATTTAGTGTTTTGGTTTTGGGTTTGTTTTTTCCCCATTTAAAGGGTTATTTTAGCATTCCAGTTGACAGTGCAGCCCCATTACAGCTGCAGCAGCACTTTGATGTGACAGTAATACATGGTATGTGGACTGAGCAAGCTGCAGGGGGTGGGGCAGGAATTTCATAAACTAGCTCTGCTTCCAGAAAATTATATTGTTAAATGATGTCTTAGGTGAATTGCACTAATGTTTACTTGTAAGAGGAGCACAGATGGGTCTTTTCACTCTGAAAGAAAGATACAGGAGAAACTCCCTGGTGTTCTTGACCACCTCTGATGGTTCACCGAAGCACAGACAGCTTTCCACACTGATGTGAACAGTTTCAACATATCATTCTTTATCACATGCATTATGTTATTTTCCTTGTCAAAATTATGTTTCTACACTGATTCCTTTGTATCCCTTCCAATCAACTGAGCACTGTTTCAGTCACTAGAATGGGGCAGATGAGCATTCTGGAGTATACATCTAGAGCTGAGCATGGTGGTTGCTGTTTTGGAATCAGTTGACACTGCAGACTTTAATTTTTTCTTGCGTAATTTTAACAGCCTGACCTGAGTCCCTCAGAGCAAGATGACAAGACTCCAGGGAGACTCCAGACTGTCTGGCCACCACCAAAAGCAAAGCACGAAGAAGTAAAAGTAGGATTAAAGTACACAGAAGCAGGTAAAACAGAGGTGAAGCATTTGCAGATATTAGTTTCTGATATTTTTAAACTTGTTTAATAAAGAGATGGTGATAAGTCATGGTATTTTCTTATCTGGAAAAACAAGACTTTATGTTTTAGATGTGTTGTTTGCTGCTACTTGTTAAGCATCTGATTTTTAAATGTAAATGGTGAAATCTGTGTTGAAACCTAAATGCTTGCTGTAGAAATTCATGAGGAAAGAAGTTGGTTTTTTTATAATTTAGATTATCCATTTTTAATAGGATTCTGTTCAAATGAGTGACAGAATAATGAATGAATGGAAACCTGACTGCCTTAGAATGTGAGGGGCAGTGACCTGCTGGAATCTAGTCTGGCTGCAGGTTTTTTTTCTCAGGTACTGTTCAAAATAAAAGTAATGAATACACATTATTGCAACTTGTGTGTAAACAGAGGAATACTTATATCCGCTCAGGTCACTTTTACAGCTAGCCATGTATGTCGTCCTATACAAATGTATGAGAGAGTATGTCCGAAGTGCAATGCTAACGAGTTATCAGATACGCTTTCCATAGAAAAATATTTCCTAATTTTTTGAGGTTTTTTTAGATAAATATTTACATGACATATTTACAAGGGAAAAGAAAACATTATTGTAGCTACTGCAACTCTGTTTCAAATGTATATTCTTAAATATAAACAGGAAGCCCTTGTTACTCAGAAATCTGTCAGAAACTGTGGAATTGTCTGAAGTATCAAAATGAAAGGCAATAGACCATCTGTTCTTCATATACATGGAGATCTTGGAAAATACCACCTAGAAAGGATTAGGTGGAGTTAAACCCCAAGCTTTTATACTACCTTGTTGTGAGAAATTGTACATGGTAATATTGTATGGTTCTTTCCAGTTCCAGTAGGATACCCATTTGGCCTTGCATATGAGAAGGAACAAATAGGAATAGTGGATTTACTGCTTTGTATTGTTTACTGTATTACTTCTTTCTCCCTCTTTCCTCAGTTTTCTCTGCCTCAATCTTCCTTTTTTTGTAAAGTGGGCATAATACTGGAAGCGTAAAAGTTGCTGGAAGATTCATAAACCTCAGTTTTGAGAGGAACAGCATATACACAGAATTGAATTTACAGTGTGTGGGAGTCTGTCACTAGACCAGGACAGGTATGCGGGTGTTCACAGGGAGTGCTACAGGCTCTTTCTGTTACTCTTAGATTCTTATTATAGACTTGCCATATTTAATTTTACCCAAATAAATATTTTTTTTCCTAATGACTGTAATCATCTGTGGCAAAAACATATGCTGAAACAAAGAAAGGAAGGGAAACAGAATTAACAAAAGCTGCAGATTCTACTACTTGTAGAGAAATTAGGTCATGTTTTCCTGAAATTTGAATAGGAAGGGCAGACTGGCTTAGAGCCCATGTAAATTGTTGCTCTTTTGTTACTGTGATATTTTGGGTGGCAGTGTCATCAACATGCTAATGGTTAGTTTGGTAAGTCAAATTTTTATACAGACCAGATTCTGCAGTTCATTAGTCACTGCAGTGTCTGGAAGAGTGAGGCATTTGAATCAAAACAAACTGCTGGTGATTCAGCTGGTATGAGACAGAAGCGGAGCTTTTAAAGGAAATGGGGAAAGGCCGTATTTGCAACATATGTTAGGAGTGCAGTGGAGCTGTAGGTATACCTCAGTGTTTCTCATGGATGCCCAGAAAGAAGTTGTGGCACCACGGGCACTGCAAGTAGTTATAAGTTGTGTATGATGGATTGGTTACATCAGCTTTTCTGGGTGATAGGGTGACTGTTTTAAAGCACTATGCTCAGGAATTAATTTCTGCGGTTTCCTGCAAGTGAAGCAAGGTACTGTTCATGAGTAATGCTGACATTAAAAAACCAAGAGTTCATATTCAGTGTTGGTCTTTTTACTGGGGGGGGACGGGGGGACGGACAGGTTTTGTGTTTTTTCTTTTAATGAATATTAAAGTGGCAATATGGCATTACTTCTGAACGCAGTATCTTCTCTCTGACAGTGGTCAGTACCTTCAAAGTGCATGTGTATACTGGCATTTCCTCTCACGACCCTTCCTATCCAAAATTCCCTCCCAGCCACCAGTGCTTCATAGTGGACTTCTTAAAAATATGATATAAAGCAGATTAATGATCACCATTAAACTGACTGGTCTCAAGCACTCTTAATGTGAAACCCTATTTCTTACCCCAGTGTCTCATCCTGACAGCTAAGGTCAAATAAAAAATTCTTGATTTCAGAATAGAGCCCAGATATTGTGTTGGCAGGAATGTTTGTGATTCCAGTCTTCCTTCACTGATGTTCCTGAACAGATGATTACCAGTAACATAAAAAATGCTGAAGTGACTTGTTTTACCTTTCAGTCTGTGATTTATGTTAGTGTTTTAATTTCTGTGATTAAGAGCTTAATCTACCAAAACAATAGGAATCTATATACAAACAATAACAATAGGCTGAATTATTAGGTAAGTATTCATTTAGCACAGCTTTATTTTAGGTTTAAATGAAATACATCTGTCACAAGTGTGATCGTACTCAAGGGTAAATCTGTGGACATAAGTCTTTGCACATCTAACAGGGTAAAAGAATATGTACTTATTTTATGAGGTAACATAGACTTCCCACTCCCCCCCCCATTTGCCATGAGAAATTAGTATGTCAAGTAACACTGAAAATTTGAAAGTTGGAATACTGTAATCTTTCTTACAATTCTGCACCAAGTCTTTGATTTACTTCCTTCATCACCATGCACTATGACAGCTATGGCAGGAAGGTAGGGACACTGAGGGAGAGGATTCCTGGCTTTTTGATCTTTTCTCACCTCCTTGCCGTGTTTTTCCTCATTGTTCTTCTTGCCTGGTGGAAGCAAGAAATTCAGGCTTAATTTGGCCTATGCAGCAGACATCACAGTGACTCATAGCAGCTTGGGGGAGTAGTTAACTCCCTCCTGAGGCTTGTAGTCTGGCTTGTTGTGTGGGAAACCAACTGAAAAGCAAATGGACATAACAAGGAACACGTGTGTCAAGCTAACTAGGCCTGTTAGGAATATAAGAAGTGAAAGAAGTTAGTGAACAAATATAACCCTGCAATATGAGTTTTTTTCATGCCTTTGATATCATCTTGTGTAGTCACAGTATTGTCACCCCCAAGACCCGAATCTTGAGTTGTAAATTCTGAATTAAAAGGATGATATTACTATATTTTGGCATATCTTATGTTTTCTTAATCCTTTAATTCCTCTGTTTCCATAAAGCAACTGACTGCATTGTCAACTGGCTCTCCGTAATTAGCACAAGCTGCTTGCATGGTTCTCTAGAGAAACTGGAACTTCTTTGAAGTGTGTCAGTCTAAAATAGCTGAAGTCCAGAAAGTCTATAGTACATTACACCGTTTATATCCTGGAAGACTAGAAAAAGAGTATTTTAATTTATAGTTATAGGTTTGTTCCATGGAAATCTTTACCATGTAATCAGAGACATTTCTGTGCATATTTCTCTGGTCCTAAAGTTCTGTTTTCATTAAAAGTTTCTATTTCTTTTTCCTCCATAATTCTTAGAGCGATTTCTCTCATTTTTAAAGCTTTAAATCTGATACAAGGGTAGGTGTGTCAGCTATTATGTATGGTAAAAATATCTAGCCAGGTAGAGGAGAGAAATGCGTGTCTATACTGTGTGAACTCATCTGTGACACTAGATCACATAGAATCCACACATAATGAATATCTCAGCTGCTGCGTGTGAGTACATCAGTACTTGCAGCCTCTCACATCCAAGACGAGCACTTCAGACATAAAGCTATTAGCTATTAGCTCATGAAACTATTTATGTTTGAAGAATGACCTCCACATTAAGGTGGTATAGATATACAGATCCTGTGATTCCTATTAAAAATGCATTTTAGCCATTAGGATCAACATAGTTTTCTTATATAAAAAAGAGATAGTTCAGTCTTTTGCTTAAGCAAAACAGAAATTTAAAATGATGACAGAAGTATTTGGCACTCCTGTTGGAGAAAATGTAAGGGAAAAAAAAAAAAGTTGAAACATTAATCTATTTAGTGCTTTTTTTTCATTACATGTTCTCCTGTTAATTCAAATGTCTGTATTTAATACTAAAAACCCCTGTTCTCTCACAGTCTGTCTATTCACCATCCTTAAATCTGCAGTGAGGTAATGCTGTCTCTATGGTGCTATAATTTCTATAACAACAGTCTGTGATGCTGTAAGCACATTTCAGGGTAAATAAGAAAATGAGGAGGTGACTGAGAAAGCACTTACTAAACAAAATGTCTAAGTAAGTGGCGAATGAAATAAAAAATAATGGCAGAATTTTATCACCAAGTCCTCTATGCTCTGGGTTCCCATTACGAAATCACTTCATGCTCATGCTGTAAATGCAGAGAATAACCAGCTTATGTGAGAGAGAGGCATAATGGTCTGAACAAAATGATGAGAGATAAGAACATGATTTCTTATTTTTCTTTAACATAAACTTCCTTTTTAGCCTTGAACAGTTCATGTTTGTCTCTAAAAAAGACATAATGCTGATGTTGTTAGTGTTCTGAAAGAAGTTATTGTAGCAGTGGCTGCTAACAGTTGGTTTAATCTTAAAATAAAAACCTGACTTTTTTTAGTACTTTCAGTTTATTTGATTTCAGTGTGGTATTTGGGGTTTAGTTCTGGGATTCTATTATAAATTTTATTGTCATGAATTAGATAAAGCAGGACTACAGTAAGCAGGATATTGTGCATTGTTGAAGGTGGTGTTTTTGTAATTTAATGGTCACCGATCAATTGGATGTGACCTTAGAGTGTAGGTTGACTGCATAAAGGGTTTTTAAATTATTTTACTGCATTTATTGTGCAGCATGACAGGCGTATTTGGCCGTGTTACGTCAGTGTTTCTTATTCTGACAAATACACTAGTTTGTTATTGAGAAGCTGAGTTTTTATTGCAAGCCAGATTGTTTTAGCCATATCATATTCCTCTAGAGTAATAGCGACATTTTGTCCCTTTCATTATGCCAATTAAAGCTATAGTTTTATGGATTTGGAAGGTATTGATCATAGTGCTGCTTGGAAATCCCTATAGTCTCAGACAAATGTGTTGTGCATATGCTGATCAATGCAGCAGCCACTTTTCCAGATATCTTGCAGCTCTGTCTCCTAAGATTTACTTTGAAAATATTACCAAAAAACCTCAAAGCCAAGCAAGCAACAGAAACTTCCTTTGCTTTTCTCTCCCCAACTCAGTTGATACTGTCAATCATACTGTGCCTTCTGGGACAGGAACAAAAAGGTAGGCCCCTGTTAATGCTGAAGATTTGTGGTTAAGATGCTTGTATTCCATTTCCAGCCCTTTTGCTACCTCCTAGAATGACTTCAGGAAAGTTGTGAAACCTTTCCAAGCTTCAGTTTACCATCTGTAAAATTGGGATAAGAGTCCTGACCTATTTTTCAAGCCAAATTCAAGTCCTTTTTTATGTTATGGGCAATTAGCATTAGATAGAGATGCAGAATTGAAAAGAATACTGAGTTCCTAAACTTAAATCTGCAAAAAATAATACTTACAGTGTGGTAACTGTGCCTGTGGCCATGTGATAAAATGTTCATGGCCTCCTATACACTGAGGATGATATTGTTACATGATAAGACAGAAGAGTTATGCTCCACTTTTTCAATGAAAATCTCTCCTTTATTTCCATTATGCAGTTATAGAAGTGTAGTGATTTTGGGATACGTATTGGTTTTGAGTCTGGATGCATCTACTGCAGCAGCTGCCTGTCCAAGACATGTTTTGCAGTATGGAAAGCCATATCCAGAATGCATACATAGCTATAGATACCATGCTTAAGAACATAGAGAACAGCTTTGGTCCACTCAAAGCAGAAACTTGATTTTTAAACTCCATTTTTCCTAGTGAGAGATTAACCTATTATCTGAATATAATGAAGGCAAGTTCTGTGAATTGTTTCTTTTACTCTAGATTCTAATTTTAAATGTAGGGTCCTACCAATGTGACATTACAAAGCCCAAAACAGTCACAGGGTTTTGTGAAATGATTCTTGTTATATAATGGGAACACAGTGAAAGAGCAACTGTGTACAGCACAAGAAGAATGACTTTGTATTGTATTTCTGTGCTTCTATTTCAAAATATATGAGGCACTTTGTATAACAGAAATGCCTCTTGAGTTTTACTGAATTCACTTCCCTGTTCTCCAGTTTCACTGTTCATGTGATCTGAAGTTCTGGTTGGCCCAGCATTTAAACATGAGAAATTCAGATGCTGGACTAAATGAAACACTGAGCCTGAGTACCCAGACACTTTCTGAAAATTTGTGCTTTGATTTAAAACTGCTTTTTGGGTTTCTTTTTAGTTGAATTCAGTATCATCCCTGCCAACTTCACCCCCTCTGCTGTGGCACAGACACATATTCCTATCTGTAAAAACCCCAACCCTTAGTTTCGTATATATCCATGTGCTAAGTTTGTCAACAGCTCTAAACTTGAGAATTGGTGAGAATACATTGAGGAAGTGGCATGCCTATGTGTGTGGATGTGTAGTATGCCTACACTCACCCACATACCCAGCCGTATTTGAATAAATAAAACTTATACTGCACATGTAGTAGGGATGCATTCTAACTCATCAAAGAAATTCTGTAATAAATTTGTTCCTCATGGTTTCTGATAAGGTGTTATTTGTTTGCCATATTGCATTAGTGAATGTCATCCTGTAATAGATTGGTTTCGTAAAGATGAAGTAGGACGTTTATTGAGGAAGAAATCATCTTGAATGTCTCCAGCAGCTGCACGTCTAATGCTGCCTTCCTGGGAGGGTGAAAATGAAAAGGGAAACGATTTATTTCCCTTATCAGATAAATGAACTGTAGGTGTTCCTCACAAGAGGGGAACGGTCAAGTAGATAAGTTACTCAGGTGACTGCTTCTGAATAGTGCTTGATGCTGCTTTGCACTCAGAAAGAATTATTTTCTTCATTTCCATAACAGAGAATCAAGGTGTTGCTGGTTTTTTTCCTTCTGGAGGTTGCTTTTCTGTGCGTATCACTCTGTTGGTTGTTCTCAGGGAATTCAACGAGCGTTGTGAAGTTACTTAATTTTCTGTAGTAAGTTAACTTTTGTAATCTTCTCTGTTATCTGAATATCCAGACAGAATTTAGATACTGGACTTCTGGCTTGTTTAGGACTGTTTATTCTCCATCTGTCTCCCTTCCTCACATCTTCCATATTTGTACTGTACCAGAATCTTTAAGGTGCTGAAAATAATTGCAGTTTTAGACTCAAAAGGTTCTTCCTTCCCTTTAAAGTCTAAATAAATAAATAAATAAAGAAGTTGAAGTGAAGGATGGCTGCTCATTTCCTAGTATGGGGAATTGACGTCCTTATATGTGTTGTATTATGGGGCTGGGAAAGTAAAGAAAGGAGGACAGATAGAAGTAGATAGAATGGGGTGAGAGAAGGGTTTTAGATAATGGGTTGAAAGTACATTCAGTATTGTTTTAGCTAATCCCCTATCCCTAAAAAAAATGGTTAATTCTAAGAATTTTTTGAATCACAAATCAATTTTAATTTCCTAGTCCTAAAAGTATACTTAAACGCAAAATTTGTTCAAATTGGCATTCAGAAAGTTTAAGGAAGTCTGTTAATAAACCTAAGCTTTGTACTTCCACTGACCAGTCGTCTTGTAAAAAAATGTGTAAGCCACAATTTGTCTTAAAATGTTGCATTCATGTAGCTTTTCAAATAAATGTCTGTATTTCTCTGGGTGTTACTTCTGTGTAAAAATCATGCATTATAAACACCATTCCAAAACTGAACAAATACCATGTTTTGAAAGTTGCTCATGACTGTGCTTATTGGATGAAAAGTCTGCAAAATTGCTGCCTTTTAGTACTCTAGCCTGAAAAAGCCTGAAAAGTCGTATTAATGCGCCTGTAAAAATCAACGTATAAACAATGAAAAAGGTGTAGCTGCGGTGAGTAGATTCCCTTCTGACACCTGCTGGTTAAAGGGGAAAACTACATGGGGAAAGAATGGAGGAGGAAACAGACTATTGTAAAAGGGAGTACTGAAAACGATGGGACCAAGGGCTACCAAGGAGGGAGAAAAAAACTAAGAAACCCTCACTGTTTTGAAATTTAGTGAATCAGATCAATTAAAAGCTGATGATTTCCTTTATGCTACAAGGTGTGGTACATCTCAAGAGATGTAGGTTGCACTCAGGTTTACCAGCTTTTGTTCTCTCATTACTTTTCAACTGTGTTAACATTATTTTGCATGTTTCCACATACTGAGATTAATGTGCAAGACCTTTTACAAAAAAGAATGTACTGCCAAGAAGTGGCTATATAGGTAATTTATCTTCAAAGCTTTTACTTTCTACTTGAAGTTTTGAGATCATGTAGAGAAGGTTCCTAAATTGCTTATGTAAAGTTTGAGGAGCAATTAATTTATTTGAAATGTGGGTTATGGAGATTTCTGTGGGAAAGGTTTTCATATGAGATTTTATTGAAAAGTATTCAAGTGGGTAAGATGTTTTATTCTGAAAGAAGAAAAGGTATTTTTTGCACAGCAGTTTTGAACACAAGTAGAATAATACTGAAAAATACTTGAATGTGTATATTTGTGTTAGGAAACAGTTTTGGAAATTTGCTATTCAAAACATTGTGACCCACTATTCCCATTATTCCCAAAGTTGGGAGGTTAAATTTTCAGGTCAGCAGATTTACTAGTGAATCCTTGTACTTTTTCTTTTAGAAACGGTGATGAACAGTGCAGCTTGCTCAGTATCATGACAAAGATTTACATGAGCATGTATTGTGTATATTTGTAAACATTACTGCTTCTCTGTATTCAGATAATTTCTGTGTAAATATATGACTGGACGTGTTAAGCATGGGATGTCCAAAACATCCAGATGTTATTTCATGCTTAGTTTTCTATGCATTAAGGAAAAACGGGCATACTATAGTGTGTATTTTCTTTGCAAAACAGTGAAGCATGCTTCAGACTTCACTAATCACTAGTAGTATTTTATATGCTTTATTGCTACCACCCGGTAGCATATGTCATACATTAGTCACTGTTACTGCACAGTCTATTTTTTTTGTGTGCATGTTTTAGAAACAACTTAAAAAGCAAAACTAGGCATTCTTGAAAGTGTTCCCACCACTAACTTGCGTCTTCTGCCAGACTCCCTGCTAGAATATGTATTTAATGAGTGTAAAAATATAAATTCCCAGTATGAACCTTAAATACAATCTTACTTATGCTTTTGTCTCTAGCTCGCCTAAAGCTTTACAAGGAGGGACCACCAGGTGAGTGGAACAGTTTAATGTTGTCCATCTGTGTCTAGTCTTTGGTCTCTTTTGTTACCGTAAAGGCAATATTTACCTTTCCTTGGTGGAATAAAAATGGTAAAGGCCAAGTCTGCAGTACCTACCACCGTTTAGGACTAAAAATTTGATAAAGGCTACAGAAGTTCTGTAATATAGATGAGGAACTATTTTCAGAATTCTAGCTTATGTTACTTCAGTTTCAGTGGCCACCATCCCATTAAAGTGAGTGGAACTTAGGTTGATTTCATTGACTTCAGGTCCATCTCACAATGCTGAGTGTGAAATTTTGCAAAGTTAAGATTTGAAGTCTGATCAGAAGAACATCACAATTGAGAACTGGTATTTTTTTTTATTTTTTATTTTTTATTTCTCATTTCTCTTGTCTGTGAGCAAACTGCAGGTAAATATAACCCATTTGAGAGATAATCTAATATGCCGAATAATTGGGCTTGTTATAATCTAGGAGTGCTTACTCTAAAAATCTTTGAATCAAAGACTGTAGGTGTAGTGAAAATTGAGCTAGAAAAATTCTTTCTGAGTTGATTGGGCTATGGTCCTCTGTCGTGAGATGTATCTTACATAAAACTGTGGTAACAGCTGAATTTAAGCAAAAAGACAAGGTGAAATGAATTAATAAATGATGAGAAATATTGTAGCAGCATACTTTTACTGCTTTGAATGAATATTGCTCATAAAAAATGCCAGTTGAAGTTTTTTGTACAAGAACTATATTTGCCCTGTTTACTAGTTTAGTATTAGTCAGTTTGGAAGGATTAAAGGGATGATAGCTTTTACTTTTCCATAACCTTGATGTATTTGGACATACACTGGTCCTTATTCAAAACAAGAGCAACATTTTGTTGGCACTGCCAACAAAATACAATAAAATCCCATGGAAATCCCAAAATACAATAAAATCCCATTGATTGTGTGAGGGCTAGGTAGATACTAACTGATAGTATCATTAGCAATGAATCCATAGAGATGTCTTTTGAAGGAAGAGGAGATTTAACTGTGCTTTTAAGAAAGGAAATGAACAATGTTAACCTGGCTTATGGAAGTTTATTTCAGATATAGCACCTATTGTGTCTTTCTGTATTTTCTTGCTCAGTTTTGTATCCTGCCAAGAGCAGGACATACAGAGCCCTAGCCATTGTTGGATTTCAAATGAAGCTTGAGGAACTGATTTTGAACAAAACTCTCATGACTTGGAAACTCCTTTTAAGTAGGTCTTTCAAACTATCAAATTATTATTGAATGAGTGATAACTAACTGAAGCTGAGTTGGAACTCAGTTTATTCTGGTAGTATTTCTCTTTTTTTCTGCAATGACTTGTCACTTCTGCAATTGCTTGCTGAAGTAACTGACATAACTGAATAAAGCATGTTTCAAAGCATTTATATTTTTCCATGTATGTGGAAATGAAAGAAACCGACATCTTCTGGAGGGTCCTTCTGTGACAGGTGAGATAGCAAGTGGGTTTTGTGATATTTTAGTTGAAGACTTGACTAGTTTTATTCTGATGTCATGAAGGTGGTGAACCTGTGTACTGTTTATAAATGCGCTGCTTTTTTGATACTAAATTTATGTAATCCATAATGTACATAAAGTACTCAGGAATTTCCATCTGCCTTTTTTCTAAAATAAGTATTTGAATAAAAGCTTCCAGATGACATTCTCAAATGATGAAATACCAACTCCTTAGTGATTAAAACACCTGTTCTGAAGAACAGGAAGTTGTTTTTGATTCCCCCTCTTAGTGTAATGTATTGCCTCAGTATCTCTCTAGTTTGTTTTCTCCTTTATTTCTGTAAGTTAAGAAACTGTCATTATACTGTGTATGGATGATCAGTATTTGTTTATTCATTAAGCAGTTTCCTGTTCTCATGCTTTTCAAATAAAGCAAACTGCTATAAATTCCAAAGGATTAGGGTTTGTTTTCTTTTTTTTTGATCCTTTTTTGTAGGTGGGTTACGAATACTAGATAGATGTTGTTGGTGAATATTCAATATGATTATTTTATAAGACTTATAAACCAACCTTATGACCAGGATAAACTCTTGATGCATTATATCACTGAAGAAGTAGTTAGTCCTTAATCCTACCATGAAACACCATTTAGATGATGATGCAAGTGGACATCATATTAGAATAAATAAATACAAAGGACTTTGAAGCCCTGTGCTATTCCCTTTGAAGTTCCATAATGAAAGTCCACTCATGTTTGTTACAGCTGCATGAATACTTCTGAGGAAATAAAACAGCATTCAGATGATTTTTGCATTAATTAAAGCAACTTATATTGGAATTTGTTAGAATTTCCCTGCATATAGATCACTGATCTAAGGGTAGGAAAGTTAAGTTGTCTGCATAAACTGTCATTAAGTGGACTTGTAAAGAGTCTGGTCTGACAGATTCATCTCTTCCTAACAATTCAATTCCTAGCATTTCCCATTTCCCTCACTTGAAGTAGGTCTTACTATACAGGACTCTGGTGGTGAGGTCTAGAAACACTTAGGCATTAAGAGTTAAACGCCATGTGTGTGATTTATTGCCTGCTTGGAGACTGGGCAAACGAGCAAGCTATTACATTTGCCAATCTCATAGAAATGTCATATTTTTTCCCTCCTTTCCAATGAAACAAATAAGTAAACAACATATTTTAATTGTTTGTGGATCAGAAAAAGAAAATCCTACCACTCATCTCTACCCTAAAAAGCTGGGGTTCTGAGGTGAAGTAATTCTAGCCTACGCAATTTCTTGAACACAGTAAGCAATATTTACTGATCATACAGATATACAGTTCAGATTTTGAAGGTGTTCTGAATTTGTAACGAAGAAGATTAGAAGTGTAATTATTTGGGAATTCTGTGTGTTTTAAAGAAGCCAGCTCAAACTAAACCCTCCATTCAATATCCTTAACACCTGGATATCCTAGCTCAACTTTCTCTGCAGAAACCATAGACCCAGACAGGCCTACAGAGGTTACGGTGTATTGCCTGGAGACCATGTTTATCCTAGAAGGTCAGGATAACTGCCAAAGCTGAACAGTTGGTGCAGTACGTAGTGATGGACTAATTGATATTCAGATATCAAAAGCCCAATAATAGAATATGCTGCTATTTTAGATATTTGGGGTTTATGATTATTAAAGGTAGATTTGAGCACCCCTGTGTTACATATTTTATTTGCAAGATTAGCACGGAGGGCCAAAACTTTAGAAAACACAGTGCTGTAAAAATAAGTCCAGTATATTGACTACCTCTTCCTTTGTTCAGATTATTCTCTGTTAAAGTTTAAAACTCATAAAATACAATACCCATTAAAAAGTATGTGCTTTTTGTTCAATTTACGTCAGGATAAGCGACTTCTCTCTGTTGCCTTCCTTTTTTCCCCATGTATAAGTTTTAGTGTTTGATAACTTTTTGGGTTCCAGGTACATTCATGTTTAAATTGCTATTCAAGAGAATGTGACTAAAAACCTGCTGTCGTACCTGTACACCCCTAATGTTCTTTAATGTATTTGTACGTTCTTTGCTCCAGCAGATGTGGTGTATAAACAGTTGTAGGCATTTGTCCACTGTTTCACAATACTGTGTTGTTTTCACACAGTTGATGTCTGTATTCTGTATCTTTCTTATTATTCTGTATCTGATCTTACAGAATCACAGTCTGATTCTGTAATGAATTCAATTTCTGCCTTCTTAGAGCATTTTAAGCCCTTTTTCACCTCCTGACCATCTTAATTATTCACCCATCTTTATTTGTTTGTTTTTACTTTTTCAGCTTTTCTGTTGTGCTTCCACAATAATTCTCTTACCTGTTCACATACTGTGCTTGATGTGATTAAAGGACACAGAGTTGCTTCCTCCTTGCAATCAATATTTAGTTAAAACAGGATCATTTACTTCTTGCAACCCATTACCTTGTGATAAATGTTAATTTCATGATTTAACTGGAGCATTTCAAATGTTGCAGTACCTTATGATAAAGAAAATATTATAAAAAAACCCTTGCTTTTAGATCCAAATTTCTTTACCTGGGATACTGATATCTTTTTAGTTAATGTTATCTTTATATGATCCATATTGCCAACATACTTTCAAATAACGAAGCAGACTCATACCAAATCTGGAAGTTAGCTAAGGATGAATGTTATCAAATTTGCACTGGTTCTGTCTTTGCAATATTCAGTGCTAAAATATTTGTCTAAAATCAGATAAAATACTAATTGTAGTTAATTTTTCCAGCAGTTGTTTGTAAGCAGAACCAAATATAGTATGACTTGAAGTAAAGTTATGATACTTTCTAATATTGACTGTATCTATCGGTGTCAGAACAGGATCATGACATTAGTCTAGAGATCACTCCAGAATTCATGGAGTATTTTTCCCAAGCACACTCTAAAAACACACAATGAAACAAGGAAATTTCAAATGTTTATGTTACTATCAAATAAAATTTAACAAGACAATCATTAGGAAAAAGACAAGATGAAAACCTGCATTAAAATAAAAATCCAGATTAAAAACTAATGAGGTAAATTTGCATGCAGAATAAAAGAACATTATAGCCGTAAATTGGTAAATTATACTTTAATTAAGGGAAAAAAAAAGAAAAAAGAAAAATGAAAAAGGTTATTAATGGAGTACAAAACTGCCACCCAGTGGAAGTGGCTAATTTTACATTTTCTCAACCTTCAGATTTTCAAGAAATCAGAGCTCTGTTTTCTTGCTACCAGAATGTGTATTTACTAATTATGGAAATTGTTCCCAATTTTCTTGTTTTAATCATAATTATATTCGTCTATGGTAGAGAATAATGTTTCAAACTAACAATACAAAAAAGGACAATTATGATTTTACAAGAGGTAACATTTAATGTACTGTGCATTTTGGAATGTATATATAGAGCTAGATCTAAAAAAGCTCCATATCTCTCTAGTAATGGACAGCCCAGCACTGGATGCACTACTCCATGTGTGCCTCGCCAGTGCTGAATAGAAGGGAAGGATCACCTACCTCAACCTGCTGGCAAGAGGCCTCCTAACATAGCCCAGGACGCTGTTTGCTGCCTTTGCTGCAAGTACCCACTGCTGGCTCATGTTCAACTTGGTGACCCCCAGGTCCTTTTCTGCAAAGCTGCTTTCCAGCCAGTTAGTCCCCGGCATGTCCTGGTGCCTGGGGTTGTTGCTCCCCAGATGCTGGACTTTGCAGTTCTCCTTGTTGAACTTCATGAGATTCTTGTCAGCCCATTTCTCCAGCCTGTTGAGGTCCTTCTGAATGACAGCAAAACCCTCCATCTTATGAGCCACTCTTTCCAGTTTTGTATCTTCAGGAAACTTGCTGAGGGTGCAAACACTCTGCAACTCTATACTCTACATATATTCATAAATGAACTGGAAAAGTGAGACTTGAGAAGGGAAGTTTGCAGGGTTTTTTCGTGAGAATTAAAAAAAAAAAAGTAAAAGAAATCTAAGATTGGGGGGCTATGCAATAAAATGCCAAAGTAAGTCCAAAATATAGACGAAAAAAATGCTAAATGCATATAGAGAATAATGGACTCTGATCTGATCATTACTCTCTAAAAATCAAGACATTGATGGTTAAAATAAATGCCAGCTCTGTGCTCTGTAGCGATCAAAAAGCAACTGAAGTGATAGGAAATAGTAGGAAAGAAATAGAAGATAAAATATTCTAGATCATTGTAATGGCATTGTATAAATATCCACATTTTGAATTTCATGTGAAATTCTGGTTTTGTCAATTCATAGAGGGTATAGTAGAACTATAAAATGTTCAGGGAAGTATGGCAACTTTAATCAACAATATGGAACATGTTTGTTGTGAGGAAAGCCTGTGTAGACTAATATTCTTTCAACTGGAGAAGAATCAGTCAAGGAGACATATGATAGAGATCTCTAAAATTTTAAGAAACAGCGAATGGGTAAATGATGAACAGTTCTTCACTGTTTCTTCCAGCACAGGAATTGGCGACATCGAATGAACATAACAGGTGCAGATTCAAAAGAAATTGAAGGGTCTTTACCTAACCTGCAACTAATTCTTTGCTGCAGGACACTGTCTGTGTGCAGGAGTTTTAAAATCAGCAATGCACATGCATGGAAGAGGAATCTATTTGCAGACTATTAAATATGCAAACAACTTCTCTGGTTTAGAAAGTTACTGAATTGCAAGTCAGGTTGCTGGAAGAGTGTACTGGAAAGGTGCTACTACCTTTTTGCAGGCTTTTAATATTTTACATGTCGTCCGCCTTTTGGCTACTGAGGTGGGATACTAGGTGAAATAGGCTGTTGGGTTTTCTCAACAGAGATTTTGTTCACTATGAAATAGAATTTTTATTTCACAGTCACACCACTGTGCACTGTGGCAGTTCCCAATTTACCTCAGGGGCCTGAAGAAATAGGAACAAAAATAGCCTTTGCATTGTGCCCCCAAACCTGTATAGATTAGGAATATGTGATATGAGTAACCCTGAAGTAAGATGTTTCTGCTTAATTCACTGCATTTTGGAGTGTTTTCTGGAAAGTTTCTGATGAGAATTTCAGCTCCTTTTTAGAATCATAGAATTGTTTAGGTTGGAAAAGATCTCTAAGATCAAGTACAACCATTAACCTAGTACTGCTAGGTCCACCACTAAACTATTCCTAAAGCACGACATACACACGTCTTTTAAATACCCCCAGAGATGGTGACACAACCACTTAAATTTTATTATTCAGTTACTTTATATCATACAAAACTATAATTGTGATGTGATATCTTTTTCATTATGGTATAGTACACACAAAAATAAATGCTTGAGAATAATTAAAAGTACTTTGCTGGGTGACAGCTTTTATCCAACAGATAGTTTCTTCTAGTTGTAGAAGAAAGATACTGGTAGAATGAAACAGAAGCAGCCTATGCTGTAGAATGTCAGATTATTGCATAGTAGACAATCTATTAAATGTGTTACAGTATATCAATTTATTTAGCAGTGTTTTAAGTAATTAATTAGGTCTGTTAGTTCTTATAATCTAGTAATTTCTAAGCATATTTTAAAGGAATAAGTAAACCATAAAGGAATTCTACTCTCTATCTTACCTCTGCTTTACAACAAAGATTAAACAAAGCAATTTCTGGAACATATTTTGCAGCTTTCAGCTGGGAGAAGTAATGAAAAACGTATGCCGACTTAAATTAAAATCATGGTATGTTGCAGAATGTCACAAAAATGACATATACTTAATTAAAAAAAAAATTATTTAACTTTTTATGCTCTGTTAGACTTCATCCATGGGGGTTCTTCCATCATTCTCTGACTGCACAAACATTTGTGCCAAGATAAGAAAATAAGCAACAGAGGGCTGGTAATAGGTAGACATGGTGAAAAATCTGCTTTTGGTATCAGTGCAGGTCTATGTCAGCATATGTGAATTATGAGTCTTTTACCCAAAGCCCAAAGAATGTTAAACGCTGGGCAATCCCGCATAAAAGGTAAATCTTTTGTTAAGAGAGATCTGTATCCTTCTGTTAACCAAAATAAGAACTGATTGTTAGCAGCATTTTCAAAGTCTGTTGTTTGCTTCAGTTATCATGTGACCTTAAAGACCTAAATTTGAGTCAGGATGTTCATAAGGTTCACACCCTGTGAACTGAGTGAGTGCTTAACCAGCTGAGGTGCCAGAAGGGTCACAACTTTTTCTGGGGACCTGAGGCAGCTGTTTTGTTAAGTCCTGTTTAGGTGAATGGATAAGCAGAGCCTGTGTCCAGAGGGAATATCAACCAGTCAAAGGAATTAACAGCAGGAAATCTAAAACTCAGTAGACCTAACTGGTTTTGATTCCAGAAGAGCAGACAGACAATTTTCCCATACTGGAAAGCTCTAAGTAAAGGCCTGTTAGAGAGGAAAGAGGAGTGAAGATAGATAGTATTAGTAGTTGTAATCACTCGGGTTTTTCATTTTGTGTCTTATATCAATCCCTTTTAATTTTGTATATCAGTGCAGCTGCTTGCATATAGCTTCACCTGTGTTTAAGAGCAATAGCTTTGTATTGGCAGCTTCCATGTCATACAGATTTCAGAGTGATGACCAGATTATCTTTCCTTTCCTCTTTCCTCCATGTTCTCTCAAGAGAAGAAAAAAGGAAAACAAGAAAAGAAAAAAACACCAAAGCACTGGAATATTTTACTGGTCTGGTGCTTTGGTCCATATTTTGATGTTCTCATGCTGTTTCATTCGTTCTAATGTTCCAGGGACCATACAAACCCGTACAAACAAAAAAATGTTAGAGAACATTCCCAGTAAAATTTAAAGACTTTGGACTAATTTCAGTCTTTTTTTTTAAACTAGGATTTGATTCCTTTCTTAGTCGAGGAAGCAGAAGCCAAGCCAGGGAACTGGAAATACACTTTTGGAAGAATTTGGATTTGGAAGCAGATAAAAGTGTGGCTTTGATGGTCTAAGGATGAAGTCCAGTCGCTTGTTTAGGAGGACCGTAGCTTCTGGGCCAATGTCTTACAAAAGAGAGGTTCTCTTAAATCATTACACAGCTGTGATGAAAGGTCTTATCTTTCTTCATCTAGCTGTATCTAGCCATGATATGGATTGAGGGAAACCATAGTATGAGACCCAGATTCTAGAGTTTCATTTGGTAAATGTACACCTTAACATTACAGCCATCACTAAACCTGTGTAATCAATGCCCAACCTCCTAATTTTTTCATTGCTGATTTAGATTTCTCTGACTTTAAGTTTCATGCTTTCAATTTTGTTATACCTTTGGATTTCATTATATTGTTGCTAAATGGAAGAGCTATTTAGTACCCTGTGAAGGTATTAAACTATGTAATTAATCTTCATCTGATAGAATTAAGACAAAGAATTCTTTGTTTCTCTTGCTATTGGGTACTTTTCCAGGTCTTCATTTGTATTTGACATTGCTCTCTTATCCAATTTGACTGTGTATAATGATTGTATGTCTACAGTTGAGTTTAAATCATTGTATTTAATGCATGTTTTTTTAGAATTCAGGGGTGTGTGTACATGCATATGTACATGCATGTCTTAATATCCTGCCAGCTCTACATTTACCTGCAAACCGAAGCAAAGCTAAAGTTTCCTTTTGTTATTTGAGTCTGATGTATCTTCCCCGCACTTTCGCACAGTAGGAAGTTTGGAAGACCTATTTGTTTTATCCTCTGCTTTCAGAAGCACCATGGAAAATGTGCTCATGGAGCCTTAGAAAATAATGCTGATTACTGTGTTCAGATTTTCTTTACCATCACTATTGTTAAAGGTCTTTTATTTGAGAGCCTACATCTACATTCTGGACCCAGTGGTGTTGCATGAAATAACACTGTGCTGAAGATGGCACATTGTTTTCTGACTCTAATGGAATGTACATTTTTTTTTTTTATTTTTACAGAGTACCAAGCTGCCATTTTGCATTTGAAGAGGGAACACAAAGAAGAAATTGAAACGTTAAAGGTATACTTTTGTAGTATTTCTTTTTTCTTTCCCTGACTATAGTGCATTTTATGGATTTAAGTAGTGCAAATATATACTTTCCATTAATACATACTTTTCATCAAATGTTAAGAATTTGTTTCTTTCTAAAATTTGTTTTCAGTTGACTGCCAACTCAGTTAAAATTAATCTAGTTAAAATCCATAGATACACTCATATATGATGGCAAAAAGCATCTTTACATGTTTCCCCTTTGTAGTTTTCCTTATTGTTGTACTCTTAAATTCTTCCCTCTAACTCAGCAGTGTAGTACTTTTACATTTGCTTATTATATTAAGGCTCTGGTATTTAACTAATGACTTTCTCAGTGAAACATACTTCTGTAGAAGCAGTTTTCTGTCCCTGCGGACTTAAAAATAAGCATGATAATTCCATTTTTAAGACTCTCTGAAATTCTCTATTGAATACTCCTTATTGATGTCTGGTTTTGTAAGTGTAAAATTGATCAGCTGTTTACTTGTCAAAATCAGAAATAGCAAAATTTAATGTTAGAAGTCACTGCCCCTCAGCATGAATGACTGTGCTAAGCAAAGTGAAATGTTGCAAGGAATTGTTTTTATCATAATAGCGGGACCTTAAATAGCAGTGTAACTGGTGACTGAGTCTGTTGAGCAGTCCTAGTTTAAAGAAAATGTAACAGCATCTTCCTTTTCTTAAGTACAGCTGCACTGTGTTCTAATACAGGTCCGTATGCTAAATCCTTTGTATACAAGTCATCAAATACAAAACATTCTGTATTTTCTTTGTCGTCATTAAGGCAAATAGAATGGAAAAAAAAATTTACTAATCTGATAATGTAGCATATTGATACACTGACCATGTGACCAAATCACATACAGCAATCATCAGACTAGTACAAGTACAGTATTTGTATTAGACAGAGTATTTGTGTCTTTGTGTCTGCACAAAGGCCAGGACATAATGGACGTAAAACCTAAGAAGCTGAAAAAGCTCAGTGAGATATTTGAGTAGACAGAAGCAAAATGATGGTAGCAGCTTGTGGAGTGGACAGTACAGGCAACAAGTCTCTTGTGTGTGCAGCATCTCTTAAAATTCATCATACAGAAACGTAAGCTAGCACTAAAGTAAATACAATAGTAATTTATGATAAATATTATTAATAACTCTTACAAAGAATAGTGTAGCTGTCTCACACAAGAACAGTAGGTGGACGCAAGGGGGATTTACTAATTTTGAGAGGGTATTTCAGGGAATACGTAGGCTCAGTTTTCTTAGAAAGAAAAATGTGTTTCTGCATCTCCAGCAACCCTGGAAACGGTAGAGACAGAGGAGGCAGGTACTGGCAGGCATCCATGAAGAATTGCACATTTCTCCAATTTCCTCTTTCATTAAAAGAATGTTCATCTTGCATATTTTGTTTTGCTCATAAGAGTACGTCTGAAAGACACTGGAGGAGAAGTAGATTCATTTATTTGCTGCTTGTAACTTTGAATGATATAAACATTCACATTTAAATCAGTTGGTTTTAGTTTTGTTTTTTTTTAATTTGCATTATTCAAGTTTTCCTCAAATATCATCATGTCTGAATGATTAATTGTGTTTATATGTTATCTTGTTTAATAGTAAGGAAATTGGGGGTTGTTTCCAGAAAAGTGAAATGGTAATGTAACTTTCAACACCATAAACTCTCACCATTCTGTACATGTATGTAAATATAATTAGAAATGAGCTAAAATTCAGATGTTTGCTGTCAATAATTAGAAGAAGACTTATGCACTCTTAGCAGCAATGTCATACAGATCATATTATATTGGTGATTATTTTCATGTTTTGTACTGTTTTGCCTTACACTGTGTAATTCTGAAAGAAAACCAGAAAAGGTGGTGTGAATGTTTTGAAGGCTTTTTAGGTAGAGTGAAGTGAAGTGTAAGGTCTGCATCTTGATGATCAGGAAAACAATTTATTCAGAAAAATAATACTTACGTTTATTGTATGCAAGACGTAATTCAAACAAAATTTTTTTATTTCCGTTTTGGAGTTACTCATAAGTTACTAGAGACCATGTAGAGAGTTCTGTTTGTAAGAAGACTGATGATTCCTGAGATATAATGTGATTTTTCACTTTACAATATTGAAGGCTATAAAAACTTCCTATACCAAAGGCCAGTTGAAGCAAGTATCCTGTCTCCAGCAGTGACCAGCAGTGAGTGCTTAGAAAATACATATAAGAAATACAGAGTATAAGGGTAATGCCTTCTTCCTGTATGCTGTGTTTTGTTTTGATTTGGATTTTTTTTTTTTTTTTTTGGCATGTTTGAGTGTCTTCATTGTCTCTTCCGTGTTCCTTCTACTATCACTGCCTCCATGCCCCTTGCTTAGCAGCGTGCTGCTTGATTTTGGACCTCAGCCCAGTCTGGTGTCAGGCATCAGGTTCATAAAAGATGCATAGTGACTAAATTACGGAGAAATCCTGCCCTAGTAGACCATTTCCAGCAATTAGTTTGGCCAGGGATGACAAGGGCAACAAGAAAAGCTTCTATAGGTTCATTAATGTACATAATTCGACTGAATCATCCACATGTAGATAATCTTTAGAAAGGGTAATAGAGATAAATACTTCGGTTTTACACATTTATGTTTAACTGCATTTACTAGTTGTTGTGTTCAAAACATTTCTTGATTTTTTTGCCTATTATTTACAAAACTCTGAATTATATATCTTTGAGACGTTAAAACTAGTTCTCTACTGCTGAATTTTTTACTTTTCCTGGTCCTGCCGCTAGATGTCAGCTAAGTCTCGCAGAAGTTCCAAAAGCATGTCACAGCTTCTATATATGTGTGCAAATGTCCTATTTCCTTCTAAGCTGTGAGATTATGTGTGGCGGTAGCATCCTGCCCACTATCTGTGGATCTGGCACAATCTTACTTTTAGGTCAGAAAAAAGCTTGCACATTTTTGAACTAGAATCAAAGTTGTTCAATAGGTAAGTAGTAGCTGTCATCACCTTAATAGTGTTTTCCCTACAGAACCAATTCTACGCCATAAATAACCAACGAAGTAGATGACAACAACTTAACGTTAAATCAAAATATTGTAAATGGACCACTGACTTCTGATGGGAAGGAATTAACTTGAAAGCAATGTTCTGATTGCAGTACTTAGTAGTTAATCCAACAAATAGCTGCAAAATGGTGCAGCATACTTTTTTTTCCCCCCTGTACATTCATTTGATAAAATGAGTAAAAAAGTTATGTTTTCCCCTAATTTTTCCTTCTTCCCTTTAGCACAAGGGTACCAAATATCCCTTCATCTCCAGTTGCATGGAAGTTTAATATTGCTTTTGGAAGGTGGAATCGAAGTCCTAAGCTGTCCTATATTTCTGTACCCTATGCATGGATCTTTCTCTCTGATACAGGTTATTAGGCTTCCACCAACTCACGACATCTTTTGCATGTTTCCAAACTGAGAATAATGGTGTCTTTAGCCATTATCACATTATAATAATACATAGACAAGATATAACACCAGTTAAAATTGTCTCATAATTTCAAAAGGATTAATTTTTATTTTGTACTGAGGCCACAAAGATGTAAACCCTTTTTCTCAGGTACTGAGTGAAGCTCTATCTATGTGACAACCTTTTCATTCTTTTACAGATCTGTTTTTTCATCTCTCGTGCTTCACAAATCCTTCCCAGGCCCTTTGTCTTTCACTTTCCCATTACTTTTTCCCTCACAGTCAGTGTGCTTCCACTTATGAATGTTTCCATTGTTCTTTAATTATAACATGAGTGTAACAAAAGGTGCTGCTTCTCACTGCTACATTTTGAAATTCTTAATTCAGCTGTGGGAGGCAATGGTGAATAGTGTTGAGAGCTGTTTGTTGTGGTTTAAGCTCAGGTGGTAACTCAGAACCATGCAGCTGTTTACTCACTCTCCCACTTTTCCCCCTTCCTCCAGGCGGGATGGGGGGGAGAATCAGAAGAATGTAAACCCCATGGGTTGAGATAAGAACAGTCCAGTAACTAAAATATAATATAAAACTACTACAACTACTACCAATAATAGTGGTAAGGGAAATAGCAAGGGGAGAGAATATAAAACTAAAAAAGGAGGAAAAAAAAAAGCAATAAACACAAGTGATGCACAATACCACCGGCCATGATGCTCACCAACTGCCGACCGATACCCAGCCCGACCTGAGCAGCGATCTGGGCCTTCCGGGTAACTCCCCCCAGTTTATATACTGGGCATGACGTGCTGTGGTATGGAATACCCCTTTGGCCAGTTTGGGTCAGGTGTCCTGTCTCTGCTCCCTCCTGGCTTCCTGTGCTCCTTCTCACTGGTAGAGCATGAGAGACTGAAAAGTCCTTGATCAGGGTAAGTGCTACGTAGCAACAGCTAGAACATCGGTGTGTTATCAGTGTTGTTCTCAGACTAAAGCCAAAACACAGCTCTGTACCAGCTACTAAGAAGGAGAAAAATAACTGTTAGAGCTGAACCCGGGACACTGTTGTGTGCCAGTGCTTCTCAAAACCCCTTTTTTGTAGAAGTGAGTGATTTCACTTTTATTTTGACAATTTAAAATGCCTTTTATTTATATGTAGAAGTGAAATTTCATTTCTGCTTCAGAAAGAACATCATAAATTAGATGCTTTAACACCAAATCAAAACATTTTAAAATATTTGGTTTTGTCTAAATTTTCTCTTTTGTGGATAGTCTAATACGACAAAGTGGAATTTTTTTTTTAACAGACTCGATTGAAAAATTTCTGACCTGGATGAATAGGTAGGGATCTTTAGCATTCCCTTCTGGAAACAAAAAATTTTTAGATTTTTTTTTTTCCCTCTCAGTTTTGCGTGTGCATATATGAGTAGGGATTCCACAATTTGGCAGAAGTCACTATGTTTTGAAATCTACTATTAAAATATGGGGGTCAATGATGAATAGTGTTGAAAGCTTTGATATGCCATGGTACTTAACAAAACAACATTTAAGAAGTTGATAATATGCTGACTTCCGGTAATAAAACTTTGCTTCAGGATGCTGAGATTGTTGTTTTAAACCTTTACAAGATGAAATGCATTCGTCAGGTGACTAGCTGCTTTGTGTTCTTTGCTGGATTTTCATGTCCCAGCGTGCACAAATAGAAGAAAATCTGTATCATGTATGCTTCTGTCTGATGAAGCGGAGTTGCAGCTCAAAGAAGCAGCCAAGATCAGCAAGGGTTTATTAGTCAGTCTTTCCTAATGAGCTGTTCAGACTTTTCAGAATTTCCATGTGGTGTTACTGATGAAGGTCTCCTAGCCTGTGGTTAATTATTGATACTACTCTTGTGTAACTTGAAATGTTTCCGTCTTTTGTGCTTAGCTGCTAAATGTATGGTTTCACCGCTGTGTGTGAACTGTGTGTCTTTATGTATCTATCTTCTTGGCTTCTTTGTCCTCATGAAGGAATTCACCCTGTTCAGTGTGGAGCCTCTCTGCAGTGCAAGACAGTAAAAATAAAGATTGAGAAAAGAGCATAAAAAATATGAGAAAGAGGAAAATGAAATCCTATGGAATTGTATTAAAATATGAATTTCAGTACTTCTAAGGCTCTCAGACAATGGGAGCAAGACTGTCTTTGAAGTATGCATTTCCTGAAATAGAAAAATCCCAGCAGGAGAAAAATCTCTCTGTAATGAAAAATTTGTGTTGGCAGTGCTAGAAAAGGTGGAGTAGCAGACTAGGAATGATAGCAAAGGACAGAAGAAATAAAGCAATTACTTTCTTCAAGGTGCATACAAGCACACAAAGAGCTAACATGAAGCACTTTAATCTCTTTGGAACCAGTTGATGACAATTGCATCTTCATTCAGAAAGGGAGCCTGCAATGATTCTTCATGCTGTTTGAAAATATTCCCCAGTTCAGTGCTTAATTGTTTTAAAAACTTGTACATTATAATGCCTATGTTCACAGCATACTTCGTAATTAAATTCTTGATGAGGTTTTAAGTATCTCTGCCATGCTCTGATACTTAAAGAAAATTATTCCCTTTCTCCTCCATTGACTTCCTATTTGCCATGTTTTCAATGTAATGGCTACTTTTCATCCTTATTTTCTTTTAATTATATGTTTACACTGTGATTGATTTTTTTATTATATAGCTTGAATATCCAGGTAAACTCTTCTTCCATTGTGTTGGGGTTTTTCTTCACTGCTGCTTGCCATATCTTACATTGCAGTTCTATTATTTTCATCAATACAGTTTCACTGTAAGAATTTGGATTGTTTAGACTTCATGGCAGCTGCAGAATGCTGTTAATTCTACATGTTGATCCAAGGATTCTCCTGTTTATTTAGGAAGTTACCACAGACCATATTCTGTATATTGAATACAGTGAAAATCTCCTTAGCTCTGTTTCAGCACGTGAACACAGACATGGTAGTATGCAGTTAAAAATGTGCATAGAGATCAACAAGATAATTTATAGCCTTGAAAATTCATCAAGACTGAGCTCTTGCTCAAATTTAGACACTTTACAAAACACTCTGCTTAATTAGGGCTAAAATGAAGCTCTTCTAAAAAAAAGCATTGTAAACCCCTGCTTTTATCATAGTTTATGAAAGTAAATTTGTCCTGTCACCTTGAGTAAATATGTTATGCACTCGGGAAAATAAAGTAGAATACATACAGTGAACATGATAACATTTTATTTTGTCAGATTTGGAAGACCTCTGTAGTGTGTGAAACAGTTGTCTACAAGAGAAATTAAGTGACGTGATCATGGGAATATGAAAGACACTAAAAATTAAGTACTATCAATGTTATTTTACCATTTTGATTTTGAAAACATGTACCCCATGCCTCCTTGTCAAAATTATCTGCTTTTTGAAATTTACTACACCAAACATTTATTTGAATCTAATAATTGTAAGCCATTTCTTTAAATGAAGTACATAATTTTCTGTAGTTTTAAAAATCTTTCTCTAATATTCCTGGGTTTAGAAGAGGGACAAATATGTCATGGATTAACATTTTGATTACAGGTGGAATATCTGTCTGAAGTTGGAAGTTAAAACTTTAAAACCAGAAGTATTCTCTCTCATATTCAGTAAAGACTTCATATTTTAGCAGCTTCTGACTTTGCAAATCTAGTGCTCATTGTACCTATTGCATCTTCTGGTGCTGACCAGATTTTTAATGTACCATTTGCACAATTCCACCAAAGATACCAAACCCACCTAAATAGTTATAAAATAACATTGGGGCAAAACTGAGATCCACTGATCAATGGGTGCCATGAGTTACTCTTGGTTAGGTTGGAATCATCCTTCCAAAGATGCTTTGACACTGAGAGCTAGGAGCCTGTCTCCTGACACACTTTTTGATGATGAGTCAACGTGAAAGAAAAGCCACTGGAATTTGAAGCAGACTACAAGAGCTGCAAAGATGTATGGAGATGTGAGAGGTAGGGCTTTAGGTAGAAAATGGCGAGAACAGATAGTGCGAGGTGTCCCTGGCCATGGCAGGGGTGTTGGAACTAGATGATCTTAAGGTCCTTTCCAACCCGTACTACTCTATGATTCTATGATTCTATGAGACTGGCAAGCTGGAGGGGGAAAGAAGTAATCTGGAAGTTAATACAGAAAAGCGTAGCAGATAGATTGCAGAGACTTGGATCTGGGCATCATAATATAGGGCTTTTTTAGAAGTGAACAATCCTCCCCGGAATATGTAGCCTAGAATTAATGTAGTTTATTCAGTACTTGATTTTATTTTTGTTAGTGAGTAGTACTCTCCCCTGTTTATTAATCAAAATGTGATCTGAATATAGATAGTGTCATTATGTACTTTCCAGTGTCACAAGTTTTAGTTTGTCAGGATGTATTTATACATATAATGTATAAATTTGATTTTATGATATGTATTCAGATTGGCATGGATTATTATTATTATTATTATTATTATGCACAGAGACCTAAGATATAAAAAATTTGCTGGGATGCTTATGTTCATATCACCGTTCTTTTTTAACTTACTTGGCAGCTATAAACTGGATCCCAGAATCTTAAGATAGTTGCTTAGAAAATAAGATGTATCATTGGTTACCACTTGAGAAACACTGACTGAAATGACTTTCGACTCATCTTACAGGAACTTTGCAGTTTGAGTAGGTATAGAATCTGCTTTTCCAGGTCAGCATTATCATGCCTTTGTTAAAATACTGTTGTGTCTCTTCCTGAGGTTCCATGCTTTGTTCATTATATACCTTTCAACTTCAGCATACTTAATGCAGAAGTCTTAAAAGCTTGCAACTTTTTCATAATAGTTCTTAATTATTGTCTGGAATAACTGTGATCATGTTCATTGAATGAGATACTGATTCTGTCGAAATTATCTGCATAGCTGCACTGCAAGGAAACACTGATGGAGTAAATTAAGGTTGCTCTGGCAACCACACTTGTAGTTTTCTCTTCTGAATAATTGACCAAGGTAGTTTTTTTAACACGTTTTTGTGTGTGCAGTGTTTTCTTCAAATTCTGTAATGGTAATATGTGGAATGATGTGATGATGCATAATTAGCATGTAGTATATATTAGTTTAAAGTAGTTATGTGTATAATCCATAATTGATGTTATACTTCTGTTTATCCAGGTAGAATCTCTGGAGTTCATAAGCTGTATCTTAGATAAGCGTACTGGTATATTTAGCTCTTAAGTGTAGCGTAAACATATCTACAATGTTAAAAAGAAGACTGTTTCTAAACCGAAGTTGGGTTTTCTTCTAAATATTACCTGATTGGTGAATATTTAAAGACTGTCTTCTGGTTTTACCACTAAAGTTTATGATTGTATCTGCAGAATTGGAAGCTTCCAAGTTAAACTAAGATAGAAGTCATGAAAGATAACTCTGTGTGTGTAGGATATCCTCATATGCTTTGCCTTGACAAAGAGATCTCTTTAATCATTGTAGTTGAGCCAAGTATTATATTGTCAATGTGAAAAGATGTTTAATTTTGTGAGGAAAAGAGTAGATTTTCTTCTTTTTCCTTCTGTAGAAAGTATGTTAACTTACTGAAAACTTCTGTTTTCTGAATGTGAAATTAACCTCTGCCTTCATTTCCTTTGCTACAGAGAAAAAGGTAGTATTTTTTGTAGTATAATATATTCTGTGTTGAAGGAAGGACTGTTTCACCAAGCCATCATTTGTTTTGTGTTGAGGTCCCTCTCCGTAACACACGAGGAATGTGATAATTGTAAGCATCAGAGAATTACCTGTCATCTCTTAAGGAACATAGCCATCTAGCAAGTGACTATGTATAGTCTATTTTACTTAAAGTAAAATAGAATTTCTGTTGTTATTTTGCTATCTGGTGTCAAAAAGGCCCCATAAAATTAATTTCCATTCATAGCTAGGAAGTCAGTGGGTTGCTACACCTAAAAATCTTTTAGTTGTTTTCATTGCATGTGTGAACTCTGTATTGGTGGAGAGGCTAGTCATCTCCTCAGTCTAGGTATTCTCAGAATTTTTAGACAAAAATTGTGTTCATACAGCATAAAAATCTTCTAAAAGTGGAGAGTTATTTTATATTATTCTCATAGCAAACTCATAGCACTGTTTGGCTGAATATTTCCTATTGAAAAGTAGTATTTATCGTTGCTTGATATCTTTCTATAGATGTATAAGTTTTTCTCTTCTTACTGTTTTCCCTGTGCTTTACTTACATTGGTTTTTGCTTTGACTTTTGCTTCAACCAAATCTTTGGTTGCAACTTAGCAGAATGTGATTTATATCATTACTTTCCTATGTAGTTACAAAGCTTTGTTATAATGGCTTAATCTTGGAGTCTGGTTGCCAAAGAAATTAGTTCTTTCTACTGTAAAGCAATGTTGACAGTAAACTCTCCTTTCCTCTCCACCCTGTCCCCAAAAGAAAAGGAAGAAAAGAGAAGGAAAACAAGGTTGCGTTACAATTCTGGCAACATCAGCCACAGTAATAAAATCAAACTCAATGTTGTTTTACGACTTCGAATTTATGTGACTGCACAGGATCAAAGGATTTGTATCCCACTGGACTGCAAGGTCTATAGTTCATTGCAAAAAAACTCATCAAAAAGAACATTTTAGTAGTAAGGCTTTTCATTTTAATCAGCCACAGTAATAAAAAAGCTGTTAGGTGTCCAAAAACATTCTCCCAAGATCAGAGACAATTTGCCCTCTACTACAATCAGTTTTCTTATTGGATCCATACTGCCTCTGTAGTTTTTGTTACTGAAACTTCATTTTCAACTTGTTTTCAGACATTTTTTGCATTGTTTTCACATTTTACATGCCAAATCATTATATGTATCAGTAAAAATAATGATTCTTATAATGTCCCTGGCAAATGAGAAATACTGTAACTTCTTTAAAGTAAATTTTCATCAAAACAAGTCTATTAACTAAAATAAAATTTTAAATACCTGCCTATATTTTTGTATGTTGTATTTTAAAATATTTGAATAGCAATTATTTTTTTTTTTCTTGTTGGATATAATCATTTGAATACCACCACAAAACATAGGTGTTAGTATTTTTATATCTATATAGACATAGTAACCTAGGCTGTCTTAAGACTAGGGTAGCAGCTGCGAGTGAGAAACAGAATAGGAAAGTAACTGCAATGTCTGTGATGGGAAAGGCTGTTGTTATCATGTTTGTATTCTGCATGTTAATTGTTCATGATCCTAGTTCAACAGAAATTTGAAATTAATTTTCAACATTCCATCTGGTTTCATTCTTCAATTAGCTTGGCCTCAGAGAAGTTGTGTGTGATACATCATTTACATTTATTGACATGTTGCATGCTGAATTGTCTTATTCCGTTCTGCAGAATTTGAATGTTTAGCAGAGTTTAGCAATATGTAGAGATATTACCAACTAAATTGTATCAGTTTTCCTTGACATTTACAGATAGGTCTCAATTTTGCTGGCTACCCCTTTTTTACAAACTGTGTCAGGTTTATTTTTCCTAGCATAGCTAGCTTTCATTTAGGAAGAATCAACTCACAGTCACTTTATGCAAGGATTGCTCCCTTTCTGCATGGTGTGGTACTTGTTGGATGTTACATAGAATCATAGAAAGGTTAGGTTTGGAAAGGACCTTTAGATCATTTAGTTCCAACCCACCTGCCATGGGCAGGGACGCCTCACGCTAGACCATGTTGCCCAAGGCTCTGTCCAACCTGGCCTTGAACACTGCCAGGGGTGGAGCATTTACCACTTCTTTGGGCAACCTGTTCCAGTGCCTCACCACCCTCACTGTAAAGAACTTCTTCATTATATCTAACCTTAACTTCCACTGTTTTAGTTTGAACCCATTATCCCTTGTCCTATTGCTACAGTCCCTGATGAAGAGTCCCTCTTCAGCATCCTTGTAGGCCCCTTTCAGATACCAGGGGGCTGCTATAAGGTCACCACGCAGCATTCTCTTCTCCTTACTTGCAAAATTCTAGCGGGTATGGTATTCCCTTCTCACTGCTACCTGAGATACATACAGGTTTAAATTGTTTTTTGCCAATTAAATATTTTCACGGTTTTATTCTTTCTGAAAAACATTCATTCAAATGAACAGAAACTTTACTATTAGTTGGAATTTTATAAGTTACCTTCCAAACATATAAAATCTACATAAAATGCTAAATTATCTACTTAATATTTACTTATTTATAGTTTGAAATGTTGTTAACTTGTTGTTAACTCTTTAAGCACATGTTGTTAACACTTGGCTTTATTAAGTAATATTCAGTCCAGTATTTTAGAGGTGCTATCATTATGTCAAGGGATGACATTGCTTAGCAGATGTGCCTGTGGCAAGAAGTTAGTGCATCTAAAGCATGAATAATTTTCTGCTTGATATATATATATTAGATTCAAGAAGGATTTAGATTCCAGTGTGATTTCTCTGTGGACACAGAGATGCCACAGTAGAGTACATGGCTTACCAGGTGCCAAAGTTGACATAATAGGATATTTTTCCATGTATTTGCATTCATAATATTTGCAGGATTTTGAGATATTAGCAGGAAATTTCAAGGATGCATCAAGGTGTCTGAATAGAAGTTGTGGAGAGGGGGAGGGATTTACTCTTAGGAAGTGGGTTCATCTGAGTAAAATTATGTGTAAATAGAACAGCTGTAGAAAAACAAGGATTAGAGATGAGCTGTTGTGAGCTACGTATTGTATAACAAGGTTCTCCAAGTGAGTTCATTTGTGTAGTCTAAAATGGTTGGATGGTAGGGAAAGGATTGAGGAGAGGAAATGTATATGTGTGGGAAACAAACTTACATGAATGTAATGTCACAGAAACATTTACAGAGCAGACACAAAACAATCAGGATGAGGGAAGCAAACTTTAAGCAACCTGGAAATCACTCTGTGAGGAGCATGGAAAAGAGGATAGAACATTTAGAGAGATCAAAGATCTACAAGCAGCCGGAAGAGGAAATGCTGAAGCTTAGAAGAGTATAGGACTGTGTGCAGTCCATAATGCAGGGGGTGGTTGGCATCTTGTACAGAATAATCCCTTGAAAAACATGGTCCTGTCAGAAAATAGCTACAGAGTCCTCATGCCATAGATCTGCTTTGCATGGCTATTTATACTCATCCTGTAGTGAGAAAAATGGAGGTGTGTTTGTTACATTAGTCTTATGTGATCTCAGAAAGCTTAGCACTAGTGTGAAAGAATGAGCTGATTCAATTCCTGCTTCCACTATGTTCTATTGTCAGCAGACTTACTTAATAAGTTCCAATTGTGGATCTTTTTTTTTTTTAAACTTATGTATATATTTTTTTTCATTTTTAAAAAAAGCTCTGTCTTATTTATTGTCTTTATAGAGCCATTAGACTCTATATTTACAAATGCACTGGCCAAAAGTTTGCAAATCTTTTGACAGGCACTTCTTGCTGGAGACAAGCACACAGGCTTTGCAATTGGAAGGGTGGTAGCCTGGCTATTATTGATTCTGGGTCCTGGAAAATGGTAAAGAGAAGGAAAAAAAGGCAGAAAACATGTATAAAGAATCATATTGCTGAAGAATGGGGTTTAATTTAGGTGAAGAATTATTTTATAGTAATATGATAAAAGTGAAGGGTGACAACAATATAGTAATTTCAGTGGCACATTTCCCAAGAAGCATACAGTTGAATATGCATAAAACATGAATAGAAAGACGAAGAGAAAACCAGCACTGCGAATTGCTAGGAAATGAGTTCAAGGAGCAAAGTAAAGGAGCATTACAACTGACATACTATATAGAGAGAGGACCATGAAAAGTGGCTGAAGATGTTAAAAACTGTTTCTTATTTTTGGATGCAGAACTGAGTCTATAGAAAAGAAGTATTCAAAATGTGTTATAAACACAAACTATTTCTGAAGTGGCCTGAAGAACATATTACTGGCTACACTAAGAATAGTTTTCTGAAACTGGAACAATGAGTTGAAGAGTATTAGAAACATATAAACATACAAGCAAATGTAAGATTATGTTAATTTAAATACTCACAATAAAAGTGCCATGCTTAATTTGAATATTTTTGCAGCAGAGTCGATATTATTATGTTAATATCTTCAGTTTCTCATTGATTTTCTGCATTCTGAGAATTGCTGTTTGCTAGTTTTAAAGTTTTTCTAACAAAGAATAAAAAAATACCAGAAATAACAGCAGATGGAGTACGAAACATAGTACATGTCTCAAAAACAATTTTTCCTTAGGTTGCCATTGAATACCTTCTTGTATTGAGTGTATTCCTTTCTTATACATTCAGTCAGTTGTTCATATACCTGTTTGCTTTTTTGAAGTTGATGTTGGTTAGATGGTGTTTCTTCCAGACAGGACAAGGAAAAAAATGAAATTAAGTGTATCATACCAATTATTCCAGTACAATCAAGAAGGTGAGAGGGGGAAGAAGTAGTAAAACTTCCTTACCATCTCCTTCCCTTTACACTAGTCTAGAAATACAAGGGATTTTTTTTATTTTGTATACATGGTGGCATAGGAAGTAGAAATTCATGAGTGAATTCAAAATTGCAAGCTTATGGCATTATTTTGTTCTTTCTGATAGTTAATTCACATGACGTGTGCAGTTATACTGATAATCCTTTTTTACATTAGTCAGATCTTCATATAGTATAAATATGGGCCTTATAAAGGCTGGACAGATTAACTGCATCAAGCTTTCTGTCTTCTGTTACCCTTTCTGTAACAACTTCCTTAAGCTCACAGTAATATGCATTTATAATGAAACAGAGCTTTTAACAACTTCACTCATTATATGAATGTGCATTATTTAAATATGGCAATCCATCTGTTAAGTATGGCTATAAAATATTGCGGAAGGAAGTTATGGAAAATGCATTCTGAGCCATTCTAAATGTGTAACTGATATACTCAAATACTGAATTATTAAAATTCTTGCTCAGCTTTATCATCTACGTTTCCTTTCCATAAATGGAGATTTTTACTATTGTATTTTAAATAGTTAATCTATTAAAGATCTGCTTTGGTTTGTGGATGTTTAATGATATTTGGCATGTCAAAATGCAGTTTAATTGCAGAGCTGAATGTGCAACTTAGTTGCTGGAAAAATAATATCGTATTTTTTTAAGGTGTAGTCAAATGGCTGCATGTTTGGTGTCTATTTATAGGTTTCACTTAAATGTAGTTACCTGAGATTGAGGACCTGTTCATAATATATCCTTGTAGAAATGGTAACTGTTCAATATCAATCTTTACAAGTAATTGCAGGTGTTGTTAAATCAGAAGTTTTATTTCATAACATGAAATGTATATATATGTGAATCAAAAATGATATATTTTCACAGTAAATACTTAATTACAAAACTTGAAGTGAATTAGTGCTTAAAATGTTATATGAATTTTAAGCTGTCTGTAGTCCTATATATAAGTAATCATGCACATTGTTGTTTTTTTTTTAATCTGTATTTTGCAGTGTAACTGGGTATATTTTAGTGATGTGTTATACCAATAATTTTGTACTCCAGAATTACTGTCTATAAGACTGTATTTGTTTCTCAACTACCCAAATGCCAATAACTGTTAAATAACTGAATATTCAAAAATATCTAGAAAAACAATGTTCTGTATATCCACTATGGTAAAATTTCTTCTGAACTTCCTGTACTTTTGCTACATTTCCTCTATAAAACTATGTATTTAATATTTTTAAATTAGAAAGAGAACTGAGGTCTG